>NC_135503.1:87149500-87749500 GCF_052857255.1 Amblyomma americanum | reverse complement strand
CTGTAACCCACTCCCTATATGGACCTGTCAAGGCTCAGAGTGTCGCTAAATAAATAAATAAACAAACAATCAGTAGTAGTCGCAATTGTCTCAAAAATGACTAGTTTCGAGTATTGAAACAAAAATGCAGCCTAAGATTTTGACGGATATGAGGAGTCTTGCAAAAAGTGATGTACAGATTATAGGCGACCTGTAGTAAAGCGTCTAATTTTTATTTAGGCGTACAAAAGAGCTCCATGGCGGGATCTTTCCAAATAGAGTTGCTGAAAACTGATGACAATTATTGAGGTTTGATATCGCAGTATAAATATTTGTTCCCTCTATTACTGAAACACTCTGCGTGTTAGTTTGGTTTATGAGGTTTAATGTTCCAAAGTGATTCAGGCTACGAGGGACGCCGTAGTGGAGAGCTTCGGAAAATCTCCACCACCTGGAGTTCTTTAACGTGCACTGACATCGCACAGTACACGGGCCTCTAGCATTCGGCCTACATCGAAATCCGACCGCCGCGGTGAGGATCGACCCGTGTCTTTTGGGTCAGCAGCCGAGCACTGTAACCACTCAGCCTCCACGGCGGTATCTCTACGTGTTAGTGAAATCCTGAATAAAAGCAGATAAGTGTGACGCACTACTAGTGTTTTCAGTGTTGAAACACTCAATGATGGGTTCTCTAGTATTTTATTGCTGAATGCGCTCACTACGACGAGAACGTGCTGCTGCTCTCCCTGTGTTTAAAACATATCCTGTGCGTTGCACAGCAAGTTTAATAGGGCTGGTATAGTAGCATGCTTTCTGTGCTCTCAACGCATAAAAATATTTGTTGGGTCGCCGCTTGTGCGGCGAAGAGCTCCCGGATCTCACGAATCAGTCCTGTCCGTCTCCAGCGCACACAAATATCGTTAAAAAAGAGGCAGAAGTAACAGATCGGCTAAGTGCTCTTATCCACTTGAGTTGTAACCGCATGCGGAGGCACCTGTCTTTCTTGGAAGAAAAAGCGGACCTGAAAAATACCGGTACTCAGTAGAAATTCACACTGAACCCGAAGTACGTGAGAAAGAAGCACGTAAGCAAGTTTAGCGCCGGTGTAGTTCTTCAAGCATTGTCAAACTTAATACGATGAGGAAATAGGTGAGCATAGAGAATCCTGAACTCTTGTATACCGCAACACACAAGAACTTCCAAACTTGCATACTTTTGTGGGCTAGAAGTGTACATGGGATTCCTCTGACTTGCAGCAAAATATAGATCGCCCAGACTAGGAAGATGGATGTCAATCAAGATACAAGCAGACTAATTCTCTGAAGTTACGGACGCATCACCATTTGTCCAAGCAATGCTAATCATCACAATGCTCTCCTTCATTGAACTGTGCGGTAAATTAGTGAATTACAAAGAATGCTCCACGCGCGAACTATATGTCACAATTGCATCCAAATCAGAGTTGATATATGCGTAAACATCTTGTGCATACATCGCGGAGAAAGAACCTACGTCTCATGTTTGGTTGAACAGCAAGCTAGAATACACCTTTTAACTGCGGCAACGCGTTTTCATTAACGCGAGCAATTCACTCTTACCTCTACAAAACCGGGTGTTTTCTAACTTATATTCCTGCATTCTTTTCAACTCGTGCTGTTAGCATTCCGCATTAGGAAGACTTCTTTACCGAAACAGCGAAACGCGCATATTGTCCCCATGACTGCTTCAGCATAATCTGTGACGAGTGTCTGCAGCGCGGAAAGGAACCCAAGTGTTGCAACAATGTTATTACGGGGGACATGTTGCATATCTAAGCAATGGCTAATTTCATGAGACAAATGAAATGATTACTTTATGCAAGGTGCATAAACGGCAGGTCTAACAGTCCTCGGTGGTTACTCAACAAAGGAAAATTATGAGAATTCGCTTCATCATTCAGACGATATTGAAATTGTTATCACTAATAGCGATTTCTCACCTTTGGCTGCGCGACATGTATGGGGATTTTTTTTTTAACGCAGCAGCTTTAAACGCCTCACCGAGAAAAGAAGTGTGTCGTTGGTCATAAATTTTATCCAGTGCTTGGAGGAACTGACGTCACTTCCGATAGAGGCATCAGCAGCTTCAACGCTATCGCGTTGCCAGCACATAAGGATGTCTTAGTGAAAAACAGCGCACAAGCAAACACAGACAGAAAGAAGGGACAAGCGCTCCACAAACAGCGCTTGTCCCCTTCTTTCTGTCTGTGTTTGCTTGTGCGCTGTTTTTCACTAAGATGCAAAACCAACTAGCCCATTCAGCTGCTTTACAGCACATAAAGTATTAGGTGTCTATGTGAATATTTTTTTTGTTTTCTTAAGTTAAGCTTGGCTTCCTCGTTATCGCGGATGTGTGCTCAAGCGTCAGCGAGACCTAAATATTGATCGCAGTTTGTCCTTAATACTATTACAGCCAAACAGCTCGATGCTACGGAAAAAACGGGTACAGTCCCTTCACCAAACAAACCACGCGCAGAAAAAAAGATGGTTGTTCGACGAGCAGTTGTTACTTCCACTCGCCTTACAAGCGCAATACTTTTTCCTCTTTCACTCTTAGAATAGCGCTACCTTCAATAAGCAGGTGCCCCGAGAGGAGGGGTGCGTTTATGTTGATCCATATTTATCAGCCCCATAGATAGCTGGTGAGGTCCTTCCTTCTGAGTTACTCGTAAAGAGAAGAGAGGATAGGAAAATGCGTGCCGAAGTACGACTCACATTCCGAGCAGGCGTGCTCACTTCTCAAAAAGTCTGGGAGTATATTCGCGGCTTCAGTGTCTGGGATGATATGGCGCAAGCCAAAACTGGGCACTCTTGGGAGAAAGAGTGAGCGCATGAAAGGCTAGAGAATGAATTTCATGTGAGCCTACTTCCAGTCCTGTCACTCTTGCTGCTTGGCGATCGGTGGAGTGCACGCATGACGTAAACCAGACGTCCGCTAGAGAAGGTTTTTGTTACTTTGCAATAAGAGACCCATATCCTTCTCGCGTCACCAGGATCCTGCGTAATATCGGACCAAAGCCAAGAGCCGAATACTAACTACGAAAAAACAATTTTCCAGCTTCTTGTGGGCTCGAGTAAACAACAGCGTCCTGCGGATAGCGTATTCGTCAACTAAACACACATGGACGTCCAGCGTCATGCTGGAGGAATATTTAATAGAGGTGTAAGGACCGCAATTGTTTGAGTCTTGTTTTTATTCTTTTTGCTTAGGCATTGCGCAGTGCCTTACGAACGACACAGAAGATAAGTTATGGCCCAGCATGGATTGGTGTGCATTACTCTACATAATTTATTAGAAGTTTTTCACCAAGGGTTTCGCGTTAAGTTTAAGTGACTATTGACGTCAGGAGAGGGTACCAACGAGCAGCTGCACACACCGTCAAGTCTGAACAGGAATACATTGCTTGCTTCGTTGTCTGCTGCGAATAAGAAATACGCCACATATTATGTCCTTTTTCCGCAGGTGGTAAAGCAGCATACGCGTCACTCATCTATTCGCCCAGGACACTTCAACCGGTTATCTGGATTCTATTCAAACGTAGAAGACCCCAGGAGCGAAACGCCCAAAGAAAAAAAAATGTTGCTCAGTAAATTCTTTGAAGCTCATTGGTGCATACCTTCTCTTCCTCAGTCGCTCCGAATGCCGTATACACCGTTTTAGGAAAACGCTGAAGGAACTTGGTAATCATGTTCGTGTGAGCCAGCCCTTCAAATAATCTTGGTTTGATTGTGTCCACTACTATGCTATCGGAAGCAAAACTAAATTGCCAAAGGGCTATGCTCAGAAGGGTGATTATGAGCAGGTCTTTATTAATTGAAGTTATACCTATATACAGTCAGAATTCCAGTCTAAATGCTTTAAACATTAAAATTATATGTTGTGACGTCAGCCTAAAGGTGCAGACAACACGCCAGACTTGTTTTTTAAAATGCCTATTACTACTTGCCATGCCCAACGCTACTCTCAGTATCACGCGGGCTTTTGCGGTCATACTTCTGCAATACTTATGCAATGCGAAAGAATGCATTTTTTTGTTTGCAATGCTTGTATATACCTTAAAATAAAAATACCGCTAACGCAACGTGATTTAGCAATCATTTCATTTGCATTGCAGTTAAATGCACCGAGACGTATTCGCTAACACTGATGCAATCACGGTGCCTCTGACTTTCAACCTCAAATTTCTCCAAACAAGAAGGCACTCGCAACACGCTCGGGCTGCCGGTTTCGTGCGTTGACGAAGAAGCTGCGCCAAAGCTCGAAGGCTCAGACTTAACACATACCTGGGACTTTCCAGCTTTGCTGGAGAACTAGGGCTTTCTGCACTAAAAGTCAGTTCTCGCGACCGCCGATTCTGCATGTCAAATTCTCATCGGGTGCAGAAAACATGTCACAACATGAGTATTTGTCCACCTTTTTTAGGGTGCTGCAGTACCGCAATGTCGCTATTTCCTATAGTCGAATAAAAGTCAAGAAAAAAACGGCTTTTCACTGACTAAGAGCCTCCTTCCAGCCAATGGCGTTGGTCGATTTTCATAAACCTGCAACTTGAAAAAGCAGAAGTGGAGGATGGAGCCTGATAGTCTCCTCGCTGCGTTGTCCAGCCATCCCCTCCATTGCCACGCTGCTCAGACTAGCAGGTTCATGAGAAATGGGACGCCATTGGCTTAAAGGGGATGCTTTGATGGAGAAATAAAAGCCGCTTTTTTTTACTTGTATCGGACTATTACAATCGTTCTCCTCCATCTTCTCTGCAGACGAGGTGCTCTTTCAATTCACTCTTACAAGAACAAACAAGTATAGTTCACTCAGCGTAGTGTCGAACCATACTCATGAACAATTTTCTTTATTTGCAGCATTTCTTTTGGTGATGAAACACATTTGAGGAAGGGCTCTGAGCGATGCGGTGATCGGCATGTCCTACAGGCATATGTGCGTGCCGGTGTCATGCTAAAATATGGGCAGCCTCATGATCTTAGTGTTCTCGGTCGTTCCCGTGGATATGTTGTGTTTTCCAGCAGCTGCGAGTTCGAATTCTTGTAGTGCTATTGTCAACGTTTCTGGACGCGGCATCCAAAGGTGAGGGAGAAGTGCTGATCTGGATATTCACCTTGATGTGCATATGACGCGCCTTCGCATTGTTAATTTTTCTACAATAATAAATAAATTGAATTGAGAGCCGTAATTTCTAGCGCTTCTTTTCTCTTCGAGAGGTTGGTTGGCGCCTGAGGTTCCTTCATAAACGGGAGATGCGGTGCACATTGCATCATAGCACGAGATTCAGTTAGATGAAACGCAAAGTTGGTGAGTTGGTTGGTGGGGTTAATATCCGTAAGCGACCCAGGCTATGAGGCACGCCGTAATGGAGGACTCCGGAAATTTCGACCACCTGGGGTGCATTAATATCGCATAGTGCACAAGCCTTAAGAGTTTGGCTTCTATCGAAATTCCACCGCCGTGGTCGGGATCGAACTCGCGTCCTTCGGGTCAGCAGTCGGGTACTATAACCACTGAGCAACCGCTGCGGCGAAACGCAAAGTGAACACCAGAATATCAGCATTGTTCTCACGTCTCCTGAACGGGGTCGTTATATCAAGGCGTCCAAAAGTCTTTTCCTTGTTCTGAATAGTGTCAGTGATGTCACAAAATACGTATGCCCCTGCTATTGTAGTTATGTGTCGACATAATATTAACCGGTTACTTTGCCGTAAATATTCATAACGGGGTGCACCACGGATAATAACAGGGAGCACTTATCCAGTAAAAGATGACTTCGATGTAATGAAAATTATTTTTTTTTCAGAAATAGATTCAAGTTCTCTAATCATGAGATTCTTCAAAGGGATCGAGCTTACCACATAAAATTTTAGCATGTGTCAAAATCTCGAGAACGAGAAGGGGGATATTTTATGCCTATGTATAAATGGGCAAGGCATGTAATGTTAATATTTCAAAATATCATGCTCAAAAAGCACACAGATTGTGGTTTTCAAAAGCTGATGCATTTTAATGCTGTGCCTAGGTGTGCGCTATCTATGGTGCACGCACTTTTTGCGTTTTCGTCTATGTGACCCTTAAACCTAATACACTGTCTGAGCCAACATTCTCCTCCCATTCTCGCGCGTAACACAAACTGATATTCAGTCATTTACGCACCGAATACAAATACGAAGTTACACAGTTATAATAAATCACGGTGCACTCACTTGTCAGAAAATGTCACCAAAATTCCCTTTTGGCTTTGGCAGGCCCGTGAAATGCCATTTAATTCGTGTGAAAAATAAAGATATGGCTATAAATCCCTGTGAATTTGAACTACCACTCCAAACATCGCATTTAGTGGAAAACATTCCTCATGAGAAAACAAAAAACTGGAGGGGACAGTTACTCTGGCTTAAGAGTGTGACGCATCACGTTTCTTGGGCTATAAACATGAAGGACGTGTTTTTTTATGTAATCCTCCTTTACCATTTCCATATGTCTGCCGTGAACACGGTTTATACTATTCTTTCAGAATTTTAGTAATAACGGCTAGACTGTAAGGATTTTCTCTTTTTTATAAGTTGGACATCTCTCTCTTTCTGTTAATTGTTGAATCGGTACTCATGTATTTTGGAGCGTGTCGCGGCGCAGTGCTATTGAAGCTTAGTTCATTAAAATTCCTTCCGTGTTTTTTGAAGAGTGCAGGTCTTTGTTAGGAGTCTTGAAACAAATTTTGCCGATTTCCCCTTCATTCATTTTACTGAATAGAAATTAGCTATAAGTAAACGTAACGTTCACCATTCCTCACTCAATATTCGAAGCGCACTGCCTTTGAAGCGTGTGAAGAAATAGCTCCATTTAACCGCTCTTCATTTTTTTCTGTTTCATTATTAAGGGCTTCACTGGATACGACAACCCGTTTTATAATTATGGCCGTGTTTTCTTCGTTCGGCGTTTTTGTTCATGAAAATCGTTAGCCCGAATTGAAGTGTGTGTTTTTTTCACTAGCGCATTATGTTTCACAGTGTACAATAGGACGATTAGATCATTTCGCGTGGTATACTTTTACATGGTGTACATGTAGCCACGTTTTTTTCCCTTTCGAAGCATTCGTGCTCTTTATGGCCTCTGTTTACAGCAATAACTTATAATGCGAAGGCGCCCGGTAATAGCGCAGGAGATGTTCGCATTCGAGTATTCATTGAAGAGGGGGAGCGGGAAATGTGGTGTACAGACGATGGGTATGGCACGTAGAGTAACGCATAAATGAAGCCAGTACCTTGCGCCTCGTGCTACTCGTGTCGTCGTAGGCACAGTGGTCGTCTGTGATCACGTGACCACTCTGTGCACGCGGTCTATGCACTGTGCCTCGTGCTTCCTTCGTGGTCCTCGGACAATTCTCCCCTTTCAGAAAAAATGCTGCCAAACACCTCGAAACGCCTCTGAAAAAAAGAGCCTGAAATTCGTCAAGTTCCCACTGCGCCAATTTAGATCACACTTTCTCAGACGTCCCTGCTGATGACTTCATCGCCGGCGTCATGAAGCACATGCAATTCGTCGTCTATGCAGCTAGAGGGTAGCTCATTCTCCAAAACAGCCCACTGCTGTCGATCCCATAAGGAGACACGCGTATCAGCATCATGTTCAGCTGGCAGGTCAGTGAAGATGTGAATACTCTCGGAAGCACACATTTACCTGTCCATAAAGCAGACATAATACGAACCATTAGACGAAAACGCCTTTAAGTGAAAGAACGCCGCGGTCAAATTCAGTAATACGCAACCCTATAATGTAACACTTGACGAAAGCGCGCTATCAAATAGAATAAAGCAACATCCTTTCGAAGATGCTGCGAACGATGTTTCCTTACGTCATTTTTTTTTCTGCTGCCCTAGCCAAGTATATTCTTCGTTAGCATAATTCAAAGTGTAAGCAAATGCCTCTCTGTGTTAACGCCCTACCACCACTTCCTTAAGGGTTCCTCTCACAAACTTCCTTCGTCTTGCTTGCCAGCACCGTGAAGTGCTTGCGGCTCGATAAAGAATAGAATACAAAAAAAAACGGAGGCATGAAAGACGGGAACTCAAAGTACGAGGCCGTATCTGCGTGTCTGAGACGACAGGTTTCTTGCACCTTCTTATAAGTGTTGCTGACCCACCAATTCCTCGCCTCTGGATTTAAAGAGTGGCTTGAAATGAGATGAAGAACACTGTCCATGACCCCTGCTGACGCATTTCAACCCAATACACAGCACGGCTCCGACTGAAGCTTCTTGCGTCCGAGACTAGTTCCGGTGGCTATGCTCTTTCCTTCTAAGCCTTATTCCCCTGTGTGCTGAAAAACAGCTACAGTTAATTCTGTATCCGCTTTTTAACCAGCGGGTTTGTGCAGTGCTTTCTTTCGTGTGTCTGTGTAATAGTGTGGAGGCCAATAAAATAAGTAACAGCCACGGCTTTTTTAGAGCACACACCATGGTAAAATAAAGAGAAAAGGGACCGACTTTACACAAAGCACAGCCTATAGGCGCTTAAAAGTTCACAGTCACAAAATGCGTCAACTCTGTACATCAGGCACTGAATCCTCTCTCGAAATGTTGACGTCGCTATAGCAACCCATGAAAATTTTCCGGCGTCCAGGAAGATTATCCTCGCTCACGCCACACTTCATTCAGCGCATGTTGCAACATCTCTATTTTGAGCCTTAATAATGGCGCAAAGCGGATATTACTGCATAGAATGCCGCCAAGTTTTTCCCTGCAGGTATGATGTGTTTTGAAAACATTGGACTGAAAACACTGCAGTTGTTAAGGTTCCGGAGGCAGGCGGGCCTCGGCGCGTAACAGAGTACGTCCCTGATCTGGGGATTACATATGAACGTCTCTCGCTCTCTTTGTTGAGCCGTCCAATCAGAACCTTTCAGCGTGTTCTCCTTGGCTCACCATGGACTTGGAAAACCCTCTTTCATAAATCCCCGTCTTCGTGGGGTATGAAGCCACTGACTGGCCATGCAGCGTTTCCGTAGAGCACTTCGAAATGTCCGATTCTGCCGAATTCCGCAAAGAAACTGGCAGCGTATATCCCTAAAACCGACGCAGTGAACAACTACAAAGCCAGGCCGGTTATAAAGAGCGCACCTGCGCTCATATCAACCCGCTTTCAGGCGTTGAATTTAAAGCCAGCTGCGTCTATCGGCCGTGGCAGGCGTCTAATCCTATCGGATGTGGGTTCCGAGTCCATTGGCCCCACACTGAAATGTAAAGCCTTCACTGACACCGCATTTATTTATATCAGGGACAAATGAGAAGCGAACAAGATAACTGAAATTTCAACGAAAAAACGCACAGCTACTAGCTCTGGAGAGTCGATAGAAGCGAAGTCAATTAACTCCTCTTAAGTACAGTCTTCACGCTTAAGAAGTGAAAATAACCGGCGCTAGTACTGAGCTTCCTCTGGCTAGCATCTGCTTTCGGTGTTCATGTTTGATTTGTCCAGTTTACGTTTCATTCGCTGGTGATAGTAATTGACATAACCGCTGACTCCCTATAGGGCACGCCATATCAGGACAAGGACGGCTTCGATTTTGGGACGTGTGTTTTTAACATCCACTCAAAACGTGATTACATAGACATTAGAGCATTGTAGCCTTAATATTTTGTTTGTTTTATACCTCCACTTGAAACGACATGTGCAGTCTGCGTCACACTTATGTGAAGCGCTCGAGCATCGACTCGCTTTACAAACAAATCTGCACATCGCCTCAGCTACACGGTTCTGCATGTATAGCAGCGCTCTAGTGGAAGTAAAGTCCCATTGACGTGTAGGTCATGAGTATGCAACCAGAATATTGTAGGCGGCACGTCTAGCGTCAGGTTTGTCTCACGCGCAGTACTCGAGCGATATATGCTCAAGTGTGAAGCAGACTGCCTCTTCGAGATAATGGCAACGCAGACGCCCAGATACAAACTTCCGTGTAATATCCTCTAAAAGAGAAAGAGAAAATAGGAGAAGGAAAAGGAAGCAGGTGAATTAGGATAGCTACCTATGCATGACCCATACCTGAATTTGGTTGCATTCTGTTATCCGGTAGCGCAAACTGCAAGGTTCAACCCTTAGTAATACTTGAAAGGCGCTCTCTACGCGTTTGCCTTAGTATCCCAAAATCAATTTCAAATGCCATGCTATATATGGAAGGCCTTACTCCTGATCTAAAAAACCGCTTCCATATACTCACGGTGCGAAATTTCCTCAGGTGGTTTACCCGGTGACTAAATTCAGTACTCCTAATTTTTGCTCAGAAGGCCTTATTCTTTTCTCATTGGTCACGGTATGAAATGCAAAAAAATACGTTAACGCAGAACCTTTTAACACCGATTGGTGTTGATCTCAGTTCTTTGCAGTGGGTTGGCGACACACCGGCAGCAGTGGAATTTCATTTCGACCACATCTTCCCATCTCATGCAAAAAACATGCTCACAAACATTCTAAACCGTGTTTTATCTGATCACATAGAGGAATACCCCATCATACGGTGCTTTCTACCGAAGCCTCCGGCAGCTGCCAAAAAGCCAGTTGGCATCTTTTCGCAGGACTTGGCATAGAACTATTCTGTCTGCATCCCAGGTCATATTCCTATTATTTCTGCGGAAACTTGGCTATTGGAATGGCTCTGCACAAAATTCCATATCATGTGTAACAGGTTATTATCTTCGCTGATTGTATATCGCTTTCAGTCGCCCATGAAACTTCACAAAAAGATTTCTTGAGCCGTTCCGTCCGATTTTTTGTCCCAAGCACTTTGAAGGAGGCCCGTTTTGTCTAGGTCCCTGACCATGCAGGTATTCAGTCAAACGAGGTGGCTGATTACTTAAAGTAGCAAGGTCGCCTCTTAACAGGTCAGTTATACATGGCCCGAATTTCAGTCTGCTTGTGATTTCTAGGTTTCAGCGGTTCCAACGCATATCACCCAATTACACTATCGCTTACTAAATACCACTAATTATCAGCACTTAGCACGTAACTGGAATGTCCGTTCGTGTAAAACCAGGCTGTGTGAGCTATCAGTGACGCGGTTGCGGTGCAGGATTTCCAGTTTGAATTTATATCCTTATCTATGCAGATGTGGGTGGACACCGACAAACCTATGCGACTAATGCGGTGAAGATTAATCTGTGGAGATTTTCTCTCCTACTGTCCAAACTTCGCACTTCAGAGAAAGATTTTCCTGGAGGTCCTCCTCTCCAGGTTAGGGCTCCCGTTATGTCTGCCAGTGTTATTATTTTTCGGTGTGTGCGCCAATGAACTGCATGGGGCTTAATTTGTGGGATTCTCCATGGTTACATAATTGCAACAGGTAGGTTGATTTGCTAATTTAAAATTCTCCGCGCACTTCTTTTTTCACCAAAATGCTATTTGTTATTTTACTTTACATATTCTTCAGACGTTTTGAATCGATGCAATATTTCAAAATTCGCGCTTGGCGGTAACATGTCTTCGTAATCGCGTATGGAAATTTCCTTGTTTATGCCACTACACGTTGGCCAATCCCTTCGTGTGGGTATGCGCCATGTTTTCAGAAGAAGCAGAAGAAGAAGGACATATCTACTGGTTGGCAACCCACCCGTTCCGGCGAAACAGTTTGAAATAAAAACTCATCTCGGAGTTTCTGAAGCTAATTTACGATCTACGTTAGGACAGTACTAGTAGAGACTTCGCCAAAGAAAATAATTTACCTGTTACTGAAGGCTACTTTATTTTCCCCTGCATCCGGTCCTGCACAGATGAATTGGCATGTATGTTGTTGAAACAAGTTTTATCAATCCACAGTATTACGGGATGCGAATGCAGAGTAAGCAACTGCTTACGCTGGAAGTAACGATCATTTCCGGTTGAAAGAGCCTACCGTTCGTTTGGTATGTGCATCGCAACAGAAACTAATGCTCCAGTGCTAGCTAGAGCACCGTTTGTTTTAATAAGAACCGCTCGTTAGTATTCGAGCGCGGTGCCGCGAATTTATGTGATGCGCACCTGTCTGCCTTCGGTGAAGGCAACAAGAAGGGCACCGAGAACGGGATCTGATTCCTGCCGACGTTCGGAAAAACCGGTTACCTCTCATAAGCGAGGATATACATCGTGTAACATGCGACGAAAACCCTCGCCGAAAACGGCCGAAAACCATTCTCGGGCCTAAAACCATTCTACTTCCCAATGCGAAGCGTGCTCAAAAAGATTAATGTCAATTTATTTCCACAGTGCGCATACCAACTCTACAGTTGCTAAAAAGTAAAATTTTTCTCCTCGCGTAATTAAAACACGTTTTTCTCTGGCGCCCAGACTGCTCTGCGACAGTTAATGCTAGAAGGTAGTGCTTATTTAACATTAATGAAATTCCGCAATAATAAAAGCACGATCGGACAAACGTCTACAGCACTATATTTCAACCCGCTTGAACAGAAGGAAATAAGAATTTTCCGCAAAGAATCCGAGAAACGGTGGAAATTACATCTGCTCGCAAAGAGGTTCTCTGTTCAACATGTCATATGAAAGGACTATAGACGACTAATTTGAGTTGCTTGTTTTCATCTTTCAAATGATGCGACTGACATTTGAAAACATAGATCAACGCGTGTTATTCGCCTATGACACTTAAGTCAATTATAAATGAATTTCTTCTCTAATACTGTTTTAGTTAAATCAACCGAACGCTGGATGTGACCATTCACATGCATGAAAAAACTCGCAATATGTACGGTGATACGTAGATAGATTTCACTACAACACTAAAGCCAGCCAGCTTCAAGAGTTGGAATGAGAACAAACGACCCATTAGCAGTTATATTGTCGTTTTTTTGTGCTTCACGTGACCTAAATGTGAGCTACTCGTCACCGCATTCGGGGTGGAATCCAAACCGAAAAAGCTTCATAAAAAATTCATTTCTAGATTTTTAAGCAGTCGTAGGCAAATTCCACTCGGTGATTCATGCATTCAAACATTTAAAGCATCATTAAAAAAAATACGTAACCAAAATTTTGTGTCAATAATCCTTTAAGATCTGCAGGAACTTGTTGCTTTTGGGTTTTGCGCTAGATGCTGTAAGATGCTCTATAAAAACTTGTGTTTTCTCAGGAGAGCATTACGTGCCGCTTAATGGGTAATAAGCGCGGGCTTCAGATATGCATTTTTGGCAATCATCTCGAGTGCGGAAACTGTGCTGAAGAGTGCATTTCCTTTGTTTAGAACGAAGGTTGTATCTGATGAAGTATGTTCTCTGCCAGTATATGTTTTGCTCAGTTTCTATCGCTTCAAATTGTGTCCTCGACACTTTAACCCCACGTAATGAACTGACGCCTAAACATTTTCAGCACATTTTAGTAAAAAAATAGCACTCATTATTCGAGTAAATATGGTTGCTATTCCATGGTATATTGCGTAAAACGGGACAAGCGACAAAGAAAGACACACACATCACAGGCGCTACAGGCCCTTGTCCAGTTTTGCGCTACATAACATAGACCACTGTTACCGACTCGCCGAAGTTTCTACCGTTGTGAATAGTTGTTACACTGTCTTTATGGAGCTCAAAAATGGCCTTTTACCAGTAACCAGCCCAGCTTTTACCTTTAGTAAAACAATACTGCGGGTTACTCAGTTCATCTGCAGGAAAATTAAAAGTGCGTGAACGGAATGAGCGCCCTTGCAGTGTGGGCACCTGTGCTGGCCTTGCGATGTTCGCGCGGCGTTCTTTCCTGGATAGCTTTAGGAATTACAGCGTCTTCAGCAATCCCGCGTTTTCGGTTCACACTTTTACTCCGTTACTTTTCTCATGCTTGCCATTCCACCCGATCATATCTCTGTGCTAAAAGTTATGAACTGTTACTTTGGCGCTGGTGGCATAAATATAACAGATGTTTCGTCATACACCTCTGTTAATTTACTTAAAGCGACATTGACACACTTTTGGATAACCCACAGAAGCAATTCTTTTCTTACTACAACAGTGCATTAGAAATAAAATAAAGAAGACAGGCAAACACACACTATAGATGTCCTAGAAACAACGTATTTAAAAGAAATGCGAAGCGCGAACTAAAGAGGCGCTCGCCCTCTCATGACTATGCGGAAACATATTAATATCGGTCCTAATATTATCTTACACCTCTTTATTTGCGCTTTTCCAGCGCGTTTTCGCTTCATAACGACCAGTAAATACGCCCACAGACTTTTGCTCTTATCATTATTTAGTACTCGGTACAACTTAATATCTTATTAAGGTTAATTGTTACGTCTTGGCCGGTATCAGATGACATCTCTAATGCCTTTATGCGGCAATTGGGAGTTAGCGAAGGACCTCTGGATTTTCTCTCACTTCTCTGTGGGAGGAAATAAGTTTAAATGATGCCTGTGTGTAGATATGTAAACCCACTGTCTAGCCTTCCATGTAGATCAGTTACTTAGTACCTTGGAATTAGAGATAGAAAGCTCTCCAGGGCGTAGCTCGCGCTAATGCCCTCCACAAGTAAATGGGCAGGCCCATGATGCCATTTGGGTAGACACCGCATGTACAGCGCATGAACCGGTAGCAGCAGGCTACAGTCCAACCCTACCCCACCACTTAAATCACCGTCTCCTCTCAGGCTCTACGCCTGAGGAGGCATATGAGGCCGTCATTGCCCTAGCCTTGCACATTCGGACGCCCCAATACTTTTTCAGCGACTGAAAAACGGCTCTGTCCAATTTTGCCAGAGGACGGATTCGCACCCCTTCTTCGCAATTGTTGACCACCCCTACCCAAATTCAACACGCAGGGTAGAGCTCCAGTGGGTGCCGGCTCACTCTGGGAACCCTGGAAACGAGGCTGCCGATAAATTCGCCCGAGGTTTGACTTGCCGGGCTCAGGACAGTCCCGATCTAAGATTTTGGAGGGAGCGGGCGTACACCTTTGTAGAGCTCACACAAATACCTAGTTTAGACCCTCGGACCAACCCCCTCTCGATTCCTCTCTTACGCATTCCCGACAGATCCTCTTCACACGCCTCCAGACCCGCTCTCTGTCATCCCCTCAGCTGCTATCCCGCTATTGCGGCACATCCCCTGCATGCTCCCTATGCAGTGATCCTCACGCCACACTCTCCCATATCCTTTTCGGCTGCCCTGCTGACCCTCCCCCGCAGGGACAGCACGCCATCTCGAGCTGGGAGGACCGGGAGGTCCTGCTCACGTTTGCAGACACGACATCGCAACTTGCTGCCGTGACTCGGGCTGACGACGTCATGTCCCGACATGACCATCTTCATGCAGTGCAGGACCGCGAAATGGACCAAGGACCCAGCAGGATCTAAAACTCACATGCAGAAATGAATTTTTCCTCTCTGTAAATCCAGGCAACCCGCGCGCTTCTTCGTTTCTTGCAGAGCACTTGTCTACACTCGCGGTCGTGATTAGGCGCTCTCCTTTGGTGCCTGTAGATATTCGCTTGTCTCATACATTCACGTCATCACACTTCATAAAGGTCTTTCTTGCCCTCTTTCTCTTCTCTAATGCAAAGTCGAAATGCACATAATGATCCATGAGGCCGGCCTCTCTGCCTCACTCTCAAATAAACTTCTCTTAATTTTGTACTTCCCTATAAACTTGACGGGTTGCGCACCGTTCATGCATTCGGTACACAGGGCTTGACGCAGTCGGCAAAAGCCTATCAAAGCTGAACTTTTACCGTTGTATGGGTAGCAGTCCAAAGCAACAAACACGCCATTCTCGGGGGTTTATTTATGATGGATGAGAGACCGCAAAAGGAAAAAAAAATATGGAAGTCCAGAAAATGCTGGGCGCAAGTGCCGCAGAAATGCGTATCCAGCGAATTCGCTGGAGATTTGCGAAAAATTTCCTCTGTTCTTCTTTTCACAGAAGATCCTATACCAGCTACTCGAATTCCCTCGAAGCTATCCTTCTCTTCTGATGTCGTTGGATTTTGGTGGGCTGTCACATACCCACAAAGTGGGATTGGCCATGGTGCCTTGCACATTCAAGCTGCCGCAATACATCGAAGCATCTAAGATTGACATGGGTTAAATTTTGTGTTGAAGGCAAAAATTTTGAAAATTATAGCTAACAAAGGATTTTCCCTGGCTAAGTTATGTAATTATGAAGATAATCGCACACATATACTCTGCCGCTTGCCCCAAAGAGAGAAGAACCGAAATAGAAATAAACACGTAATTCCCGAGGTGTTTTGACGATGTAGGAGTAGAATGCAAAAGAAAAATATTGTGGCTCCAATCCACGCCGTGAAGGTGGTTGCACAGTCAAGCTGTGAAACGACACTCAATTAGTCATTCTGTCGTCATTTCAAAAATCACAGACGTCACTTTACGAATAGTGAAATCAGAGACAAGGGAAATGTACTTATATTGCCCTTTATATATATATATATATATATATATATATATATATATATATATATATATATATATATATATATATATATATATATATATATATATATATATATATATTGTAACGGGGGGTTTGTTACGAGGTACTGGGGCGACGGGAACGGCAACGGCAGCAGTCTGGGATCAGATCGGCAAAAGACACACAAGCGTAGCGCTGGCAAAAACTCTCGAGAACACTGTCACCTCGTCTTCGTCTTTTCAAATCATCAGACGCATCTTCTTCTTGAGCCTTACAATCACCCCGGGGACAAGAGGAGCCATCCTGGCGACTTAGGATGATGGCAAGACGGCGGGGTCGTAGTAGGGCTTGAGGCGCTGGACATGAACGGTCTCCCGTCCTCGGCGGCGGAGATCAGGAGACGGCGTGAGGGGTTCCACGATATAATTAACCGGAGAGGTGCGCTCCAGCACACGGTAGGGACCATGGTACTTCGCAAGAAATTTTGAGGAGAGACCGGGAGTTCCTGAAGGGATCCAGAGCCACACAAGTGCACCAGAAGTGTAGTTCGGTGGGGTTTGGTCTTGGTCGAGGCGGGAGCGCTGGCGATGCTGGGTGTCAGTGGTGAGTGACCGGGCAATTTGGCGGCAGGCTTCGGCGTGTTGCGCGGCGTCGGAAACAGGCCGATATTCGGATTCATCAGGGCGGTACCGGGAGGATAGTGTCGATAGTAGCAGAGGGTTGGCGGCCGTAAAGTAGGAAGAAAGGAGAGAATCCGGTGGTAGACTGCGTAGCGGTATTGTACGCATAAGTAACGTACGGAAGGACGAGATCCCAATTCGTGTGGTCAGAAGCGACGTACTTGGAGAGCATGTCTCCGAGTGTGCAGTTAAATCGCTCAGTGAGGCCATTGGTCTGCGGATGATAGGCGGTGGTAGTTCGGTGAATCGTGTTGCACTCTTTGAGAAGCGCCTTCACCACCTCAGATAAGAACACGCGGCCTCGGTCACTGAGCAGTTCACGAGGTGCACCGTGGCGAAGGATGAATCGGTGCAAAATGAAGGAGGCGACGTCCGTCGCTGTGGCAGCCGGAAGGGCAGCAGTTTCGGCATATCGTGTAAGGTGATCCACCACTACTATAGCCCAACGGTTGCCGTCTGCAGTGTATGGAAGCAGACCGTATAAATCAATGCCAACGCGGTCGAACGGGCGTGGAGGGCATGGTAACGGCTGCAGCTCAGCAGCAGAACGATGGGGAGGTGTCTTGCGACGTTGGCAGGGAATGCATGCGCGCACGTACTTCATGATAAAGGTGTACATTCCGCGCCAGTAGTAGCGCAGCCGTATGCGGGTGTAGGTCTTGAAAACGCCCGCGTGACCGCTGTGGGGGGCAGCATGGAAGTATGCGCATATCTCCGAGCGTAAGTGACGTGGAATAACGAGCAGCCACTTGCGACCTTCGGAGTTGTAGTTACGGCGATAAAGTAGGGTGTCACGGATCGCAAAATGGGCAGCTTGGCGGCGGAGCGCACGTGACGGTGAAGCAGCCGTCGGGTTGGCGAGAAAGTCGAGAAGGGAAGCGATCCAGGGATCCATGCGTTGCGCTGAAGGCATGTCGCTGAGGCGAAGCAAGGGCAGAGAAGCGTCGGAGGTGGAAAGGCTGGCGATCTCGGCTGGAAGGGGGCAGCGTGACAGTGCATCGGCGTCTTGATGCTTGCGGCCGGTGCGATACACGACGCGGATATCATATTCTTGCAAGCGAAGGGCCCACCTAGCGAGGCGGCCGGAGGGGTCTTTCAGGTTGCAAAGCCAACAGAGCGCATGGTGGTCGGTCACAACGTCAAAAGGGCGCCCATAAATGTACGGTCGAAACTTCGCGAGGGCCCATACAATCGCCAAACACTCTTTTTCAGTTACGGAGTAGTTGCGTTCTGCTGGTGTGAGTGTGCGGCTAGCATAAGCAACGACGTATTCGTCAAAGCCAGGTTTTCGTTGGGCGAGGACAGCGCCGAGGCCAACACCGCTGGCGTCCGTGTGAACTTCGGTAGGAGCGGCCGAGTCGAAATGGCGCAGAATGGGCGGCGCCGTGAGGAGACGGCGCAAGGTGGTGTATGCGTCGTCGCACGCTGGAGAGGGTAGAACGGTCCGGCGAGAAGTACGACTTTGCGGCGGCGCAGCTAGTACAGAGTACTGACTCGGTGGGGGCCAGTACCCAGGAGCTGAAAATCATCAGACGCATCTTCTTCTTTAGCCTTACAATTTATATATATATATATATATATATATATATATATATATATATATATATATATATATATATATATATATATATCTTAAACTTTTTCATTTTTAATTTTGTTTTATTTTCAATTTATATTTATTTATTTTTCCATTACTGCTGCTTTATGGTCAGTATGATATACGATTTCTATGTTGTTATTTACTTTTCCTCTCGGAGTAGCATTCAATTTAGAGGCGGCGTTTTTTGCTTAAGAAAACACGAAAATATGCTTGTACGGTAGAAGTATACAGCTTCGCTGTAAAAAGTGCTGAAAATGCTGGGCACAAGTGCCGCATAAGGGCGTTGCCTCCGATTGGGCTGGCGATTTATGAAGGATAGCAGCGCCTTTCTTCTGTTCTCTTCACGAAAGATTCTACACAAACTACTGTAATCTCACGAAACTATCCTTCTTCGCATCGCTTACATCCCCTTCCGCTTCTTCAGCTTCCTCTTATTCCAAGGTCACACCTGCATAATGAAGAAAAGTTACGTGGTCACGTATACATGCAGAGTGCGCCTTAAAAGACGTGGGTAGTGTTTTCAGTTATGCAGGAGACCTTGGGCCTGTTTGATACATAGGTGACATTTATGGTTACCCTGACGACCGTGAGATCTGCGGTGCCAAAGGAAACGTGCCGCAGATAAAATCTAGCCAGTAAGCCCTCGAACGGTTTTGTGCAATTGTAGACTTCAGGGCTGCCGTGCAGAGCCTGACCTGCAGTGAAAACAATGCCAAGCTGGTGCCGGCAAACCATGGGCCGAAGCAAAACGTAATGACGGAGAGGATATATTGTAATAAAAGCATTATTTGTGCCCAATCTAACGCCGTAAGACCCGATCTATCACAGCCGGCCATGCACGCACGTGACGGTGCTGACGACAAAGAAGACAGACTAGGGTGAACTGCACCATGGACTCTGCGTTTCCAGGTAAGACACCGCTATAGATTTAGACAGGCTGCCAGGCTTCAGCACGTCCGATGTCACGTGATGCGTTAATTTCTAGAAAATATCCTTTTATACGGGACCAGAAATCAGGCTAGTTGGTGGCAGGTTAGAGTACAATGAACAGTGCCGAGACTGCACTTCTATCATTGCATTGTATATGCGCTCTATTTCCCTAAGCAAGGACAAACCGCTTTGGGAAGATCTTGGCGCCACTAACGTATTGCGGTATTCTTGACGTAGTGAAGAGCTGGCTGAAATTACCTTGATGGCTTGCAGTTTGCACTCAGTGATCTTATTTATGTAAATCACATTTTTTGTTTACGGTAAAGGTGGTTAACTGGTACGGCTGCCACGGGTTTTTTCAAATTTTCTCGTAGGCAGGGTAGGCATTACACTAGGCCAATAAAGCCCTAAAGTCTACTCCAATAAACTAAACTTGTTTAATCTGCAATGAGTTACTTTATCGCAATGGCACAGTTGCCGGTGTAGCTTCCAATGGGCTCGCCATTGTGGGCTGGCACTATTTTCATACTTCTGGAGGAGCTAGCCATTCTTGCGGTGTTTAGGCCTGTCCTGACATCTAAATGAACTTGCACGAGTCACACAGGTCTTGATATTATCTGCTCCTATTCCGGACACGGAAGGGCAAATAGTTATGACAAGGATAAGTATGTTGACACACCGCTGAGATCACCTTGCGCAGTTAATTCCGCGCCGCTTGCAGTGGAACATGCAGCTTCTGCTTCGGGGCTTGCAGGTAGCAAGAACACAAAACCCGAACAGATCCAATCCGGTGCAGTACGCGGGGTCAGAAAACGATTTTTAGTTTCACTAAGCCGACAAGCAGCTACCAGCTGTGACTGTACGACTTTATGTGGATTTCCAGGTGATGCACCATAGCACGCAGGTCCCCAAATGTATAGCCACAAGATGAATGGGCGGGAAATTTATATCCTCTGTCACGATTTGTTGGGACTGCAGCAAAAGCTTCTCGTGACACCGGCAAGTTCGGGGCCCTGTTGCCTGTATGCCCGGCCATCACGACTGCCGACAGAACGAACGCGAGCGGGTCACGAATCTGTCTTAATGCGTGAACTGCTTTCACGATTCAGACCGTGATTCCCTTTTGCCAGCTGAAGATTTTGCTTCAAGGGCATTCCATGCTCTTGAAGCGAAATGGCCGCCTCTCGACAGTCCGACAACGTGACTCACAGCCCTAACCCCTCCTCCTGTCAACGCCTTCCCCCGCACCTTTCGCATGACAGCTTTCCTCTTTTTCTCCTCATGCTCCCCTCTATGCATACTTAAACGCACTAGCTACTGCCACCAGTCACCGCTGAAGAAAGAGCCGAGCCGGCTCCGTAACGTTCGGTTTCAAACTAATGGTTTTGGTTGGAGATGTGTTAGAGTTAATTATAAGTCTTCAAACGCAACCAGTCAGCCAAATCTGTTAAAATATTTAGTCGTAAGCGCTATGCTATGAACGGTGATTTATCGTGGTAAGGAGAAATGCCGAATTTCTCAGTTGAACACACGAGATATTCGGCTGTGGCGATGAAGCAGACGTCTAACGCAGTGGCCGGCGAAAATGATCTGATCGCGCCGTCGCGGGTTAGAAACGCACTCGCGGCCTTACAGTCTTTTGCCGTAAAGTGTTGTGCATAGTTGCCAATAAAGCATGGTGACAGGCTGTCAACAACTTGGTGGGAAGATTGGCTGCCATCTACACTTCACTCTCGCATAAAAACCTCTTTGGTTATCAGGTCATGCTGGATCCAACGAGATTCAGCATGTGTTGGCCCGATACCTATCTCAGGAGGTCCTTGGGGACACAGTGCCAAGACATTCGGGATCTCCCAAATGTCGGGGCGCAGTGTCTCCAAGGACCCGCTGAAAAAGGTTCTTGGCCAACGCTTACACGTGCTAAATGTCAGTGAACCCCCTATGGCCACGTAGCTAGAGAGGTTTGTATGTGAGAGTGAAGTGTAGTTGACTGATCCAAGATTATAACATGGCATGAGTTCTTTATTAGTAATGTAGCATCGACACGTACTGGAAGCCGGTATGTATGTGTTATCTTTCACAGCGTAGTTCAAAGGCAGCTGAAATGGCTAAGTATAGCGCATTACTGGCGGACTTATGCAGAGTTTGTCCGAGCTTGGTAGTGGCATGATCCAACTCTGCTCATTGGAGGTGCAGTCTACGTGATGCTACACCTTGTGGCATACTGCCGAGTACAAATGTGTTACAAATCCTCGCCTGTCACCGCATTGACTTAGGTTGTGGTCATCGGCTCGGTTCTTAGAGGCCTAATACGGCTGATTTGCCAGTAACCGTTGAAAATGCAGAGTGGAGTAGGCCATGATCGGCGCCGGCTTGCTTTGCGCGTTTAAACTGAGATCAGGCCGAGTTACATTTTTTGTTTTTGACTTTTTGCTCCCAGTTCTGGCTGTGAAGAATGCGTCGGCTTTTGTAACCGAAGTGGAGCGCTCTCTCCTCGGGAACAGCGCGCCTAAAATGCACAACTGGTTCCTCTGCTTTGAAATGGTACGGGTACAGAGCGTTTTTCCGTGCTATATATATACTCTGGGGCCGCTATCGCTAGAGATCCTTTATTGACGCTTAGCCCAAAGTTCGCCCATTTGGTTCAATCTCCGCAAAGAAGATATGTTACTTTGTTTCGAGTACAAAGAGACAGTAATATTGGCGGAACGCTACTATCTAAAAGTTGAAACTGGTGCAACATGTTAATGTTGCTAATAGGCCTGATGTCTTGAGAAATTCATAAGCCATCTAATATCTTGAGAAAGGAACAGCGCCTTCTGACGTTTGCTTCAGTAGGATTGCACATTTCGGGCAGCTTAACAACTTATAGAGAAACTTGAGCGCCGTATTTGGGCCACCTATGTTTTGAGCCGTCTTTGCAGTGTTTCCTTTCTTCAGGCTTCCGACATTCCCGTTTGCCTCATGAAGGAACCTTTGTGCACGGTCGTTATCCCAGGCAGGAAACATGGCCCTGCTCTCACTGCTGTACAGCGCATGGTCGCTGCGGGTGCCGTCACCGGAGCCTTGGCCACTGTGGCTGGCCCAGTGCGCCTCGCTACAGAGCAGCCTGCACTGCGCCGAGATGCTGCTCTCGGCCGCGCTTTCCGACAGCACCTACTTCCTGCTGCACGCCACTTTCTATGTGAGTAGGAACTCGGTCCACTCGAAAGCTATAGTTGCGTGCTACACGAACATGCGTTTAGGCGGCGCGTCAACATTGATGCCGAAACCCATGTCTCTTTTTTCCGGAAAAAAGGCGACAAACCGGTCAGAAAAATTCTCTTCACTCGCATGTTTCATAGCTTTCAACGTGGACGTCACATGCGGGAGCTACCTGGGGTGGTTGGGCTCGGAAAAATAAGCAGAAATTAATTACTTCAAGGCAAGGATCCAGGTTTTGTTTCACGCATAAATATAGGCCAATGATGGTTTAATTTTCAGTTACCAACAAAAATAATTTTCGCGCCTGAAAGACCATACTGGAAATAAATCTATAGAGGAAGAAGCTAGCATGAACGCGTTGAACTAATGATTATAGTAAAAATTTTTTTCAGAACAGGACCTCGACCGATGCTCTTTTGGGGGTTCTTTAGTATGCAAAAACAGACTGGAACATAAGATTACAAGCTAACACAAGAAACCACTTTCTTCAAGGATTTTTAACTCCAGTCCCCTGACTCAGTTTTCAAATATGGTCGGCACACTCAGCTTTCCTCACTGCAAACTTGAATGTACAGTCTTTGCCAGAAGTAACCAAGCTGGACGGTTTGCTTCTCAGTCGTATACTAAAGCTATTATGCAAGCCCTCAAGCTCTAAATCTCTCTATGGTAAGGCGAACCCTTGTCCTCACCTTACGACAACTAACTTTTTGATCTGTAGGGAACCCGTAAGGGCTCTACTATTCGAATGAGAAGAAAACCATGCAGTCTGGTTAGTTTTGACAAAGGCTGTAGCTAAATAACCATATAATTGACTTGTGACTTCCGCTTGCCACGCAGTATAGATAGACGTGATCGAAATTGCCTCCATCGAATGCGCCTGGAAGTTGTTTTTACTAAATCCTGTTTACATTATATTGGTGCATCATGCAGCCCTCTGTGCCTCACATGTGGTGTGCCCGAGGATATTCCACATTTTAATTGCCGGTGCCAACTCTTCAACAATGCTCGCAAGACACTCTTAAGTGCTTTAGGACTCCGACAGGACGGCCCCGCGAACCTTGAGCATGTTCTTGGACCCTGGAAGGACGCTGCTTCGGGTGTGCGCGGGAAAGAAGCATTTTTAGTGTTTCTAAGAGGCACGTGTTTGGCGGACATTCATTGATAATCATGTTTGTGTGTGTGTTTGTGAGTGCGTGAGTGTGCTTGATTTCACCATTCACCGTTCCTTTTTCTCTTTTCCGCTCTCTTTCACCATCCTCTTCCCTAATCTTCTCTTCTTTCACCCTAACCTGGAGTAGCATGCCAGGCCGAGAACCTGGCAGAGCTCTCCTGTTTCATTAAAATCTCTCCTCCTCCTCCTCCTCCTCCTCCTCCTCCTCCTCCTCCTCCTCCTCCTCCTCCTCATAAAATGTTATGAGACCCACCCATATTCCGATATAAATCACACTTATTGCGATTTTGGGGCCGCAGCTGCTTACCGAATGTTTAGGGTGCATAGTGCACAGTCATACCAACTTGAATGCGATCTTGACCACCAATTTACGCCACACATGGGCCTCACGCTCATAAAACTGATCACACAGACCTCACTCCATGCAAACTTGACCACCTAATTGCCACGGTCGAGCAAATATTGAGATCCAAACGTGGTGATTTCAAGCGAATATTGACATTCAAACGATGTGATTTTTGCATAGAAAAGGAATGCCTATTGCTCCCTTTTCCTTGCCCTTTTTCAATAATGCCACGGTAGCTGTCCAGAAGTACGCCCACAGGAGGCCCTACTACTTCTCGCATGTACCCGCCGCGATGGTTCAGTGGCTATGGCTTCGGCAGCTGAGCAAAAACTAGCAGGTTCACATCTCGACTAGCAGGCCCAATACGAAAACGCCGTAGTGCAGTCCGATGCCGGTTCACGTTGAAGAACCTTACACGATCGCAAATAATTCGGGGCCATACACTTCGGCACCTCTCATAGTCCGCTGGCACCTTCGGGACGCTAAACCCCACATACCCAACGATACCATATCACATTCTTATCCTATGTCAGCGAGATTACCAAGCTTATTGGCCGGCAGATGACAGCGTTAGTTTCTGGTTAAGCGGTTTTGATACATTGTCTACATATTGTGTGCGTTATATTTTGTACGAATCATTTACCCGTGCACTCTGTACAGGTGGTAGATATCTTTATACATAGTTGAAAGTACTATTGCTATGTTCACATTTGTTTCTGGAACAGTCGAGACGAATGCCTTTGGAAGCGGGGCAAGTCACCCTCAAGAAAACATGTTAGCAGCGAGTGCTCTCGAGTGAGAAGAATAACGATCAGATCGCGCTCTGCCTCGGGTAGGTGCAACTTTTCGACCTCGGAGCCCCTAACTCAACGGCGGCCGTGACAGAGTTGTGACAGGCATATTATGACGCGTGTTACAAAATATGTCTATTTTACATACAGCTATACTCACAGTAGTATCCGCTGACTATAGCGCCCGTGTATCGAGAGCTGCTTAGCTGCGCGGCATTAACAGGGGTACGTAACAATTGTTCACACATCTTTCGGTCGTCGAGAGGAAAATTCCTGTACTATTGTATTATTTCCACGTCTTCAAGTCTACCTCAGCAGTTGGTTTAGGCTTCACTTCCTGGTTCTTATTCTGCACCTGCGCTTAAAGGAGGAACATTTGTAGCTGTATTCTTTTAGATGTCCCTTTATCGCACGTTTGACTGACGTACCCACACTCAAAGTAAATAGTTTTTTTTAGGGTTCACTAGTGAAAAGGCCATCGTGGTTGTCTTGCATGATGTGATCAAAACTTCATTCAATCAATTAAATTGGCTCTCTACACAAATTTCAGAAATAACTTACTAAAAAGATTATATTTCGGTTGGAGGTTTTAGACGCTATCACGCCATCTGCATAAACATTACTAATCGGCTGTTTGAAACAGGTATGATTTAGTACCCTTAACGTGCGGCCTCAAAGCGCGCTATGACAAGTAAAATAGCGGCAGCTGGACTTCCATTATTTCGCTGCTCAACTGTGTTCGTGCAGTGTATAAAATTTCGTTCAGCAGGAGAAGCATGATAACTCATTGGTGCGAGAACCTGACAGTCGTACTTTCTGATCCTCGTAAAGCGACTGATTTAAAATGCTTTTCTCACGCACTTGCAGTTCCTGCTTTTTGAAGCCACAGCCACGCTACTCGTACTGGGCAGTGGCATCTACATGCTTGGCAACCACGCGAATAAGTTCGCGGGCGTGAGTATTGCAAATAGTGCCCCCCCTTGACCTTTGCTGAATACATTTTATAGAGTAAACTATTGTAGAATTGGTTACTCATATAGCACTGCATTCTACCGCGGAACTTATACGGCGCCATGCGTAAGACCTTAATTACTAAGTTACCTATTTTAATTGTTCTCTTTTACTATGGGCAGGCGAGAAGTTAATTATTTCAATTGGACCAAATTAAATTACTATAATGAAATATATTAGGTGACATCTTTTCTTTATTGTATAAACTTCACGCTGTCATTTACTTCGAGTGTGCAATGCTTAATCTTTCTACATATTTTACTTTGTGATCTTCCATCCGTGCACGTAATTCTTAGAGGTTTGTTACACAGTCTGCACCTTGTTCCTTTTAATGTATTTTGTCATGAAATAGTTCACTTTCTGCCGCGCGCTGTCACTGAAGCCCTCTGAGGCTTTGGCAAGCGTGATTCTTTCTGTATGTCAGTTGACGTGAATAAAGGTGCTATCTATCTGAACCTTGGAACCTGTTGAAGGTGACGAAGTGGAGAGAGGTAAATCCCATTCACAGCGTTAAGGGGCGAGGAGAGAGAGAGGGAAGGTGGCAGGCGACGGCTGGCCCAATGCCTTCGGAGGCTATGACGAGGGCACATGAATGTGCAACCTAAGGCTAGTTCTACGGTAGAATGCAACAATATATAGCTAAACCAAATATATGACATATTTCAGCGTTCGCTGATTCTTGTACTAAGTCCCTATATCTTTCTCTACAAATTTTCTACCATGTGGAGCAGCTAGAGTACTGTTTAGTCACATTCGACTGTAGAGAGATAACCCCGTGCACTATTATCTCTGCACAATTCCACAACATTGGTAATACACTGCAATGTGCGTGTTATCTGTGCTGGATAAGTTGAAAGTCGAAGTTAAATATTCTGTACAATCGCAAGGGGCAACTTACTTTCGAGATTTTTGCGTGGATTTTACTAAATATTGTGAGTGTTATGTCCGCTCTTCTCTTAATAATATTACATCTACCTTTTTCATTTAAGGACAAATTGAGGACAAACTGAAATTCGGCTGTACCGATTGGACATTTTGTCCCAATAAGAAGGATACGTTCACTGAAAATGAAACATTTATAAGCGAAAAAAGGCAAAAATGAAAGACAGACATCTCAGCTACGCGCGGCTTCTGTGCCTGCGCTGACGACAATCACCTTTTTTAAAGAACTCTCCGTCTGCTCCTTCACTTCTAGCAAGTGATCATGGAGTCCTTTTCGTTATTGACATCACGTGTTTAAATGCAATAGCCGTAAATAAATGTTTCATTTTCAAATCGAATTTTCGATTCACGAAATGGGTCTTTTGCTGGCGAGCAAACATCAACATAGGCACAAAGATTCATAAAATCGACCTTTATCAAGAAAAAACGTCCTTGGTGCGCCTTAAAAAAGCATAGTTGGGAAAATTATTCTCCCAGCTTTCAAGATATTTCACATCAGTCAAAGCATCTGTTCAGCAGACGAAGCGTCAACAAGGCTGTGAAATTCCATCTATTGTATTAATTAGGAACAAAATATGTTGCAACTGCCGTTAGTGACTCCTTAGAATAAGCAAGAGAAAGGACTTCCCTGAATTGTCGTGCTCAATACATATCCTCCTCATGAGTGCTTGGGGTTCGTTGGTGTCTCTAGTAAGAAGAGACTGTCACCCAATGTGGGACTTCACAATATCTCTTCCAGAGAAGGAAGAGGTTTGCTGTTGTTGCCAAAACTATTTATGTTTTACAAAGCAAAAGGAGAAAATCCACTGCAAAGTTTTGTGAGCGCACGAGCCCTGTCTACCGTTGCCCACTTTTTTCTCCGCAGATTGTGGCTTCAGTTACCGGCGCCATACACGCAGCCCACCTGTGCTTCACCGTAAACGACCACTACTTCAAGTCCAGGGGATACTGACGGGCTGGCCAAGGGGATATCCGGTGTCCTAACACGATCACCACACAGCAGTGTCGTCTGTTAACGGACGCTCATACATTGCGTAGTTTGTCTTTTCTTGATATTTTCCACATTTGATGCTGTTTGGACAATAGAGTAAGACCGATGTTGTTTGTGCAATCCAGTATTGCATGAACTTAAAGCATTGCAACATGTGTACCGCTTTAAACTGTGTAGTAATGACTAACATCTGTATTTTACATTCGTGCATTTAAACAGTCAAGGTATGATTTCAGTCACCATCACATTATTACGGGGTTAGCTCAGCAGCTGGATGGACAGGCCGCAATCAGAGGGTGCGCAAGAACCATGTCACCCAAGCTCTAGCTGCAGTGTCCTCGAAGCGTCAGCTGCGCAGCGACAGAACAACGTCCTTTTCGCCTCACGACTGTGGACTGTACCAATATAACCCCGAAATGCATTACGCCGAAGTAGGAGCCTTGTTCAAAGGCTGTGTCGACAGCTGCTTTACAAAACGTTTATAAAAGTGATCCGTGAAACGCAACAACTGGGTAAAGGAGTAATGCACGTATACTCCGAATAAACTCAAGTGAGAACTTCCGAAACACGATCGATCGACAAGGCTGCAGTGAAAAAGCGCTAGGAACATAAGCAAAAGGATTACTTCAGACAACCTTTTAACGACGTGAAAACATGAGAATAATGTTGTAAGGCAAATCGAAACCCGGTGAGCTTAACGTTCAAGTAGAGTCCAAATATATCACGTTTTAACTTTTGCTGCCATGCGTCGTGTGTTACTTGGCGGTGTGCTCCGTAGCCGATATTATTTTGAATAACGAGCGGTAAGGGACGATACACCGTCTACTTTATTCTCGCACATGCGCTCTTTGCTTCATTCCTTCATTTGGGCGCCTGGTCATAAAGGTTTGAATTGGAATGCCCTTTTCGATGCTGGACGAAAGAAGCGACGCACTGGCTTCAAAATTACTGAAGGGCATGCTAACTAGATGACCACTGCAAATCATTGAAGGCGTCCAAATGCTTGAAGTTGCAGAGTCGCCTTCCACCTCCTTTTCGGCATATACGCATTCTCGTCTTGTTATATGGCCACATAAAGCATGAGTTAACGTCGTGGCTCAAACAATACATTTTTATAGGTATGTCTGCCAAGCGATAGAGCGAAAATCTGTATAAAAAAGGCTCCGTGATATATCGCAGGTACGCCCTTTCTCTTCTGAAAAAAGAAAATGCAATGGCTATTTAGGCCGTATGTAACCGTATCTCATTAACGCGAAGGAATTTCGGTTCAACTCATCATAAGCCACAATGTCGCTAATCTGTCACCTACGCGCCCTTATGGCGTGAACTCCCAGACACCCTTACAGAGTGCGGTGGCTAGCGGCCTCGGTCTCAAAGGAGATGCCCTCTACTCAGCTTGGCAAGCGGAGCTAGAAACCAGCTACCAAGTGACAGGGGGGTGGTCGTTTGATGCCCAGCTTTCGCCGGTCGCAAGCCAGAGAATGGGTCGGAGCAAAGCCGAAGCCGAAGACAAACTTTATACAGCAGACGATACAGAGGATGTCCTAATCACTCGTACGCAACTTTTGCTAAGTAACACTCGCGTGAGACTACGATACAACAGAGATATTGCACCTAAAGGGCACTAACACGAGAGAGGTAAACGAACAAAATTTGTTCACCGGGCACTGCAACAGACCAACGCCCGGAGGATACGACGGGGCCGTCCCGAAGACAGGCGCGTACTGCTTCGCTGGTCAGTGACTGGGCGAGCGGTGTCGACCCGGGAGTCGTGCGAGCGCGCTTCTCCAGAGCTGAAACGGTGGGACAGGCTGACAGACAGCGAGCAACGTCTTTCTTATATAAGAGCGCGCAGCGTCTCTTCGTTTTTCGCGCCAGGACAGGCGCGCACATGCACACAGTAATAACCGTAAAATTTCCTTCTAATTATAGCGCCGGGTGCGCGACCCCAGTGCTCAAGTGCGGAAAGCGAATTCGAGAAGTTTCCACGTCCTTCTCGCGATGCGTCGTGATCGAGGCGAGAGAAAAGGGGAGGAGGCATCACTCAGCATGCTGAAGACTACGCCCTCTCCGCCGGCAATGAGTAGCATTTACTCAAAACTTCTGAAAGGTTCGACGGCGCACTTGGACATGTTTCTTTTGGCCCCACTCTGGCGTCGAGCGAAGTGGAGATGGCAGCCACACACGCAAGTTTAGCCGACCTCCGGTTTTTTTTTTCTCCCACTGTTCTAGTATTGTGTACGGCGCGCCCTGGCGAGATTGTCTCCGCGTTGCGCCTGTATCTGGAATGTGCGTCGAATTTTGTTATGTGCATTCTTGGGTTCCGTGCTCGCCATCAAAAATCTGTGTACCACCATCTGCGACTGAACGCTGCTTCTCAAACAGCTTCCAATACCACGTAGGCCAATCGGGCAGCTTCCATTGTGGTAACAGTAGCTCATTTGGGACAGTGGAGCATATTCAGTTAGAAAGCTCAGCTTATGATTACGTGCCCGCATTGTACCATGAGCACAAAATTATCGATTAGCTATGTTTTAGGCCCCTCAGAGGGCCCTTCATAGCAGCACCGTGCACCGAACTGTTTAATCACATACCTAGAGGACATAAAACTAGCTGGCCAACTTTCAAGTCGTTGGCCGAGCAAGCGATTTATTTGCATGCAGGGATCTTTATCTGCTACCTACAGTTCATTATAATTCTACAGTAACTTGAAAACTTTCTTGCTTTTACCTTCTATGCGTATCCATTCTGAATAAATGACCGCCTACCTTTGTTCATTCTTCGCTCTGTTAATTCAATATTTTCCTTACCCCTTCAATTCGTGCTTTTCCCCCAAAAAAACATGGTAGGATATAAGCCTATTTCAAACGCCTGCTAAACTATCTGTCCTTCAATAAAACCCCCTAATTTACTCTAGAGCCTGACGTATTTGTGAGTATGGGTGCTTCGGCCTGTAGCTCCACATCGTCAGGCAGGGCAACCGTACGATAAAAATGTCAGTTTGGAGACTTTTTCGCGGTATTTTGAGGAAGGCGAAACTAAATGTAAAGTCAGGTCCCTGCTCAATTTGATGCCGCTAGAAATATGTTACTTCCATCACATTCTTCAAAATTTGTGCTTTCGGACATTCTAATTGGCTCTAATTATGTCCGCTTCTATAGACGCCCACTGTTTAAAATATTAGCGGAATGAAAACAAGCGTTAGTCGAAGTATGGTGACGCCTCTGCCTTTCAAGTGTGCCGCAGATTACCTAGAGCCTAAATGCCGCATAAAAATCAGTTCTTTATCAGTAGGATAGATACACGAAACGGACGACTTCTCACAAGCTTAAAGTGGCGTAGGGTGTAAAGCTTAGCAATGCTCCCTAGCAGCTGCCCGAAATACCTGACAACGCTTCTGTGGGCACTATAGAATATCGCTCGACCACAACACCGATGTGATTTGTGAACATTTCACTGAAATCCAGACAAAAGCCATCCTCCCACGTGGCAGTAGCTTCTCCTAGGTACCATCAGGTTACGTACCTGCCACCGCGGTCTGTTATTATTTCCTGCGAATTGCGAGAATGGTGTCTAATATTTTTTCATTTACCGATTTCATCGTGATCGAACCACACTGATATTTTCAATTCCTCCCTGCTGATATTATGTTTAATTTTTGTTCCACTGTTCCGACGTGTGCTTCCACTCCGGTTCGCCGCTAGCAACGCGGAGTTTCAGTGAGGATATGTCCCGGTGACGTCAGCAACAACCACAGCTAGGGCACAAAGAAACGCCCCTCTCATCTACTTGTCCAACGGTTGTTCTTGTCCTCTGGTAGTGGCAGATACCAACAGTGAGGGATTTGAAAATATGCGCGGAAATGTGAAACAGCAGAAACACATTAAAGCAGTTATGTTAGAAAGTTAATCGTAAATTTTTGTTAAAAGTTGGTAATTAAGAAAATTGTAGGTAACGAAGGACCCTTCCTGACGCTGTCACGTAATCATGAAGAGAACGGCACACTGGTTTTGGGACATATCCCTTGGCGCTTACCCCAAGCGAGTGGAGAACTGGAATAGCAAGAGGAAGCCTTAAGCGAGTGAGAAGGGAGAGAAGAAAGTGATCAAGTGATTCAGTTTCACCGCAGGACCCACTAAGATTCCACAGAGAGAATTGCGACCAACGATCGTCAAGGTTTAAACATGGTATTCCGCAGCGCAAAAAGGTCATGGACACCTCCCGTTGTGAAATGCATAAGCGGACATTCCTAGGAAAGGATGATGATCATAATGTCCTCAGGCTGAATAAAAGGGCGGGGGATTGGCCAGGGTGCATTGCGGATACAAACGCACTCATGGACAAGGAGTGGATTATTTCGATAATTTTGTGTCTTAGACTAGAATTGGTACGAAGAAAAAGCAGATTAAAACAAGAAAAAGAAAAAGCAGCGAATTGTCATTCTAGCCGAGGAATCTACGTGATGTAATTATATAGTCGTGATTATAATCGCACACTAGTTTAAGGCCATATTTTTTGGCGCTTGCTCCGAAGGAGAGGAGAATCGGAATCGATTGAGGAAGCCCTAGTCGAGCGAGGGCTATCTCCAAGAAAATTCCACGCTGCTAAGAGTACCGCCGGAACAAGGGAAAAAATTGATCTATGAACTCAATTTCGCTACAAGACTCAGAAAGGTTGGTGTTAGATAACTCCGATTGACGTAAATAAAGATTTAGTCGGGGCACTCTCCACCGCAAGACGGTCATGGGCACCTCACATTGCTTTGAACTGCACAACCCCACACTTCAGTGAAATGCCAGGTGATGACAATCTGCTGCAGCAAGGAGAGGCTCATGGCTCAAGTAGTGGAGACGCTGGGATCTTTGAAGGCGGGCTATAGTAAGGGAATGACAAGGAAGGAAGGAAGGAAGGAAGGCCCCAGACGTTGCTGGCACATACCCACTACGGGGGAGTGGCCAAGACACAGGCGGTTACTTACTGGATACAGGAAAGTTTTGACGGGAAAAGGAGTGGTAATAGTATGTAGTCTAAGAGATTGGAAAAGGGAAAGAAAGGGGTCCAGGTAACTTGGAGATCAAAGACGGGACAATTGCTTAATGTGCATAATAGTACACAATGCCTGTAATGTTGCAATGTCGTACTGATTGAGGGCGGGAAAAAGAAATTAGAATGGGAGTCGCTGCGTTTCTTGAAGAAAATTTTGCACAGCAGAGCGCACACTCCTGTCGCTTCGTGCAAGCAAAGAAGCGCCAATGGAAAGAACAACCGCGGAAGACACAGGCAAGCCCAGTTGATGAAATGGAATCTGCAAAATACTCTTCCTCAAATGAGAAAAGCGGCGGCAGAACAGCAGGAAGTGATCTATTGTCTCAGGTTCGGCACAAAAAGGGCACAGTGGGGAAGCTGCCAGGCCAGATCTGTGAAGGTAGAAATTTAGAAGGGGAATCCGGCAACGCAAGCGCGTGAAAGAGACCTCTAGTCTGCGTGAGCGCCAGTCTTTGCTACTCCAAGGATGCAGAAGATGCTGATATTCGGGAGATGATGTAAGAGCCGAGGCAGCAAATTCCTGAAATATTGTGTAGCTGCGAAACCTCACCGCAGCTGTATATGCACATGATGGCAGGACAGCAACAATTGGGCCGCTGAGAGAGGCTCTTGCTAAGGAATCTGCAACCTCATTTAAGTGAAAGCCCATGTGACCGGGTACCCAAAGTAACCTTACCGAATTTAGATGGAGCGGAATCAGGAACTTAAAGAGGCGTAACGGCCGAGAGTCAGTGGGTGAGGATAAGGAAGAGCAAATGGACAGAGAGTCTCTCATAACCACGACCTGGGAAACTGTAGATTCTAATTTTCGTAAGGCTAAGATTACTGCTAATAATTCAGCCAGAAAAATTGGAGTAAAGTCAGGAAGATGGAGAGGAAAAGACCAATCCAGTGAAGGCGAAAAAATTCCCACACCTGCCTTTTCGCGATCCTGCGAGGCATCAGTAGCAATAAGAACATGAGAGGGAAAGGACCTTAGGTGGTCCTGCAATAGACCCTGAAGAAGTGGGAAGGGCTGCAGCTTTGCACTCGATGGGAAAATATCATCGAATTCAATCTGGACAGATAAGGAGTTGTTAAATATTTGGCGGACATCTGTGAAATGAATATTTATGCGATCAAGGAGGGACTGCACGTAACATATCTGCGGGGTATGAAATCGAGACCAGGCAGCACTAAAAAAGGCGGAAGGTTGACTAAGAAATATTATACTGGAAGCGTGAAGAGGTGAGTCGCACAATTTTAAAAATGTTTTAACTGTTAAAAGGCGAAACCTAGCTGATAACGAAGGCATTCGCGCCTCAAGGTGCAGAACAGCATTGGCGACATATTTTGGAAGCCCCAGACAAAGGCGCAACGCCTCACGCTCCAAAAGCACAAGAGGGCGAAGTTTATAGGCAGGAGCTCCTGAGAATAAAACACACCCGAACTCCAAAATTGGGCGGACGTACATTTTATAAATCATCAGAAGCGTATGCCTTCTCATGCCTGACCTAGCACTACAAAGCCTGCGCAGGATGCCAATGGCCCGAACTCCTTTTGCAGAAAGTTGCTCAATGTGGGGCCGCCAGGAGAGAGTAGGGTCGTACATTACACCGAGATACTTCACCGTCTGAACTTGAGGTATTATGTTATTTCTATAGACCAGGCAGATATTTACTGGAACAGAAACTGGAAATACTAACAATGCGCATTTCTTCACATTAAGGGACAGATGAATTCTTCCTAGCCAGTTGTCAAGAACATTGAGGTAATTTTGTAGGGTTTGATAAAGAGTGTGAATGTCACTTGCTGATGCAAAAAATGCAATATCGTCGGCGTACACATAAGTTTTCACATTTTGAATGCATGGAATTGAGCTTAGAAAAATTTTAAAAAGAACAGGTGAGAGAACTGATCCCTGCGGAACACCTCTTGTCTGTGGAAATCTTCTTGAGGAAACACCATTTTGGGAGCAGTAAAATTCTCTATTTTCCAAAAAAACAGATATCCCGGCTACAAAATAGCTTGGGAAGTTGAGTTCCTGTAATCTTAGTAATAGAGTCGAGTGCTCCACGCTGTCGTATGCTTTACTGACATCCAAGGTGACAAGCGCAGCAAACTTTTTTCTATTGCGAGCTAATTAAATACGACTCTCAAGGTCAGTATGAGCACACCAAATGGAACAACCCGGCCTGAAACCAATTTGGCATGGATTCAATACAGCATTTTCTGAAATGAATGACATGACACGGCTGGGAAGGACCCTTTCCACCAATTTCAGAAGGTTTGATGTTAACGAAATATGGCGTATATTGTCTAAAGTTAAGCCCTCCCCTTGCTTTTTAAGCAATGGAACTATTTCAGCAAGACGCCACTCATGCGGTATCCAAGGACCTTTAATAGAATGGTTAATTAGAGCCAACAGGTCTCAAGGAGATTCATTGAACAATATTTTGATCATAGATGAAGTGACCCTATCGGGGCCAGGAGCCGCTGGGGATAAGCGCAAAACAATTTGCGACAGCTCAGGCATAGAGACCTCAGTGAAATCACTTGAGGTGCATGTGAATATAGTAGGAGAAGGTAAAGCAGATGTAAAGCGAAGCTCTAGGCCACACGCAATATCCTCTAAGGCCTTTGCGATGTCAGCAGGGGACTGAACAAAGGATTCGATGTTGGCAGCCGGAGGAATCACCTTGTTGCGCCTCAGGAAATTAAATAAAGCTCGTTTATTTCCTGATTGGGAAAGGAAATCATAATGATTTGTATTATACTCCTCCTTTGCACGGGCGACAGTGCGCTTAAATGTTGCTGCAACATACTTATAATCCAGCCAATTTTTTGGGCATTGATTGATGAGAAGTTTCTTCCAAGCTGCTTTTCGTCGTCTATATTCACGCGTGCTGAAAATCCAGTCCTCTTTCTCTTCATCTTCGTCTACACATGCAGCGTGGATCGCATGTATTAACTTGTCTAGCTACACCCTGATTGTCTCATTGGAACCGTAAACGAGCGGATCTCGAAAATATTTACACCATTCCGCTTTCTTAGACAACAATCAGCTCTCAATTTGCGTTAGTTATCACGCACTTTATATTTCAGGAATCGATCTCAATTTGACGCTATGCGTTCCGCATCGTACATGCGCGCAGTGTTCCTCGTAGAAATCATCATCAGTGCATGACACCACTCCTGCTTCCGGGCGACATATTGGATAAGCTCGGTGTTCAAACTTCCGGATCTTCGCACCGCCCTGCCCTGCTGAGTTGCCCACAGGCATCGGATTCATAATCGTTAAAGGTAAGCCTTCGCGGTCAGAACTGTGAGCGAAGCGCTTATATCGCGAGCAATGCCCAGCCAACCCATTCGTTTCATCGGTGGGGCAGTCTATAGATTGCTTAAACCTACCGTTACTGTTCGGTCATGTTCAGCTGGGAAAGTCTTACCAAAGTAGTTTATCATCAAGGTAGTTTATCTGAGACGAGTTGCCTGTGTGCCAATAAGGATATTGTAACGAGTAACTCTCGGTTTCGTCAAGCGACCAAGAAAACCGTTCTTCGCGGGATTCTCGGAGCTGCGACCTGTCTTTGTCTTATCCGACCTTTATGCTCTGTGGCCCATTGGGGGCACGTCTCCTGGGCACGTCTGATTATCCATCCACACAAGGTTGTTTCAAGGACCCTGGAACATTCATAGCGGTCAGTGTTGCTGGACTTGTCCTTCGTCTTTATGGCGAGAGGTCGTACTTAGAATACATGATGATTATGTTTATGAATTTTTATGGCGCAATGGTATCTGTGGCCGAAGAGCACTATGGCACAAGGTGTTTTCGTCTTCTCAAGGCGGGTTCAAAGACCAATTCTCCAAGCATTTCACCCCAGATAAGCCGAGCGCCAGGACAGGGGAATGTTCGTACCCACTGTGCCAGCGGTGGGTAACCGATGGCACTGGGGATCGAACCTCGCACCTCCCGCATGCGAGGCGGGAGCTCAACAACTTGACCACTGCTGCGGTGGCCATGTGGTTAGAACACAGATGGAGCAGCTGTAGCAGGAGCCTTTTCGTATTTCTTTCACGTCGGCTTAAGCGCGACAATTATTCTTTTTACAGCGGCAAAACTGAGCTGGGCTTTAAGAAGCATTGCAATCAGCTACGGCGAGAAGCAGGTTGTAATAATGCAGCGCAAATTTTCCAAAATGTTTAATATGTAAACACCCAAGATTATTATTCACAAAGGCTTTTGCAGAATGATTGAAAGAAAAAAGGGGCACAGTGCGCAACCGATTGGTGCAAAAGAAATAGTAGAGTCCGTTTCTTAGAGGCCGTTCAATAGGCTCGAGTTCATTTCGCGATAACAGACGCGGAGGCCCAAATTGCAGACGTGAGGATTTATGTTCGATACATGCTTTAATTGGCACTCTGTGGTGCTGCTGCGCATACAACCGCCTAGGACAAAATGGAACTCAGTTCAGCATGTCTTATTCCTCACTGTATGAAGAATTTCATGTTAATTTCTGGACACTATAAAGGAATTAAGCTACTACCATTTAATATGAAACCATGTGAATCTATATTAAGGTTGATAGAGCAACAGATACTAGAGTATAGTCGCTGCGGTAGCTGAGTGGTTCTGGCGATCGGCTGCTGGCCCGAAAGTCGCGGGTTCGATCTCGGCCGCGCCGGTCAAATTTCGATTGAGGCGAAATTCTAGAGGCCCGTGTACTGTGCGATGTCAGTGCACGTTAAAGAACCCCAGGTGTTCGAAAATTCCGGAGCCCTTCACTACGGCGTCTCTCATAGCCTGAGTCGCTTTGGGACGTTAAACCCCCACAAATGAAACCAGATACTATAATACATATCAAATTTAAATAGCAAGAGCTTTACTTGTGGGTTTGGTTCGCGGAAACGAAGACAGACGATGTTTTGGTTTGAGATTAAAATTTGTACGTTTCTTTGGCATGTTTGGTTTATAGCAGTCGCTGGCTCGTTATAAAGACTTTGGGTGTGTGAGCGCCCTACATTTTTTGGAAGACAGCGCTATTATCTTTCAATAGCTTTTGGTTTTTCTCAGAAGAAACGAAATAAAAAAAAGGTGACACTGATCAGTCACTAAAGCATTAGCACATTCCTCGCGATCGCGCAAAAGCAGTGCATCACTATTAATGGTCATCGCTTTTCTTTGCAGCGCCATCCCTTGCGTCCCTGAAGGTTGCAGCAAAACACCTCGTCACTCAAGCGCAGAGGGAGTGTTCCGTGAATCACACCAGGCTGTGAAATAATAGAGTGAGTAAGCAAAATAACAGGAGTGTTGACCAAAATTAATTCAAATCGCCTAAATTGCCCGCGATGGCGGCGAATATCGCCGCCCTCAGTCCCAAGATTCGCTGCCCTAAGCTATAGATTAGTTAAGCACGTTGACGGGCCAGTTGGTTAAGCATCTTTTAACTTGAACAAACATCTTGGCGTAAAAAAAATTCGCATACATAACAGAGACGAGGAGACTACGGACAGGCGCCTGTCCGTCGTCTTGTCTCTTATGCGTATGTGAATTTTTTTCCGCCGAATTGTTTTACTACGCTTCAATAGGTTATAGATTATCCTTTAAAATCGTTATGCGCACTAATCCGCAGCAAATTCGCAGCTTCTTCTTGGTGTGTGCTCTGGCTTGCACCAATTCCTTTGTTCAAAAAGAATTCCGCAATCATGGTATTGCAACTGGAGTGCCTTTTTGAGTTGAATACTGACAGTAGTGAATATTTCTGAGGACAGTAAGCTGGGCAACACGCCCTTGGACTCCGGGAAAATTGTCACCTGAAGTAGTTATTATCACTTTTTTCTGGAATTCCTAGCATTATGATGATCTTCGAAATATATATGAACCCCTTATCTCTCGCGTACTGGTCCGGCTATGGTGTTTCGATGTTGCGATTTCCAGCCATTGGGGAATTTTGTACGCAATTTCGTACAGGGATAAAATATGTACCACGTCGTGCGTTGATTTGATGACTTGGCTGTTACTTGATGCTTGTGTGGAATTCATCGGCGGAAAATTACTTCCCTTTTTTGAAGGCCCTAAACATGAAAGAATTAAGGCACCCAGTTATAAGCAAACACATATCAGCTAGACGTCCAGATTTCGGTTCCAGCTAACTACTGCAGTCCTGTATATCATATTTATATGGGTGCTAATGGCTGTACAGTAGTGATCATTGGGGCACGACTGCACGTTTCTTTCGCGTCCGCCACGTCATCAAGACGCTCCCACTTCGTCTGTTGCTGTGCAACGTCCTCGGCTGCGCGCGGTTTCTTGAGTCCAAGGAAAGTTTCTCGATACAGTATCGCGGTTGTGCAAAAAAAAAATCGCGCTCGCATGCTTACCGCAGCAGTGTCCACTAATCTTCCTCATGGTACCGATCATAGAGCAGCAATAAACTACGATGGACTATTGCGCCGAGAAAACAACCTTCACAAGACAACCTCTATCAGAGCTGTTCGCTCATTTCTCTGTCCCGCCGTCGAGCGCTTAATGATGATCATGATTCCATTCAAAAAATGGGCAACTTGGTTAAAGGGCGTCATGTTAGGTGTGAGTTTAGTCTACGTGAGGTTGGGTAAGGGACCCGTATTTCTAAGAAGTTCATCAGGCCGTGATGCAAGGGCACTGTACAATGGTAGTGTAAAGCTTGCGTACGTCTAAAAAAATCGGTGGGCACACAGGCATACCAGGAGCTAAATCCCGCGCACTCCACTACGAGAAATTTGCTTAGACCGCTGGGCTGCCTCTGCGGTGTACAATGGCTTGACCGCAGACGCTTTAGTCTATCGTCGGCATACGGAGACACGAAAAAGTTCTTTGATTTTCAGTACGCCCTCACAAGCTTCCAAAGAAAGTGTTTGCGTAAGTACTCCTTAAACTCTTCCAAGTTCGGTGAGACTCGCCGTTAACTGGTGTGTGCGTTTTTTAAGCAAGCCAGCATTGTTTCATTTTTATAGTCGTAACCGGTTAACGAACGTGTGCGAGTGTTTGCAATGCGTCACGGCTGACCGGTAAGCAGTTTTCTTGCACGTACTCTGGCCAGTAAATTGGTGCATATGGTAATGCAGCATTCCCGGTAATTGTGATCAGATGGTGTTTCCGCATGTCAATATATGCCTTCTTTATTGGGTCCTTTGTAGTGAGGCCAAGCCCTGTCCTCACGACAGGCATAGAGGGCACGATCCTTGCAGTAAGTTTTTCATTTTGGATGGTTTGGTAGCCATCACTTACACATGGCGCCATGATAGTTTGTCAACATACGCTGGAAAGACATACAAGCACAAGCGCAAGTATCAGTGTATTTAATCGGAGGCTGAACGTGGCAAAATATATCAAGGGTCCTCCGTCCTCAGCGCACCCTTGGAAAATCAGCTCCTATGCCGTGAACAGTGCATGCTTGCGGTGTCACCATATTCAAAGCTACTCTGGGACTTTTCAGGTAAACCGTACTTCCCCCAAAAACCTCTTGTAGCAGAGACAACTGCCAGAACATCTTCACTTGCACCATGTGTATCCTGACGCCACGTATTGAAAAATGTTAATTTCTAGCGACGCAGCAATTGTCTCGCACCCTAGTTGCAGGGGAAGCCCTCTATGCATTCAATGGCTGCGGGCGCACGCTGCACCAGTGGCCCAGACTTTGAGCGTAATACTTACATGGCAGGTGCTCAACGCTATGCCAACTTAGCTCCGCTCTCTGCAGTAGGACGTTGAAAACAAGGTAAAGAAAACCAGCGCTAACCACGGAGCTTGCCACCTTATTCCGGCGTTTCGTGCTTCGCGCTAATTGTGGGTCGCCGTGCAGTATTATGCAGTAGTATGCAGGCTGTAGTGCGGTCGAGGTAAGCGATTAGCGGTGTTACCTGACGGTGGAAAGGGTAACATAATCCTTCTTTTTCCAAGGGGTCTCTATATCTCTCTGTCGTTACTAGGGGCACACAAATGAAAGGTGGCTGGCGTATACTGTTTCTTACCCTTGTGTTTTTGTAGGCTTGGGCTGGAAGATACTCCGCCGTCGAGAAGTTATGTATTCTGGACCAGGCGCTCCCGACGGGGAAGGAGGCCCTTCAAAGGTAGACGGAGAGATGTCTAAGCTGTCCTCTCGGAAGAGACGCGGCCCCGGTGCACCAGTCGGCGTCGAACGAAAGAACGAATCTCCCCCGCCGCAAGGTATAGAGGAGACAGCCAAAACTGCATCGTCCATTAAAAGACCTCGCAGGTCGTCAGTGAGCACTACCGACAACCGCCGTCGACGCTCAGTAGCCGGCAGCTCCACCAGCCGCGTTAAGGGCGGAGCCATCAAAGTGGAAGCAACAGCGCCATCTTCAGATAATCCCGCTTCGAAGCCCGGAAAGGCAAGCGGCGCTGGTGGCCCTGAAGCCCTGTCTCGTAAAAAGACTCAACCATTGCAGCAAGCTCGGGACAAAAGTTCAGCTCTGAAGCACTCGCGTCAAAAAACTGTCGGAATGGCCTCTGACGTAGGTGGGGCTCTCTCCGGCGAACCGAAGCAGCAGGAGGACGTGATCGTCACGGTGGCCCCCATCAAACCTTCTATCGCTCCTGGCATGACTTCTACCAAAAAAGGCGCGGCCGAGACTAGCGTGGCTAACCCGCAGAGCGCAGACGCCCCACCATGTGACGCAGCTCCCGCCGGCTTAGTATCGGATGCAGCGCCTGCAGGGGATCCGGCATGTCAAGCCAAGGGTTCCAAGGCGATACCAAGGAGAGGAACCTTACTGACCCCCAATTGGCTGGGTATGAAAAACTTCGATTTAGCCGACATGGTGAGCTGCCGATTTGAACATTTCATGCGGACGTGCCTTCCATAATCGGGGCATGTTAAGAATTGAACTGCATTTGGTTTTATATGGGAAGCATCCTAACGAAGCAGATGAAATTAGATGACGTCTCCCATTCACGCTAGCGCTAGCTTTATTTAGGTTCTGAGCAGGGCGCTTCATTTTAAACACATTGGAACAGGAGCGTTACTTGTACCGGAGGACATTCTCAATATAAAGTTTGCTTTAGGTTCGAAAAAGAAAATGAAGAAAAACTTGGGGGCCTTCTTAGCAACGTAGGTAAAGAAGATAAAGAAGAAAATGCCATAGCGGTTAGGCTGCCTGCTATGGTATCTATAACAACTGTCCAATTTATTGGCGATTTTCCCGCCAAAATAACTGTTAGACCATGTTCCATTGACCTTACATGGTATGCATGAGTTATCACATTCAAGAATGTTCAGTGCCTTCAATTGGGTTATGAAATTTTACTAATTATGCTTGATAATCCAATAAGAACGGAAAACTGGGCGAGTTGGTAGGGAATCATGTTTAACGGCGCAAAGAAACGAAGACAGATAACAAGAAGGCACGAGATGAGCGCAACTTCTGCGCTCGTGTCGTGCCTTCTTGTTCTCTGTCTTCGTTTCTTTGGGCGGTTAAACATGATTGCTAATCCACTTTATTCCACCCACGTATACCCACTAAACTACCTGATTCGTTTTCGGGCGTGGACATACCAAACATTTCTGGGTTCTTAAAAATTTTAGAGGTTGGACCAATTTCAAAGTTGTGGTTCCTCCCATTTTCAACCTTGGCGATGCTTTATCATAGGTCCATTGATGGTGGCGAGGCTTCTGCAACTCAGATTGTTCATACCGAGCTCTCTTAAGACTCAAGCTCAGCGCCAAGATAGGCGGGTGGCAATTGCATTGCATTTCGCAACGGTGGGCAGTTAGCTGACAGTTCGGTGAGCAGGTTTACACCTTCCACACTGGGTCAGTTGTGATGACATCACAAGATCACGTGATTCTTTCGACCAATCAGAGAATTTCTTGACAAAGAAACCGGAATTTTCTTCTGAGACGTCAAGCTGATTTCGCTCGCATTTCAATTCTTTACCACCGGTGGAACGTTTCACTACCATAATTTGCATGCCCTTCGACAAGGGCAAATCTCGTTGCCTTCAACCGCAAACGTCAAACGTAAAACTATACCTTTATGTATAACACAATGAAAGTAAAAATAACACATGTGTATTAGTCCGAAGCAACCTAATTTTAGGTTTGGCCCTGCACAAGGACTGTCTTGTACTCGTGTTTCACAAGTACTCGAATGCGTGGAAGGATACATACCCAGACTTTAACCTTTTCATGCCATAACACAGCACTTCCAGGTCGAGTAATACAAAGCTTTTTTTCGTCTTCAGGTGAGAAGTCCTCGTGAGACCTTCGGGAGCAGCGCAGGCGTGTTCATGAAGGGGTTGCTCCCGAGCCTCGTTGTTATAGCCACCATGCTATTTGTCTTAGTCGCCCTCTTCTTCCTAATCCGCACGACGACACCGAAAGTAAAAGACGGCTTCTGCGTGACAGACGACTGCCTTTTCCATGCAAGCCTTCTCAAAGAGACTCGAGGGACGAAGTACGACCCCTGCAATGACTTCAGCGCCCATGTATGCTTCAACTGGTCACCGCCCAAACAAAGAGAAGACATTAGAGATTTTGACACGTCCGCGATGGTAGACATGGTCTACTCGTGGCTTCAGGACCTGAGCACAACTTTGCAGGAAGGATCCAAGGCGTTCCCCGTTGCCAACAAGGCACTGGCTATGCTGCAGTCTTGCATGAGCAACGCTTCAACATACGGAACAGACTTGAAGAATTTTCGGGAATTTCTTAACAATCTCAGTCTGCCTTGGCCGAATCCACCAAGACAAGATGTTGACGCGCTAGGCGTGCTCGTCAATCTGGCCTACAATTGGCAGGTTCCTTTCTGGTTCGAGGTGAGAGTGTCCTTGGTGCGGAAAGGTGCATTCAAAGGTAGGCGCAGCATTATTTTGGCGCCGACTCCTCTGATCACCCTCTATCGCCAACAGCACCGCGCGGTCATAAGAGAGGGAAAAGACGCCTACTTCAAGTACTGGATGCACTTCTACGTAGCCCTCTTCGGCGACGCCAAATCAGCCAACAAGAAACGGGCGCTTGAGACGGCCGCAATCGAGGGCGACATTTTTGACACTATCTACGAGGCGTTACACATATCGCCTAAACACTCGGCCGTGTTCCTGATAGAAGACCTCGAAGTTTGCACTGCCCACATAAATTCCCGCCGATGGTTGCAGCAGTTGCAGGGCGCTACCGCCTTGAACCCCAAACTGACTTCTCAAGACGTTGTTGTCACGACCAATGCACATTTCTTGAAAACAGTGGCCAACCTGTTCAATAGGTACACCAACGATGATATCTTGGATTTTCTGGGTTGGCAGTTTGCCCAGCACTACGCGCCGGTGTCTGACAGCGGCCTTCTGGTGGCACGTTACGGCGACCGCAGGACAGCAAGAAGCTTGCGACCCGCCTTCTGTGGATTCCACATCGAGGTGCCTTACAGGGTTCTCCTGCTATCCTTGCGCTTTGCCTCGCGGCTGACGCAGAGCGACAAAGAACTGGTCGACGCCGGCTTCGACCGCCTTGTGTCGACGGCTGTGTACTTGGTCAACGATTCCACCTGGTTGGACTCGGAGAGCAGAGCCTTGGCCACTGACAAGATTCGCGCTGCCAGTTTGCGGCTGTGGCCTCCCGCCAAATTTCTCAATCATACAAACCTGGAGAAGTTATTTCAAGCATTTCCGGAAAAGCAACCGTCCTTTGGCCAATACTTCATAAAATCGCGCCAGAGCTTTCGAACGATCAGTAGAAAGCCGGAGTTCGAAACAATCCTTGAGATGCCGGAGAACTTTGGCCTGCCTTATTTCGAGTACGATTACGTAGACAACGCCGTAGGTGTCGCCATCGGTGCGCTGAACCGCCCATTATTTTACAGCAAAGGCACTCTGGCCATGTTCTATGGCGGGTTTGGCTTTTCGGTCGCCTTAGAATTGGTCAAGGCGCTCGACCAGGAGGGACTCCAATGGCACCCCGACGGACGGCTGGTCGACTCGTTCCTCAGCGCGCGCTCGCGTTCTGCTTTCGAGGATAAAAATAGGTGTTTTAACAGAAGCGAGTTACGCCGTGGCAAGAGCGTATTTCCTGAAATACCGGCGCTTCAAATAGCTTACTCCGCTTTCCTGGACGCAGCAAGTGAAGCCGGGAACACAACGCAGATAAGTGCCGAGCTTAACGAAGAGAAGGTGTTTTTTATGACCATCTGCCATATGACGTGCACCCGGCAGGACGTCAAAAACCCCTTCTCGATTGACTGCAACAAACTTGTGCGCCACTCTACGCCTTTTGCCAAGGCATTCCACTGCCCGGAAGGCTCAAGGATGAACCCGGAAAATAAGTGCAGCTTTTTCGACTGATATGCGAATTTTGTCATGTTAGAATTTTTGAAGCTTCGTGACGGCAGTGGGGGCTAGAATTTCATTTCATACCAAAACATCGACTAATGTGTTCACGCACTGTTTTTATTCCAGTGTTTGGCATCTTGTGCAAACCATCAGCGAGCGGTGAGAGCTTTGGAGAACTGTGGTGATTTTCATCTTTTTTTTTTGGTTTTCACGCATCTTCTTGTGATTTGCTCTCATAAGCATTTTCAGACTTTACGATAGGTTTTCTCTCCGGTATCAAATGACGACCTTGATGATTTTGGAGTAGTCATAACCAAAGCTGGACTCATAAATTTGAAATGTCCCTCTTACGCAAGGGAACCGAGGTGGTTACGAAGGTTGCGTACGTGGCCTTATTTCGTCATGGAACGGGGACAATTCTCAAAAAACTTAGTTGTATTTTGCCCATACAGTTATTGCGGCCAAGGCCACAAAACGAGGCACAATTTTTATGAATACAACTTTGGATTTGCAAAAGAGCAGACTACTAAGCTGAGATTTCACTGCAGCTAGGAAATGGTAGCGGCTCATTTGCGAGTCGTTGTTTTCACGCTATGGCACTTCAACTTAACTGCATTTCTAATTGACGTAGATTGTTTGTCTGCTTTGGCACTCTGTAGTCATCCGATTGCATTATCGGTGTATCTAACTGTGGATTGCAGTGATGACCGTCATGTGTTTTGCGTGATTTTTGGCCTCCAAATTTTTCTTTTGCCACGGAAAGTAGGACATATATAAAATAATTCACAATAAGTGCCATTGTAGTTCTTATTAAAATCGTTCTCTTTTAACGCATGGTTGTATTTGCTCTTGGCTCCTACTTTGTGGACAATAATGGTTTTTGTTGCTGCAGCAAAAGAAACAGCAGCAGTGAAACGCATGCAACACAATGAACACTAATTAAAGTACTGGACTGTGTTTCTTGCAACTAATTGTCATCTGCCTGCAGAATCTCGCTGGGGCCTCTTTGTAGCTAACGTTTCTGCTCCTTAGTACGACTTCTGCGTTGAAGCTGTAGATGAAATTTTATTAACAGAGGGAAGAGGCGGACACCTCACCGAAACGACAATCTAATTGTCACACTTTCCGATCTTTTAGTACGGCTGACTTGCTCTGCCTTTTTCGCACATTTACAATTCCTGATTTTCGAAGCCATAGCCACGATCCAACATTTTGCGAGCGGTATAACATGCAAGGAAACCTCGCGTATAAGTACACAGGCGCCGTTGTTCGTAATTACCCTCGCTTGCTACTCTACTGAATTGTAAGTACCACGTCACCACTGTATTATTTGGGCACAATATTTAAGATGTCGAAATTCAGTATTCTAAAGAATGGCACGGGATTGTTTAGGCCTGGGATTCTTGCATGCATTCTCTGTTTTGCCAGTTTGACGTGCTGTTCTCCGTACAAATACTATTTCTACCATTCCCTCCATTTGGTTTAAAGGAGATACTGAGGGAAAATTGAACTTTGCTTGCTAGCTTTGATCTGTTTTTGTTCTATCGGCAAAGCGTATAATTTCAGTGAGAATGGAGCGTTTATAATCTGGAAAGTTAAAGTTGTCTTAGCCGCATTCCATTTTTTTCTTGAAATAAATCATTTCATGTTCAAGGACGAGAGACAGATACAGACAGGGACGGGCGACTCCTCCTCGCTTACGTCTCTTGCCATTGTGAGTGGTGAAACTCCCACACACGGCGCACACGGCGAAGAAACTGCGGATGGGAGCAGTAAAAGCTTTTGCTTTTAAAAGCCTCAATCGGTGGCATAATTTTTTAAAGCGAAAGCTTTACTACTCCCCTCTGTAGCTTCTTCACCGTGTGCGCTGTGTGCGCGAGACTAGCCATGAACTGAAGAGTAACCACGTGACAGCTATGACGTCACTCAGCCGGCGCCGCCGCTGAAACCGAGCGCTCGCCTCTGTTTCGATAGGTCGTCGGCGTTCATTGTGTTCAATGGCGTTGGCGTTGACAATGTTCTAGACTCCGATGACTTCGACGAATGGAGGGGCGCATAACTGGCTCTCTGGGGCAGTGGACGCCTCAGTCGCGCTTTGAGGTACGTGGCGATGGTTAGAGAGCTATGTGGACTGCAGGCCTTAGCGCTGACAACTTTGTGGTAAACACCTGGCACTGCAGCATCACGCCGCAGCGTTCATTGGGTAACCAACTTCTCGCGATCAACAATTAATTTAACTGCCACCTCCCAGGGTGACAGGTTGGGCGCGCTGCCTATCTAGTGAGCGGAAGGCACCCAACATTACAGACGCCAAGCTGCGTCTAATTGTCTGATACACCAACGCTGTCGCTCTTTAACCAGGTTCAGCAGCAATTGAACCGTAGCTGAATTTTTTCTTGGTGTACATGCACTGCCGCACAGAAAACAGGAATAGAGCGACCTGACCCGTTCAAATGAACATTAGATACCGAAGAAATTTCTCCCCTATAGGCAGCAGGCACCAGTAGCAAAATGGCGCTTGTCATGAAAGTAATGATTTCCAGGATAAAGTTTTCATTGCGTTGGTAGATAGCCAATAAATATAGCGAAACTCACAATTAAAGGCAGATGGATATTTGGAGTTTTACCGCTCGATGACATGGTTGTATAGATGATTGTTACAATTGAGTTTTATTTGGAAAGCTCAAAGCGTACCGCAAAATGCTCTACGGTGGAGAAACGTCATTCAGGGTTTCTCATACAGATTAAACTTCTTCAATGTTGTTAGACATATATGTGTGATCAATGTATAATATTGTACGAGTAACTGAAATTTCTACGTAATTTGATAACTGTATGATAACTTTACACGCTTGTATGAGAAACCATATCAGGTTACTGCATCATACAGGTTCTTTCACTAGGGAATGCATATAAAACCAGCAGAGCGGTTATGTGATTCAAGTTTAGTAACACGTGAAATGACACCTACCAACGAATGCGAAACCTTATAAACACATGGTTCCCAAAAGATATTAGCAAACAATGACTGTAGGCCTCGTTTCTGCAGCGTAACGTATAAGCAGAAGCCGATAGTTGACAACGTTGACACAAAACTTGTCATTTCATACCGGAACAAGACACACTCAAATTTCTGGAGGTCAGCGTGCTTAGTTTTTATAAAGCATTACATTCCTTTTGTACTGTGCACTGAATAATTCTGTTGGTCGCATCCTTTTCATCTGCGAAAAAATGCTTCATGACTCAAACGGGCTAGTGTCTTATTTGTTTATTCGTTTATTTATTTATTTTTATTTATTTATGAATCCTTCAATCTCAACTGGGATTTTAGCTGGGTGGTGGTCATTATGACACACATTTCCTAGGCAACAACGGTGAAATATACCAAGCATAAAAACTTGAACACAGAGCATCAAATGAAACAGAATAAATTCATGGCAAATAAAACATGCAATGGTTAAACAGGAGGTCACAGATCATGGCGGGAACAAAAAAGATTTAGAGAGGGAAGCAAGAGTGTATTATTATCTAGCTTATTCTATTCAGTAATTGTACAGAAGGATTATTTACAGCAGTGTGACATTCCTTGTGTGTGCTACGAGGTACATTCCTTGTGTGTGCTACGAGGTACATTCCTTGTGTGTGCTACGAGGTTCCGCGTTCGACGGCGCGGCGTAGACGGAGACCCAGATGACAGCGGCATCATCAATTACCCAGCCATGCTCTTTGAGTGACGACCAGAACGAAGGGACCCGCCGCCGTCGCCGCGGGGAAACGGGCTTATCCTCCCCAATTGGCGTGGCGGTTCCAGGGGCGGCTTTCCCGAGCACATTCCAGGACAAGGGAACTGTCAGCGGGCCAGAGCGCGCCTTACCTTGAGGAGCGAGTGTCAGTTGATGGATGGAGAATGGAGGCCGGTGACCCGCGGGAACTGTCAGCGGGCCAGAGCGCGCCTTACCACAGCCGACGCTATGCGCTACCTCGAAGACAACCTTCTTTCCCTCGGACTCAACACGTGAGGGGGGCGAGACAATAAGTGCGGTGGTATGTTTGTGCGCCCAAGTGAAAGCCCTAGCCCCCCCTCCTTCCCCTCCGGCGTGGGCGTCCTCACCCTAGGGAGTGTGGAGAAGAGGATATAAAAATCGAGAAGCAGTACGGAAGAGGCACGCTCAGGACGACATCGTTCGCCAAGAGGGCCTTCAGCGCCGAAGCCCGACGGCGTGCAGCTTCTGCCAGCAACCGCTCGAGCCCAACTCCGGAGCCACTCCATCGCCCCCATGAAGTCGTCGGCACGTAAGCTTGGACGCCTCAGCCTCTGAATCTTAATCATGTATAATTATTGAATATATCTGTTTGTTTAATCTGAGCCATACGGTGTCTCTTTGCCTCTCCGTCCCGTGTGGACCTGCGCATTATGGGGGTCATCACACTGGTGTCAGAAGTGGGGTCTCAAAAGCAAATGTCCTCTGAATGCTGTGACATTCATGACTTCAAAATTGTTATCAAAAGGGAATCACGGGACTGATTGTGGGACTTTTACCCCTATTTGAGAGGCTTGAGGCACTGGAGGGCTTGAAAAAAAAATGTCTGTATCTGAGGGAGCTCCTACTCCACAGCCGTCGCTAGGAGCAAGCATGCTGGCATTAGGAAGCGTCATTCCGACGTTTACGGGAGATAAGACAGGGGTTCCAATCTGCGATTTCTTTTCCATGCTAGAAGAGATTGGGAAAATGGGGGGATGGTCCGATGCTCAAATGCTGGGAATGGCGAGGTGTAAGATGGCAGGAGCTGCTCATGATTTTGCATGGCGAGACGAAAAAGTAAAATCCACAAAATCATTTGCGGAATTTAAGAAGCTTGCGTTTGAGCATTTCGACACTGAACCACGTCACGTGCGGGTACAGAGGTTCCGTGACGCCGGACAGATGGTAGGGGAGGACGTGCGAACATTTGCGTCGCGGCTTCAGCGCCTAGCACGCGATACGTTAAGCAGGGAGCAGGAAGGAGACCAGCTAAGGAAGAAATACGTGGAGGATCTACTTAAAGAGGAAATGACCGCTTTGTTCGTGGCTGGTCTGCAAGACCCCGTGCGCCGGTTCGTGCTCTCGCGCAAGCCGAACAATTTCGACCAAGCCGTGGAGGCCGCATTGGATGAGGAACAAAATGAGGCGTTAACGACCGCCGCAGCGAGAGTACGCGTCATAGAGAGAGCGGTGCTCAACCCTGAGGTTGCTCTCTTGACAGAGCGGTTAGATCGCTTAGAACAGCTGCTATCTCAGCAGGTAGAATGCCAGGTTGAAGCGCGCGCTCAACAGCGCCCATTCGCTGGAAACCGGAGACCGCCACAAAGCTACAGGCACGGTATGCGAGATTTTGAAGAAATCGTATGCTTCGCTTGCCAGGGTCGCGGACACATCGCCAGGTTCTGCCAAAACGTGCGCCGTGGGGAGCCACAAAGAGAAGCAGGCGAGACACGCCCTAAGCAAGCCTACAGCGGGGCTCCAGATACGGAGACAAAAAACTAGTTAGTCCTCCCCAGCCTGAGGAGCGTGGGGAGGGAGCAGTAGATGATGAGGTGGTGGTAGTTTGTGTGGCCGACGAGGCATGCCCTGTTGTGCGTTGCAAGTTAAATGGTTGTTGTATCTAATTGTTGATAGATACGGGGTCAAAGGTGACATTGCTTAAGGAGAGCAGTTTTAACACGCTTCGAAGGAAGGGGGACCGCGAGGTGTTGGAAGCGTCTGGTGGTATGGCAACCAAATTTGTAGGCATAACGGGGGATCCTCTTGGCATAAGTGGACTCTACTGGTTACACTTCTCTCTCGGCGGAATTGCATTGGAGCACCCCTGCTACGTATGCCCGGACACGGTGTCTCTGCCAAACGGAGTGTCAGGTATATTAGGGCAGGATTTTTTGAGAAAAGGGAAGGTAGCAGTCTCATTCTCTGAGGAAGAGGTTAATGCGGGCGGCTCAAAAGTTTCGTTTTTGAACAGGAGAGGGGCTGAGATTCGCATTACCGATATTGACACCCGTCAAACAGTGGGATCATTGGAGAAGGTATATTCGCGGGTTGCCGTCCGGCTGGTCGAGGAGGTGGTCGTCCTTCCTTGGTCGGAGCACATTTTGTACGCGTTTGTGCCTTCAGATGTAGAGAGCGGCGCCGTGGGAGTGCTTGAGCCGGTCGACTCTCTCAGCAATGGCCTGAAGGCAGCCGCGTGCCTCGTGACAGTTAATGACGCCCACAGAGTGCCCCTACGGGTGGTTAACTGTAGCCAGCAGCCACTGAGCCTTCCCAAGAACAAAACATTGGCTTTCTTCACCTCTGCGATAGAGCAACGTGAGCCCACCGATACGGTACTCGCAACTGTAGAGCATGCTAGTACTTCGGCTGCTCCAAAGGTGTCGTTCGATCTTTCTCACGTAAAATCCAGGGAGAGGGAGGCTCTGGCTGGTTTGCTGAACGACTACTCGGAGGTATTCGCCGCGTCCAACCTGGATTTGGGCTGCTGTGGCGTTATAAAGCACAGGATAGAAACCGGCACTTCATCGCCCGTTTACCAGCGTGCGTACAGGATTCCTTACTCCCAACGTGAGGAGATGGAGCGGCAGGTGCAGGACCTGATTGATCGCGGCATTGTCGAACCCTCAAAGTCACCCTGGGGAGCACCAGCACTATTGGTGGAAAAGCCAGATGGCTCGTATCGATTGGTAGTGGACTACCGCAAACTAAATGCCGTAACTCGCATCGATCCATACCCCATCCCCAATATACAGGAGACGCTTTCTCAGCTGGGCTCTGCCAGGTACTTCACGGTAGTGAACATGGCGGCGGGATTCTGGCAGATAGCAATGGGTCCGGCAGATGCCGAGAAAACGGCATTCAACACGCCCTCAGGGCACTATGAATGGAAAAGAATGCCGATGGGTCTGGCCAACAGCCCTGCTGTCTGGCAGAGAACCGCTGATGTTATCCTGGCAGGTCTTCTGGGGAGGCTGTGTTTCGTGTATATGGATGACATTATCATATACAGTGACAGTTTTGAGAACCATTTACGCGATATTGAGCAGGTTTTGGTGCGGCTAAGAGGAGCGGGTCTCAAGCTGAAGCCCTCTAAGTGCCAATTCCTCAAAAACGAGGTGAAATACCTCGGGCACGTTGTTTCAGCTGACGGCGTGCGACCGGACCCTGAGAAATTAAGGTGTGTCTCGGATTTTCCATCCCCGACTAGCGTCCGCCAGGTCCGGCAGTTTCTCGGCCTGATCGGTTACTACCGAAGGCACATAGAGGAGTTCGCCAAGCTCGCTAAGCCGCTCACCGCCTTAACAGCCAAAAATGCCGCCTTTCGCTGGGACGAAAACGCGGAGGATGCTTTTGGGGCCCTGAAAAGGAAGCTAATGAGTGCACCGCTGTTGCGCCACCCGGATTTTAATTTGCCCTTCGTTATGGCCACAGATGCGTCAAAGTTCGCAGTTGGTGCCGTGCTATCTCAGGTTATCGAGGGCAAAGAACATCCCATTGCTTTTGCTAGCCGACAGCTGAGCCCCACAGAGCAAAAGTACGGAGCTACGGAAAGGGAGTGCCTCGCCGTTGTCTGGGCAGTAAAGCACTTCAGACGCTACCTTTACGGCCGCAAATTCAAGCTAGTCACAGACTGCCATCCTCTGAAATGGGTGATGAGTGTCAGGGACCCTAGCTCGCGACTCGCTAGATGGAATCTACACCTGCAGGAATACTGCTTTGAAGTTGAGCACAAGTCAGGAAAGACACATCTGAATGCTGATGCACTCAGCCGCACAGCTGCCGTGGCAGCTATAGATGAGTTTGTCCCCGTAGTCGACCCCGCCGAATTACGCACAGAGCAGTGCAAAGATCCTGACCTGAAGCGAATAATCGAAAGCTTAGAGGGCGCACCGTCTCACCCCGAACAGCTAGGTTATTTCATTGGCAAAGACGGCACCCTGTGTCGGCGCACGAGGCCAACCAGGAAAGGGAGGCCAGAGAAAACCGCTTGGGAGAGAGTCGTCATACCTCGGTCGTGGACAGAAAGGGTTCTTCGCGCGTTTCACGATGCGCCATGCGCCGGTCATTTTGGCGTAGCGAAGACACGCAGGCGTGTGGAACGTTTGTACTTTTGGAGTGGCATGCGACAGGATGTTAGAGACTACTGTGCGAAGTGTCATTCCTCTCTCGAAAGAAAAACACCCAAGGGACGAAGACCAGCTCCAATTCAGCCGTTCCCTGAGGTTTCGGCTCCCTTCGAGCGGACAGGTATGGACATAATGGGCCCATTGCCCACGACCACTTCCGGAAACAAGTACATTTTAGTATTTGTCGATCACCTTTCAAAATACGCGGAAGCGGTAGCACTCCCAGATCAGAAGGCAGACACGGTTGCAAGAGCATTTGTCGAACAGATCGTGCTCCGACATGGACCCCCGAGGCAACTCTTGACAGATCGGGGAACGAACTTCGTGTCGCAGCTAATGAGGAGAGTTTGCGAGCTGCTTAAGATCGCTAAGAAGCAGACAACACCGTACCATCCGGCTTGCAACGGCGCGGTGGAGCGACTGAACCAAACCGTGGCCGGGTTCCTGTCGCATTTTGTTTCGCGCGACCAGCGGGACTGGGACTTGTGGCTCCCGTATGCAATGTTTGCCTACAATTCCGCAGCACACGAGAGCACGGGCGAATCGCCATTCTTTCTTCTCTACGGCCGAGACCCGGACCAGCCTAGTGAAGTGCCAGAGGGCCCCCGTCGTGTCCCATACGCTTCACTCGACGACTATAAGGTTGAGCTAGAATCGCGCTTGCAAGTGGCGAGGGACATCGCAAAGGAGGCCTTAAAGAAAGCGGCGAAGCGCAGGAAGGAGGTGCACGATCGCAGTGCTAGAGACGCGCCGTTTGATGTGGGGGACAGCGTGTACATTGAAAACTGCCAAAGGCAGATTGGGCTAGCTCGTAAGTTCCAGACGAAGTGGAGAGGACCGTGCGAGGTTGTCGAGAAGCTTTCTCCGGTAAACTTCAGAGTCCGAGACGTGAACCGGCGCTTGATAAGGATACACGCAAATCGCCTCAAGTCGGCACCGGTTCAGTATTCACGAAATGAGGAAAGGGAAAGCGCGGATTTTGATGGGGACAGAAGTGAAGCGGAGCGCGCAGATAGTTCGCAAGAAACGCCCTCTCCTGCATTTGTTCGGCAGGCGCCCGAAGTGACGGCCGGAAAGCCACCGGATTTACTTCATGCATTGCTAGAAGAAGCGCGCGAGGTTGCCGCGCAGATAACGCCAGGAGAGGCTCCTGCCACGAGCCCTCGCGAGTCCCAAAGCAGACAAAGGGGCACAGACTTACTTAGTATGACTCATGAAGGCCGATATCCGCTGCGAAATCGGAAAGCTAAGTCGGACTAATGGCGTAAACAGAGCGGAGTTGTGAACTGGTTAGAATTGTGTAATGCCGCAGCTCATAACATTGCTATGTGCTTATGTGTTAAGTTATCGGAGTTGGTAGTTAAACCTTTCAGTCATTAAGTAACACCTTCACAGGAGAGCATGCGGAGCGCATGCAGAACCTGCCCTACTTCCTTTCGTTATCTATATTTTTGTCTGTGCCGTGATCGTGCTAGAAGTGGGAGCTCCTTTGTAACTGTGGTAAATTTATTACGTCCAGTTTGGACTAGAAAGGAGAGGCTTGGGTGCTGAGTTTCATGTTTATCTGTAAAAGAAGATCAGTGCTGCTCCTGGAGACGCCAGTTATGACAGCGGAGGCATATGGTGTTGTGCAGTGGTGTTGAGTGCAGCGAAAAGTGTTTTGTCGGACGCACTGTGCGAGGCGATTCAGAAAGACAAGGGGAGCTGCGTGGACTCAAATGTTCGGAGAACATTCTTCTGGAGGGTGAGCGAGTGTGACATTCCTTGTGTGTGCTACGAGGTACATTCCTTGTGTGTGCTACGAGGTACATTCCTTGTGTGTGCTACGAGGTTCCGCGTTCGACGGCGCGGCGTAGACGGAGACCCAGATGACAGCGGCATCATCAATTACCCAGCCATGCTCTTTGAGTGACGACCAGAACGAAGGGACCCGCCGCCGTCGCCGCGGGGAAACGGGCTTATCCTCCCCAATTGGCGTGGCGGTTCCAGGGGCGGCTTTCCCGAGCACATTCCAGGACAAGGGAACTGTCAGCGGGCCAGAGCGCGCCTTACCTTGAGGAGCGAGTGTCAGTTGATGGATGGAGAATGGAGGCCGGTGACCCGCGGGAACTGTCAGCGGGCCAGAGCGCGCCTTACCACAGCCGACGCTATGCGCTACCTCGAAGACAACCTTCTTTCCCTCGGACTCAACACGTGAGGGGGGCGAGACAATAAGTGCGGTGGTATGTTTGTGCGCCCAAGTGAAAGCCCTAGCCCCCCCTCCTTCCCCTCCGGCGTGGGCGTCCTCACCTTAGGGAGTGTGGAGAAGAGGATATAAAAATCGAGAAGCAGTACGGAAGAGGCACGCTCAGGACGACATCGTTCGCCAAGAGGGCCTTCAGCGCCGAAGCCCGACGGCGTGCAGCTTCTGCCAGCAACCGCTCGAGCCCAACTCCGGAGCCACTCCATCGCCCCCATGAAGTCGTTGGCACGTAAGCTCGGACGCCCCAGCCTCTGAATCTTAATCATGTATAATTATTGAATATATCTGTTTGTTTAAACTGAGCCATACGGTGTCTCTTTGCCTCTCCGTCCCGTGTGGACCTGCGCATTATGGGGGTCATCACAGCAGTTATTGCGAGTAGAATCAGGACTTATTGTTAGGGCGTGCCTGTGTCGGGCTGCGCATCCCGTAGGAAAGGAAATTATATGTGAAATGCCTTCCTTTGTAATCACTTTTGATTAACTGATATAAATATTTTTGGCGCGAAGCTCTGTTTCTGTCGGTTAGAGTTGGAAGTTTAGCCTTATTTAAAAGTGCTGCGATTGAAGTCGCCCAACGCTGTTATAGATGAAGCGAATTGCTTTTTTAGATGTTCAATCTAACATGTTTTTGAGTATAGGGGTGCCAGATAATAGCCGAATATCTTATTGCAGTAAGTACTATTGATGTATAGGCAAGAAGCGGAACAGCCGGTGTGGGCAGTTTTAACGCTCGCCTCGGAAAGAAAACGTTTTGATTAGTAGAGCTAGTTACATAATTAATATGCTTCGCCCAGCTTAGATCTTTGAAAATCGATACACCAAGATAATTAGTGTTCAGATTCCGATAAGAAAGCATTAACAGTTGAGTACGTAAAATTTAGAGAGTTCTTTTTGCGAGTAATTTGAATAAATTCAGTTTTTTGCAAAATTGACCTCGATTTGCCAGTCTTCACACCATGAAACTATTTTTTGGAACGCCTCATCCAACCTGTATCTGATCTCAGTATTATTGACTTCAAAATAAATGACGCAATTGTCTGCGTACAGTTTAACCTTAACCTCAATGTTATTTACAATGACGTTCAGGAATATCAATAATAAAAGGGGACCAATAATGGAGCCTTGCGGAACGCCAGAATCAACTGAAAGCTTAGTGGAACTACGATCTTTGAAAGAAACGTACTGTTGCCTGTTCGAAACATAGGCTGATATCCTATCTACAAGCTGCGTATTTTTTAATATTATATCTAGCTTAAAAACAAACTTTTGTACGAAACTTTATCGATTGCTTTTGAGAAGTCCACAAGAATTGCGTCCATTTGTTAACCTGAGCTAACTGAAGCTGCAAAATCATGTACGGCAATTTTTAGCTGTGCGTATGCGGAGAAACCTTTTTTTGAAACTGTCCTGTGCACTCGATAAAATATGAAAAGTGTCAAGAAATTTCGAGATATATTTGTGTATTATAAGCTTAAGAAACTTACATGATGTTGAAGTTAAGAAAATGGGACGATAGTTTACAATGTGCGCTCTGTTACTTCTCTTAGGAAGAGGCATGATTTTAGCTTTTCTCCATATATATATATATATATATATATATATATATATATATATATATATATATATATATATATATATATATATATATGTGTGTGTGTGTGTGTGTGTGTGTGTGTGTGTGTGTGTGTGTGTGTGTGTGTGTGTGTGTGTGTGTGTGTGTGTGTGTACATATACATATATATATTGTGAAACCTAAAGAGCATAACGTTTCAGTAATAAATTAGGAATGCCGTCACCCCCGGGTGAATTTTTTGATATCTACTTTGAGAAGTAAGTTTAGTATAACTTGTTCAGTGATGAGAATGCCTTGTTTTGGAGGATACCACGCATGGAAATTTGATAGACTGCCATTGTCTGTTGTGAGCATTGATTTGAAATGGTGGTTAAAAGCACTCGAGACTTCACTGCTATCTTCACATTCAGCATCATTAACTTGAAGCACTTGATTCATTCGACATGAGGGTGTAATCAACCTCCAGAATTTCTCGATGGGCCGTTATCTAAAGTTCACAAGTTTTTCACCATAGTATTGTTGCTCGTCAGCACCAACTTGTTTCCTTAGCTGACCGGAAACCCTATGAATTTTTTCTAGAAAAGTACGTAGATCTTTAGCAGTACGTTTTTTGTTTCCTCAGCGCTTAATTTGTCATTTTAGCTGCAAGTACCCTCGAGAAATGCAGTGGTTTCGACGTTTCTGTTTTACTATTCGAGAAACATAGCGGTCAATGCAGGTATTTATAAGATACTTAAATCGTTACCACAAAACATGAGTATTATCAGTGCTGTTAGAAAAAGAATCAAACATGAAAGACAACATATCTAAAACCGACACATCGTCTTCTCGCGAAAAATTTGCTACGGAGATTGGCACAGGCTGCCTATGTAATTCGAGGGGGAACTTCGCAGTTGCTATGTGCAGTAATTGATCCACTTTTCCCGAACAGATCTAATATTGATCTAGAGTTAGCAGTAATTCTCGTGAACTTTTCAACTACATGAAGTAGATCAAACTGAAATGCTGTTTCTATCATTTTTTCGCCACACCTATCGCCGGTAACATTGAGCGGTAAAGAAAGCCAATCAACGTGCGGCAAATTAAAATCTCCAATCAGGATAATTCAATCACCAGGCTTTACGTTCTCAGTCAGATAGTGTTTAATGGCATCAAGGACTTCATGAGAAGAGTTAGGTGGCCGACAAATAGCTTCTATTAGACACATAATATTATCATGATATACATTGCAAAATATACCCTCCACATTTGGTATTTCAGGCATTCCTATCATTGGTTTGGAGGTTTTCAAAAGGACTCCTACACCGCCCCCTTTGTTACTACGATCTTTCCTATGAATATAGTAACTATGCGCACAAATTCGCTGTCTTAAACTGTGTTGCTTAACCATGTCTATGTTAGTATAACCACTTCGTGAGTAGAAAAAGATTACAGCTAGGCTGCGGGAGGAATGCGCAGTTACTCCATACGCCCAGGGATGTGAGAGAATATGTTCTGTCTCAGTTTAGTAATCTGACATCTGAAGTACTGGGGCCGTATTCCGAGTTTGTGTCGTAATAAAAAGCGTCATAATCTGCCGCAGTGGCAACACCTGTTTGGTAAAAAACCGGAAGCGGATGTCGGTTCGGTTGCGACTGTGAGCAGCATCAGGATGTCACTGTGTTGCGTTTGCCGCAGCGAAACGTTCAGCGGCGCTTTTGCTTTTTACCGAGAAAAAGAAAGCGACTAGTGCGACAGAAGAAACATTCCGGTACAAGTTTAGTTGCGTATTGGCTTCCACTTTAAAGGAGCAATATCAAAGCTGCTTTTTTTACCCATCTGACATCAGCAAATACAAACAATATAGTTCAGGCACTCTTTTCTGCACCGTAAAGGCCGGAGGTGTACTTAATCAAGAAAATATTGTACGCAACTACGCATGGCTTTTGAGTGACAGAAGGCGGCGCCTACAGCCGCCGATCGCCGATGGTAAATAATAGAAAGCTAGCTTGTTCGCACAACACGGCGTTTCACATTTATTTTGAGGAGAAGGGAACTGAGAGGAAAATTTGCAGCATGCACTAACTCGCTGCACAATGCGCTCTTCGTGCCGGGCTGAACCACGGCGCCGTGTCAACTTTCCGTCTGCAACATCGCTGAATGTAAATTGGTGCTGTGATCGGACGGTTGTGCAGACGGTTATTAACGCTTTTTAATTCATTTTATGTAGGCACTGCAAATAAATGAAAGCGATGTGCTAAAAAAGTCTTGTTACTGTGTTTCTCTTGATATTTGCGTTGGGTGAGTTCGCAAACGAAGTTTTCATAGGTTCGCCATGGTACGAAGCGCGCGCATACCCATTGACGCCTTAAAACTAACTTGACAGCTAACTCGTGAACTCACTGATCCAGAGCCACACCACCGCGGCTCTCGAGAACCGTAAGGCACACCAAAAACTACCTCTGTCATGTGAAACGCTTCGGTGTTGCAGCGCGTCGCTGCCTACTAAACATCCGTGCACGTGAGTGGTTTCACGCTTGGAGACATTACACACGATCATGACGGAGGACGCTTCATCAGCCGCTAGAAAGCTCTAGAATAAGAAATGCAAGTTGGCGTGCACTAAACGCCAGTATTTTGCTGGTCATTCTGCTTTATGTTACATCACTGAACATACGCAGACGAGATAACTCAGTGATAGTGGTGCCATCCAGTTTGAATGAAGACCACAATTTCTGCAACAAACCGGTACTCGTTAGGCCTAGGAGCTACTGAATCGTTGAACGAAATAAAAAAAACAGGCCGAATTTATCTCTATCCAATTTGTTATAGGCAAGACAAGACGAATCGAAAGCCCCGTATCACGTTTATAGCCTGTTCACGGGCCGAAAAACGCAGTAACATCGACGAGTTCACTTCGAAGCGAGACGCTCCACTACTGAGCGCGCCGCCATGTTGGCTGTCGAGCATCAGCTGCGCACGCTATGTGTTTGACGTCACCGTCCCGTTTCTTCGACCCTTTTCGCTGCATCCGAACCAGCACATCCGCTTCCGGTTTTTTGACCAACCAGGTATCGCCGCTGCGGCCGATTATGACGCTTTTTAATACGACACAAGCTCGGAATAAGGGCACTGGTAATGCTTATACTGTCGGACAAAGTAAGAGTGGCAACAAAAATATATAGTTAGACCATCAGTAATAGCTTAAAGTTTTTTCTGGTGTTTGAACGTGTTGACTACTTTTGACTTGTATACACCTCTCTCTCACTCTGATTTCTAGTCTCCCTCTTTCCTTCAACTGCTGTATTTGCCCCTATGGTAGAATTCTTTATCATCTCTTGGGCGAGCCGTACGGAAGATGTACATTTCGAAAGGTCACCTTTCAGGTACCACCAAAAGTAGTTGGGAACTGCGGATAATTTCGACCACCGGTGATCCCTTACGCGCACTGACCTCGCACAGCACATGGGCACCTAGCAATTCCCTACCATCGAAATGCGATCGCCGTGGTTGGGATCGAACACGCGTCTTACGGAACAGCAGAGAAGCACCTTAACCACGCAGCCACAGCGGCGGCTGTAGATATGGAATCTGTTTGCTAATCAAGTAGAAGAGGGAATGCTGCCTTAAAGCTCAAGATCAATGAATTTGAGTGCCATCTCACGCCAGGTAGACAAAAACAGGACGAGGCGACGTCTGCTCTGGTGCTATAGTGCCATATACCTAGCTTTATCTTTATATTGTTCAAAAGTGGGGGTGGTAAGAGGGACGGTACATTGCAAACAGACGTCGTATTCTCGCTTTTGCACTCTCTTAGACGCACTGATGTTCGCTGCTGAGAAGCATGAACACCAGTCCTTAGCCTAGTTTAATAATTATTTATTGATTTATTTTTACATACTGTAGCCTCCATTGGCGCAATCACACACACACACACACACACACACACACACACACACACACACACACACACACACACACACACACACACACACACACACACACACACACACACACACACACACACACACACACACACACGCACGCACGCACACACACACACACACACACGCACACACACACACACACACACACGCACGCACGCACGCACGCACGCACGCGCGCACACACACACACACACACACATACACACACACACACACACTCACACACACACACACACACACACACACACACACACACACACACACACACACACACACACACACACACACACACACACACACACACACACACACACACACACACACACACACACACACAAAGATTACATCTAAAATGTATGAATACAAAGCGGAAGTCATCCGCATAGAGGCGTATTTGTGATGTGATATGGTAAGTCGCTGATTTATATTATGAATAATAAAGGGCTAAGCACTGGTCCTTGAGGAACGCCAGATAATACATCGAAATGACAGGAATTAGTAGAAATATAGGAAACAAATAGTCAGGGGTGGGAAAGAAGACCAGCAATCTATCCAACCAAACATTTTCTTAAAATGGCATTAGTTTGCACAGGAGATTAGACTGTACCACAGTGTCAAAACCTTTAGAGAAATATATAAATATGGCATCCTCCTGAGCTGCAACATCTAGGGCGGAGGAAAGGTTGCTTACAAATTCAATTAGTTGTGTTACGGTGTTGAAACGTTGTCTAAATTCACGCTGAAAATTTCAGAGTACATTGCTAGAGTCCAGAGATTCTACATTACGTTCGTGGATTATGTGTTCCAATATTTTACGCAAATACGATGTTAATGAGATTGGCCTGTAGTCAGATAGAAGCATTTTGTTACCGTATTTGAACAATGGAAGCACCTCCACTATCTTCCAGGATGATGGTACTTCACCAGAAGTTAGGGACTCATGGAAGGTGACGGTTAGATATCGAGCAGTCTATAATGAATAGCGAAAAAGAAATGAGTTTGGTATACCGTCAGGCCCAGTCAGTATTTGTGTCCAATTTCAGTATCTCTTTAAGCACACCCTCTTCACTAATTATGATATCACCAGTTGAGTTTGACACGTCAGGAGGATCAAAGGCTGGAATACACATTGGAAGGAGGCATTGAAGGCGTTAGATGTTTTATCAGATCATAAGTGGCAAAGTTACGTAGGTATACTGAAAGACGAAGATGCCGACTGTTTTGGTAAATCTGATTGTCAAAATTTACGGGCATCGCTCTCAAGAAGGCAACCAAGCTAGCAGTTGAAAAAGTGATCTTTTGCTAGAATAATAATTGATCGAGTTCATCCTTTGCTGTTTTGAACCTGACAGTATTGAGAGGATCGTTTAAGTGTTGTGTGCGCTTCAGGTGGCGGACAGGGCGTGATGCATGCAGAATGTCACGAGACATCCAAGAGGCCTTCGGATTTTTTTCTTGTTTCGAAAAGAAAAAAGTGCTGTACGCAGTTTTTAGCGATGTTTTCAAAGTAGCAGACTAAAATGTTGATGTCACACCTTATGCTAGCAACGTCGTTGGCACTATTCTAGTTAGGAACTGTACTGAAAGTGTAAAGTCGTACAGAAACGGAACAGTTTAACAAAGCACTACCGCCTTATGGTCTGAAATTCCCTTGACGAAGTCACATTCGCAACTTGTTCCACAAAAATTTGATCCTAAAACAATCAAGTCAGGAAGCGAATCATCCCTTGTAGCTTCGTCAACTACTTGTTTAAGGCTGAAGAACAAGGACAGGTTTATCAGCTCACAGCAGATACTGGGTTCCCGAGCAGAAAAGAAAGTATCGGCCAATGGATGCCTGGAGCCTTGAAATCACCCATCAAATTAAAATTGGACAAGTTGAACTCTTGAGTGTTTAAATATTTTTTTAGGCTGTGCAATATTTGGACAAAAGAACCAGGAGGGCGGTAAAGAATACCAACTACAATGCACTGCTTCCTCAGGAACAGTTTGCACCGAACTTTAAGAAGAAAAATCAGCGACGACAATAATCCAAGAACAATTGTTTGGAAAGCCATGGTTGATAGATCAGAATGTGCGGCATGTCTTGGATGAAAATATACACACATAATTAAAACATTTCGGCGCATCGTCGGGTGCGCATGCGAGTTAATTGGGGGAAGAATCTCGGTGCGAAAAAGAAGAGAGGTGTTGACAAGAAGGCATTTATTGTGTAGGAGGAGCAGCTGTGTTAGGGCCAGTGAGAGGCAACCGGAGTCAAAAAGCTGGCGACGTCTCAAGCGCACAGCATGTGCAAGGCGCGCCCTTTTCAGCAACACACACCCGGCTGTTTTGGCGAGAATGGGCCTTATCTACCTAATGCGCTGTATTTCCTTGCCTTCCTCTCGCACAGCGTTCTCTGGACATTAAGGTCGAGTGCCGACGCGGAATTGGCAGTTGCCGCCCTCGCGTTTCCGTAATGGTGTGCTCTTCTGCCAAGCCCGTGGTCAATCTGTTTTTATTACTTTACTTGATAGTATTCTGCAAGCCCCCTATTTCCTAGAACTTTAAGGGTGGTTCCCTGGCGATTGAAGGAATGAACGACTTCGCCGCTGTTAGCTGTCTTCTCGATGAGTTGATCTGATGAGGAAAGAGAATGTTTGCTTTGTAACCCTCTTTGTCATTTTAATCCTTTAACGGGCCTCGGGAAGTACACGTGCCACTAGTCGCATTTTGCGAGCACGTGAAAAACATTTTCTTCACCGCAGGTGCGTTTTTCTGTCTCACGTCATCCATGTAAAACATAAAAAATTAGTTGATACTTTTTGTGTACAAAAAAGAAAATTACTGGTCCCGAAATTTTTCTGCCCACTGATCTGCAATTATGAACAGTGTCCAGCAAAGGTTTTTGTTGACCTGGGGTATCAAAGGATGCGCAAAATATTTCAAACCCTTTCTAAGCATGGTAAAAGAGTGATTTCAAAATAAATGCATAGCAAAATTGTATTCCTGTGACTTTTAAGATTTTTCACGCGGTCGTGAACACACTGAAAGGGCAGGTTCGGCACCGCAAGTCAGGTCTGTGTCGCCATGAATGAATCATTTGCCTCCTGCCTGCGGGGATCTCGTGTAGAGCGGAGCACAAGGACCCACATTGGAATCTGGGACGTCATCCGCAGATTAAAAGTCCGGTACCATGGAGGGGCGGAAAGACATCATTCACTTCCTTTCTCTTTGGCTCGACTCTGGCAAGGGAAAAGCTGCAACTCTTCTCTACAAGTAAAAGGCTCTTCAAAGGATACTTAATTTCATGCGAAAGCACTATTAGCCTATGTCGGCAGATGAAGTGTCCACACAAAATGTGGATGCAAAACGTGTCGCACAATATGACATCATAAGCTAGTGCACAGTACTCATCATTGAACGTGTATGACAGACAGACAGACAGACACACAGGCAGACAGACAGACAGACAGACAGACAGACGGACGGACGGACGGACGGACGGACGGACGGACAGACAGACAGACAGACAGACAGACAGACAGACAGACAGACAGACAGACAGACAGACACACAGACAGACAGACAGACAGACAGACGGACGGACGGACGGACGGACGGACGGACGGACGTACGGACGGACGGACAGACAGACAGAAAAACTTTATTTGGAAAGTGAGTTTTAGACCCTGCTGTGTCCCTGGGCCACTGCGCGGTCCCGCCTGCATCAAGTAGGTCATGTCGGGACATGACGTCGCCACGCCGAGTCACCGCAGGAAGCTGCGATGTCGGGTCTGCAGACCTGATCAGGACCACCCAGTCCTCTCAACTCGAGTTGGCGTGCTGTCCTTGCGGGGGAGGGTCACCAGGGCAGCCGAAACGGATGGGGGTGAGTGAGGCGTGAGGGTCACCGCATATGGAGCATGCAGGGGATGTGCCACAATAGTGGGATAAGAGCTGAGTGGAGGACAGAGAGCGAGTCTGGAGTCGTCTGAAGAGGATATGTTGGGAGTGCGTGAGAGAGGAGTAGGGAGGGGGATAAGTCCGAGGGTCCAAGCGGGGTATATGCGTGAGCTCCGCATAGGTGTGCGCCCGGTCCCTCGAGAATCCTGGATCGAGACTGTCCGGAGCCCGGAAAATCAAACCTCGGGCCAATTTATCGGCAGTCCCGTTTCCAGGGTTCCCAGAGAGAGCCGGCACCCACTAAAGCTCTACCCTGGGCGGTAAATGTTGGGTAGGGGTGTTCAACAATTGCCAGACAGGGGTGTGATTCCTGCCCCTGGCAAAGTTGGACGAGCCGTTTTGGAGTCTGAAGATGTATTGGGCATCCTTATGTGCAAGGGCAAGAGCGATGGTGGTCTCCTCTGCCTCCTCGGGCGTAGAGCCCAAGGGAAGACGGTGACTTAGGGGTTGGGGTAGGGTTTGATTGTAGGCAACTGCTACCGCTTCATGCGCTGTACATGCGGCGTCTACCCAAACGGCATCGTGGGCTTGCCCATAATACTTGTGGAGGGCATTAGCGCGAGCTACGCGGCGAGGATTATGATATTGGGGGTGGACGTTTTGAATGAGGGGTTTCACAACGAGAGGTGAATGGATGTGTCTAGGGATAGCTATAATGGTTGACTAGTTTGCCGGTGTATTGATGCGAAGGGAGGAGAGTATATGGCGGCCAGCGGCGCTCGTGCCAAGTCTAAGGTACTGTGCCCGAAGATGCGCGTCAACTAGTTCCTGAATGGTGTTATGCGTGCCTAATGCAGGAAGTTTGGCTCTGCTAGTGCTACGAGGTAGGTTTTGGACTGCCTTACTCGCAAGGCGGGCCATGGCGTTCACGCGTTCGGTTTCCGTGCGTTTCAATTTGAGATATGGGGATTTGGGTTTGCATGTAGAATGTGGCTAAGCATAAAATTAGTATATAAATCTTGTTTCAGATCATTGTCATTTTCATGTGAGTCATTGTCTGAGGAAGGTAATGAGTTGTGGTCATCTAAGTTATGAGTCACGGTCGTAAGTCATGGACACAAAATGGTCACAAAAATGCTGTCATTGGTCACAAAATGAGTCAGAATGTACTGAGTCATGGGTCACAAAATTAATCACAACAAGCGCCAAGTTATCGGTCATAAAATGAATCACAAAATGAGCTGAATCGTGGGTCACAAAATGGGTCACAAAAAGTTCCGAATCATAAATCACACAATGGGTGACAAACATTTTTCGCCGAGTTGATTGTCCACCGAGATGTCAAGATCTGAGAGCTACTGCGCCCTTTACTTGTCTCAAAAACGTTTCCTTTCCTCAAAAAACACGCTTTCGAATCCCTCCACGGGACCAGACTTAAGTGCCCTCAGAATTCTCTCTTAGTCTACAGTAAGCGTTCTCAGCTAGTCTGCATTGCATTTTTCCACAAATACAACAAATACTTTTGCAAGGAGGGAGAAAGATTCCAACCATTACTTTCTGAGGCAAGATTACGTAACTGTCAATTAGGAAAATTCTCAAAAACTTTTCACAAAGATGTCTATAAGCCACGCTCACATTGGTCGGTCGTGGCCGGCGTCCATATTGCTTTTTTGCGTCATGGGTAGCTGCAGATGACGTCACGGATGTGGCAGAAGTGATGACGTTGCAGTGATAGCGTTATGCAGCCGCTATTTGACAGTTTTATCAGTTTTGAGGCTGTCAATTTGACCGTTACCTTTGTGACAGAAAATGGCGGCGGTATATTCCGCGATACGAGTGAGGCGGCTGCGCCAGCGCGAGCAACGGCGAAGGAGGGCGCATGAAGACGCGTTTGATTGTTTGATTTGCCAGACAGGTTGTTTCGAAGCCTTTTTCGACTGGAGAAGCAGACGGTGGAGTGGCTATGTGACGAATTCGCCGGTGAACTGGGATGTTTGCGTGCGGGTGCGCCGTCGGTGCGGTGGCAGGCGCTGTGTGCACTGCGGTTATTTCCCAAGGGCGGCTTTCAGGCTGCAGTTGGTAGCGAGGCGCACGTCGGCATCGCACAACCGACGATGGGAAAATGCATGCAGCGTCTGGCGCAGGATATTGTAAAGTTGGCGCGCAGAAGGGGTGGGTGCCGTCGTCACCTCTGCGACACACAGCTACATATAAATAAGACACACTTTTGCTGGCAAAGCACTTTATTTTCCCAGAAAATGGCACTTCGTGGTCGTCTTCTGTTTCCCAAGGGGTATGAAACAAACAACACTCGTAACATACTGCAACACCTCACCTTTTGGCATTTTTGTCATCGATTGAAGGATCCGAACAACACAGACTTCAGCATGTTGTCTTCGTCGATATCGTTCCATGCGCTCCTTGCAAGTTCGCTTCGCAGGCACGTAGCCTTCACTGCATTCGTTGAAATTTTTCTGCGCACTTAGGTCAACCGCACAGTAGCTCGATTCTAGACGCCGCGCAAAAAAAAAAACACGGCGTGAAACAGCTGCTATCGTGCAAAACGGCCTTTTTACTGCCGTCAGCACATCACCGCGGGACCGAAAGTTACCCACCAGTCAATTTAATAGCACAAGATCGAAAGCTTTTTGTGTTGCTAAATATTTTCATACTTCCAACGCAATGTTTTGGCAAAATAAAATATTAGTTATTTTCACTGTTGCTCATTTCTTATCTCTTTTTACAAAAAATTAAGCACACGGTCTCTCGAATGCTCTCGGGGCGCCGTCCTGCTGTAATTGGCTGATTTCTCGTTGCGTCACGTGATGACGTCTCATTGTGTCGTCATTTAGACGTCACTGTCAATAACTTGTGACAGAATTTGTCACAGTTGCCTAATATAGCCCGTGGACTTTATAAATATGGACATTTGCGACAATATCGTGTGGAAAAGTCTCGTAAGTAGTTCCCCAGATCTAAGAACAAAACATTCGCCCATGAAAGCGTTAAGGTAAAGAAGAATGAGGGAAGTGCCACAAACTAGCTTGCTTAACATTGCACGAAACACGGAGAATCCAGATTTGATCATCATCATCAGCTTGACTACACCCACTGGAGGGCAAAGGCCTCTCCCATGTCTCTCCAATTCAAGCTGTCATTTGCCAGCTGCGTCTAGCCTATGTCAGCTACCTTCCTAATTTCATCCGCCCACATATCCTTCTGCCACCCCCTGCTACGCTTGCTTTCTCATGCAAACCATTCCGTTACCCTTCCGGACCAGCGGTTATCTTGCCTTCACATTACATTCCCGCCCAAGCCGATTTTTTCCTCTTGATTTCGACTAGGATGTCATAAACCCGCGTCTGTTCCCTCAACCTCACTGCCCGCTTCCGGTCTCCTCACGTTACACAGATTATTTTTTTCCCTGGCTCGCTGCGTTGTCCTTAACTTAAACTGAACACTTGTCGTTAGCCTCCACGTTTCTGCTGCCCATAGGTGAGTACCGGTATGATACAACTGTTCTACACTTTTCCCTTCAGGGATATTGGTAAACTGCCATGTATGATCTGAGAGAACCTGCCATATGCGCTCTACTCCATTCCTATCCTTCTAGTTATTTCCCTCTCAGGATCCTGATCAGCGGTCACTACCTGCCCTAAGTAGACGAATTCCTTTACCACTTCCAGCACCTCGCTGCCAATTGTGAACTGCTGTTCCCTTGCTAGACTGTTCAACATTACTTTGATTTTATGCATGTTAATTTTTAGACCCACCGTTCTGCTCTGCCTGCCTAACTTATCGATCATGTTTTGCAGTTCACTTCCTGAGTGACTCAGCAAGCCAATGCATCAGCAAATCGCAGATTATTTATCCGCAACTGTTCCCATTTGTTCTCTTATTTATCCCCTTAAACCCAACTGTCCTCAATTCAGGCTTCGGAATACCTGCTGCAAACAGGCGGTGAATAACATTGGCGAAGTCTTGTCTTATTTCCTGACGACCTTCATTATTGGGTTATTCTTGCTGACTTTATGGAGGACTGCGGTAGCTGGGCAGTTGCTATATATATATGTATATTCCAGTATTTTTGACATAAGGCACTTCTACACCCTGATTTCGCAATGCGTGTATGACTGCTGAGGTTACGACTGAGTCAAGTGCTTTCTCGTAATCAATGAAGGCTATATATAGGGATAGGTTCTATACTGCGCATTTCTTTATGACCTAGTTGATAGTCTTAATATGAACTATTGTGGAATATCCTTTACGAAAGCCTGCCAGACCATTGGGTTCATTATAGTCTACGGTTGCCCTGACTCTATTAGCGATTACCTTAGTATATACCTGGTAGGCAACGGACAGTAAGCTAATCGGTCTGAAATTTTTCAAGTCCTTGGCGCCGAATGACGAAAAGCGAGACGGAAAGGGGGTCAAAAAGGGAACCGAAACGGCCGCCCGCAAAGGTCTCCGGCTTTCTGAACTTCAGAATGGTTTGCTTCACAAATCTTGACTCGTCCCTAATGACGACAAAACGCACTTGTGAAGAAAGTTATCGCCTTTAGAACTTGCTACCTCATCGTCCATTTCCTCATCCTGGTGGACCACACAGAAAATCTTGACTTCCGCACAGACGTGCTCGCCATCAAGAATCTGTGTGCCACCATCTGCGACTGAACACTGCTTCTCAAACACCTTCCAATACCGCGTTGGTCAAGCGGCCAGATTTCGTTGTGGTAACATTGGCTCATTTGGGCAGTGAAGCACATTCTGTTAGAAAGCCCAGCTTATGAATATGTGCCAGCATAGTACCATGAGCACAAAATTATCGATTAGCCATGTTTTAGGTCCCTCAGAGGGCCCTTCATAGCAGCGCCGCACACCGAACTCTTTAATCACATACCTGGAGGACCTAAATCTTGCTGGCCAACTTTCAAATCGTTGGCCGAGCAAGCGATTTATTTGCATGGAGGGATCTTTATCTGCTACCTACAGTTCATTATAATTCTACAGTAACTTGAAAACTTTCTTGCTTTTACCTTCTATGCGTATCCATTCTGATTAAATGACCGCCTACCTTTGTTCATTCTTCGCTCTGTCAATTCAATATTTTCGTTACCCCTTCACTTCGTGCTTTTCCCGCCAAAAAAACATGCTAGGATATAAGCGTATTTCAAACGCCTGCTAAACTATCTGTCCTTCAATAAAACCCCCTAATTTGCTCTAGAGCCTGATGTATTCGTGAGTATGGGTGCTTTCGGCCTGTAGCTCCACATCGTCAGGTAGGGCAACGATACGATAAAAATGTCAGTTTGGAGACTTTTTCGCGGTATTTTGAGGAAGGCGAAACTAAATATAGTAAACTCAGGTCTCTGCTCAATTTGATGCCGCTAGAAAAATCTGTTACTTCCAGCATATTCTTCAAAATTTGTGCTTTCGGACATTCTAAGTGGCTCTAATTATGTCCGCTTCTATAGACGCCCATTGTTTAAAATATTAGCGGAATGAAAACAAGCGTTAGTCGAAGCATGGTGACGCCTCTGCCTTTCAAGTGTGCCGCAGATTACCTTGAGCCTAAATGCCGCATAAAAACCAGTTCTTTATCAGTAGGATAGATACGCGAAACGGACGACTTCTCACAAGCTCGAAGTGGCGTAGGGTGTAAAGCTTAGCAATGCTCCCTAGCAGCTGCCCGAAATACCTGACAACGCTTCTGTGGGCACTATAGAATATCGCACGACCACAACACCGATGTGATTTGTGAACATTTCACTGAAATCCAGACAAAAGCCATCCTCTCACGTGGCAGTAGCTTCTCCTAGATACCATCAGGTTACGTACCTGCCACCGCGGTCTGTTATTATTTCCTGCGAATTGCGAGAATGGTGTCTAATATTTTTTCATTTACCGATTTCATCGTGATCGAACCCCACTGATATTTTCAATTCATCCCTGATGATATTATGTTGAATTTTTGTTCCACTATTCCGACGTGTGCTTCCACTCCGGTTAGCCGCTAGCAACGCGGAGTTTCAGTGAGGATATGTCCCGGTGACGTCAGCAACAACCACAGCTAGGGCACAAAGAAACGCCCCCCTCATCTACTTGTCCAACGGTTGTTCTTGTCCTCTGGTAGAGGCACATACCAACAGTGAGGGATTTGAAAATATGCGCGGAAATGTGAAACAGCAGAAACACATTAAAGCAGTTATGTTAGAAAGTTAATAGTAAATTTTTGTTAAAAGTTGGTAATTAATAAAATTGTAGGTAACGAAGGACCCTTCCTGACGCTGCCACGTAATCATGAAGAGAATGGCACACTGGTTTTGGGATATATCCCTTAGCGCTTACCCCAAGCGAGTGGAGAACTGGAATAGCAAGAGGAAGCCTTAAGCGAGTGAGAAGGGAGAGAAGAAAGTAATCAAGTGATTCAGTTTCACCGCAGGACTCACTAAGATTCCACAGAGAAAATTGCGACCAACGCTCGTCAAAGTTTAAACATGGTATTCCGCAGCGCAATAAGGTCATGGACACCTCCCGTTGTGAAATGCATAAGCGGACACTCCTAGGAAAGGATGATGATCATAATGTCCTCAGGCTGAATAAAAGGGCGGGGGACTTGCCAGGGTGCATTGCGGATACAAACGCACTCATGGACAAGGAGTGGATTATTTGGATAATTTTGTGTCTTAGACTAGAATTGGTACGAAGAAAAAGCGGATTAAAACAAGAAAAAGAAAAAGCAGCGAATTCTCATTCTAGCCGAGGAATCTACGTGATGTAATTATATAGTCGTGATTATGATCGCACAGTAGCTTGAGGGCATATCCCTTGGCGCTTGCTGAGAAGGACAGGTGAATCGGAATCGATCGAGGAAGCCCTAGTCGAGCAAGGGCTATCTCCAAGAAAATTCCACGCAGCAAAGAGTACCGCCGGAACAAGGGGGAAAATTGATCTATGGACTCAATTTCGCTACAAGACTCAGAAAGGTTGGTCATAGATAACCCCGATTGACGTAAATAAAGATTTAGTCGGGGCACTCTCCACCGCAAGACGGTCATGGGCAGCTCACATTGCTTTGAACTGCACAACCCCGCACTTCAATGAAATGCCAGGTGATGACAATCTGCTGCAGCAAGGAGAGGCTCATGGCTCAAGTAGTGGAGACGCTGGAATCGTTGAAGGCGGGCTATAGTAAGGGAATGACAAATGCTGAAAATCCAGTCCTCTTTCTCTTCATCTCCGTCCACACATGCAGCGTGGATCGCATGCATTAACTTGTCTCGCTACCTCCTGATTGCCTCATTTGTATAGTAAACGAGCGGGTCTCGAAAATATTTACACCATTCCGCTTTCTTAGACAACAATCAGCTCTCAATTTGCGTTAGTTATCACGCACTTTATATTTCAGGAATCGATCTCAATTTGACGCTATGCGTTCCGCATCGTACCCGCGCGCAGTGTTCCTCGTAGAAATCATCATCAGTGCAAGACCCCACTCCTGCTTCCGGGCGACATATTGGATAAGCTCGGTGTTCAACCTTCCGGATCTTCGCACCGCCCTGGCCTGCTGAGTTGCCCACAGGCATCGGATTGAAAATCGTTAAAGGTAAGCCTTCGCGGTCAGAACTGTGAGCGAAGCGTTTATATCGCGAGCAATGCCCGGCCAACCCATTCGTTTCATTGGTGGGGCAGTCTATAGATTGCTTAAACCTACCGTTACTGTTCGGTCATGTTCAGCTGGGAAAGTCTTACCAAAGTAGTTTATCATCAAGGTATTTTATCTGAGACGAGTTGCCTCTGTGCCAATAAGGATGTAACGAGTAACTCTCGGTTTCGTCAACCGACCAAGAAAATCGTTCTTCGCGGGATTCTCGGAGCTGCGACCTGTCTTTGTCTTATCCGTCCTTTATGCTCTGTGGCCCATTGGGGGCACGTCTCCTGGGCACGTCTGATTATCCACTCACACAAGGTTGTTTCAAGGACCCTGGTACATTCATAGCAGACAGTGTTGCTGGACTTGTCCTTCCTCTTTATGGCGAGAGGTCGTACTTAGAATACATGATGATTATGTTTATGAATATTTATGGCGCAAGGGTATCTGTGGCCGAAGAGCACTATGGCACAAGGTATTTTCGTCTTCTCAAGGGGGGTTCAAAGACCAATTCTTCAAGCATTTCACCCCAGATAAGCCGAGCGCCAGGACAGGGGAAAGTTCGTACCCACTGTGCCAGCGGTGGGTAACCGATGGCACTGGGGATCGAACCTCGCACCTCCCGCACGCGGGGCGGGCGCTCAACCACTTGACCACTGCTGCGGTGGCCAAGTGGTTAGAACACAAATGGAGCAGCTGTAGCAGGAGCCTTTTCGTATTTCTTTCACGTCGGCTTAAGCGCGACGATTATTCCTTTTACAGCGGCAAAACTGAGCTGGGCTTTAAGAAGCATTGCAAACAGCTACGGCGAGAAGCAGGTTGTAATAATGCAGCGCAAATTTTCCACTATGTTTAATATGTAAACACCCAAGATTATTATTCACAAAGGCTTTTGCAGTACGATTGAAAGAAAAAAGGGGTACAGTGCGCAACCAATTGGTGCAAAACAAATAGTAGAGTCCGTTTCTTAGAGGCCATTCAATAGGCTCGAGTTCATTTCGCGATAACAGACGGGGAGGCCCAAATTGCAGACGTGAGGATTTATGTTCGATATATGCTTTAATTGGCACTCTGTGGTGGTGCTGCGCATACAACCGCCTAGGACAAAATGGAACTCAGTTCAGCATGTCTTATTCCTCACTGTATGAGGGATTTGATGTTAAATTCTGGAACGTATAAAGGAATTTCGTTACTGCCATTTAATATGAAACCATGTGAATCTATATTAAGATTGATAGAGCAACAGATACTAGAGTATAGCCGCTGCGGTAGCTGAGTGGTTCTTTCGATCGGCTGCTGCCCCGAAAGACGCGGGTTCGATCTCGGTCGCGGCGGTCAAATTTCGATTGAGGCAAAATTCTAGAGGCCCGTGTATTGTGCGATGTTAGTGCACGTTAAGGAACCCCAGGTGGTCGAAATTTCTGGAGCCCTTCACTACGGCGTCTCTCATAGCCTGAGTCGCTTGGGGACGTTAAACCCCCACAAATAAAACCAGATACTCTAATACATATCAAAGTGAAATAGCAAGAGCTTTACTTCTGGGTTTGGTTCGCGGAAACGAAGACAGACGATGTTTTGGTTTGAGATTAAAATTTGTACGTTTCTTTTGCATGTTTGGTTTATAGCAGTCGCAGGCTCTTTATAAAGACTTTGGGTGCGTGAGCGCCCTACATTTTTTGGAAGACAGCGCTAGTATCTTTCAATAGCTTTTGGTTTACTCAGAAGAAACGAAATAAAAAAAAGGTGACACTGATCAGTCACTAAAGCATTAGCACATTCCTCGCGATCGCGCAAAAGCAGTGCATCAATATTAATGGTCATCGCTTTCCTCTGCAGCGCCATCCCTTGCGTCCCTGAAGGTTGCAGCGAAACACCTCGTCATTCAGGCGCAGCGGGAGTGTTCCGTGAATCACACCAGGCTGTGAAATAATACAGTGAGTAAGCAAAATGACAGGAGTGTTGACCAAAATTAATTCAAAGCGCCTAAATTGCCCGAGTTGGCGGCGCATATCGCCGCCCTCAGTCCCAAGATTCGCTGCCCTTACCTATAGGTTAGTTAAGCACGTTGACGGGCCAGTTGGTTAAGCATCTCTAAACTTGAAAAAACATCTTGGCGTAAAAAAATTTTGCATACATAACAGAGACGAGGAGACGACGGACAGGCGCCTGTCCGTCGTCTTGTCTCTTATGCGTATGTGAATTTTTTTCCGCCGAATTGTTTTACTACGCTTCAATAGGTTATAGATTATCCTTTAAAATCGTTTTGCGCACTAATCCGCAGCAAATTCGCAGCTTCTTCTTGGTGTGTGCTCTGGCTTGCACCAATTCCTTTGTTCAAAAAGAATTCCGCAATCATGGTATTGCAACTGGAGTGCCTTTTTGAGTTGAATACTGACAGTAGTGAATATTTCTGAAGACAGTAAGCTGGGCAACACGCCCTTGGACTCCGGAAAAATTGTCACCTGAAGTAGTTATTATCACTTTTTTCTGGAATTCCTAGCATTATCATGACCTTCGAAATATATGTGAACCCCTTATCTCTCGCGTACTGGTCCGGCTATGGTGTTTCGATGTTGCGATTTCCAGCCATTCGGGAATTTTGTACGCAATTTCGTACAGGGATAAAATATGTACCACGTCGTGCGTTGATTTGATAACTTGGCTGTTACTTGATGCTTTTGTGGAATTCTTCGGCGGAAAATTACTTCCCTTTTTTGAAGGCCCTAAACATGAAAGAATTAAGGCACCCAGTTATAAGCAAACTTATATAAGCGAGACGTCCAGATTTCGGTTCCAGCTAACTACTGCAGCCCTGTATATCATATTTATATGGGTGCTAATGGCGGTACGTACAGTAGTGATCATTGGGGCACGAATGCACGTTTCTTTCGCGTCCGCCACGTCATCAAGACGCTCCCACTTCGTCTGTTGCTGTGCAACGTCCTCGGCTGCGCGCGGTTTCTTGAGTCCAAAGAAAGTTTCTTGATACAGTATCGCGGTTGTGCAAAAAAAAAATCGCGCTCGCATGCTTAAAGTAGCAGTGTCCACTAATCTTCCTCATGGTAACGATCATAGAGCAGCAATAAACTACGATGGACTATTGCGCCGAGAAAACAACCTTCACAAGACAACCTCTATCAGAGCTGTTCGCTCATTTCTCTGTCCCGCCGTCGAGCGCTTAATAATGATGATGATTCCATTGAATAAATGGGCAACTTGGTTAAAGGGCGTCATGTTAGGTGTGTGTATAGTCTACGTGAGGTTGGGTAAGGGACCCGTATTTCTAAGAAGTTCATCAGGCCAGTGATGCAAGGGCACTGTACAATGGTAGTGTAAAGCTTGCGTAGGTCTAAAAATCGGTGGGCACCCAGGCATACCAGGAGCTAAATCCCGCGCCCTCCACTACGAGAAATTTGCTTATACCGCTGGGCTGCCTCTGCGGTGTACAATGGCTTGACCGCAGATGCTTTAGTCTATCGTCGGCATACGGAGACACGAAAAAGTTCTTTGATTTTCAGTACGCCCTCACAAGCTTCCAAACAAAGTGTTTGCGTAAGTACTCCTTACACTCTTCCAAGTTCGGTGAGACTCGCCGTTAACTGGTGGGTGCGTTTTTTAAGCAAGCCAGCATTGTTTCATTTTTATAGTCGTAACCGGTTAACGAACGTGTGCGAGTGTTTGCAATGCGTCACGGCTGACCGGTAAGCAGTTTTCTTGCACGTACTCTGGCCAGTAAATTGGTGCATATGGTAATGCAGCATTCCCGGTAATTGTGATCAGATGGTGTTTCCGCAAGTCAATATATGCCTTCTTTATTGGGTCCTTTGTAGTGAGGCCAAGCCCTGTCCTCACGACAGGCATAGAGGGCACGATCCTTGCAGTAAGTTCTTCATTTTGGATGGTTTGGTAGCCATCACTTACACATGGCGCCACGATAGTTTGTCAGTATACGCTGGAAAGACATACAAGCACAAGCGCAAGTATCAGTGTATTTAATCGGAGGCTGAACGTGGGAAAATATATCAAGGGTCCTCCGTCCTCAGCGCACCCTTGGAAAATCAGCTCCTATGCCGAGAACAGTGCATGCTTGCGGTGTCACCATATTCAAAGCTACTCTGGGACTTTTCAGGTAAACCGTACTTCCCCCAAAAACCGCTTGTAGCAGAGACAACTGCCAGAAGATCTTCACTTGCACCATGGGTATCCTGACGCCACGTATTGAAAAATGTTCATTTCTAGCGACGCAGAAATTCTCTCGCACCCTAGTTGCAGGGGAAGCCCTCTATGCATTCAATGGCTGCGGGCGCACGCTGCACCAGTGGCCCAGACTTTGAGCGTAATACTTTTATGGCAGGTGCTCAACGCTATGCCAACTTAGCTCCGCTCTCTGCAGTAGGACGTTGAAAACAAGGTAAAGAAAACCAGCGCTAACCACGGAGCTTGCCACATTATTCCGGCGTTTCGCGTTTCGCGCTAATTGTGCGTCGCCGTGCAGTATTATGCAGTAGTATGCAGGCTGTAGTGCGGCCGAGGTAAGCGATTAGCGGTGTTACCTGACGGTGGAAAGGGTAACATAATCCTTCTTTTTCCAAGGGGTCTCTATATCTCTCTGTCGTTACTAGGGGCACACAAATGAAAGGTGGCTGGCGTATACTGTTTCGTACCCTTGTGTTTTTGTAGGCTCGGGCTGGAAGATACTCCGCCGTCGAGAAGTTATGTCTTCTGGACCAGGCGCTCCCGACGGGGAAGGAGGCCCTTCAAAGGTAGACGGAGAGATGTCTAAGCTGTCCTCTCGGAAGAGACGCGGCCCCGGTGCACCAGTCGGCGTCGAACGAAAGAACGAATCTACCCCGCCGCAAGGTATAGAGGAGACAGCCAAAACTGCATCGTCCATTAAAAGACCTCGCAGGCCGTCAGTGAGCACTACCGACAACCGCCGTCGACGCTCAGTAGCCGACAGCTCCACCAGCCGCGTTAAGGGCGGAGCCATCAAAGTGGAAGCAACGGCGCCATCTTCAGATAATCCCGCTTCGAAGCCCGGAAAGGCAAGCGGCGCTGGTGGCCATGAAGCCCTGTTTCGTAAAAAGACTCAACCAATGCATGAAGCTCGGGACAAAAGTTCAGCTTTGAAGCACTCGCGTCAAAAAACTGTCGGAATGGCCTCTGGCGTAGGTGGGGCTTTTTCCGGCGAACCGAAGAAGCAGGAGGACGTGATCGTCACGGTGGCCCCCATCAAACCTTCTAGCGCTCCTGGCATGACTTCTACCAAAAAAGGCGCGGCCGAGACTAGCGTGGCTAACCCGCAGAGCGCAGACGCCCCACCATGTGACGCAGCTCCCGCCGGCTTAGTATCGGATGCAGCGCCTGCCGGGGATCCGGCATCTCAAGCCAAGGGTTCCAAGGTGATACCAAGGAGAGGAACCTTACTGACCCCCAATTGGCTGGGTATGAAAAACTTCGATTTAGCCGACATGGTGAGCTGCCGATTTGAACATTTCATGCGGACGTGCCTTCCATAATCGGGGCATGTTAAGAATTGAACTGCATTTGGTTTTATATGGGAAGCATCCTAACGAAGCAAATGAAATTAGATGACGTCTCCCACTCACGCTAGCAGGGCGCTTCATTTTAAACACATTGGAACAGGAGCGTTACTTGTACCGGAGGACATTCTCAATATAACGTTTGCTTTAGGTTCGAAAAAGAAAATGAAGAAAAACTTGGGGGCCTTCTTAGCAACGTAGGTAAAGAAGATAAAGAAGAAAATGCCATAGCGGTTAGGCTGCCTGCTATGGTATCTATAACAACTGTCCAATTTATTGGGGATTTTCCCGCTAAAATAACTGTTAGACCATGTTCCATTGACCTTACATGGTATGCATGAGTTATCACATTTAAGAATGTTCAGTGCCTTCAATTGGGTTATGAAATTTTACTAATTATGCTTGATAATCCAATAAGAACGGAAAACTGGGCGAGTTGGTAGGGAATCATGTTTAACGGCGCAAAGAAACGAAGACAGATAACAAGAAGGCACGAGATGAGCGCAACTTCTGCGCTCGTGTCGTGCCTTCTTGTTCTCTGTCTTCGTTTCTTTGGGCGGTTAAACATGATTGCTAATCCACTTTATTCCACCCACGTATACCCACTAAACTACCTGATTCGTTTTCGGGCGTGGACATACCAAACATTTCTGGGTTCTTAAAAATTTTAGAGGTTGGACCAATTTCAAAGTTGTGGTTCCTCCCATTTTCAACCTTGGCGATGCTTTATCATAGGTCCATTGATGGTGGCGAGGCTTCTGCGACTCAGATTGTTCATACCGAGCTCTCTTAAGACTCAAGCTCAGCGCCAAGATAGGCGGGTGGCAATTGCATTGCATTTCGCAACGGTGGGCAGTTAGCTGACAGTCCGGTGAGCAGGTTTACACCTTCCACACTGGGTCAGTTGTGATGACATCACAAGATCCCGTGACTCTTTCGACCAATCAGAGATTTTCTTGACAAAGAAACCGGAATTTTCTTCTGAGACGTCAAGCTAATTTCGCTCGCATTTCAATTCTTTACCACCGGTGGAACGTTTCACTACGATAATTTGCATGCCCTTCGACAAGGGCAAATCTCGTTGCCTTCAACCGCAAACGTCAAACGTAAAACTATACCTTTATGTATAACACAATGAAAGTAAAAATAACACATGTGTTTTAGGCCGAAGCAACCTAAATTAGGTTTGGCCCTGCACAAGGACTGTCTTGTACTCGTGTTTCACAAGTACTCGAATGCGCGGAAGGATGCATACCCAGACTTTAACCTTTTCATGCCATAACACAGCACTTCCAGGTCGAGTAATACAAAGCTTTTTTTCTTCTTCAGGTGAGAAGTCCTCGTGAGACCTTCGGGAGCAGCGCAGGCGTGTTCATGAAGGGGTTGCTCCCGAGCCTCGTTGTTATAGCCACCATGCTATTTGTCTTAGTCGCCCTCTTCTTCCTAATCCGCACGACGACACCGAAAGTAAAAGACGGCTTCTGCGTGACAGACGACTGCCTTTTCCATGCAAGCCTTCTCAAAGAGACTCGAGGGACGAAGTACGACCCCTGCAATGACTTCAGCGCCCATGTATGCTTCAACTGGTCACCGCCCAAACAAAGAGAAGACATTAGAGATTTTGACACGTCCGCGATGGTAGACATGGTCTACTCGTGGCTTCTGGACCTGAGCACAACTTTGCAGGAAGGATCCAAGGCGTTCCCCGCGGCCAACAAGGCACTGGCTATGCTGGAGTCTTGCATGAGCAACGCTTCAACATACGGAACAGACTTGAAGAATTTTCGGGAATTTCTTAACAATCTCAGTCTGCCTTGGCCGAATCCACCAAGACAAGATGTTGACGCGCTAGGCGTGCTCGTCAATCTGGCCTACAATTGGCAGGCTCCTTTCTGGCTCGAGGTGAGAGTGTCCTTGGTGCGGAAAGGTGCATTCAAAGGTAGGCGCAGCATTATTTTGGCGCCGACTCCTCTGATCACCCTCTATCGCCAACAGCAGCGCGCGGTCATAAGAGAGGGAAAAGACGCCTACTTCAAGTACTGGATGCACTTCTACGTAGCCCTCTTCGGCGACGCCAAATCAGCCAAAAAGAAACGGGCGCTTGAGACGGCCGCAATCGAGGGCGACATTTTTGACACTATCTACGAGGCGTTACACATATCGCCTAAACACTCGGCCGTGTTCCTGATAGAAGACCTCGAAGTGTACACTGCCCACATAAATTCCCGCCGATGGTTGCAGCAGTTGCAGGGCGCTACCGCCTTGAACCCCAAACTGACTTCTCAAGACGTTGTTGTCACGACCAATGTACATTTCTTGAAAACAGTGGCCAACCTGTTCAATAGGTACACCAACGATGATATCTTGGATTTTCTGGGTTGGCAGTTTGCCCAGCACTACGCGCCGGTGTCTGACAGCGGCCTTCTGGTGGCACGTTACGGCGACCGCAGGACAGCAAGAAGCTTGCGACCCGCCTTCTGTGGATTCCACATCGAGGTGCCTTACAGGGTGCTCCTGCTATCCTTGCGCTTTGCCTCGCGGCTGACGCAGAGCGACAAGGAACTGGTCGACGCCGGCTTCGACCGCCTTGTGTCGACGGCTGTGTACTTGGTCAACGATTCCACCTGGTTGGACTCGGAGAGCAGAGCCTTGGCCACTGACAAGATTCGCGCTGCCAGTTTGCGGCTGTGGCCTCCCGCCAAATTTCTCAATCATAAAAACTTGGAGGAGTTATTTCAAGCATTTCCGGAAAAGCAACCGTCCTTTGGCCAATACTTCATAAAATCGCTCCAGAGCTTTCGAACGATCAATAGAAAGCCGGAGTTCGAAACAATCCTTGAGATGCCGGAGAACTTTGGCCTGCCTTATTTCGAGTACGATTACGTAGACAACGCCGTAGGTGTCGCCATCGGTGCGCTGAACCGCCCATTATTTTACAGCAAAGGCACTCTGGCCATGTTCTATGGCGGGTTTGGCTTTTCGGTCGCCTTAGAATTGGTCAAGGCGCTCGACCAGGAGGGACTCCAATGGCACCCCGACGGGCGGCTGGTCGACTCGTTCCTCAGCGCGCGCTCGCGTTCTGATTTCGAGGATAAAAATAGGTGTTTTAACAGAAGCGAGTTACGCCGCGGCAAGAGCGTATTTCCTGAAATACCGGCGCTTCAAATAGCTTACTCCGCTTTCCTGGACGCAGCAAGTGAAGCCGGGAACACAACGCAGATAAGTGCCGAGCTTAACGAAGAGAAGGTGTTTTTTATGACCATCTGCCACATGACGTGCACCCGGCAGGACGTCAAAAACCCCTTCTCGATTGACTGCAACAAACTTGTGCGCCACTCTACGCCTTTTGCCAAGGCATTCCACTGCCCGGAAGGCTCAAGGATGAACCCGGAAAATAAGTGCAGCTTTTTCGACTGATATGCGAATTTTGTCATGTTAGAATTTTTGAAGCTTCGTGACGTCAGTGGGGGCTAGAATTTCATTGCATACCAAAACATCGACTAATGTGTTCACGCACTGTTTTTATTCCAGTGTTTGGCATCTTGTGCAAACCATCAGCGAGCGGTGAGAGCTTTGGAGAACTGTGGTGATTTTCATCTCTTTTTGTTTTGGTTTTCACGCATCTTCTTGTGATTTGCTCTCATAAGCATTTTCAGACTTTACGATAGGTTTTCTCTCCGGTATCAAATGACGACCTTGATGATTTTGGAGTAGTCATAACCAAAGCTGGACTCATAAATTTGAAATGTCCCTCTTACGAAAGGGAACCGAGGTGGTTACGAAGGTTGCGTACGTGGCCTTATTTCGTCATGGAACGGGGACATTTCTAGTTGTATTTTGCCCATACAGATATTGCGGCCAAGGCCACAAAACGAGACACAATTTTTATGAATACAACTTTGGATTTGCAAAAGAGCAGACTACTACGCTGAGATTTCACTGCAGCTAGGAAATGGTAGCGGCTCATTTGCGAGTCGTTGTTTTCACACTATGGCACTTCAACTTAACTGCATTTGTAATTGACGTAGATTGTTTGTCTGCTTTGGCACTCTGTAGTCATCCGATTGCATTATTGGTGTATCTAACTGTGGATTGCAGTGATGACCGTCATGTGTTTCGCGTGATTGTTGGCCTCCAAATTTTTTTTTTGCCACGGAAAGTAGGACATATATAAAATAATTCACAATAAGTGCCATTGTAGTTATTATTAAAATCGTTCTCTTTTAACGCATGGTTGTATTTGCTCTTGGCTCCTACTTTGTGGACAATAATGGTTTTTGTTGCTGCAGAAAAAGAGACAGCAGCAGTGAAACGCATGCAACACAATGAACACTAATTAAAGTACTGGACTGTGTTTCTTGCAACTAATTGTCATCTGCCTGCAGAATCTCGCTGGGGCCTCTTTGTAGCTAACGTTTCTGCTCCTTAGTACGACTTCTGTGTTGAAGCTGTAGATGAAATTTTATTAACAGAGGGAAGAGGCGGAGACCTCACCGAAACGACAATCTAATTGCCACACTTTCCGATATTTTAGTACTGCTGACTTGCTCTGCCTTTTTCGCACATTTACAATTCCTGATTTTCGAAGCCATAGCCACGATCCAACATTTTGCGAGCGGTATAACATGCAAGGAAACCTCGCGTATAAGTACACAGGCGCCGTTGTTCGTAATTACCCTCGCTTGCTACTCTACTGAATTGTAAGTACAACGTCACCACTGTATTATTTGGGCACAATATTTAAGATGTCGAAATTCAGTATTCTAAAGAATGGCACGGGATTGTTTAGGCCTGGGTTTCTTGCATGCATTCTCTGTTTTGCCAGTTTGACGTGCTGTTCTCCGTACAAATACTATTTCTACCATTCCCTCCATTTGGTTTAAAGGAGATACTGAGGGAAAATTGAACTTTGCTAGCTTTGATCTGTTTTTGTTCTATCGGCAAAGCGTATAATTTCAGTGAGAATGGAGCGTTTATAATCTGGAAAGTTAAAGTTGTCTTAGCCGCATTCCATTTTTTTCTTGAAGTAAATCATTTCATGTTCAAGGACGAGAGACAGATACAGACAGGGACGGGCGACTCCTCCTCGCTTACGTCTCTTGCCATTGTGAGTGGTGAAACTCCCACACACGGCGCAGACGGCGAAGAAACTGCGGATGGGGAGCAGTAAAAGCTTTTGCTTTTAAAAGCCTCAATCGGTGGCATAATTTTTTAAAGTGAAAGCTTTACTACTCCCCTCTGTAGCTTCTTCACCGTGTGCGCTGTGTGCGCGAGACTAGCCATGAACTGAAGAGTAACCACGTGACAGCTATGACGTCACTCAGCCGGCGCCGCCGCCGAAACCGAGCGCTCGCCTCTGTTTCGATAGGCCGTCGGCGTTCATTGTGTTCAATGGCGTTGGCGTTGACAATGTTCTAGACTCCGATGACTTTGACGAATGGAGGGGCGCATAACTGGCTCTCTGGGGCAGTGGACGCCTCAGTCGCGCTTTGAGGTACGTGGCGATGGTTAGAGAGCTATGTGGACTGCAGGCCTTAGCGCTGACAACTTTGTGGTAAACACGTGGCACTGCAGCATCACGCCGCAGCGTTCATGGGGTAACCAACTTCTCGCGATCAACAATTAATTTAACTGCCACCTCCCAGGGTGACAGGTTGGGCGCGCTGCCTATCTAGTGAGCGGAAGGCACCCAACATTACAGACGCCAAGCTGCGTCTAATTGTCTGATACACCGAAGCTGTCACTCTTTAGCCAGGTTCAGCAGCAATTGAACCGTAGCTGAATTTTTTCTTGGTGTACATGCACTGCCGCACAGAAAACAGGAATAGAGCGACCTGACCCGTTCAAATGAACATTGGATACCGAAGAAATTTCTCCCCTATAGGCAGCAGGCACCAGTAGCAAAATGGCGCATGGCACGAAAGTAATGATTTACAGGATAAAGTTTTCATCGCGTTGGTAGATAGGCAATAAATATAGCGAAACTCACAATTAAAGGCAGATGGATATTTGGAGTTTTACCGCCCGAAGACATGGTTGTATAGATGATTGTTACAATTCAGTTTTGTTTGGAAAGCTCAAAGCGTACCGCAAAATGCTCTACGGTGGAGAAACGTCATTCAGGGTTTCTCATACAGATTAAACTTCTTTAATGTTGTTAGACATATATGTGTGATCAATGTATAATATTGTACGAGTAACTAAAATTTCTACGTAATTTGAATGATAACTGTATGATAACTTTACACGCTTGCATGAGAAACCATATGAGGTTACTGCATCATACAGGTTCTTTCACTAGGGAATGCATATACAACCAGCAGAGCGGTTATGTGATTCAAGTTTAGTAACACGTGAAATGACACCTACCAACGAATGCGAAACCTTATAAACACATGGTTCCCAAAAGATATTAGCAAACAATGACTGTAGGCCTCACTTCAGCAGCGTAACGTATAAGCAGAAGCCGATAGTTGACAACGTTGACACAAAACTTGTCATTTCATACCGGAACAAGACACACTCAAATTTATGGAGGTCAGCGTGCTTAGTTTTCATAAAGCATTACATTCCTTTTGTACTGTGCACTGAATAATTCTGTTGGTCGCATCCTTTTCATCTGCGAAAAAATGCTTCATGACTCAAACGGGCTAGTGTCTTATTTGTTTATTCGTTTATTTATTTATTGTTATTTATTTATGAATCCTTCAATCCCAACTGGGATTTTAGCTGGGTGGTGGTCATTATGACACACATTTCCTAGGCAATAACGGTGAAATATACCAAGCATAAAAACTTCAACACAAAGCATCAAATGAAACAGAATAAATTCATGGCAAATAAAACATGCAATGGTTAAACAGGAGGTCACAGATCATGGCGGGAACAAAAAAGATTTAGAGAGGGAAGCAAGAGTGTATTATTATTCAGCTTATTCTATTCAGTAATTGTACTAGGAAAGAAGGATTATTTACAGCAGTTATTGCGAGTAGAATAAGGACATATTGTTAGGGCGTGCCTGTGTCGTGCAGCGCATCCCGTTGGAAAGGAAATTATATTTGAAATGCCTTCCCTTGTAATCACATTTGATTAACTGATATAAATACTTTTGGGGCGAAACTCTGTTTCTGTCGGTTAGAGTTGGAAGTTTAGCCTTAGTTAAAAGTGCTGCGATTGAAGTCGCCCAACGCTCTTATAGATGAAGCGAATTGCTTTTTTAGATGTTCAATCTAACATGTTTTTGAGTATGGAGGTGCCAGATAATAGCCGAATATTTTAATGCAGTAAGTACTATTGATGTATAGGCAAGAAGCGGAACAGCCGGTGTGGGCAGTTTTAACGCTCGCCTCAGAAAGAAAACGTTTTGATTAGTAGAGCTAGTTACATAATTAATATGCTTCGCCCAGCATAGATCTGTGAAAATCGATACACCAAGATAATTAGTGTTCAGATTCTGATAATAAAGCATTAACAGTTGAGTACGTAAAATTTAGAGAGTTCTTTTTGCGAGTAATTTGAATAAATTAAGTTTTTTGCAAAATTGACCTCGATTTGCCAGTCTTCACACCATGAAACTATTTTTTGGAACGCCTCATTCAACCTGTATCTGATCTCAGTATTATTGACTTCAAAATAAATGACGCAATTGTCTGCGTACAGTTTAACCTTAACCTCAATGTTATTTACAATGACGTTCAGAAATATCAATAATAAAAGGGGTCCAATAATGGAGCCTTGCGGAACGCCAGAATCAACTGAAAGCTTAGAGGAACTACGATCTTTGAAAGAAACGTACTGTTGCCTGTTCGAAACATAGGCTGATATTCTATCTACAAGCTGCGTGTTTTTTAATATTATATCTAGCTTAAAAACAAACTTTTGTACGCAACTTTATCGATTGCTTTTGCGAAGTAAACAAGAATTGCGTCCATTTGTTAACCTGAGCTAACTGAAGCTGCGAAATCATGTACGGCAATTTTTAGCTGTGCGTATGCGGAGAAAACTTTTTTTGAAACTGTCCTGTGCACTCGATAAAATATGAAAAGTGTCAAGAAATTTTGAGATATATTTGTGTATCATAAGCTTAAGAAACTTACATGATGTTGAAGTTAAGAAAATGGGACGATAGTTTACAATGTGCGCTCTGTTACTTCTCTTATGAAGAGGCATGATTTCAGCTTTTCTCCATATATATATATATATATATATATATATATATATATATATATATATATATATATATATATATATATATATATGGAGAAAAGCTGAAATCATGCCTCTATATATATATATATATATATATATATATATATTATTTTTTTCAATACCCTAAAGGCCCAATGCGGGCATTACATAGGGGGGGATTCATCAAGGGAAACTTAAATATACAACACAAAACATAAACGGCTGAACACAGAAATAAACAAGTTAAGAAGTAGGGTACAAGTTAATAGGAAAAAGTGGCTATGAACAGGTGCTTGGAAAAATGCACATGTAACAAATCCCCCAAATCAAAATAACAAAAATTACACCTTCAGAAGTTACAAGGGATGGCATCTAACATTTCGAGGAACGTTTGGGCCGACACGCACACACTGAAGCAAACACTGAACGCACATCATTCTACATTGGAATTTTCTAAGTAAGACCAAAGAGCTGTTTGAAATGATGATGATCCAGTGATATTCGCAATGCTAGACGGAAGCGAATTCCACTCTTCAATAGCCAGGACCAGAGGTGAGTACTTGTATCGTTCTGTCCGAGCGAAAATGGGTTAAGTCTTCTTGATATGGTCTACACGAGCCGATGTGTGCGGTGCCGGGAGAAGATGTGAACTTGCAAATGGTGTGTTGCTGTGGTAAAGAGTGTGGAAAAAAGATAAGCGGCTGAATTTTCTGCGCATGACCAGAGGCGGGAGATGGAGCGATGTTTTCAGTGCTGTTACACTTTGGTATCTAGAGTAACGGGAAAGGATGAATCGAGCAGCCTTATTTTGTATGGATTCCAACATGTTAATAAGATAGGTATGATGAGGGTTCCAGATCACTGACGCGTATTCGATCGCAGGCCTGATTAGCATGTTGAATGCATTCAGTTTTGTGTCCTGGTTGCCTAGGTGTAGTCGGCGTTTAAGAAGACCAAGTTTTTTTAAGGCTTTGGCAGTGATCAGTTCAATATGAGTGTTCCAGGATAAATTAGAGTTAAAATTTACACCAAGGTATTTTACCGACGCTGCAGTTTCAATGATAGTATTATTAACTGTGTAGGCATTAGGACTCGGGCTAGCAGTGGAAGTAAACTTAATATGTTTAGTTTTATCTGCGTTAATTACCATTTGCCACCTGTCGCACCAATGAGTTAGCTCGTCAAGATCAGTCTGGAGAGCAACGATGTCGCAAGGGCTCGATATTGCTCGGTAAATCACACAGTCGTCTGCAAGTAATCGTATTGTGGATGTTATGTTCGACGTGATGTCATTAATATATATTAAGAAAAGCAGTGGACCCAGCACCGTACCCTGGGTAACTCCTGAATCAACACCTGTACGTCTTGATGAGAAGCTCCTTAACTTAACTGACTGAAAGCGATTTGTTAGAAATGCGTTAATCCACTGCGTGGCATGTTGGTCCAGCTGCAGGTTTCGTATTTTTATCATCAGGCGGTTATGAGGCACGCGATCAAAGGCTTTAGAGAAGTCAATGAAGATGGAGTCAATATAGAGGGAAGAGTCGATTGCTTGATGAAGGTCCGTTATTAACTCAAATAACTGTGTCTGACACGATAAATGTTTGCGGAAGCCATGCTGGTTGTTATGAAGCAAGTTGTTCTGGTTAAGATGAGTCATAATGTTAGTGTATATTATGTGTTCGAGTACCTTGCAACATATCGAGGTTAGTGAAATCGGCCTGTAATTATTAGGAACGGACCTGTCTCCAGATTTAAATACCGGGATTACATAAGCGGACCTCCAATCTTCTGGCACACATGTCGTATCGAGTGACTGCTGGAAAATGAGAGATAGTAGGAAAGCTGTGTGCTGGCAGGTTATCTTTAACAGTTTCGCGTTGATACCATCGGGTCCTGGGCTAGTGTGGTGAGGTAGGCGTTCAATTGCACGAGCCACGCCAAGCGCAGATATGTGAATGGGTGAAAAGGGAATCCGGATATGGGCCTCAGGAAGCAGGAGAGGATTGTAAAAGGGCAATTCGTCCGTAAAAACTTGTGAAAAGTGGCTATTGAATTGCTCTGCACATTGTTCTATAGGTAGGGGGCTGCCGTTTACATCCAAAAGAACAGGAACCGTACTAGCGCTTTTAGGGTTAACAGTGTTCCAAAATTTCTTGGGGTCAGTTCTGATCAAACTAGGAAGTGTAAAATTAAAGTATTTGTCTTTGGCTTCAGAAATTTGTTTCTCAGCTATTTTGGAAATGTTTTTGTAGCTTTCCCAGTCTCTAGCTTCCTTTGATCGAACCGCTTTTCTAAATGCTCTTTTCTTCCTATTTAGTGCCCTATTGACATCTGCGGTGAACCAAGGATCGTTAGTACGTGTGCTTATCATTCGTTTTGGCACGCATGAATCTTCAATTTCTCTGAGTTTCTCACGAAACAACTTCCAATTTTCATTAGTCGTGCGGTTATGAAAATTGGCCTGAAAACTGCTTGTGAAAGTTTCCAGCAACAGGTTCATTTTTTCAACATCCGCATGTGCGTAGTTATAGATAAGCTTCTTGGTTTTTGTTTTGTCGGTCCGTGGAATTAGAAGAGAACAATGCACAACTTTGTGGTCACTTATTTCTTCTAAGACGTGGATGTCTGAGAGTTCAGGATGGGTTGTTAGGATAAGGTCCAGGATATGGTTACCGCGAGTGGGCTCGTGAACAATTTGGGTGAGCTGGTGATATTGAAGTAAATGAAGGAAGTTAATGTTCTCTTGTCGGTTACTATCGGACTCAACAGTTAGCGTCGTCCAGTTAATCGCAGGAAAGTTAAAATCACCAGCTAGAAATAGGAGGCAATTCGGGTGCTTGGCAAGGATCTGCTCGATAGCGTCGTTTAACAGTTCAATAAACTCAGGATGGCTACTTGGTGGTCTATAACAGGCGCCTATAATGCAAAGCATATGACCAAGTTGAGCAGAAACCCAGACTATTTCTAAGGGAGAGTCGATAGGAATATATATATATATATATATATATATATATATATATATATATATATATATATATATATATATATATATATATATATATATATATATATATATATATATATATATATATATATGCAGACAAGGTAAAGGAAATGAGGGGCCCGTTTGAAAAACTTAAGAAGGGAGCCAAGTCTCCGAAACCAAGGTGCATAGGGGAATGTTAATTTTTTTGTTATTGTGTTGTACTTATCAGTGGGATAATATTACTAAGCTTAATCTATCGCTTAAAGAAAGTTACTTATAAAGCAGCAGAAAAAACAACCATGCCGCCGGTGGGATCCGAACCCACGACCTCCGAATATACATATATATATATATACATACATATATATATATATATATATATATATATATATATTGTGAAACCTAAAGAGCATAACGTTTCAGTAATAAATTGGGAATGCCGTCACCCCCGGGTGAATTTTTTGATATCTACTTTGAGAAGTAAGTTTAGTATAACTTGTTCAGTGATGAGAATGCCTTGTATCGGAGGATACCACGCATGGAAATTTGATAGACTGCCATTGTCTGTTGTGAACATTGATTTGAAATGGTGGTTAAAAGCACTCGAGACTTCACTGCTATCTTCACATTCAACATCATTAACTTGAAACACTTGATTCATTCGACATGAGGGTGTAATCAACCTCCAGAATTTCTCAGGGGGCCGTTATCTAAAGTTCACAAGTTTTTCACCATAGTATTGTTGCTCGTCAGCACCAACTTGTTTCCTTAGCTGACCGGAAACCCTATGAATTTTTTCTATCAAAGTACGTAGATCTTTAGCAGTACGTGTTTTTTGTTTCCTCAGCGCTTAATTTGTCATTTTAGCTGCAAGTACCCTCGAGAAATGCAGTGGTTTCGAAGTTTCTGTTTTACTATTCGAGAAACATAGCGGTCAATGCAGTTATTTATAAGATACTTAAATCGTTACCACAAAACATGAGTATTATCAGTGCTGTTAGAAAAAGAATCAAACATGAAAGACAACATATCGAAAACCGACACATCGTCTTCTCGCGAAAAATTTGCCACGGAGATTGGCACAGGCTGCCTATGTAACGATACATCGTAAAGCGTTAATAGAAGAGCTTGGTGATCCGAAATTCGAGGGGGAACTTCGCAGTTGCTATGTGCAGAAATTGATCCACTTTTCCCGAACAGATCTAATATTGATCTAGAGTTAGCAGTAATTCTCGTGAACTTTTCAACTACTTGAAGTAGATCAAACTGAAATGCTTTTTCTATCATTTTTTCGCTACACCTATCGCCGGTAACATTAAGCGATAAAGAAAGCCAGTCAACGTGCGGTAAATTAAAATCTCCAATCAGGATAATTCAATCACCAAACTTTCTCAGTCAGATAGTGTTTAATGGCATCAAGGACTTCATGAGAAGAGTTAGGTGGCCGACAAATAGCTTCTGTTAGACACCTAATATTATCATGATATACATTGCAAAATATACCCTCCACAATTGGTATTTCAGGCATTCTTATCATTGTTTTGGAGGTTTTTAAATGGACACCTACACAGCCCCCTTTGTTATTAGGATCTTTCCTATGAATATAGTAACTATGCGCACAAATTCGCTGTCTTCAACTGTGTTGCTTAACCATGTCTCTGTTAGTATAACAACTTCTTGAGTACAAAAAGAATGCAGCTAGGCTGCGGGAGGAATGCGCAGTTACTCCATACGCGCAGGGATGTGAGAGAATATGTTCTGTCTCAGTTCAGTAATCTGACATCTGAAGTACTGGGGCCGTATTCCGAGTTTGTGTCATAATAAATAGCGTCATAATCTGCCGCAGTGGCGACACCTGTTTGGTAAAAAAACCGGAAGCGGATGTCGGTTCGGTTCCGACTGTGAGCGGATTCAGGATGTCACTGCGTTGCGGTTTCCGCAGCGAAACGTTCAGCGGCGCTTTTGCTCTTTACCGAGAAAGAGAATGCGACTAGTGCGACAGAAGAAACATTCAGCAACAAGTTTTGTTGCGTATTGGATTCCACTTCAAAGGAATAATATCAAAGCTGCTTTGTTTACCCATCTGACTTCAGCAAATACAAATAATATAGTTCAGGCACCCTTTCTGCACTGTAAAGGCCGGAGGTGTACTTAAAGAAGAAAATATTGTACGCAACTACGCATGGCTTTTCAGTGACAGATGGCGGCGCCTACAGCCGCCAATCGCCGATGGTAAATAATAGACAGATTGCTTGTTCCCACAACACGGCGTTTCACATTTATTTTGAGGAGAAGGGAACTGAGAGGAAAATTTGCAGCATGCACTAACTCGCTGCACAATGAGCGCTTCGTGCCGGGCTGAACCAAGGCACCGTGACGACTTTCCGTCTGCAACATCGCTGAATGTAAATTGGTGCGCTCAATGGAGGGTTGTGCAGACGGTAATTTAGGCTTTTTAAAGCAGTTTATGTAGGAACTGCTAATAAATAAAAGGGATGTGCTAAAAAAGTCTTGTTACTGTGTTTCTCTTGATATATGCGTTGGGTGACTTCACAGTCGAAGTTTTCATAGGTTCGCCATGGTACGAAGCGCACGCATCCCCTCTGACGCCTTAAAACTAACTTGACAGCTAACTCGCGAACTCACTGATCCAGAGCCACACCACCGCGGCTCTCGAGAATCGTAAGAGACAGCGAAAACTACCTCTGTCATGTGAAACGCTTCGGTGTTGCAGAGCGTCGCTGGCTACTAAACATCCGTGCACGTGAGTGGTTTCACGCTTGGAGACATTACACACGATCATGACGGAGGACGCTTCATCAGCTACTAGAAAGCTCTAGAATAAGAAATGCAAGTTTGCGTGCACTAAACGCCAGTATTTTGCTGGTCATTCAGCTTTATGTTACATCATTGAACATACGCAGACGAGATAACTCAGTGATAGTGGCGCCATCCAGTTATAATGAAGACCACAATTTCTGCAACAAACCAGTACTTGTTAGGCCTAGGAGCTACTGAATCGTCGAACGAAATAAAAAAAAACAGGCCGAATTTCTCTCTATCCAATTTGTTATAGGCAAGACAAGACGAATCGAAAGCCCCGTACCCAGTTTGACGTCACCGTCCAGTTTCTTCCACCCTTTTCGCTGCATCCGAACCAGCACATCCGCTTTCGGTTTTTTGACCAACCAGGTATGGCCGCTGCGGCAGATTATGACGCTTTTTAATACGACACAAGCTCGGAATAAGGCACTGGTAATGCTTATACAGTCGGACAAAGTAAGAGTGACAACAAAAATATATATTTAGATCATCAAAAATAGTTTAAAGTTTTTTCTGGTGTTTGAACGTGTTGACTACCTTTGACTTGTATACACCTCTCTCTCACTCTGATTTCTAGTCTCCCTCTTTCCTTAAACTGCTGTATTTGCCCCTTCTGTAGAATTCATTATCATCTCTAGGGCGAGTCAGTACGGAAGATGTACATTTCGAAGGGTCCCTTTCAGGTACCACCAAAAGTAGTTGGGAACTGCGCATAATTTCGACCACCGGTGATCCCTTACGCGCACTGACCTCGCACAGCACACGGGCACCTAGCAATTCCCTACCATCGAAATGCGATCGCCGCGGTTGAGATCGAACACGCGTCTTACGGAACCGCAGAGAAGCACCTTAACCACGCAGCCACCGCGGCGGCTGTAGATATGGAATCTGTTTGCTAATCAAGTAGAAGAGGGAATGCTGCCTTAAAGCTCTAGATCAATGAATTTGAGTGCCATCTCACGCCAGGTAGACAAAAACAGGACGAGGCGACGTCTGCTCTGGTGCTATAATGTCATATACCTAGCGCGCACACACACACACACACACACACACACACACACACACACACACACACACACACACACACACACACACACACACACACACACACACACACACACACACACACACACACACACACACACACACACACACACACACACACACACACACACACACACACACACGCACGCACACACACACACACACACACACACACACACACACACACACACACACACACACGCACGCACGCACGCACGCACGCACGCACACACACACACACACACACACACACACACACACACACACACACACACACACACACACACACACACGCGCGCACACGCGCACACGCGCACACACACACGCACACACACACACACACACACACACACACACACACACACACACACACACACACACACACACACACACACACACACACGCGCGCACACGCGCACACGCGCACACACACACGCGCACACGCGCACACGCGCACACACAGATTACATCTAAAATGTTTGAATACAAAGCGGCCGTCATCTGCCTAAATGCGTATTTGTGATATGGTATGGCGAGTAAGTCTTTGATGTATATTCGGAATATTAAAGCGCTAAGCACTGGTCCTTGAGGAACGCCAGCTAATACATCGACAGGACAGGAATTAGTAGAATTATACGAAATAAACAGTCAGCGTAGGGAAAGAAAACTACCGATCTATTTAACCAACCAAACATTTTTTTAAATGGCGCTTAGTTTGCACAGGAGATTAGACTCTAGCACAGTGTCAAAACCTTTAGAGAAATCTAAAAATATGGCATCCACCTGAGCTGCAACATCTGGGGTGGAGAAAAGGTTGTTTACAAACTCAATTCGTTGCGTTACGGTGTTGATACGTTTTCCACATGCACGCTGAAAATTTCAGAGTACATTCTACTGATTCTACTGTACGTTCGTGCATTATGTGTTCCAATATTGTACACAAACACGATGTTAATGAGATTGGCCTGTAATTAGACAGAACTAATTTGTTACCGGATTTCAACAATGGAAGCACCTCTGCTATCTTCCAGAACGATGGTACCGCACCAGAAGTTAGCGACTCACGGAAGATGATGATTAGATATCGAGCCGTTCATAATGAATGACGAAAAAGAAATGAGTTCGGTATACCGACAGGCCCAGTCAATTTTTGTGTGTCCCATTTCAGTATTTGTTTAAGCACACCCTCTTCACTAATTATGATATCACCAGTTCAGTTTGACACGTCAGGAGGATCAAAGGCTGGGACTTCGTCAACGTCAGATAAAAACACACATTGGAACGAGGCATTGAAGGCGTTAGATATTTTGCCAGATCATTAGTGGCGTCGTTACGTACGTATGCTGAAAGACGAAGATGCCGACTGTTTTGGTAAAACAGATTGCCAAAATTTGCGGGCATTGCTTTTAAGAAGGCTACCAAGCTAGTAGTAGAAAAAGCGATCTTTCGCCAGATTAATAATTGATCGAAGTTCGTCCTTTGCTGTTTTGAACCTGACAGTGTTGACATGATTGTTTAAGCGTTGTGTGAGCTTCAGGTGGCGGACAGGGCGTGATGCATGCAGAATGTCACGAGACATCTAAGGGGCCTTGGGATTTTTTTTCTTGTTTTGAAAACAACAAAGCGCTGTACGCAGTTTTTAACGACGTTTTCAAAGTAGCAGACTAAAATGTCGATATCACAACTTATGCTAAGCGTGAGTAACCTTTCGAAGGCATCAGCAAGAGTGTCAGTGATAGCAACGTCGTTGGCACGATTGAAATTAGGAAATTTGCTGAAAATGTAAAGTGGTACAGAAACGGAACAGTTTAACGAAGCAACTACAGCCTTATGGTCTGAAATTCCCTTGATGGCGTCGCATTCGCAACTCGTTCCACAAAAATTTTATCCTACAACAATCTAGTCAGGAAGCGAACCATCCCTTGTAGCTTGGTCAACTATTTGTGTAAGGCCGAAGAACAAGGACAGGTTTATCAGCTCACAGCAGATACTGGCTTTGCGAGCACAAAAGAAAGTGTGAGCCAATGGATGCCTGTAGCCTTGAAATCACCCATCAAAATTAGATTGGACAAGTTGAACTCTTGTGTCTTTAAATATTTATTTAGGCTGTGCAATATTTGCACAGAAGAACCAAGAGGGCGGTAAAGAATACCTACTACAATGCACTGTTTCCTGAAAAATAGTTTGCACCGAAATTTAAGACAAAAAATCAGCGACGACAATAATCTAAGAACAATTGTTTGGAAAGCCATGGTTCATAGACCAGAATGTGCGGCAGGCCTTGGATGAAAAAATACAAACATTATAAAGCATTGCGGCGAATCGTTGGACGCGCGTGAGAGTTAATTGGGGGAAGAATCTCGGCGCGAAAAAGAAGAGAGGCGTTGACAAGAAGGCATTCATTGTGTAGGAGGAGCAGCTCTGTTAGGGCCAGTGAGAAGCAACCGGAGTCAAAAAGCTGCCGACGTCTCATGCGCACAGCATAGGCAAGGCGAGCCCTTTTCAGCAGCATATACCCGGCTGTTTTGGCGAGAATGGGCCTTATTTACCTAATGCGCTGTTTTTCCTTGCCTTCCTCTCGCACAGCGTTCTCTGGACATTAAGGTCGAGTGCCGACCCGGAAATGGCAGTTGCCGCCCTCGCGTTTCTGTAATGATGTGCTCTTGTGCCAAGCCTGTGGTCTATCTGTTTTTACTATTTTACTTGAAAGTATTCTGCAAGCTCCCTATTTCCTAGAACTTTGAGGGTGGTTCCCTGGCGATTGAAGGAATGAACGACTTCGCCGCTGTTAGCTGTCTTCTGGATGAGTTGATCTGATGGGGAAAGAGAATGTTTGCTTAAAACCTTTACGAGACACCCTCTTTGTCATTTTAATCCTTTAACGGGCCTCGGGAAGTACACGTGCCACGAGTCGCATTTTGCAAGCACGTGGGAAGCATTCTCTTCACCGCAGGTCCTTTTTTTCTGTCTCACGTCATCCATGTGAAACATAAAAAATCAGTTGATACTCTTTGTGTAAAAAAGAGAATTACTGGTCCCGAAATTTTTCCGCCCACTGATCTGCTAATATGAACAGTGTCCAGCAAAGGTTTTTGTTGACCTGGGCTATCAAAGGATGCGCAAAATATTTCACACCTTTTCTAAGCAAGCTAAAAGCGTTATTTCGAAATAAATGCATAGCAAAATTGTATTGCTCCGACACTGAGGATTTTTCACGCGGTCGTATACCCACTGAAAGGGGAGGTGCGGAACCGCATGTCAGGTCTGTGTCGCCATGCTTGGATCATTTACCTCCTGCCTGCGGTGATGTCGTGTAGAGCGGAGCACACGGCCCCACATTGGAATCTGCGTCGTGATCCGCAGATTAACAGTCCGGTACCATGGAGGAGCGGAAAGACATCATTCACTTCCTTTCTCTTTGGCTCGACTCTTGAAAGGGAAAAGCAACAACTCTTCTTTACACGTGAAAGGCTCTTCAAAGGATACTTAATTTTATGCGAAAGCACAATTAGCCTATGCCGGCAGATGACGTGTCCGCACAAAATATGGAAGAAAAACGTGTCGCACGATATGACATCATCATCTGGTGCACAGTACGCATAATGAACGTGTATGGCAGATAGACAGACAGAAAAACTTTATTTAGAAAGTGAGTTTTAGACCCTGCTGGGTCCCTGGGCCACTGCGTGGTCCCTCACTGCATCAAGTATTTCATGTCGGGACATGACGCCGGCACCCCGAGTCACCGCAGGAAACTGCGATGTCGGGTCTGCAGACGTGAGCAGGACATCCCAGTCCTCCCTGCTCGAGATAGCGTGCTGTCCCTGCTGGGGAGGGTCAGCAGGGTAGCCGAAACGGATGTGGGTGAGTGCGGCGCGAGGGTCACCGCATAGGGAGCATACAGGGGTTGTGCCACAATAGTGGGATAATAGCTGAGTGGACGACAGAGAGCGGGTGTGGAGGCGTCTGAAGAGGATGTGTTGGGAGTGCGTAAGAGAGGAGTGGGGCGGGGGATAATTCCGAGGGTCTAAGCGGGGTATATGCGTGAGCTCCGCATTGGTGTGCGCCCGGTCCCTCGGGAATCCTGGATCGAGACTGTCCTGAGCCTAGCAAATCAAACCTCGGGCCAATTTATCGCCAGTCTCGTTTCCAGGGTTCCCAGAGTGAGCCGGCACCCACTGGAGCTCTACCCTGGGCGGTAAATCTTGGGTAGGGGTGTTCAACAATTTCCAGGCAGGGGTGTGAATCCTGCCCCTGGCAAAGTTCGACAGAGCCGTTTTGGAGCCGCTGAAGAATTATTGGGCGTCCGTGTGTGCAAGGGCAAGGGCGATGGCGTTCTCCTCTGCCTCCTCGGGGGTAGAGCCCGAGGGAAGACGGTGAGTTAGGGGTTGGGGTAGGGTTTGATTGTAGGCGACTGCTACTGCTTCATGCGCTGTACATGCGGCGTCCACCCAAACTGCTTTGTGGGCTTGCCCAAAACACTTATGGAGGGCATAAGCGCGAGCTACGCGGCGAGGAATATGATATTGGGGATGGACGTTTCGACGAAGGGGTTTCACAACGAGAGGTGTATGGATGTGTCGAGGGATGGCTATACGGGTTGAGTAGTTAGCCAGTGTGTTGATGCGAAGGAAGGAGAGCTTATGGCGGCCAGTGGCGCTCGTGCCAAGTCTAAGGTACTGTGTCCGAAGGTGCGCGTCAACTAGTCCCTGAATGGTGTTATGCGTGCCTAATGCAAGAATTTTGGCTGTGCTAGTGCTACGAGGTAGGTTTAGGGCTGCCTTACTCGCAAGGCGGATCATGGCGTTCACGTGTTCGGTTAATAATAATAAGAACAATTGGTTTTTTTCGGGGAAAGGAAATGGCGCAGTATCTGTCTCATATATCGTTGGACACCTGAACCGCGCCGTAAGGGAAGAGATAAAGGAGGGAGTGAAAGAAGAAAGGAAGAGATAGGTGCCGTAGTGGAGGGCTCCGGAATAATTTCGACCATTTGGGGATCTTTAACGTGCACTGACATCGCACAGCACACGGACGCCTTAGCGTTTTTATGGAGGAAAACCGCTAAGGCGCCCGTGTTTTGTGCGATGTCCGTGCGTTTCAATTTGAGATATGGGGAAATGGGGTTGCGTATAGAATGCGGCTAAGCGTAAAATTAGTATATAAATTTTGTGTCATATCTTTGTCATTGTCATGTGAGTCATTGTCTGAGGAAGGTAATGAGTTGTGGTCATCTAAGATATGAGTCACGGTCGTAAGTCATGGACACAATATGGTCATAAAAATGTCGTGATTGATCACAAAGTGAGTTAAAATGTACTGAGTCCTGGGTCACAAAATGGTTCACAAAAAGCGGCTTGTTATCGATCGCAAAATGAATTACAAAATGCGCTGATTCATGGTTCACAAAATGAGTCCCAAAAAGTTCCGAGTCATAGATCACACAATGGGTCACAAAAAGTTTTGACGGAGTTGAGTGCCCACCGAGATGTCAACATCTGAGAGCTACTGCGCCCTTTCCTTGCCGCAAAAACGTTTCCTTTCCTCAAAAAAGCACGCTTTCGCATCCCTCCACGGGACCAGACTTAAGTGCCCTCAGAATTCTCTCTTAGTCTACAGTAAGCGTTCTCAGGTAGTCTGCATTGCATTTTACCGCAAACACAACAAATACTTTGCCAAAAGTTTTAAACCTATCGTTAGGAGGGAGAACGATTAAAACCATTACTTCCTGGGGCCAGATTACGTAACTGTCAATTAGGAAAATTGTCAAAAACTTGTCACAAAGGTGTCAGTAAGCCACGCTCCTATTGGTCGATCGTGGCCGGCGGCCATTTTGCTTTTTTGCGTCATGGGTGGCTGCAGATGACGTCACGTATGTGGCAGAAGTGATGACGTTGCACACCTAATTATGCCGCAGATATTTGACAGTTTTTTGTCAAAGTTTAGAGGCTGTCACTTTGACCGGTACATTTGTGACAGAAAATGGCGGCGGTGTAGGCGGCGATAGGAGTGAGGCGGCTGCGCTGGCGCGAGCAACGGCGAAGGAGACCGCACGAAGACACGTTTGATTATGTTTGACTTGCCGGACAGGCTGTTTGGAAGCCTTTTTCGACTGGAGAAGCAGACGGTGGAGTGTCTAGCGACGAAGTCGCCGACGAACTGGGAAGTTTACGTGCGGGTGCGCTCTCGGTGCGGCGGCAGGTGCTGTGTGCACTGCGGTTATTTGCCACGGGCGGCTTTCAGGCTGCAGTTGGTAGCGAGGCGCACGTCAGCATCGCACAACCGACGGTGAGCAAATGCGTGCGGAGTGTAGCGCAGGATATTGTAAAGTTGGCGCGCAGAAGGGGTGGGTGCCGTCGTCACCTCAGTGACACACAGCTACATATAAATAAGATACGCTTATGCTGGCAAAACAATTTATTTTCCCAGCAAATGGCACTACGTGGTCGTATTCTGTTTCCCAAGGGGAGAGAAACAAACAACCACTCGTCTCATACTGCAACACCTAACCTTTTGGCATTTTTATCATCGACCGAAAGAGCCGAGCAGCACAGACTTCAAAGGTTGTCTTCGTCGATTTCGTTCCATGAGATCATTTCAAGTTCGCTTGGCAGGCACGTAGCCTTCACTGCATTCGTTTAAATTTTTCTGCGCACTTAGGACAACCCCACAGAAGCTCGATTCTAGACGCCGCGCAAAAAAAAAAACAATAACGCGGCTTTAAAAGGCTGCTTTCGTGCAAAGCGGCCTTTTTACTGCCGTCAGCACTTCCCGCGGACCGAAAGTTACCCACCAGTCAATTTAGTAGCACAACTTCGAAAGCTAAGGTTTTTGTTTGCTTAATATTTTCAAACATCAATCGCAATGTTTTCGCAAAATTAAATATTAGTTATTTTTATCGTTGCTGATTTCTTATTTCTTTTCACAAAGAAATTAAGCAGATGGTCAATCGAATGCTCTCGGGGCGCCGCCCTGTTGTAATTGGCTGATTTCTCGTTGGGTCACGTGATGACTTGACATCGTGTCGTCATTTCGACGTCACTCTGAATAACTTGTGACAGAATTTGTCACAGTTGCGTAATCTAGCTCCTGGACTTTATAAATATGGACATGGGCGACAATATCATGTGGAAAAGTCTCGTAAATAGTTCCCCAGATCAAAGAACAAAAAATTCGCCCCTGAAAACGTTAAGGAAAAGAAGATTGAGGGAAGTGCCACAAACTAGCTTGCTTAACATTGAACGAGACGCGGAGAACTCCAGACGTGATCATCATCTTCAGCCTGACTACACCCACGGGAGGGCAAAGGCCTCTCCCATGTCTCTCTAATTCACCTTGTCATTTCCTAGCTGCGTCTAGCCTATGCCAGCAAGCTTCCTAATTTCATCGCCCACATAGCCTTCTGCCGCCCCCTGCTACGCTTGCCTTCTCATGAAATCCACTCGGTTACCCTTCAGGACCAGCGGTTTTCTTTCCTTCACATTACATCCCGGCCCAAGCCATTTTTTTCCTCCTGATTTCGACTAGGAAGTCATAAACCCGCGTCTGTTCCCTGAACCTCACTGTCCGCTTCCGGTCTTTTCACGTTACACAGGTCATTTTTCTTTCGATAGCTCGCTGCGTTGTACTTAACTTAACCTGAACACTTGTCGTTATCCTCCACGTTTCTGCTGCCCATAGGTGAGTACCGGTACGATACAACTGTTCTACATTTTCTCTTCAGGGATATTGGTAAACTGCCATGTATGATTTGAGAGAACCTGCCATATGCGCTCTGCTCCATTCCTATCCTTCTAGTTATTTCCCTCTCATGATCCTGATCAGCGGTCACTACCTCTCCTAAGTGGGCATATTCCTTTACCGCTTCCAGCACCTCGCTGCCAATTGTGAACTGCTGATTCCTTGCTAGACTGTTCAACATTACTTTGGTTTTCTGCATGTCAATTTTTAGACCCACCGTTCTGCTCTGCATGCCTAACTTATTGATCATGATTTGCAGTGCACTTCCTCAGTGACTCAGGAAGGCAATGCATCAGCGATTGGCAGATTTTTTATCCGCAACTGTTCCCATTTGTTCTCTTAATTATTCCCTTATCCCTAAGGCCTCGGAATACCTGCTGTAAACAGGCGGTGAATAACATTAGCAAAATCTTGTCTCATTTCCTGACGCCTTAATAATTGGGTTATTCTTGCTGACTTTATGGAGGACTATGGTAGCTATGCAGTTGCTCTATATATCTTCCAGTATTTTGACATAAGGCACTTATACACCCTGATTTCGCAATGCCTGTATGACTGCTGAGGTTACGACTGAGTCAAATGCTTTCTCGTAATCAATGAAGGCTAGGTTCTATACTGGTCATTTGTTTATCACCTAGATGATAGTCTGAATATGAACTATTGTGGAATATTCTTTACGAAAGCATGCCAGACCATTTGGTTCTTTGAAGTCTACGGTTGTCCTGACTCTATTAGCGATTACCTTAGTATATACCTTGTAGGCAACGGACAGTAAGCTAATCGGTCTGTAATTTTCCAAGTCCTTGGAGCCGAATGACGAGAAGGGAGACAAAAAGGGGGACGAAAAGGAAGACGAAACGGCCGCCCGCAAAAGACTCCGGCTCAGGAACTTCAGAAAGGTTTGCTTCACAAATCTTGACTAGCCCCTAATGACGAGAAAACGCACTTATGAAGCAAGTTGTCGCCTTTGGAACTTGCTACCTCATCGTCCATTTCCTCATCCTGGTGGACCACACAGAAAATCTTGACTTCCGCCCAGACGTGCTCGCTATCAAGAATCCTGTACCACCATCTGCAACTGAACGCTGCTTCTCAAACAGCTTCCAATACAGCGTAGGTAAAGCAGCCAGCTTTCATTGTGGTAACAGTGGCTCATTTGAGACAGTGGAGCATATTCTGTTAGAAAGCCCAGCTTATGAATATGTGCCAGCATAGTACCATGAGCACAAAATTATCGATTAGCCATGTTTTAGGTCCCTCAGAGGGCCCTTCATAGCAGCGCCGCACACCGAACTCTTTAATCACATACCTGGAGGACCTAAATCTTGCTGGCCAACTTTCAAATCGTTGGCCGAGCAAGCGATTTATTTGCATGGAGGGATCTTTATCTGCTACCTACAGTTCATTATAATTCTACAGTAACTTGAAAACTTTCTTGCTTTTACCTTCTATGCGTATCCATTCTGATTAAATGACCGCCTACCTTTGTTCATTCTTCGCTCTGTCAATTCAATATTTTCGTTACCCCTTCACTTCGTGCTTTTCCCGCCAAAAAAACATGCTAGGATATAAGCGTATTTCAAACGCCTGCTAAACTATCTGTCCTTCAATAAAACCCCCTAATTTGCTCTAGAGCCTGATGTATTCGTGAGTATGGGTGCTTTCGGCCTGTAGCTCCACATCGTCAGGTAGGGCAACGATACGATAAAAATGTCAGTTTGGAGACTTTTTCGCGGTATTTTGAGGAAGGCGAAACTAAATGTAAAGTCTGGTATCTGCTCATTTTGATGCCGCTAGAAATATCTGTTACTTCCATCACATTCTTCAAAATTTGTGCTTTCGGACATTCTAAGTGGCTCTAATTATGTCTACTTCTATAGACGGCCATTGTTTAAAAATTTAGCGGTATTAAAACAAGCGTTAGTCGAAGTATGGTGACGTCTCTGCCTTACAAGCGTGCCGCAGATTACCTTGAGCCTAAATGTTGCAGAAAAACCAGTTCTTTATCTGTGCGATAGCTATACGAAACGTACGAATTCTCACAAGCTTAAAGTGGCGTAGGCTGTAAAACTTAGCAATGCTCCCTAGCAGCTGCCCGAAATACCTGACAACGCTTCTGTGGGCACTATTGAATATCGCTCCACCACAACACCGATGTGATTTTTGAACGTTTCACTGCAATCCAGACAAAAGCCATCCGCTCGCGCTGCAGTAGGTTCTCCTAGATACCATCAGATTACATGCCTGCCACCGCGGTCTGTTATTATTTCCTATAAAGTGCGAGAATGGTGTCTAATATTTTTTTTTGATTTACCGATTTCATCGTGATCGAACCCCACTGAGCTTTTCAATTCCTACCCGATGACATTATGTTTAATTTTTCTTCCACTATTCCGACGTCTGCTTCCAATCCGGTTCGCCGCTAGCGACGCAGTTTCTGTGAGGATGTGTCTCTATGACGTTAGCAACAACCACAGCTGGCAAACCAAGAAACGTCCCTCTCATCTACTCGTCCAACGGTTGTTGTTGTTGTGCTCTGGTAGAGTGGCACATACCAACAGTGAGGGATTTGAAAATATGCGCGGAAATGTGAAACAGCAGAAACACATTAAAGCAGTTATGTTAGAAAGTTAATCGTAAATTTTTTGGATAAATGTTGGTAATTAAGAAAATTGTAGGTAACGAAGGGCCCTTCCTCACGCAGTCACGTAACCATGAAGAGAATGGCACACTGGTTTTGGGACATATCCCTTGGCGCTTGTCCGAAGCGAGTGGAGAGCTGGAATAGCAAAAGGAATCCTTAAACGAGTGAGAAGGGAGGAAAGAAAGTGATCACGTGATTCAGTTTCACCGCTGGACTCACAAAGAATCCACAGAGAGAATTGCAACCAATGCTCGTCAACATTTCAACATGGTATTCCGCAGCGCAAAAATGTCATGGACACCTCCCGTTGTGAAATGCATAAGCGGACACTTCGAGAAATAGATGATGATGATAATGTCCTCAGGCTGAATGGCACATACCAGGGCGGGGGATTGGCCACGGTGCATTGCCGATACAAACGCAATCATGGGCAAGGAGGGGCTTATTTGGATAATTTTGTGACTTAGACTAGGATTTTATACAATGAAAAACGGATTAAAACACGGAAAAGAAAAAGCACAGAATTCTCATTCTAGCAGAGGAATCTACCTAATGTAATTATATAGTCGTGATTATAATCGCACACTAGTTTAAGGCCATATTCCTTGGCGCTTGCTCCGAAGGAGAGGAGAATCGGAATCGATTGAGGAAGCCCTGGTCGAGCGAGGGCGACCTCCAAGAAAATTCCACGCAGCGAAGAGAACCGCCTCAAGAAGAGGAAAAAGTAATCTGTGGACTCAATTTCACTACAAGCCTCAGAAAGGTTGGTCATAGATACCCCTGATCGACGTAAATAAAGATTTAGTCAGGGCACTCTCCAACGCAAGAGGGTCATGGACACCTCACATTGCTTTGAACTGCAAAACCCCACACTTAGAGTAAATGCCAGGTGTTGGGAATATGCTGCAGCAAGGAGAGGCTCATGGCTCAAGTATTGGAGACGCAGGAATTGTCGAAGGCGTGCTATAGCAAGGGAATGAAAAATGCTGAAAATCCAGTCCTCTTTCTCTTCATCTTCGTCTACACATGCAGCGTCGATCGCATGCATCCACTCGTCTCGCTATCTCCTGATTGCCTCATTTGCATAGTAAACGAGCGGGTCTCGAAAATATTTACGCCATTCCGCTTTCTTAGACAACGATCAGCTCTCAATTTGCGTTATTCATCACGCACTGTACATTTCAGGAATCGATCTCAATTTGACGCTATGCGTTCCGCATCGTGCCCCGCCGCGGTAGCTCAGTGGTTAGGGCGCTCGACTACTGATCCGGAGTTCCCGGGTTCGAACCCGACCACGGCGGCTGCGTTTTTATGGAGGAAAAACGCTAAGACGCCCGTGTGCTGTGCGATGTCAGTGCACGTTAAAGATCCCCAGGTGGTCGAAATTATTCCGGAGCCCTCCACTACGGCACCTCTCTCTTCCTTTCTTCTTTCACTCTCTCCATTACCCTTTCCTTACGGCGCGGTTCAGGTGTCCAACGATATATGAGACAGATACTGCGCCATTTCCTTTCCCTCCAAAAATCAATTATTATTCCGCATCGTGCCCACGCGCAGTGTTCCTCGTAGAAATCATCATCAGTGCAAGACACCACTTCTGCTTCCGGGCGACATATTGGATAAGCTCGGTGCCCGACCTCCCGGGACTTCGCACCGCTCTGGCCTGCTGAGCTGCGCACAGGCATCGGATTCATAATCGTTAAAAGGTAAGCCTTCGCGGTCAGAACTGTGAGCGAAGCGTTTATATCGCGAGCAATGCCCGGCCAACGCATACTTTTCATTGGTTTGGCAGTCTACATATTCCTTAACACTACCCTTTTCGTTCAGTCATGTTGAGCTGGGATAGTGTTACCAAGGTAGCGTATCAGAGACGAGTTGCCTCCGTGCCAATAAGGATGTTGTAACGAGTAACTCTCGGTTTCGTCAACCGGACAAGAAAATCGTTCTTCGCGGGCTTCTCGCAGCTGCGACCTGTCTTATCCGTCCCCTATGCTCAGTGGCCCGTTGTGGGCACGTCGCCTGGGCATGTCTGGTTATCCACTCACACAAGGTTCTTTCAAAGACGTTGGCATACACATAGCAGCCAGTGTTGCTGGACTTTTCCCTTCGGTATGGCGAGAGGACGCACTTAGAATACATGATGATTATGTTTATGAATTTTTATGGCGCAGGAGTATCTGTGGCCAAACAGACTATGGCACAAGGTGTTTTCGTCTTCTCATGGTGGGGTCAAAGGCCACTTCTCCAAGCATTTCACCCCAGATAAGCCGAGCGGCAGGCCAGGGGAAAGTTCGTACCCATTGTACCATCGCACCTCCTGCATGCGAGGCGGGCGCTCAACCACTTGAACACCGCTGCGGCGGCCAAGTGGTTAGAACGCAGATGGAGCAGATGTAGCAGGAGCCTTTGCGTAGTTCTGTCAAGTCGCTTTAAGCGCGACAGCTGTAGAACTGAACTGTGCGTTACAAAGCATTGCAAACAGCTATGGCGAGAAGCAGGTTGTAATAATGCAGCGCAAACTTTCCACTATCTTTGAGATATAAACACCCAAGTTTATTATTTACAGAGGCTAGTGCATAACGATTAAAAAAAAAGGGTACAGTGCGCAACCGAATGGTGCAAAACAAATAGTAGTGTCCGTTTCTTAGAGGCCATTCAATAGGCTCGAGTTCATTTCGCGATAACAGAATGGAAGGACCAAAATGCAGATATGAGGATTTATGTTCCATATAAACTGTAATAGGCAATCTGTGGTACTGCTACGCATACAACAGCCTGGGAAAAAATGGAACACCGTTCACCATGTCATATTCCTCACTGTATGAGGGATGTGCTGTTAATTTCTGAAGCCTATAAAGGAATTTCGTAATGGCCATTTAAAATGAAACCATGTGAATCTATATTAAGGTTAATAGAGCAACAGATACTGGAGTATATCCGCCGCGCTGGCTGTGTGGTTATGGCGCTCGGCTGCTGGCCCGAAAAACGCGGGTTCGATCGCGGGCGCGGCGGTCGAATTTCGATTGAGGCGATATTCTAGATTCCCGTGTACTGTGCGATGTCAATGCACGTTAAAGAACCCAAGGTGGTCGAATTTTCCGGAGCCCTTCACTACGGCGTCTCTCATAGCCTGAGTCGGTTTGGGACGTTAAACCCCCATAAACCAAACCAGATACAAGAGTACATATCATAGTGAAATAGCAGGAGCTTTACCTGTGGGTTTGGTTCGCGGAAGCGAAGACAGGCGATGTTTTGGTTTGAGGTCAAAATTTTTACGTTTCTTTGGCATGTTTAGCTTATAGCAGTCACAGACTCGTAATAAAGAATTTGGGTGCGTGAGCGCCCTACATTTTTTGGAAGACAGCGCTATTATCTTTCAATAGCTTTTGGTTTACTCAGAAGAAAAAAAATAAAAAAAAGGTGACACTGATCAGTCACTAAAGCATTAGCACATTCCTCGCGATCGCGCAAAAGCAGTGCATCACTACTAATGGTCATCGCTTTTCTTTGCAGCGCCATCCCTTGCGTCCCTGAAGGTTGCAGCGAAACACCTCGTCATTCAAGCGCAGCGGAAGTGTCACGTGAATCACACCAGGCTTTGAAATAATAGAGTGAGTAAGCAAAATAACAGAAGTGTGAACCAAAATTAATTCAAAGCGCCTAAATGGCCCGAGATGGCGGGTCATATTGGAGCCCTCAGTCCCAAGATTCGCTGCTCTAAGCTATAGATTAGTTTAGCAAGTTGCCGGGCCAGTTGGTTTAGCATCATTAAACTTGAAAAAACATCTTGGCGTAAAAAAATTTCGCATACATAACAGAGACGAGGAGACGACGGACAGGCGCCTGTCCGTCGTCTTGTCTCTTATGCGTATGTGAAATTTTCCGCCGAGGTGTTTTACTACGCTTCAATAGGCTATAGATTATCCTTTTAAATCGTTATGCGGACTAATCCGCAGCAAATTCGCAGCTTCTTCTTGGAGTATGCTCTGGCTTGCACCAATTCCTTTGTTCAAAAAGAATTCCGCAATCATGGAATTGCAACTGGAGTGCCTTTCTGAGTTGAATACTGACAGTAGTGAATATTTCTGAGGACAGTAAGCTGGGCAACACGCCCTTCGACTCCGGGAAAATTGTCAGCTGCAGTAGTTAATCACTTTTTGCTGGAATTTCGAGCATTATGATGACCTTCGAAATAAATGTGAACCCCTTATCTCTCGCGTACTCGTCCGGCTATGGCGTTGCGATGTTGCGAATTCCAGCCATTGGGGCATTTTGTACGCGACAGGGATAAAAAAGTACCTCGTCGTGCGTTGATTTCAAAACTTGGCTGTTACTTGATGCTTGTGTGGAATTCTTTGGCGGAAAATTACTTCCCTTTTTCGAAGCCCCTATACCTGAAAGAATTAAGGCACCCAGTTATAAGCAACCACATATAAGGCACCCAGTTGTAAGCAACCACATATCAGTGAGACGTCCAGATTTCGGTTCCAGCTAACTACTGCAGTCCTGTATATCATATTTATATGGGTGCTAATGGCGGTGCAGTAGTGATCATTGGCGCACGACTGCATGTTTCTTTCGCGTCCGCCACGTCATCAAGACGCTCCCACTTCGTCTGTTGCTGTGCAACGTCCTCGGTGGCGCGCAGTTTCTTGAGTCCAAAGAAAGTTTCTCGATACAGTATCGTGGTTGTGCAAAAAAAGAGCGCGCTCGCATGCTTAACGTAGCAGTGTCCACTAATCTTCCTCATGGTACCGATCATAGAGCAGCAATAAACTACGATGGAGTATTGCGCCGAGAAAACAACCTTCACAAGACAACCTCTATCAGAGCTGTTCGCTCATTTCTCTGTCCCGCCGTCGAGCGCTTAATGATGATCATGATTCCATTGAATAAATGGGCAACTTGGTTAAAGGGCGTCATGTTAGGTGTGTGTTTAGTCAACGTGAGGTTGTGTAAGGGGCCCGTATTTCTAAGAAGTTCATCAGGCCAGTGATGCAAGGGCACTGTACAATGGTAGTTTAAAGCTTGCGTACGTCTAAAAATCGGTGGGCACCCAGGCATATCAGGAGCTAAATCCCGCTCACTCCACTACGAGAAATTTGCTTAAACCGCTGGGTTGCCTCTGAAGTTTACAATGGCTTGGCCGCAGACGCTTTAGTCTATCGTCGGCAATACGGAGACACTAAAAAGTTCTTTGATTTTCAGTACGCCCTCACAAGATCCAAAGAGAGTGTTTGCGTAAGTACTCCTTAAACTCTTCCAAGTTCGGTGAGACTCGCTGTTAACTGGTGTGCGCGTTTTTTAAGCAAGCCAGCATTGTTTCATTTTTATAGTCGTAACTGCTTAACGAACGTGTGCGAGTGTTTGCAACGCGTCACAGCTGACCGGTAAGCAGTTTTCTTGCATGTACTCTGGCCAGTAAATTGGTGCATATGGTAATGCGCAGCATTCCAGGTAATTGTGATCAGATGGGGTTTCCGCATGTCAATATTTGTCTTCTATAATGGGTCCTTTGTAGTGAGGTGAAGCCCTGTCCACAGGACAGGCATAGAGGGCACGATCCTTGCAGTAAGTTCTTCATTTTGGATGGTTTGCTAGCCATCACTTACACATTGCGCCGCGCTGAACAGGTGAGAGTTTTTCAATATACGCTGGGAAACGATACACGCACAGGCGCAAGTATATGAGTAGTTAATCGGAGGCTGAACATAGTAAAATACTTCAAGGGTCCTCCGTCCTCAGCGCGCCTTGGAAAATCAGCTCCTATGCCGAGAACAGTGAATGCTTGCGGCGTCAACATAATCAAAGCTACTCTTGGACTTTTCAGGTAAACCGTACTTCCCCCAAAAACCTCTCGTAGCAGAGAAAACTGCCAGAACATCTTGACTGGCACCATGGGTATCCTGACGCCACGTATTGAAAAATTTTAATTTCTAGCGACGCAGCAATTCTCTCGCACCCTAGTTGCAGGGGAAGCCCACTATGCATTCAATGGCTGCGGGCGCACGCAGAACCAGTGGCCCAGACTTTGAGCGTAATACTTTCATGACAGGTGCTCAACGCTATGCCAACCTAGCTCCGCTCACTTCAACAGGACGTTGAAAAGAAGGTAAAGAAAACCAGCGCTAAACACGGAGCATCTGAAAAATTTGGACACAGGCATTGGCTACATTGCCGCCTTAATCCGCCGTTTCGCGTTTCGCGCTAATTGTGCCTCGCCGTGCAGTATTACGCAGTAGTATGCAGGCTGTAGTGCGGTCGAGGTAAGAGATTAGCGGTGTTACATGACTGTGGAAAGGGTAACATAATCCTCGTTCTTTTTCTAAGGGGTCTGTATATCTCTGTCTTTACTAGGGACACACAAATGAAAGGTGGCAGGCGTATACTGTTTCGTACCCTTGTGTTTTGTAGGCTCGGGTTGGAAGATACTCCGCCGTCGAGAAGTTATGTCTACCGGACCAGGCGCTCCCGACGGGTAACGAGGCCCTTCAAATGTGGACGGAGAGATGTCATAAGCTGTCCTCTCGGAAGAGACGCGGCCCCGGTGCACCAGTCGGCGTCGAACGAAAGAACGAATTTCACCCGCCACGAGGTATAGAAGAGACAGCCAAAACTGCCTCGTCCATTTTAAAGACCTGGCAGGTCGTCAGTGAGCACTGCCGACAACCGCTGTCGACGCTCATTAGCCGGCAGCTCTACCAGCCGCCTTAAGGGTGGAGTCATCAATATGGAAGCAACGGCGCCGTCCTCAGATAATCCCGCTTCGAATCCCGGAAAGGCAAGCGGCGCTGGTGGCCCTGAAGCCCTGTCTCGTAAAAAGACTCAACCATTGCAGCAAGCTCGGGACATAAGTTCAGCTCTGAAGCACTCGCGTCAAAAAACTGTCGGAATGGCCTCTGGCGTAGGTGGGGCTCTCTCCTGCGAACCGAAGAAGCAGGAGGACGTGATCGTCACGGTGGCCTCCACCCAACCTTCTAGCGCTCCTGGCATGACTTCTACCAAAAAAGGCGCGGCCGAGACTAGCGTGGCTTACCCGCAGAGCGCAGATACCCCACCATGTGACCCTGCCCCCACCGGCTTAGTATCGGATGCTGCGCCTGCCAGGGATCCGGCATCTCTAGCCAAGGGTTCCAAGGTATACCAAGGAGAGGAACCTTACTGACCCCCAATTGGCTGGGTATGAAGAACTTCGATTTATCCGAGATGGTGAGCTGCCGATTTGAACATTTCATGCGGACGTGCCTTCCATAACCGGGGCATGGTAGGATTTGAACTGCATTTGGTTTTATATGGGAAGCATCCTAACGAAGCAGATGAAGTTAGATGACGTTCCCACTAACGCTAACGCTAGCTTTATTTTGGTTCTGAGCAGGGCGCTTCATTTTAAACATTTTGGAACTGGAGCGTTACTTCTTGCGGAGGAAGTTCTCAATATAAAGTTTGCTTTAGGTTCGGAAAAGAAAAAAAAATTTGGGGGCCGCCTTAGCAACATTGTTAAAGAAGAAAATGCCATAGCGGTGAGGCTGCCTGCTATGGTATCTATAAAGACTGTCCAATTTATTGGCGATTTTCCCGCTGAAAGAAATGTTAGACCATGTTCTATAGACCTTACATGGTATGCATGAGCTATCACATTCAAGAATATTCATTGCCTTCAATTGGGTTATGAAATTTTACTAATTAGGCTTGCTAATCCACTTTATTCCACCCACGTATACCCACTGAACTGCCTATTTCCTCTTCGGGGTTGGCCATACCAAACATTTCTAGGTTCTTGGAAAATTTAGAGGGTGGACCAATTTCCAAATTAGGGGTCTTCCCATTTTCAACCTTAGCGACGCTTTATCATAGGTCTAATGATGGTGGCGTTGTATTCATGGCGTCACAACCCTTTCAATCGCATTAATAGATCGCGGAGAGCTCTCATGCGACTACTGGCGCAGTGGCGCAGCGATTAAGCGAACCAACACTGCCCAAGAAGGTGGCTTTTTTAAACACAACCACTGGCGAGGCTTCTGCGACTCAGCTTGTTCATACCGAGCTCCGTTAAGACTCATGCTCAGCGCCAAGATGGGCGGGTGGCAATTCCATCGAATTTCGCAACGGTGGGCAGTTAGCTGACCGTCCGGTGAGCAGGTTGACACCAGCCACACTGGGTCAGTTGTCACGACATCACAAGACCACGTGACTCTTTCGACCGATCAGAGAATTTCTTCACAAAGAAACCGGAATTTTCTTATGAGGCGACAAACTAAGTTCTCTCGCATTTCAATTCTTTACCACCGGTGGAACGTTTCACTACGATAATTTGCATGTCCTTCTGCATGGGCAAATCTCGTTGCCTTCAACCGCAAACGTCAAGCGTAGAAGTATACCTTTATTTATAACACAATGAAAGTAAAAATAACACGTGTTTTAGGCCGAAGCAACCTAAATTAGGTTTGGCCCTGCACAAGGACTGTCTTGTACTCGATTGTCACAAGTACTTGAATGCGGGGAAGGATGCATACCCAGACTTAAGCCTTTTCATGCCATAACAAAGCAATTCCAGGTCGAGTAATACAAACCTCTTTTTCGTCTTCAGGTGAGAAGTCCTCGTGAGACCTTCGGGAGCAGCGCAGGCGTGTTCATGAAGGGGTTGCTCACGAGCCTGGTTGTTATAGCCACCATGCTATTTGTCTTAGTCGCCATCTTCTTCCTAATCCGCACGACGACACCGAAAGTAAACGACGGCTTCTGCGTGACAGACGACTGCCTTTTCCATGCAAGCCTTCTCAAAGAGACTCGAGGGACGAAGTTCGACCCCTGCAATGACTTCAGCGCCCATGTATGCTTCAACCGGTCACCGCCCAAACAAAGAGAAGACATTAGAGATTTTGACACGTCCGCGATGGTAGACATGGTCTACTCGTGGCTTCTGGACCTGAGCACAACTTTGCAGGAAGGATCCAAGGCGTTCCCCGTGGCCAACAAGGCACTGGCTATGCTGGAGTCTTGCATGAGCAACGCTTCAACATACGGAACAGACTTGAAGAATTTTCGGAAATTTCTTAACAATCTCAGTCTGCCTTGGCCGAATCCACCAAGACAAGATGTTGACGCGCTAGGCGTGCTCGTCAATCTGGCCTACAATTGGCAGGCTCCTTTCTGGTTCGAGGTGAGTGTGTCCTTGGTGCGGAAAGGTGCATTCAAAGGTAGGCGCCGCATTATTTTGGCGCCGGCTCTTCTGATCACCCTCTATCGCCAACAGCACCGCGTGGTCATAAGAGAGGGGAAAGACGCCTACTTCCAGTACTGTATGTACTTCTACGTAGCCCTTTTCGCGACGCCAAATCAGCCAACAAGAAACGGGCGCTTCAGACGGCCGACATGGAGGGCGACATTTTTGACACTATCTACGAGGCTTTATATGTATCGCCTAAACACTCGGCCGTCTTCCTGATAGAAGACCTCGAAATTTACACTGCCCACATAAATTCCCGCCGATGGTTGCAGCAGTTGCAGGGCGGTACCGCCTTGAACCCGAAACTGACTGATCAGGACGTTGTTGTCAACCTTTTCAATAGGTACACCAACGATGATATCTTGGATTTTCTGGGTTGGCAGTTTGCCCAGCACTCCACGCCGGTGTCTGACAGCGGCCTTCTGGTGGCACGTTACGGCGACCGCAGGACAGCAAGAAGCTTGCGACCCGCCTTCTGCGGATTCCACATCGAGGTGCCTTACAGGGTGCTCCTGCTATCCTTGCGCTTTGCCTCGCGGCTGACGCAGAGCGACAAGGAACTGGTCGACGCCGGCTTCGACCGCCTTGTGTCGACGGCTGTGTACTTGGTCAACGATTCCACCTGGTTGGACTCGGAGAGCGGAGCCTTGGCCACTGATAAGCTTCGCGCTGCCTGTTTGCGGCTGCGGCCTCCCGCCAAATTTCTCAACGATACAAACATGGAGGAGTTATTTCAAGCATTTCCAGAAAAGAAACCGCCTTTTGGCGAATACTTCATAAAATCGCGCCAGAGCTTTCGAACGATCAGTAGAAAGCCGGACTTCGAAACAATCCGTGAGATGCCGGAGTACTTTGGCCTGCCTTATTTCGAGTACGATTACGTAGTTAACGCTCTAGGTGTCGCCATCGGTGCGCTGAACCGCCCACTATTTTACAGCAAAGGCACTCTGGCCATGTTCTATGGCGGGTTTGGCTTTTCGGTCGCCATAGAATTGGTCAAGGCGCTCGACCAGGAGGAACTCCAATGGCACCCCGACGGACGGCTGGTCGACTCGTTCCTCAGCGTGCGCTCGCATTCTGTTTTCGAGGCTAAAACAGGTGTTTTAACAGAAGCGAGTTACGCCGCGGCAAGAGCGTGTTTAGATGAAATACCGGCGTTTCAAATAGCTTTGTCCGCTTTCCTGGACGCAGCAAGTGAAGCCGGGAACACAACGCAGATAAGCACCGAGCTTAACGAAGAGAAGGTGTTTTTCATGACCATCTGCCACATGACGTGCACCCGGCAGGACGTCAAAAAGCCCTTCTCGGTTGACTGCAACAAACTTGTGCGCCACTCTGCGGCTTTTGCCAAGGCATTCCACTGCACGGAAGGGTCAATGATGAACCCGGAAAATAAGTGCAGCTTTTTCGACTGATATGCGAATTTTGTCATTTGAGATTTTTTGAAGCTTGACGACGTCGGAGGGAGTTAGAAATTCAGTGCATACCAAAACATTGACTTATGTATTCAAATATTTCATTGCTTGGTATCTTGTGCAATCCATCAGCGAGCGGTGAGAACTTTGGAGAACTGTGGTTGTTTTCATCTTTTTTTTTCGGTTTTCACGCATCCCCTATTATGTGCTCTAATAGGCATTTTCAGATTTTACGTTAGGTTTTCTCTCTGGTATCAAATGACGACCTAGATGATTTTGGAGTAGTAACCAAAGCTGGAGTCATAAATGTCCCTCTTAAGCAAGGGAACCGAGGTGGTTACGAAGGTTGCGTACGCGGCCTTATTTTGGCATGGAACGGTGACATTTCTCAGAAAGCTTATTGGTATTTTGCTCATACAGTTATTGCGGCCAAGGCCAAAAAGCGAGGCACCATTTCTATGAATACAACTTTGGGTTTGCAAAAGAGCAGATTGCTACGCTGAGATTTCACTGCAGCTAAGAAACGGTAGCGGCTCCTTTGCGAGTCGTCGTTTTCACACTATGGCACTTCATCTTAACCTGAGCCAGGCTACTTTTGTGTGTGTTTTTGGCGATTGAAGTGGAGTTGAGGCACTGCATTTCTAATTGACGTAGATTGTCTGCTTTGGCACTCTGCAGACATCCAATTGCATTATCGGTGTATCTAACTGTGGATTGCAGTGATGACCGTCGTGTGTTTCGCGAGATTATTGGCCTCCAAATGGTTCTTTTGCCACCGAAAGTAGGACCTATTAAGTAATTGACAATAAGTACCATTGTAGTTCATATTAAAATCGTTCTCTTATAACGCATGGTTTTATTTGCTCTTGGCTCCGACTTTGTTGACGCTAATGGTTTTTGTTGCTGCAGCAAAAGAAACAGCAGCATTGAAACGCATGCAACACGATGAACACTAATTAAAGTACTCTACTGTTTTTCTGTTAACTAAATGTCATCTGCCTGCTGAATCACGCTGGAGACAGAGGCAATTTTCAGTCTAATCAGAACAATTTGAGTTTTCGGCATGAAACATAATTGTTCAGATCTTTCGTTGAAGCGCGTAAGAAAGTTGTTTATTTCACCTGCCAAGGAGATAATTTAACAAGTAGACGGTCTTCTGTACAACAGGGAACTAGTGCGGAGCAAACATAATCAAGACCGAGTAAGATGATAAGAAATAAAAGTAATGGCTGCATGCCAAGCTAAAGCGACTGTAGCAGCGGGGAAGCTAATTAAGAACCAAGCACAGAAAGCACATCTCCCAATGCCATTTAATCTCTCAGAGAGCACTAATGGGCACCTCAGGAATGGTAATCCGCGTCCCGAATGTGCCTTTCAAGGCGGTAAAGATTTGCTTCTAGGAGTCGGTAATTTTTCTTCCTTCAGAAGTGAACCAAAGCATGCTTCCGGCATATTACGAAGCCGCCTTTGTCTTGACCTTTTCGCAGATACAAAGCCGTAAATAAAGCGAACGGTTTAAAGATTCCCTAAAACAGTGAGTTGGCTTTGCTTACTGCTTCAATGGGCGTCAGTAGCGCTTTCGCCAGGCGCTTTCGCCTTGTTGGGCATGAGAAACGTTTACCAGCTCTGGCCCTGTTATCGTCTTTTAATAACGTGCGAACCCATTGCAGATTTACGGAAGAGTAAAGTGAAACCGAAAAAAAACTCAAGTTCTCACCTTCAATATGTCATCGAGAAGTATTGCGAAACAAATGTACTCGGATTATTTGTCAATTTGTAAAAAATGCGGTCTTTAATTTGAAAAGGCTCGCTGTAGAGGAACGTAGTAAAATTCAGTGGCACTTCAAAGATTAAAATGTCACATTTTGCCCCGCTTCGCTTCTAAAAAAGAGACAATGCATCGGGCAGAATGAGAAGCCCTTGAAAAATTAAGATTCAACTCATGTTTTGGATCAGTTTGTCGGCGCCATGGGAACTGAGAAAACCTTTCTCAGCCTACCACATGAAAACACTGCATTCGAAAAGAGCTCTGCACGCCATTTTTCCATGACTCGCTAGAGACAAATACGAAGAAAGCCACTAGTCACTGAAACTGAGGAAAGAATAGGGGGTGCTTCTGTTTTTTTTATTTATGCTGCTCATGTGCAGGAAATTATCAGTGCAACAAATTTTACCTGAAAGGGCTATGGGTTATGGGGGCTTAACGTCCCAAAGCGACTGAGGCTAGGAGGGACGCCGTAGTGAAGGCTTCCGGAAATTTCGACCACCTGGGGTTCTTTAACCTGCACAGACATCGCACAGTACACGGGCCTCTAGAATTTCGCTTTCATCCAAATTCAGCCGCCAAGGCCGGGATCGAACCCGCGTCTTTCGGGTCAGCAACCGAGCGGCATAACTCCTGAGCCACCGATAAAGATAATTTTTTTTTAGAAAATTGAAGAAGGCTTACGTTCAGTAAGTTCTAGGAAGGAGGAGGAGTAAAGGCATAGAGGTTAACCAGACGAATAGCCGGTTTTCTACCCTGCACGGGGGGAAAGGGGTGAGGGGAGAAAAAGATGAGGGAGAAAAGAGAGTTGCAGAAAATTAGTCACTATGTACAGTCGCAGCGTTCAGGAAAGTCACAGCCTATCGTGCAAGCCAGAATACTTCAAAAAGTGAGGCAGTGCCTTGGAGGCCTTCACTGCCGACGACCGCCGTGGCCAGTGGCCGATAATCTTCGTTTCCGTCAGTGGGCGCAGGTCTAGATGCTCCAGTGCACGGCAGAGAGACTCTTTCGGCGCTGTAGGCAGGGTATTCACAAAGAATGTGGGCTATATCATCACACCAGCAGATAACAAATGCAGGGCTGTCAACCATAACTATTAAGAAGGAGTAGCGCTTGATGAAAGCTGCACCAAGCCATAGGCGAGAGAACAAAGTTGCTTTACGTCGTGGTAGGCCTGATGGAAGCCGAAGCTTCAGATCTTGTTCTAAGGTTTTTAAACGCGAATGCGAGAATTGGCCTGAATTCCACGCGGCAAGCTTGATGTCCCGCGAGAGTGGTGTAAGCCTACCCGCTGCGTCGGCTCTCGAAATGGGGATGGACACGCAATCACCCTCATGGTGAGCAGTTCGCGCGGCCTCGTCCGCGAGGTGGTTGCCTGCGATGCCGCTGTGTCCAGGCATCCATTGGTAAACAATATCGTGCCCTTTGTTGATGGCTGTGTGGTGGAGCTCTCGGATTTCGGCGACAAGTTGTTCATGGGACCCTTGGCGAAGAGTAGATTGTAACGCTTGGAGGGCTGCCTTTGTATCAGTGAAAACAGACCATTGCTGGGGTGTTTCTTCACTGTTATGCTCATCGGCGACACGAATAGCAGTAAGTTCTGAACCAGTCGACGAAGTCCGGTGTGATGTTTTCACTTTCTTAACTACGGTCCTTACGGGGATGACTACGGAGCCTGAGGAACTGGAAGGGGTCACTGAGCCATCGGTGTATAGGTGGAGTCGGTGTCCGTGTTTCTCATGCAAATATTCTAGAGGTTCTGTTTTAGTGCTGCCGTCGATAAATGAGCCTTCTTTTTGATGCCCGGTATGAAGGGAAGCACACTAGGTTGGTGCAGACTCCATAATGGAGAAGACGGTCTAAAGGCTGGTGCAAATTGGGTTGGTAGGAAGTTGCGATGGGCATCAATAATGTTCGCAAACGATGTACTCGGCCGGTTAGCAGCAAGACTGGCAAGATGGTGTGCGGGAGTACGAGAGAGGTGACGAATATGCGCTCTCAAAGCTTCGATTGTGACAGTTTCCTGAGCGATGAGTAGTGTTGCGGCCAGTGAGTTCTAGAATATGCTTGCTGAGTATGGGGTGCCTGGCATAAACAAGATATGGATAAAACTGAAGAGGGGTACAAAATCTCGGTGCGGGATATATCTTTAATAAATCGAATGAACTTTACCGTTTCATGCAAAATTGGCTGTTGGGGAAAGGAAATAGTGCAGTATCTGTCTCACATCTCGGCAGACACGCGAACCGCGCCTTAAAGGAAGGAATAAAGGAGGAACTGAAAGAAGAAAGGAAGACAGAGGTACCGTAGTGGAGGGCCCCGGAATAGTTTTGACAGCCTGGGGATCTTCAACGTGCACTGACGTCGCACAGCACACGAGCGCGTTTACGTTTCGCCTCCATCGAAACGCGGCTGCCACGGTCGGGTTCGAAACCTAGTTTTCCGGATCAGTAGTCTAGCACGCTAACTACTGAGGCACCGCGGCGGGATCGGCATTTTTGCAGGAATTCATGTAATAGCTAAATTTCAGCACCTCTGACAAAAATATTAGTCTGACCGGTTACCTTCCACGCAAAGCTGCACTTCTAGGACTGGCACAAGTGCATCGAACGGTTCCTAGCCGAGGTTAGAAATATTCGTTCTCGCTTTGCTTTAAGTATTCGTTGACGATACCGACGAGCTGCCCTGGGTATTCTGCGCAGACATTACAATTATCAGCTACAGTAGCTATGTTGTAAGGATAGACGATTACGGTGAACCAAAGGAAAATGCTGTAACTCCTGACAGCGGCAGTGAGCAGAAGTTTTCAGCGCATGCGCACAGGCGGCGAGTAGCATGCCACCCTCTACACAACACTCACCAATAGGGCGCCAGATTGCGCCACGTGCCGGCGAGGAGGGCGAACGCTTGCTCCGTCAGAATGAATCACCAAGTACGCAATGGCGACGCGAAAGTCTCTGTCATTCCGCCCTTGAAATTTAGCGATCATTTTGACTGACCTCAAGAAATTTCCCACGCTGTGTTGCTATGACCTGACGCAATGGTTTCGACATGGACTGAGTCTTCTACAAGTACTGCTGCCACACGTCGAGAACGCGATCGCCTTGGAAAGCGACAGGCGAGACCTCTACCAAGGAAGAGGGTTGACCGAGCGATCGCTTAAGGAATCGTCAGGGGAGATCTTTCACCACGAAAAAAGAACCAGAGCAATAGCGCCATCGGAAGCTGGAACCCTGGTCAGCACGCATGCATTCCTGCAGTTAGGCAGTCTAGGCGCAGCACGAATTGTAGTGATTTTTAGTGCGCTAGCACTCATAGTGGCCATTCCCCGCATTTAGTCCTAGTGTGTTTGTCCGTTTGTCTGAAGCCAGTTTTGCGGCACGCTGCTCACCTGCCCATCGGGTGGGCATGTCATGGGTTTTACTTACATTTGCTGCGCTGTCAGTGAATAAAGTTAGATGAAGTTAGCGCTTGTCCTGCGTGGTCCTTTCTTGTGTTCGTCTTGGTTGCGCTATAGTTCTTTTGTTACTGTGAGAGCTGCCACTAGAGGAACAATCGATGACAACGAAAAAAAAATGACACGACAATATGTCGTGGTGCAAAAGCGGTGACGCTTTCCGAGAAGCGCCTTTACCATACCCACCTAACACGAAGCCGGTCTGCGTCACAATCTCCGCGGGTTATAAATCACCTCAAAACACTGGCACCGGCGCAAGCAAGCGCAAGCGCTTGCTTGGGACGATAAGGCTCAAGTCTTTGTTGAAGCTGAGACTACCATACACGTCGACTGTACGCGCTTATTTCTCGTATTCCTTATGTGCTAGTCTATCGAAAGCACAGCAAAAGTCCGTTGAAAGGTATTGGTTAGACACGCACACAAGAAAAAAAATCTGCGGGCAGTTTAAAGCCTTACAAGCCGCCAACGCTCTCAACACTGTTTCAAAGCCAGTCTAGACGAAAATTTCTTTTTCTTGTCCTTTTAGCCCTGAGCGAAGGAATAATAACAATATCGGGGAGAATCTTTAAAGTGAGATGTGATGCCATGTGGCTTTTTATGCTCTTGAAGGATTAATCACAGAATGCTTGCAGAATTGTGCAAGAAGGGCCGTGCCTCGAGCAATGTATTGCATTGCCAATCCATCGACTAAAGTATTCGAGATGAGAAGTGCGGCTCGTCTCTTTAGCGATTACTCCTTTTAAAATACTAAAGTTCTTTTAATGATTTTACTTACACTTCGTCTGCTTCCTTCCGGCCCTGGCTTCTTGCCTACTGTATGTCATGAACATCTAGGTTCTCAAGTCATGATTCTATCTCGCTTTGCTCGAAAGCCCCAGGACCATAAAATATTAACCTCCAAAAGCTTGCGCACTTCTCTGTGCATTGAAATGTATTGCGTCCTTTCTAGTTTCATATGGTAGCCTCAGATTTAGAAGACGCATTGTGTGATGCGCACATCGTTCGTTTACTTATTGGGGGTGTAAAAAGCACTTCATTCATCACGAAATAAAAACAGCCACTGAAAATCATCGCCAACCCTTTGCGCCGTTTTTGACGCCCACCCCTTTATGTAATACCTCTTAGAGGGGGCCTTTGAGCAATAAACAAATAAATAATAAATCAGTAAAATTGCTGTCAAACTCGAAAAACTGGTGGAGCTTAATATGCGGCTGCTCGCAACCTTCTCTCGGCTACCTCTTTTTTCTCGGAGAAACTTATTGGCTACTGAGACCGATTTTCTTCCTTAGACCGCTATAAAGAGCACTGCGCTGAGAAAAGACATCATAGTCTATGTTTTCATCCGCATCAAGTTTGGGTTAAGGGTAAGCACTTAGCGTTTTTGGGACAATTATACTCTGTTCGGTGACACCCCAACTATAATTTCTTTGTGATGATGATGAGTATGGACTTTTATGGCGCAATGGCACCTATGGCCAATAGAAGCCATGACACAAGGTATTCTCGATTACTCAGGTGGGGTCGAAGACCAATTTTCCAAGCACTTCACCCCAGATAAGCCGAGCAGCAGGCCAGATGAAAGCTTGTACCCACCGTATCAACGGTGGGTACCCGACAGCACTGTGTATCGAACTCCGCACCTCCCGCATGTGAGGCGGAAGCTCAACCACTTGACCCCGGTACCGTTTCTTTGTGGTGAACAACATGTAAAAGAAATTAAGCACATGTAAATTTTCCATCGCCGTTCTCATGCGCCCATTATAGGCTAGGCCAAGGCAGAAGAGAGCACTAGCCGAAAGAGGTCCGTCGAGAAGCAAGAAAACCGGAGGAGGAAAGCAAGGCGGACAGCACGGCAAGGGCTATAGAATGTGCGGGATGGAATAAACACTTTTTACATCCTGAAGGAGCTGATAGGAGTGGGTGTGCAGGGCTCGGTTGCGATGGTGATGATCTCTTCCCGGGTCTCGAGGGCTGCGCGGGTCAGCTGCAAATACCTGTTACTGTTCCAAGGCGACATTGGGCGGCTTTAAGCGTTGTGGTTTGCGGGGACATGTCCAAGTAATGTGTGCTACAGTAGTCATGTCTCCGCACCATTGGAATGTTTCAGAATATTGGGTAGCATGAATACGGTGTGAGTGGTGAAGATTTAGAAATGTTGGAGTCTGCGGCGAAGGACATAGGCTGCCGCAAAAGATAGGTGTTTGTGAGATGGCGGATGTAGCTGGACACTGAGCCAGAATCTCTAGAGACGCGTCGAATGTTGGGGCGAGAAGGAGTAATGGTGAAGGCACTAGTATCGGTTGCTGTGAAACGTGTCACCCGACCTGGGCTTAGCGACGGCGACGCAAGGAGGGTAAAGCTAAGTCGGGGAAGTGGTCTTTAGCAGCGCGCTGATATCTTTCAGTGCTCATTAGGACAAATGCACTTTTTTTAGACTGGTTTATTTTTTTATTATTACCCCCGCGGTACAAACATTACAGTCGTGAGTCGGTTATATACAAAAATATAAATATGCACAGCAAGAAGATAATAATACAAGTAACATGTCCGTAACACTTGAGGTAACCCTCCGCGGTGGCTCTGTAGTAATATTGCTCGGCTGCCGACCCGAAAGACGCGGACTCGATCCAGGGAAGAGCGGTCGCGTTTCAATGGAGGCGAAACGCAGAAGATGCCCGTGTACTGTGCGATGCCAGTGCACGCTAAAGAACACCAATTGGTCGAAATTATCCCGAGCCCTCCACTACGGCGTCCCTCATAGCATGAGTCACTTTGGGACGTTACACATCATAAAAACAAAAAAAACAAACAGGTGAGGTCCGAATTATACAGAGCAATACTTATTATTGTAATGCGTATTTACCGTCTGGCTTTTTAAAACATGTAATTATATAAAGCCACGTATGTGAGCAAAACAACATAATTGCATTTCTGATTAAGTTAGGTGCAACAAACACCGATTTTTGAGCCCACACCTTGGAATTTCCTGTACCATATTTTCTGTGGCCAGCGTTTCCGATGGGTTAGGTCACCACCTCCTCATCAACGTGACATGCTAATTGCTGCATCTTCACCCTGTTCCCAACAGACGAATAATTCCCTTTTGTAACTGCAGAGCTGACCGAATTATAGTTATAAGTAACGTGAATTCACTGTAACCAACAACATTCCGGTGCAACCATGGCCGGCATACTCAAGAGAGGGATGTGACACCACATACGCAGAGCAACAGATAATATTTGAACTAATGGCCGAGTGCAAAGAGACCGTACGTCACTGTTTAAATTTTCGTTGCTTCCGTCCTTAGAAGAAGCTTGACGGTAGCGTTCAAACTTGAAGCCGTACCGAGAACTTTTACACTGGCAGAAAACTCCAACGATTCAACCCCCTCTCCACAATTTCTCCATTATCTCGTGTATGACAAAACTACAGCGCGTGTTTTAACGCGACAGCGTTAGAACCCACGTTGCATAAAGCCGACGTCGACTTCAGCATCGTTGACCGTGAGCGAAAAATCCACGAAAAAATGCTAGAGAAGCAACCTAGGTGGGCCACCTAGGACACGTCACCTTGTGACGTCATCACAACCTGCCCACCGGATTGTGAGAAAACAGACCACCATGGCATGTTGCAGTTAAATTAATGATTGGTCGCGAGAGGTTGCTCGGGAAAAGCAACCTGAGTCGCACCAGCCCCACAGATGGCAGCAGCTGCTATCGCGTGGCCGTGGCGCATCGCTAGCCGCTGTACCACTTCCCCAGTGGTGGTGTGGCGACTCCCAGCGATATATGAGTGTGAAATAGACAGGTGACTGTGTGCGTGGGATAGACGGGACGCCTTAAGCGTTAGTGTGAAATAGAGAGCGATCAATTCTGCGCATATTGGTATTTTCCCGTTAACTCTATCATGTCATACCCTTAAGGTGTAGCTTTAGTGGCCCCTCAAATTTTCTTTTCAGGACCTTTCAAATTTTTACATTTCCTTTTAAAACGCATATGTGTAAACACGTCCGGTCAGTCAAACTGTCAAAAGCAAGCTGTGAATAAACGGTCACATTGCGGGCCCGTGCAACGCTGGTAAGAATTATCCCCCTTTCTCTGAATCATGCTTGTCGCACTATTTTGGCCATCGACACCATCCGGACGTTACAGATATTGCGCCCAGTGCAAGCGGCACAGAAAGGCGGATCTATTGCTCATGAAGCCACCGGGATCTTTTTTGTTCAAGCATAACACTCAATGCGCCGTACACTAGACAACGATATTCTTATAAGCATAGACAGCTCTGACGCTGTTCAGGCATACGTGCCTGATTTGCACGTGGAAAACGCTGTGTGCTTACTATTATCCGCTCACATTGTGAGAATATTTACCTGCTCATAATGCGTTCAAGGAGTTCTAAACCACGCTTTCATTCCTGTTTACATGATGTTTACAGCTGCACACAGTATGCCGTCATCTTCCAAGGCTATGTGTCCAGGTTCAGACTTTGTTTTATTGACGTTATTAATGAGCGATTTATCAGCTGGCAGCCGCGAAGAGTTGAATCTGGACCCTGATCATTTACAGCCCATTTCAATGCATGGCCTGAATGCGCAGCTTTCCTTCTTGATTCCACACATTAACTCAGTAGCTGAGACCAAGCGCCACCGACCGCATCGCCGCAGTCTTGGGAGTTCCGGCGGCCGATGCTCCGGTAATGCGCCGCCAAAATGACAAGTTGAACCCCAGGCTGCCGAATAGCGAAAGTGCCAAAACGTGGACAACCCCTTCGGCAATGCCCACTACCAAACCTCACCCATCACTCAACGCAAAAAAAAGCACACATCCTTCGTAAACGTTCAGACTAACACTCTCCGCGCAATTGTAATGCTCCACTAGTTTGGATGGCATAACGCAGCTCACTGTCCCAGTTGTCCACAGATCAGGGCTGACACAGAACACAATCTCTACTGATGTAACACTGCCGTCACATCTCCCTATTCCCCTTTCTCTCCCTCGCCTTCCTGCAGTGCGTGGCTTCACTCGGAATCGGCAGATTACCAGCGGGCCTCGACGGAGCAAGCGCTCTTCTCTGGGCCTTAGTGCTGGCCTCAGCGAAGTTTTCATTCCTCCCTCCCTCCCTCCCTCCCTCCCTCCCTCCCTCCCTCCCTCCCTCCCTCCCTCCCTCCCTCCCTCCCTCCCTCCTTCCTTCCTTCCTTCCTTCCTTCCTTCCTTCCTTCCTTCCTTCCTTCCTTCCTTCCTTCCTTCCTTCCTTCCTTCCTTCCTTCCTTCCTTCCTTCCTTCCTTCATTCCTTCCTTCCTTCCTTCCTTCCTTGCTTCCTTCCGTCTGCATTCACTTTTTGTTCAATTGCCTTAATAGCTACGCTCAAAATACTCTACCGAGTATCGTAATCGTCAAGTGATGTTTTTGAGAGGACAGTTGGCTCATGCCAGTATAGCAAGTCGATATCAAGAAAAAGAAGCGCTACCATGCCCGAAATTTGAAACGACACAACACTTCAGTTTCCGTTTCACTTTATTGAATGTATTATCCATACGCACGCGTATACAAATAGATGCTTGTACAGCACTAGGTCCCACAGTACAACAGTTTGGAAGACCTCCTGCCAAAGAGTGCTTAAAGTAATTAAGGCAAATGAAAATTTTAGCAAATACAAATGGAAACAATATTATAATCACAGCATCTATGAACACAACGGCCGACCAATTAAAATACAATATTGTTCAATGCTAGGAAATCGTTGATGAAAAAAACAAAGGTGCTTGCAGTTTTGGCAATATGATTAAACATCACGCAGATGTAATTTCACGCTTTGTTCGAACACATGTTCCGACCAACATGATTTAAGGAATATGAACAGAGGATTACATAATGACACAGCAGTAGAGAATACCGTTTGTGTGTCATAATTTCTGTTCGTTTTTGGTAAAAGTTGTTTTACAGCGAATCTGGTGTTATGAAGCTCTGCACTGTTAGTTTGTTAATGCTCAAAGCCGCCGGCTGGCAGTGTTATCAGTCTGCGAAGCGAAACGTGACCATATTTATCTCGAATGATCGGGTACACGCGCAACGGTTATTACACTGTTCAAGATTGTTGCAGTTGCTTTAGGCGCTTTCTCTCGTACTTGTCTGGTCAGCTTGAAATTGAGCGCGTCCCAGTGCAGCTGGCATTCAGTTCGAGGACCGGCGAACAAGTATGTTGCTGCCAGTGCCGCTGTGGGCGCAAGTCCATCTGATAAGTGCTTTGAATTTTACGCCATTCTTCTCGTCGTTTCCCGGCGGCGTTGTCACCGCCGCGTGAAAATGCTTATTTATTTGCAGCTGAGAGGGAGTGCAGATGCTTACGCTTATAGTTTTATTCAATGGGTGACATATGAGCAAGTCAAATCTTGCTTTCAGCATAGATAATACAATGTAAGATATTAGGGCATCGACTAATGGGAACCGAAGGTACTGTGTGCCGGCTGAAGTTAATGATCTTAAGTGTTTGGTTCTGGAGGTGTCTGAGGCGTTCATGGTCTGAAATCTATGTGTTTACCCATGATGATATGCAACAAACATTGTGGTTATGAATAAATGTATGTCATAGTGACATGTGTAGGGTGTGGGAAGTAACTTTTTGTGGAGATTAATACATGTATGCCAAAACTTCTCGTGATTATTACTGCAAAATGATTATAGAAATATAAATGTGAATCCAGATAAATTCAAAGGATGTTCACAAAGAAAGAAGAATATACTTCATCTTTTTTTTTATAACAAGTGTGTGCATAGTTTGCGTGCCGCCTGCGTTGGGAGTGAGAATTATGAACTAATTATAAGTTATGTGCTAAATCTTTTTGGTTTTTAGAGACACAGCGTTGCGTGGATGTTTGCTACCAGCCCGTACATGTTGGGGCTTTTACAAAGGTACCCATGAAAGCATTACGTTAGGAATCCTTTTACATGATGCATTGGCTTTCATCATCTTATAATTCTGTTTTACTATAGAAACTCAGATTTTCAGACCCGCCTTGACAATACCCTTTGGCTACACGCAGCTCGCGGCTGCATAAGTTTTAATGGATACCCGGGAACTGCATCCAATTTTCGCTTTCATCGAACATCAGTTCAATGGCTCCTTCTGCGTAGATTGGCATTTTTCCGGAAGCAAGATATGCATTTTCAGCATTTAAAAACGTTCCCGCTACGCGGTTCATACTTGTAAAGCCGACACCAAAACGTACTCTCCGTTCGCTGTTTTATGTGAACGCCCGTGTAGTTGACACTCGTGATCAGTGAAAAATCTGTCGACGCACGCAGTTTACATACGGAATGAGGCCAGAGATGGCGAATTCAGTTTAATTTCTTGCCTTCTCAAGTAAATGAAATATTAGTTTTCAAAGGAAGCAGAGTCAGTCTTTATTACTTCAATCCTGTTATTTGCCTACATATGCCACCATCAAATCATACTCAGTGCTCTATTAAGAACAGACAGCCTCATGTAGCAAACAATGAGACAAACGAAGAATGATGTACGGAGAAACCTTCACTTTTTGTTAAAGCCTTTTGCTAAGCAAGCAGAACAACGTGAGTGCACCGCTGTGCTTCATCACTAAGTTGATAACGACGGCTGTTCATTATGGCTTAAATGTTGTGTGCATTCTATGTTACGCATCTACGCAATTCATATTTGCTCGAGGAATAAAGCTGAATTGGTTGAAGTGCGCAGCCAGGACAGATGTAGTTCATTATTATCCCAGATTAACAATGCAATACCAAGACAAAAATCATAAAACGGTGATATTATGCATGTCTCCATTAATGCCTCTCCTGCCTCCATGTTTCAAAGCGAAATATTGCGATATGCTCTCTGAAGGACTTACGGCTCTTGCGGTCGTAATAATACATCATCCTTACTCGGCCTCATTCCATACTTTGTTAGACGCAGGCACGAAAATGCTCAAAATTCTTTGCAAGCGAAAAAGTGAGGCTTCATCAAAGTTCGCGAAGCCAATTTCAGTGAATAGTTAACGGCACAAAATTTAGGAATATTCTTGCGCAATTTACTGACAAAGAATTCCTGCAGCCCCCCCCCCCCCCCTTCCCCCCACCACCTTGCGTTGCCTGCTCGACTCAAGATTTTTGTTCGACTTTCAAAACGGAGGAAAAACAACGGTGAAGATTGCCGCCACTGCTCACTAAGCGGTCTACAAGAGCAGCACACGCGTTATGCAGCAGAATAAAGCAAGAAAACCAATAACTCTTTATCGGCAAAAGTACGCAAACTAGGCGCAGGGACGCCAACGAAAACATTGTTCAAACTTGAAGCTCAATTTCGTCTTGACTTTAGGCGCAAGGCCTTCTCAAATTCTTGAGGCTTCCTGCCTGCTGCCCTCTTTCCATTCCCTTCCCCCCAAAATCGATGTGTTGAGCTCCCGAGTGGTTCATTGCTTGCTTGTTTGTTTTGTGCACGGGTCTTGCATATTTATCGCATTTATTTCCACCAACAGCCTTACGACAATGCCTGCCATCAATTTTGATATAGACGAAGGGAAATTTGAAATGATCTCCATGATTAAAAAATATCCTTGACGAGCACTGCGCGAAGTCCTTAAATCAAAAGGCGAGGTGTGCATACCACCGAGGCGAAATGCAGCGTTTTCTTCGCATCGCTCCTGGGAGTTACGGACTGCGGTATTTATCTCTTCAAACCTGAACCTCTACACATTTTAGATTAATGATGCGCACACTGTACACCGGCTCCAGTCTTTCATGCACTCCTTATGAATAGGATTCCTCCCTCTTCCGAACAACAAGTGATTATACATCGCGCTCAAGCATTCCGATCTAAACGACAAAACGGAGCCCAGAGGTAAAATTTCAATGCTATTCGACAGAAGGCTGCCACGTGGCATAGAAGGATTACGACCGGGTCATGGTCTGCTTGTGTAGACCATATCAAATCATTTTTTTTTATCGTAATGTTTCTGCTCTCTACTCTAGTATGTTTGAATGAAATATAAACGGTATTTCAGGTATAACGTATGAGACCTTATTTCGACGAAACATCAAGCTTCAATGCGTGCATACAGAACCTATTTTGCTGGTGAATGTATAAAAATAGGATTATGCGGGATCACAGTAGATGCTGTGTAAATTCCAGCCGCACTTGTCATGAAACCTTTGACGGGAATTTAAGAGACATTGCAAAATATAGGCATAAATCGTACTTTCCGCGAGATCTAACAAGGTTAACACTCAGCAGTGATGCTGACAAGCCGTCTATAAAAGAAAATTAATAACCAATTCTCTGGGAGTTCCTAACACAATGGCGGAAGTTCTTGCTCTGCGCATTTCTTTTAGCTGGGTACTAACATCAATTTCCTTTTGCCATAGAGTGGCAGAGACATTGAAAGCAGCGGGATTCTCTTCGTGACAATGTGAGTACAATGCTTTGAATGTAGTCAGCTGTGCAGTCTTTTCAAAGAGCCGCATACAAATAGTGATGCCTCTGGAAGGATTCTCCCTCTGCCGAACGACTTCTGTCGCCAAGCAACCACTGTGCTCTCTTTTTAGCGTCTACAGATGTGCTCACAAGTAAATTTTTGGATCTGGGTACATCTTTCTTGGCCTTAATATGGACGTCTGCAGGTTGAGAAAAAATAGAGCCTGCTGGCACTAGCTGGCATCGCTAACTTTATACCATGGCTGGCACTCGAATAACATTGTGCGTCGCATTGTAGAGATTAAACTATACAAGAACTGTTTGCGTTTATTTTTTAAGCATTTTCCGGATGAGAATGGGCGCTTCGGAAACAAGTATCTTGTAATACAATCCCGATAGGTTACCGCTTATTGAAAGCCAATCCATAAGCAGAGACACCGGCTAGCTTTGACGGAGGTAAACCATTCCCCTGTGGGCATTAGATGCGCACATATTTTTAAAACAGGTTTGTGTCTATCTGATAAGCATGCAATAGCTGCTACTGAATGCTCCAGTGGCATGCGTGGTGCGAGAAGTCATTGCAAAGTCATCGATTGCTACTCTCTAGTAGCGAACGTTCCGTGGAACGCAACATGGTGGCCGCCACCCAGACAAAGCACCCACCGCATGCTTCGCAGCTAACTCGTCGCCGACGGCTGAATTGTTTGCAGTGATGATGATGCCAGTCGGAAAACTACGCGCGGTCCGGACGCCATTCCGCATAAGAGTCACAAGAACCTGAGTTGTGCTGTGCTCCCTCAATGCCTCGACACATTTAAAAAATATGGCTAGACGGCGCCGTGACAGAGAGCTGGAAATCGGCTATTGGTGTCCCCATTTCAAAGGCAGGGAAGCCGCCTTCAGACCTTGGCAACCTCCGTCCTTGTCCTTAACGCCAACGATCTACAAGCTGACAGACTAAATGTTGGCCGCAAGTGCTGTCGTGGTGGCTTGAGCACCATGGGTTCTACCATCCCATTTGTCCCTCGCCCGTCCATAGGTACCGAAGATGGATTAGACGTCTTGCCGTCATGAATGTTATCACCAACCCGCCGCAACAATTTACATGCCGTCAGCGCCATGCACCTCGAAAAAGCGTACGGTAGCATCAATCATGTTGCCATCGGGGAGTTAATCGACATGCGGCCTTTTCCTCTTAGAGTGCGCAATTTTGTAAAATCCTTCCTTGAAGGCAGGCAACTTGCAGTATGCCTCAGCGGTGACGCCGTCGCATCGTTTTCGCCTCTTCGCGGCGTAGCCCAAGGATGATGTTGTCACCAACATTATTCTTGCCTTTATTCCTCGTGCATGGCGCCGACATGATCTTCCTGACGTTACGTTTCTTTTGCACGCTGACGTCATCAAGGCGCGATGCACTCACCGTGACCTGTTGACTCAAGCCGCTGCGCTGCAATCTGCGTTGGATATTACGCCGACTTATGTATCTTCAGTCCTCGAGCAAGACTACGTGCATGTCAGTCGCGAACCGCTGGCGGCGTGAAAAACTCCATTTACCCGGAACGTCTCTTCAGGAAAGTTCAAGATGAAAATTTTTATGTTGGTGGTCCACGATTTCGAAACGGGTTATGCCTGAATTTCACCGGCCAAATAGAAGGTCATTCGGATGATTGGTCTAATTTGACGCATTTTTTCGTATAACGGGTGGCGTCTGGTCATATTTTGCAAAGCTATTCATGAGGGCTGTTCTGCAACCGCGCCTCGTTTGATCATCATCAGCCTGACTACTCCCACTGCAGGAAAAAGGCACCTCCCATGCCTCTCCAATTAACGATGTCCTGTCCCAGCTGCGGCCACCTTATCTGCGCAAGAGTCTTTATCTCATCCGCCCACCTAACTTTCTGCCGCCTCTTGCTACACTTGCCTTGTAATGTTATCCAGTGCGTTATCCTTAACGGCCATCGGTCATCTAGCGTTCGCGTTCGAAGCAGAATTCCAGCATTTGACAAGGGCACAATAGAATCGCTTTGAAGCTCTAAATCGACAGCCAATGATAAGAGTAATTTGCCTTTCAGGCATCGTCCCCATTGTGGCGCTCCATGATCATGCACAGCTAAACGCACTAGAGGAGCCGGGCAGCAGCGACGCCATGGTCGCAGGCTTAAGGACAGTAATTCGCACACAATGAGTGCTCTCATGGCTTGTGCTTCGTCGAACTCTATTTTACTGCCACCGCCGCCACTTCTTTTTCTCTTGCAGATTACTGAACTGAGGGACAATAAATTAATGAATTTACGTGGACCAACACGAACTCACAAGGGGTCGTGCCTTCGTGACCGGATTGCGGAACAAGTTGCACAGCTGCCGAATGGCTCCATCGCGATGTGCCTAGACGCAAGCATCCAGGCGTACGAAACGACAAGTGCAGTTTACTGCCCGCGCAAGCCTGCCCTTAAAAGACGTCCACATTTTGACACCCGGAACATTCTTCTGTGCTGAGCTGTTTGCTGTTCAAGAGATGCTTTGCTCTGTGGCCGTCATTCCTGTGCTCCTTACTGCCTGAATTGTCATCCGCATCGACGCCCTTCAAGCGACCTGCCTGCACTGACTCGTCAGTTACAGTCCAGAAATTTGCCAAAACATCCATCGTCTGGCTGCACGCCATCCGCAGCGAATTAGCGCCATTTGAATCCCACGTGACCTCCTGAACTCCAAAAACCGTGCAGATTCCGCGCAACGTCAAGCGACACCAACTTCATCATTTTCTCGTCTCTTAAACTGTCATGTTGCCACCTTCCTTTTAATGAGAAAGGAGCACCTCCGGGGCCTCACACATGATCTCATTGCTTTGTGTGCGGTAAACCTCCCAGCGGTCTTACTAGCACAAAGAAGGTTGCGCTTCGGAGGGCCCGGGTGGGGTTTATTTTACCTGAGGGTAAAATAAATAAATAAGTAAATTGTAAGACATACAATTGGGGTTTTCTGCCCCAGCGGCCAGTGCCGCCGAAGGAGAGAAAGCTGAAGAAGACGAAGCTGACGCAGTTCAGTTTGCGAAGAAGACGAAGCTGACGCTCTCGAACTCTTGGCTTGGAGCTACGCTGTGTCGACAAAGATTTTGTCTGTCCACATTTCTTGTGCGTCTGATTTGCGTCTTTACATTTGGTGGAGGTGCTGAGAATCCGTCATCGTGGTAGAGGCTGGTAAGGGGTGTAGATCTTCAGGTCCGTAGATCCATAAGGTCTGTACCTCCAAGCCAAGAGTTCGAGAGCGTCACCTTCGTCTTTTTCGCAAACTGGACTGCGTCAGCTTCGTCTTCTTCAGCTTTCTCCCCTTCGGCGGCACTGGCCGCTGGGGCAGCAAACCCCAATTGTATGTCTTAAAATTTATTTGTTTATTTATTTTACCCCCCCGGCTTACGAAATCATTGTAGAGGAGTGGCGCAGAAATACGAATGACACTCTGCAGTTTCTTTAACAGGGGAAAAAATTATAAAGCAGAAAAAACAGGCAAGAACAACAATAACGAAAAAAACAAAAACCGCACGTATCCAAGGCACACGGGTAGGTGTCAAATACGCTATAGTTTGGTAGAACAGAATGCAGCATAAAATTAGATTCTTTCACATGAACGCATAAAAATGAAGGAACACTCATACAGAACACGATAAATGCCAAGTGCGAGTAATAAAAAAAAGGACTTCAAAATATGTTAGCAAGATAAGTACGAAAGCGATTGTTGTCGGTGTTAGCGACCAGGGCAGCAGGTTGGTGGTTCTAGTAACGGGATGTTTTGGGTAGAAATGAATGTGCATACGTCATGGTGTTATGGCGAGGTATGGCGACTTTATAGCAATGTTCGACACGTGCAGAAATATCAGTGGCATTTATTATCAGGTTTATAGCTTAGTTTATAGGGGTTTAACGTCACAAAGCGGCTCAGGTTATGAGAGACGCCGTAGTGAAGGGCTCCGGGAATTTTGACCACCTGGGGTTCTTTAACGTGCACTGGCATCGCACAGCACACGGGCCTGTAGAATTTCGCCTCCATCGAAATTTGACCGCTGTGGCCGGGATCGAACCCGCGTCTTTCGGGCCAGCAGCTGAGCGCCGTAACCACTCAGCCACCACGGCGGCTCTCTATTATCAGGCATGATCTGAGTTGTTCATTATAATGATAAATCTTATGGAAGAGGCAAATACGAGAAACCTTACGACGGACAGCGAGAGAGGGAAATTTAGAGTTTGTTTCATGGTAGTGATGCTTGCCGTGCGGTGGTAATTATTGATGATAAAACGAGCAGAGCAATTCTATACACTCTCCAATGTTTTATTCACTGATGCATGGCCAGGGCCTCATATGGATGAAGCGTACTCGAGTTTGGGGTGGACATAGGTAATATATAGCTGTTTTTTCAGTGAAGGTCGAGACGGTGAAAAGTTACTTTTTAGATATACAAGCATGCGATTGGGTTTGGATGTTATGTAGGTAATATGAATATTCCAGGGAAGGTTATTCGTAATGTGTACTTCAAGGTACTCCAAATAGAGAATGATTAATAGAGCAACTGGGACAGGATGATTGACTACGGGAAATTCGCATTGTTTTGCATTTCGCAACGTTCAGTTCCTTCTGCCAAAGAGAGCACCAAGAAACGATATTATTTAAGTCAATCTGGAGTAATGTCAAATAAAAAACATTAGTTATTTTACGGTAGATTACCAAATGATCAGCGAAAAGACAAATATTGCTAGAAACACAAGTGGGTAACTCATTAACATAATTAAGAAAAAGCAATGAAGCCAAGATGGATCCCTGAGGTGCTCACTCCTGTGCTCTCTCTCACTTAATTTGCTCTCACTCCTGCCGTAACTCAAAATTGGCCTCAATTTAGAGACTTATAATTCCGCCTCGGGCGTTCTGTCTGCCAATCCCAGAATACTCTGTCTATGTCTACTATCTTCTGTGGGTTTGCACGGCGCTGAAGCCGACGAGAATCCGGCACCTTATGGCAGCGGGCCCTCATCGACCAATCCTTCATCATATACATCTTGGGCGCATGGGGCGACATCCTCTCTCACTCCTCGGCTTCATTAGATCGGTCAACCTTTCTCCTTTATTCAACCGTATTTCTCCTTCAACCATCGTTACATACCCTATTTACGCCCTGAGACAATAAATACCCCTTAGAAAAAGACACCATGATTACAGTTTTTGTTTACAAAAATACCATAGATTTGAGAGCATACTTTTCTCATGGTCTGCACCTGTTACAAACCCCTGGTCCGGCGTGACGGCATAAAGGCTACTTGGTCGCAAAGCGTCTGTGTGGCCAGGATATCATGTTAGAGAATTGAAAAAGATTGTATTAATGCTGTCCATCATTCTAAAGCTTAAATTGGCCACATTGTTACGATCTTTACTTTGGCATGCCTCATACGGCACAGTGCAAGCCCGGAATTTTAAAACCTAAATTGGCGTGCCGCTTTGGAGCAGCGTATGACTCACTCACACTGGCTGGCTCGGCTGGCTGGCTTGGCTGGCTGGGTGGCTGGACGGACGGATGGATGGATGGATGGATGTATCTGTTCTGAAAGAGGGTGGCGGAGGGGGTCACCATGGTCGGTTGCTAAAAAACCGTTCTCTAACCAGTCTTTTATGCTGGAGGGTGCTCTCTAGAAACTGCCTCTTTTTAAAATCAATTTTTGCCTTTGCTATCAACAAATAATGGGTTTTGAACTTGTATTTATAAGTCACTGCCCATCTTTTCTAGAATAGTGCACTGTCACCATCTCATCCTGGACGTTAAATCATTAAATTATTGTACAGCCATCAACATCAATAAAACATTTGCTATAATTGCTCGCACCAGATCCTCTCACAAGTTCATGCGAATTATTCAGTGGCTTTTCACCAATATGTGAAAGAGATTGGCGACAAAACTTCGATTTTCCTTACTGAAGCGTAACCGATGTATAATGGGCGCGCCATATAACACAGATTTCAGTGCATCTCATGATGTATTAGGTATTGTCTTTTGTCACCGATGCCGCATGGCATAATACCTCTATTTCTCATGACGGGCATTGTTTCACATCTTTGTGTCTTGTACTTTTCGTTACTTCGTGCGTTGCCTTACTCTGCGCTTTCTATTTCTAGTAAATTGCCGCAAATACTAGAAAATTATATTTAAACTTATATTTTGTGGTAATATTTAAAGGCTTGAGGCGAGTCTTGTAGTAGTAGTAGTAGTTGTAGTAGTAGTAGTAGTAGTTGTAGTAGTAGTTGTAGTAGTAGTACTTGTTGTTGTTGTTGGTGTAGTAGTAGTAGTAGTAGTAGTAGCAGTAGTAGTAGTAGTAGTAATAGTAGTAGTAGTAATAGTAGTAGTAGTAGTAGTAGTAGTAGCAGTAGTAGTAGTAGTAGCAGCAGCAGCAGTAGTAGTAGTAGTAGTAGTAGTAGTAGTAGTAGTAGTAGTAGCAGCAGCAGCAGTAGCAGCAGCAGTAGTAGTAGCACGAGACATTATTTAGGCACATTACTTAGGCGCCTAAGACGTCGGTGGCCTGCTGTAAGAGCAGCAATTTCTTCAGGCAGTGTGCCCTATTCAATATGTCAGCCACCACTTTTATTTCTTTTGTTAACAGATCCGTTGAAGCGCTGTTCCCTTCAATTTTGGTAGTGGAGTAGGAAATCTGTTGGTGGTATTTTGTATCTCTGTAGGTTGAGGTGTTGTCACTACTTTTCGTTCGGGACAGATGGTTGCGTTTCATGAGGAGGGTTTAAAGCAGGAAGCCTTACTGAACCGTCAGATTTCTAAACAAGCCGTATCCTGATGTGCCCGGTTTACTATCAGCTAAGATGTTATTAAAAATTCAACGTTCAGAAACTGTGAAGTTGAGTTAGTAAAAATATTTTGCGCGGCTAATACGAGGCTTACAATAGTCCACGGTTTATAGTTGTTCGCGTGGGCATGAAATATTTTCGTGCTGTCAAGAAAATTTGCGCTCTCCGTTTGAACCACTCACCGCCCCTTTCGTTTCGGTTAAACGGAAGCCAGCATAAGTGCATAAAAGAACGTCAAGCATTGCATATCGTGGGCGTGTTACGCGCTTTGTGAGATAGCTGCCACGTCGCTCTTAAGCAAAAAATTCACGGAAGAAGAGCCCAGCATAGAGTAACTAAGGTGTTGGCTTACTCTATTTCTAAGCATATGTAATTCTGAGGGCCTAACATTCCCGTTTCCTTGAACTCTGGATGATCCCGCTCCTCCCGGCGGAACCGAATATGGCACAGTAGATACACCATCGTCTCTAATGAGTGCTGCCAACATTTTTACATGAGAAAGGAGATGGATGATTTCCAGGCTGCAGTTTCTGAATCTGCTCTACAATCACCAACCTGGTATCAATCCACACTTGTTCAATTATCCACGTGTGAGTTGTCAAACTCTGCACTCCCACCATCACAACCTGGAACCATTCCATGCACGTACTAACACTGGAATGCACTTCCGAGAGACGTTTCTTCCGCTGATAATTTAACAGTTTTTGAAGAAGGTGTATGAAAAGCCCTAGGTTGATTTTTTGCTTCACTGTTTGCTGATTCACATTTTTCCCCTTCCTGTTGTATATCGTGTGTTTGCACTGCATCCTTTTCATTTTATATTTTGTGATTGGTTGCCAATGGTGGCGCTTAAATGCATTTTCTTGTGACCTGTATTGCCCTCCCATTTTGGTCTTCAATGGCTGCAGTATGTTTGAAATAAATAAATAAACAAATAAATAAATAAATAAATAAATAAATAAATAAATAAATAAATAAATAAATAAATAAATAAATAAATAAATAAATAAATAAATAAATAAAGGACGGCCAGATGCGACCCGATCATCGCCTCTTCAGGCCCTCGATCTCCGCCTTCTGTCTTGTCCAGAACACTCCGTTTTCTTCCCTTCTCACAGCTCGCTGCAGACACTCACTGTACGGATCGCACAGTCGGACCAACGTCAGTGGTTGCGGTGCCCGTGCTGAGCGCTCTGTTAGCTGTCGCCCTTGATCGATATTTTTTCTATGGCTGCTGTCTCATTAAAACCTCCTTTTCACGATTCGTGTTGGCAACAGACACATAAAGACCTTGGTGCGTCATCCTTTCCAGGAACCTTAGGTCAAGCCTGCGTGTTATTGCATTCGCAATCGGGTCCGTCGCACTTCTGTGCGTGTAATGTTTTTTTTAAATGGACATTTCGGACTGGGTGCCTTAATTCGCGCAATCTTTCTGGCTTGGCGATGTATGGTAGTACGAGTCAGGAAGACATGGTTGCTCGCGTGTCATAATTAATCTTTAATTCTGGTTTCATTGTGATAAGTGTGCTTCATATGCGTGCTTCATAATGAAAACACCATTACCGATTCAGCGTGAACATTCGCTGAAGCTTAGAGGAAGATTCCAAGCAGGCACTGAATTATAATTGTTTATATATCATAAATATCACAAATTAAGCGCTACAGAGAACCAATCACTATTTGCTTACCTGAGAGGGAATGTTTACGGAAGTGTAAACAATCAAGGATGGTAAGTGGCATCCCAAACAAACTGCAAGCCACCACAGGCCATTTCCACATGGCTTCGTACCTCTCGAGCATTTGGAGTTGTTCAATTTTATTGTCCGAGTTACTGCCGGCCGCCGCCGGTCTGCGAACTTTGTGTGTGTGTGTGTGGGGGGGGGGGGGGGGGGGGGGGCTGCAGTAAAGCATGCTTTCAGGAAGAGGGCATGAAGCTTTGCTCTCGTGAGGCTTTTTCGCGCCGATGACTCTGGAGGGGGAGCCAACTCACGTGTGCGTTAAACGACTTTACCTTTTGTACGCGTTTTGTGGGACGCCATGAGTGTTTATGATATGCTGTTAAGAAACTGGAGAGAGAAGAAATGTTTTCAGAACAGGTTAGCTACTAAATATCGCTTGGCAGAAAACGAACTAGAGGATTTTCATTATTGCATAAAGTTAACGTTTCCTGGGCCGACGTATATTTCACAGCTAGTATCATGACAATCTTCGAATCTGTCTTCGAACGAAGAGCAACGACGATGCGGTACGATGGAAGAATAAATTCGCTATGGCCGCATGCCGCAGCGCCTTTCGGAAGTGTGAGATAGATGTCATGAAGAGGGTACTGCGGGTGAGCCGACGGCGACATATGTGCGTTTCTTGCTTATTCGACGGCGTACGCTAATACTTCTTTGTTCATAAGCTAGTGGAGATGCAATACCGAATAAGAGGAATGTGGTCATATTTTAGTGTGTAGATTTAGCCGTCTACAATCAAATATAGCTCAATTTTTTGCCGAGAGATGCTCTACAAAGAATGGACGGATAAGCGGTGTCTGGTATGCTTCTCGCCCTGAGTGGTAGAAATTTATACTAAGGCAACTTCACAGTTTCTTAACGATCGTTTTCGAACAAAGTCTTTGCTGAAAGTAAGCCGGACACATCAGTATACGGGAGGTTTAGAAATCTGACGGTTCAGAAAGGATGCCTGCTTTAAATCCTCCTCAAGACCCGCAACCATCTCTCCCGAACTAAAAGTTGTGACGACACCTCAACCTACAGAGACACGAAATACCGCCAACAGATTTCCTTCTCCACCGCCAAAATTGAAGGGAATAGCGCTTTAACGGTTCTGTTAACAAAATAAATAAAAGTTTTGACTGCGAAATTGTATAGGGCACACTGCCTGAAGAAAGTGATATAATATTGTAACAGTTGTTACACTGAAAAGGAACTGCAGCGGCTGAACGAGGACACCAGAGAAACGGACCTACACTTCAGCGTCGTCTACTTCTAGAGGCTGCGGTCTCTTTCTTCTTCTATTTCCAATCCTCGTGTCACTGCCCCCTCTTCAGGAGCATCGCCCCGATGCGGTGTTACCTTCAGACCGAATAGCGGGGAGAAAAAGTGTTCAAGAGGTACACCACGAGTCTGACATCACGGAATATGACTACATGCAGCCGGAAAGTCACTCGGGGGGGTCGCTCGTAGTACGGCTTCATTCGCACCACATGCACAACGTCGCTGCGCTTGCCGTTGTGCGATGAACGAGCTGGCGAGGCTGGTGCAACATCGTACGTTACGTCGCTGAGGCGGCGGACAACAAGGTAAGGGCCGAAGTAGCGGCGCAGTAACTTTTTGGACAGCCCGCGACGACGAACGGGCGTCCAAACCCACACATAGTCGCCGGGGTGGTAGGTAACGTAGCGGCGTCCAAGGTTTTAGCGGTCAGCATCGATCTGCTGCTGACGGTGAATGCGGTGTCTGGCCAGTTGCCGTGCTTCTTCCGCGCGCTGAACATAGGTGGCGACGTCGACAACAAGTTCACTCTCACTGTCAGGGGGGTCCACGGGTAGCATAGCATCGAGGGGGATGGTAACCTGTCGACCGAAGACTAATTCGAACGGAGTGAACTGCGCCGTCTCTTGCTGCGCGGTATTATACACGAATGTTACGTATGGGAGAATTTCGTCCTATGTCTTGTGCTCGATATCAATATACATGGAAAGCATGTTGGTCAAGGTCCTGTTGAGGCGTTCTACCAAGCCATTTGTCTGCGGGTGGTAGGCTGTTGTACGTCTATGGCTGGTGTGCGTGAGCTTGAGTACAGCCTGAATGAAGCGGGCCGTAAAGGCAGCTCCACGGTCAGTAATGAAAGCTGCAGGAGCGCCATGACGCAGGACGATGTTGTGGACGAAGAAGTCGGCGACTTCAGCAGCAGTACCGTTTGCAAGTGACGTGGTCTCAGCGTATCGGGTCAAATAATCTGTCGCGACCGCAATCCACCGGTTTCCTCTGGTCGACTTCGGAAAAGGGCCGAAGAGGTCTATGCCAATTTGCTGAAAAGGGGTCTTTGGTGGTGCTATGGGCATCAGAAAGCCGGCTGGTTTCAGAGGAGGAGATTTGCGCCGTTGGCAATCCCGGCATGTTGTTACGTATTTACGCACGGATGGGAGTAAATTGGGCCAGTAATACTTAAGCCGAATCTTTTCCAGTGTGCGACTAACCCCCAAGTGGCCGGCGGATGGTTCATCATGATAAGCGCTTAAGATTTCGGAGCGTAACTGGGATGGCACAACACGCAGAAACGTCTCTTTGTTGCTGTCAAAGTTGCGCTTGTAGAGGACTCCACGCCGCAGAATGAAGGTCTGTTGTCCACGGCGAAACACATGAGGTTCATGAGAATTCAAACCCTCCAGATACTTAACGAGTGGCGCCAACTCAGAATCTGCTCGTTGAAGCTGCGCCATTCAGGAGATGCTAATGGCACAAAGAACAGGGCAATCTTCGGGGATGTCTTGCGTAGCCGATTCCACGGGCGCTCGTGATAAACAGTCCGCGTCCTGGTGCTGCCGACCCGATTTATAGACGACCGTAACGTCGTACTCCTGTAAACGGAGGCTCCATCTGGCCAACCGGCCAGAAGGGTCTTGAATGCTGGCCAGCCAGCATAGCGAGTTATGATCGCTGACAACACGAAACGGTCGGCCGTAGATGTAAGGTCGAAACTTACTCAGAGCCCAGATGACGGCAAGGCATTCTTTTTCGGTCGTCGAATAGTTCCGTTCCGATCGAGAAAGTGTGCGGCTCGCGTAGGCGATTACTCGCTCTGCGCCGTCCTGCCACTGTACGAGGATCACTCCGAGGCCGACATTGCTGGCGTCAGTGTGGACATCAGTCTCTGCATTCTCGTCAAAATGAGCTAGTATTGGTGGACTTTGAAGGCGGCAGCGTAGTTCCCCGTTGGCTGCGTCTTGGGCAATTCCCCATACGAAGGGTATGTCATCTCGAGTCAAGGCAGTCAATGGCTCAGCTAGGCGAGAAAAATCTTTAACAAAGCGGCGGTAATACGAGCAGAGGCCCAAAAAACGTCGGAGGGCCTTCTTGTCGGTTGGGCGTGGGAAACTGGAGACGGCGGAAGTCTTGTCGGGGTCTGGAAGAACACCTTGTGCGCTGACAACATGTCCTAAGAAACGGAGCTCCTCGAAGGCGAAATGGCATTTCTCTGGCTTGATCGTTAGTTGTGCAGACTGAAGAGCTTGAAGGACAATGCGCAATCGCTGCAAGTGTTGTTCGAAGCTAGACGAAAAGATGACCACGTCGTCCAGGTACACAAGGCACGTCTGCCACTTCAAACCAGCTAAAACAGTGTCCATCATGCGTTTAAATGTGGCCGGAGCGGAGCAAAGTCCAAACGGGAGCACCTTAAATTCGTACAGACCGTCGGGTGTCACGAAAGCCGTTTTCTCTCGGTCTCGCTCGTCCACCTCGATCTGCCAATATCCGCTTTTCAGATCTAAGGAAGAGAAGAACCTGGCGTCCCGGAGTCGGTCAAGGGCACCATCGATCCTCGGGAGTGGGTATACGTCCTTTTTGGTAACATTATTCAGTTTCCTGTAATCAACACAGAATCGCAGCGTGTTGTCTTTCTTTTTCACCAGGACCACCGGCGACGCCCACGGACTTGTTGACGGCTGTATAACGTCGTCTGTAAGCATTTCATCGACTTGCGTCCTAATAGCTGCGCGCTCTTTAGGCGAAACGCGGTATGGACGCTGACAAACTGGTGGCGTGGCCGAATCGGTGACAATGCGATGCTTGGCTACCGGCGTACGTCCGACCTTGGAGCTCGCCGCGAAGCAATCTTTAAAATCAAGTAGCAGCGACGACAGAAGGTTCTTCTGATGAGGTGACAACTCCGGGTTGATTTTAACCTTCTGAAGGGCGTTACTTGGTGCGGCATCGTCGTGTAGATTCACCTGTACGGGGCACAGATTCGGCAACTTATCCACGTTGTCGAGGAAGGCGACGGCCGTTTCCTTGGCGAGGTGCTGAATTTCGTTCGTGAAATTCGTCAGAAAAAGTGTCGCACAGCCGTAATTCAGTTCAACAAGGCCGCGCGCGATAGCCACACCCTTCTCGAGCAACAGCGAAGGGTGACTGTCCGCAATACCTTCGTAGTCGTGAAACGAGTCGTTCCTCACTAACACCAGCACACTGGACCGTGGTGGCAGCATTACGTCGTCTTCGACTATACGCAGAGCGTTGACTCCTGGGCCTTCTGTGTTACTGTGCGCCACGGCTTGCGTCGTCGAAAATGTGACTCGCGCCTCGTGTAGATCGATCACAGAACCGTTTGCCTGTAGAAAGTCGAGGCCCAGGATCAAATCTCTCGAACACTCGCTCAACACGACGAATTCACCCAGGTAGACGAAACCGCGGATGCCGACTCGGGCTGTGCACCTTCCGGCCGGGCTAATGAGGTGACCTCCAGCCGTGCGAATGCTAGGGCCCAACCATGGTGTCAAAACTTTGCTCAATTCCTGGGCGAGGGTGTGGCTCATCACGGAATAGTCAGCCCCAGTATCAAGTAAAGCGATGGTGTCAGTTCCGTCAATCGTCACACGCAAATCAGAAGTAGCGCGTCGGATGCTGCCGCTACCCTGCCCCGGTGAGGAATCAGCGTATCGGTATATCGGCGGCGGAGGATCTTCAGTTTTCCCGACAGCAGCGGCCTTGCCTCCGGAGACCGCTGGAATTAGTTTTCCCGGCGTGGACTGGGAGAACGCCGCTCAGGGTAGCCGGTGTCTCGGCGAGGGCTTGGAGAACGGTAACGCAGCGGAGATGACGACCTAGGATCGTAGCGACCGTATGTCCCAGGCCTCTGACGGGCCGACAGATGAGCTTCAATTTCGAATGGTCGTTCGCTATTCCGGGGGCAAGGGTCGTCGGGCGCGAAACCACGCAGACCCACTCGGCGGAACGGGCAGGCCCTGTAAAGATGTCCGGCCTCACCACAGTGGTAGCAAAGGGGCCGCCGGTCCGGTGCACGCCACACTTCACACTTCCGTGGCCGCTGATAAGCTGGTCGAGCAGGCACACGGGAAAGACCAGACTGCTGCGCTGCGTGAGTCGTGGTATTCACGTCGTAGCCTGGCGTTGGGGCCCGGCAGAGGACAGATGCATAGGTTGGTCTGACCTCAGTCTGTCTTGGGATCTCAGGCAGTTGTTGCTGCTCTGCTGCTAGGCGCACCTCGTCCCGGACGACTTCAGACAGCGATGTAACAGACGGCGCACTGGGAGGCAGCTGGAGGGCTTGTAATTCCTCCCTGACGATCGACCTGATTAGGTCCCGTAAAACGGCCGCATCACTCCCTAGCGGCATCGAAGAAACAGCGGGCCCAAGCGTGCTTACATCCCGATTGTATTGCCGGGCTCGTTGCAGGAGCATCATCTCCATGGTAGTCGCTTCCGTGAGGAATTCGGCAACAGTACGCGGTGGACTGCGCACAAGACCGGCGAAAAGTTCCTGCTTGACCCCGCGCATGAGGTGGCGAAGCTTCGTCTCCTCCGCCATGGATGGGTCAGCACGCTTGAAGAGGCGCGTCATGTCCTCTACATACATGCGGACGCTTTCGTTAGTCCGCTGGTTACGGGAGCGAAGCGCAGCGTCAGCTTTCTCCCGGTGGTCTGCGTTGGGGAATGTAGCTATGAGATTTTGGCGAAATGTCTCCCAGGTGGACAGGATGCTCTCGTGGTTCTCGTACCATGTCCTAGCGGAATCCTCGAGCGCAAAATACACATTATGGAGCTTACGGTCGTCGCTCCTACCGTTGTAGCGGGCGATCCGCTCGAAGGTGTCCAGCCAGTCTTCCGCATCTTCGTACACGTCGCCGTGAAAAGATGGCGGTGTTCGCGGCGTGTGGTAGAGGATGGGCGCCGGGAACCTACTGTCTGTGGCCATTTCCGGTGGGACCGTCGGTCGAGGCTGCGTCTTCCTCGTCGGGTTGTCAAGAGGCCCGAACTCAGGTGTCTCACCGCGGAGGCGGCGGCTTGGGCGCTGATGGACCGCTGTGGGTGCCTTCTTTATCTCGTAGGCGTACGCAGGTCGGGAAGCGTACCCAGCACCTCCACCAGATGTGTAACAGTTGTTACACTGAAAAGGAACTGCAGCGGCTGAACGAGGGCACCAGAGAAACGGACCTACCCTTCAGCGTCGTCTACTTCTAGAGGCTGCGATCTCTTTCTTCTTCTACTTCCAATCCTAGTGTCACTACACTGGTCTCAAAATACAGGGTTAAAAATGATATTTCAAGACTGCCTGCTCGTACAGCAGGCCACTGGCGTCTTAGGCGCCTAAGTGTTGTGCCTAAATAGTCTCGTGCTACTACTACTACTATGACTAATACTAGAACTAATACTACAAGACTCGCCTCAAGCCTTGAAACATTCTCACAAAATGATTTTTAATTATAATTTGCTACTATTTGCTGCAATTTACTAGAAAAAGGAAAAGCAGAGTAAGGCAAGACACCAGGTAACGCTAAGTACCAGTGAACAAAGGTGTAAAACAATGCTCGTCATGTGAAAATATGCCATGCTGCATCTGTGAAAAAAGACAATACCTAATGCACATGAGATGCACTGAAATCTGGTTTATATGGCGCGCACTTCATACATCGCTTACGCTTCAATAATGAAAGTCAAAGTTTTGTCGCCAATCTCTTTCAAATGTTGCTGTAACCCACTCAAGAATGCATATTAACTTGAAGACGATCTGATGCAACCAATAATAGCAAGTGTTTTATGAATGATGACGACTGTAGAATAATTTAATCATGTAACGTCCAGAATGAGACGGTCACCGAGCCCTATTCTAGAAAAGATGATCAGTGACTTAAAAACACAAGTTCAAGACCCATTATTTGTACATCGCAAGGGTAAAATAATTTTATTTTAATAGAGGCAATTTCTAGACAGCACCCCCATTAGCGAAAAAAGGCTGTGCAAAAAATGCAATCCGAACACATTTATTAAGTTCATATTTATTTTGCATTTTTTTGTCCCTATACTTAAGTTGCAATACCAATGCTTTCTAAGTATGCTTGGAGTTATACACCGAGCATTCTTAGAAATGCATCAAAAGTACATTTTTTGTCCGCTTACTACAATAACTATACATTAAAAATATGCTAATAATGTACGTTAAAAACATTAAATATAAACTGAAAACATAAAATAATAAAACAAAATTATTCTACAATTATACAGCAAATACACTAAAAATACTCTGAAAATTTAAATAAAATATATTCGCTGCGATTAAATCATATTTTCATCTGTGATCATGTCGTCCAGTTTCTTGGCTTGCCACCTCGTAACAATATCATAAACGCTCAACGCGTCCCACAAAACGCGTACACAAAGTTATTTAACGCACGCGTGAGTTGGCTCCCGATCCTGCAGCATCGGCGTGAAAAATTCGCGCGAGTGCAGTTTCATGCTCTTTCTGAAAGCATGATTTACTCCCGTTCACAAAAAAACTTGGGCAGACCTGCGGCGGGCTGCAATAACTCGGACGATACAATTGGGACACTCCAAATGCTCGAGAGGTATGAAACTATGTGGAAATGGCCTGTGATGGCTTGCAGTTTATTTTGAGAGGTCACCTATCTACCTTGATTGTTTACACTTCCGTAAACATTCTCTCTGGCCTGCAAATATTGATTGCATCTCTGTAGCGCTTGATAAGTGATATTTATGTTATATAAACATTTATAATTCAGTGCCTCCTTGGAATCTTCTTCTAAGCTTCAACGAATCTTCGAGCTGAATCTTTAATGGTGTTTTTATTATGATGCACGCATAGCGATGCACGCTTATCAGAATAAAACCACCGTTAAAGATTAATTATGATACGAGAGTACCAATGTCTTCCTGACTCGTGCTACCATACATCCCCGAACCCGTAAGATTGCACCAATTAAGGCGCTCAGTTCGAAATGCCCGCTAAAAAAAAAAGAAACATTACACTCAGAAAAGTGCAACGGGCCTGTTTGTGAATGCAATAACATGCAGGCTTGGGCTCTGGGAGAACTAAGATTCCTGGAAAGGACGACGCACCAAGACTTCTAGGTGTCTGTCGTCAACGCGAATCGTGTAAAGGGGGTTTTATTGAGTCAAAAGCTACAGAATGCCAACCACAAATATCGATCAAGGGCGACAGCTAACAGAGCGCACAGCACGGCGCCGCAACCACTGACGTTGGTCCGACTGTGCGATCCGAACAGGGGGTGTCTCCAACGAAGCTGCGAGAATTGAAGAAAACGAAGTGTTCTGGACTAGACAGGAGACGGAGAGAGAGGGCCTGAAGAGGCGATGGTTGGGTCGCATCAGGCCGTCCTTGAATTGTTTATTCATTTGTTTATTTATTTCAATCATACTAAAGGCCTTGAAAACCAATCAGGGAAGGCAATACAGGTCCCAAGAAAATGCATTTCAGCGCCAGCATTGGCAACCAATCATAAAATATAAAATGATAAGGATGCAGTGCAAACACACGATATACAACAGGAAGAGGGAAAAAGTGAATCAGCAAACAGTGAAGCAAAAAATCAACCTAGAGCTTTTCATACACCTTCTTCAAAAACTGTTAAATTATCAGCGGAAGAAACGTCTCTCGGAAGTGTACTCCACTGTTAGTACGTGCATGGATTGGTTCCAGGTTGTGATGGTGGGAGTGCCGAGCTCGACGGCTCACACGTGGATAATTGAACAAGTGTGGATTGATACCAAGTAGGTGATTGTAGAGCAGATTTAGAAACTGCAGCCTGGAAATCATTCTCCTCCTTGCTAATGTCAAAATGTTCTTAGCACTCTACAGAGACGATGGTGAATCTAATCTGCTATATTCGGTTCTGTCGGGAGGAGCGGGATCATCCAGAGTTCCAGGGAAACGGAAATTTTTGTGCCTTTCAATAACATGCACGCTCTCCATTTGAATTACTCCCAGTCCCTTTCTTTTCAGTTAAAAGGAAGCCAGCATACGTGCATTTACATCCCCTTTTTGCCGGAACTCTGGATGATTACGTTCCCGGCAAAACCGAATATGGCGGATTAGATTCACCGTCGTCTCTGATGAGTGCTGCCAACATTTTGACATTGGAAAGGAGAAGAAGGATTTCCAGGCTACAGTTTCTGAATCTGCTCTGGAAACACCAACTCGGTATCAATTCACAATTGTTCAACAAATCCACGTGTGAGTGGGCAAACGCTGCACTCCCAGCATCAAATCCTGGAACCAATCTTTGCACGTTGATAATTTAACGATTTTTGAAGATGTATGAAAAGCCCTAGGTTGATTTTTTCTTCACTGTTTGCTGATTCACTTTTTCCCTTTTCTGTTGTATGTCCTGTGTTTGCACTGGACCCTTTTCATTTTATATATTGTGATCGGTTGCCAATGGTGGCGCTGATTGAATTTTCTTGTGACCTGTATTGCCCTCCATGCTTGGTCTTCAATGACTGCAGAATGCTTTAAATGATTAAATGAAGAAAGAAATAGGTAAATAAATAATTTAAGGCCGGCCTGATGCGACCCAACCATCGCCTCTTCAGGCCCTCTCTCTCCGTCTCCTGTCTAGTCCAGAACACTCCGCTTTCTTCACTTCTCACAGCTTCGTTGGAGACACCCCCTGTTCGGATCGCACAGTCGGACCAACGTCAGTGGTTGCGGCGCCTGTGCTGTGCGCTCTGTTATCTCTCACCCTCGATCGATATTTGTGGTCGCCCTTCTGTAGCTTTTGAGACAATAAAACACCCTATACACGATTCGCGCTCGCGACAGACACCTAGAAGTCTTGGTGCGTCGTCCTTTCCGGAATCTTAGCTCTCCCACAGCCCAAGCCTGCGTCCTATTGCATTCACAATGGGGTCGGTTGTACTTATTTGCGTGTAATGTTTTACATTTTAAGCGGACATTTCCCACTGGTTGCCTTAATTGGCGCATTCTTACTGGTTCAAGCGATGTATGGTAGTACGGGTCAGGAAGACATGGTGCTCGTGCATCATAATGAATCTTCCATGGTGCTTTTATTGTGATAACCGTGCATGGCTATGCGTGTATCATAATAAAAACACCATTACTTATTCAGCACGAACATTCGCTGAAGCTTAGAGGAAGGTTTGAAGCAGGACTGAATTATAAATGTTTATATAACATAAATATTACTAATAAAGCACTACTGAGATGCAGTCGCTATTTGCTTACCTGTGAGAGAATATTTACGGAAGTAAAAACAATCAAGGCAGGTAAGAGACCTCCCAAACAAACTGCAAGCCACCCAGGCCATTTCCAAGTGGCTTCATACCTCTCGAGCATTTGGAGTTGTTCATTCGTATCGCCCGAGTTAGTGTTGGCCGCCGCAGGTCTGTGCACTTTCTTTTCTCTTCTTTTTTTTTGTTGGGGGGGGGGGTGGAACTGGGGAACTGGAGTAAAGCATGCTTTCAGGAAGAGGGCATGAAGCTTAGCACTCGCGATGCTTTTTCGCGCCGATGCCTCTGGAGGGGGAGCCAACTCACGTGTGCGTTCAACATCTTTTCTTTGTGCACGCGTTCTGTGCGACGCCATGAGTGTTTATGATATGCAGTTAAGAAACGGGAGGGAGAGGAACAGGGGGCTAGCAGTTCTCCACGATCTCTCAACTGGTCATGGAAAAGAGCGTAGAAATGTTAACAGGCTCAGATAAGGGTTCCGAGTCTTTCGAACAGAAGAAGATAGCTATATTTTTGCAGAACCAGTTAGCTAGTACATATCGCTTGGCAGAAAGCGAACTAGAGGATTTTCATTATTGCATAAAGATAACTTTTCTTTAATCGAAGAATATTTCACATCTAGTATCTTGACAAGTTTCGAATCAGTCTTCGAACGAAGAGCAGCGACGATGCGGTACGATGAAATAATAAATTCGCTATGGCCGCATGCCGCAGCGCCTTTCGAGAGTGAGAGAGAGAGAGATGTCATGAAGAGGGTACTGCGGGGAACCCGACGGTAACATATGTGCGTTTCTTGCTTGTTCGGCGGCGTACGCTAATATTTCTTTGTTCGTAAGCTAGTGGAGGGGCAAGACCAAATGAGAGGAATGTGTTCAAATCTTAGTGTGCAGATTTAGCCATCTATAATCAGATATTCCTCAATTTTTTTGCCGAGAGGTACTCGGCACAAGAAAGAATGGACGGATAAGCGGTGGTCTAGTATGCTTCTCGGCCTGAGTGGAAGCCTACAATGCACATTTAACGGTCATGGACTTATTCACCGGTACCACGGGTAATCGAAAGGTATCTGCTCGGACTTCTTATGCAAAATGAGAATCATTTAGGTGAGCTATTTCTGCAGCTGGAAATGGTGCGGCTTGCAAAAGTAGTGGTCCCAGGAGCACCAGAAGGGTGCGGACACTTCAGCTCCACCATAATGGTATGACGCGATAGCGCCAATGTGTTAATGCCCAAATTTGAGGATTTGGTCAGTGTCATCTTTACAATCAAAGATCGCTGGGAGACCTCACACTTTTCCTGGCGCAGTAGTGCATCGGTTAATCGAGGCGCCACTCCCCCGGCAGGTGGGAGTAGCGTCCGCACCGGTGGCCGCACAGCCACCGGTGACCCTGGTGAAAAAGTGGGCAACCTGCTTTTTCGCTCAGCACGCCGCCTTCGCCGAAAACGCATTTTGTAGCTATAGCTAACTTACGGTAGCATTTCGAGCCTTCAGCGAGGCGGCACCGCCACCCTGTGGCTGCGCTGCCACCCCGTGGCTGCGCCTTCACGCTGTCATGTGGTTGGTCACGTGGTGCGGGGTACCCGCCGGCGGAGCGACGCCGTGGCTAATCACGTGGCGAAAGACTGACTTTACAATTCAACTGAGCAAGTTCCACTCGGCCAGCTGTAGCTATCGCGTCACTCCAGGTTTAACCAGAGCTAGACCACCGCCAATTTTTTTCTGTACTTACTACTGCTATTTTCCTCACTACGCCCGGACTAGCATTGTTGTGTTGGGGGAGGAAACTCACCAGCATGCAAGCCGCGGTGAACCTATAGAGAGCCTGCTCTGCTCAGGTAGAGCTGAAATTGTTCCATTCGGGGACTAAAATCAGCTACCGTCAGTCGCTTGGGCCGCTAAAAATGTGAGAGCACATTCTGAACGATTACAGACCCGCGTGTGGCAGACAGAATTCATTGCCTATAGCTTCTCTTTGCGAAGTGCAGCTAGCTGACGCACGGCACGAGTGGCTTCGACAGAGCGCAGAGGTTAAGCACTAGGAGTGCGCCAAAAACTGCTTGCTCTTCTCGCTAGACTGTATGTTACGTCGCTGCGATCGGCACTGCCAACTTCAGCGCAGGCACCCTTTACGCTCCAATAGAGCTTTTCACGAAACAAGCTATGGAGATGCTTAATTTCTTAGTGTACCATAGAGGGCACTGTACGGGTCACCTCGCGAAACGCAAAGCACACTATTCACTTCGTACCTACATGTTTATAGAGCCATGAGATGTTTCTGGCCGTTTCCATGCTTCTAAAACTAGTGACGGTACGTGTGCATGAAGCGCAGTTTCTTATTTACTTAATGATATTGCAGAGCATGAAACCACGCAGCGAGAGACGATAAACAAGTGCTGCATTGGACAACCTCACCACCCTAGAAACTCGTCACACATGTTGCATTCCACAACTCTTCACTGTGCATTGACGACGCCGGGCCATGTGCGTTAAAGCCTTGCACGGCAAGCTAAGACTTAAGAGAGGAAGTATGTGCAGCTTATAAGTACACACGTACTTAACTGATGCGGTGGTGACGCGGTGATGATGTGGTTTGCGCCCGATGAATGCCTCTCCACCTTCGATTAAATATCGGATCCCTGTCCCTGTATCTCGCAATGTGAGTTGGCTAGTGAATTGCAGTTGATGTTCTTGCCTACTAACCTCAGCGCTTGGCATCTGCGGCCAGGCATCATTTGGACATCTTGGGGCAGGCTATATGATTCTCTCCTCTCTTCCACCTTTCGTTTCGTTAAATTATTTTCTCTCTTGCTCTTTCTCCTCTGTGCCCATTGAAATTCCAATTTCCTACTAATTCCTTAATACATGTTCTTCTTGTACTTCTTTCATTCTTTATGTAACACTAAAATATAATGATAGAAAAGAAGCATATAAATGTTTATTTACAATTATTGATGAAGTAAATACGAAATAATGGATCTCGAAGGAATAAATAAAAAGCGTTAGCTGCCTCCTTACTATAATCTGTGAATAAGCCGGCAATGCGGCCGTAGCACACTGCTATCCAAAAGGCAGCTGCGTGAGGCATGAACATGACGTCAGAGAAGAAAACCGTCTTAGGCGGACGTGCAACATAACAGTCCGATTAAAAATTTTACCAAACACATGGGCCCTTTCACAACACACTACTCTTTACAACTGCTCTTTCTTAATCCCTGCTGTTAACATATCCAAGCTCTGCCAGTTTATTGATGACAACAATACTGACGATGCAAAAAAGAAATGAGTTTACACGGGTGTCCCTGGCGTGGCGCTCGAATGCAATGGCTACCGGGTTTTCGCGCCAGTCTCCAGCAGCTTAGACTGGCCGCACCCGTTTTCATCTCCAGAACGCGAGTGGAGATTTTGCGGGCCTCGTCGGACGAAACTACAACAAACGTGCAGTTTCCTTTAGAACTCACACCATGTATTCGGGCGGGACCAATACGAAAAAGTATGTTCGAACTATCTTCGTTTTGTCTCGACGTCTTTAAGGTGTACTTGTTCGGAAAGTGATGATGATAATAGTTTTTTTTGGCGCAAGGGCATCTAAGGCCAAATAGCGACAAGCTTGTTCGGAAAGGGCTTTGTTCGCTTTCCACAGAAAACTTAGACTGGTTTCCTGAAAGCCAGTATTTCTGAGATGATGTTCTTGACTCAAATGATTTCAAATTCTTGGCATCACTGAAGGGTTCTGTAGGCTTGTGAACAAACTGCTGGTGGTTTAGCATTGCGAAGCACGGAATATTGTGCGAAAGCAGGTTTTTGAAGGTGGACACCAAAGCAACGTATATGAGAGGTGTCCACTGACCGAGCTAGCCAGTTATAAGCCTCTGCTTTGCTCAAAATCAACGCAGTCTACAACGTTGTCAACGCCAACGGCAATGAACTAAAAGAAAAACGCATGCGGCCTATTTTGCCAGAAACGTTTCAACCGAAACGCTGTCAACGCAAACGCATGCAATGCACATTTTTGTCACTACCGTCACGTAGCACAAAGCTTGATTGAGGCGTCCACTGACCCAGGGAGCTAGTTATGCGCATTTCAGTTCCTTTCGTGACTTTCGCGCACTGATGGAAGTTGATGAAGACGACGTTCAATGTACAGCGCGAGAGTGTGCTGGAGTTTAACACGAGGCGTGATCAGCTGAGTCGATAGCATAGTCGACTCAGCTGATCACGCCTCGTGTTAAACTGCAGCACACTCTCACTGAGTCGATAGCACAATTGTCAGAACAGGCAAAAAACACAAAAACAGTCGATAGAATAGCGGTCTCGTGCAATGACCAGCGAAGGTGATCTGTTCGCGCCGTCGTGGGTTTGAAACTCAGTCACGGTAATATTTGTTTTAGTTCTGCAGGTATTTCAAAGGCTTCAAAGAGATATCTGCTTTTCCAGCATTGCTGGTGAAGTAGTGCTACCGCACTAACATGGTGATCAAGATAAGCGCTGCCAGGTTTCAATATAGACGTAATTGAGCCCATACGTGGGCCTTACTCCTGTCTCTTTGTGCCAGTAGTACCCCCGGCTTTTTCGATGTGACGCATATTGGGATGCATGATTGCTTCATCGGGGTACAGGTAGAGGGGCAATATTTTCAGTAATACCTGCCCACTGCTATTTGAAACTATTCCCCGTAGCTGCTATTGCGGATTATATTTCTTGCAGCTTAGCGCGGCCTCCCTGATTCTTGCGTTGGGATACAGTTTCATTAAATTTTGTTAGTCAACACTCTTAATACATGACCAAGATATTTGCAATCAGAAATCACGAAAAACGCGGGGAGTTGCGAATACATACATACATACATACATACATACATACATACATACATACATACATACATACATACATACATACATACATACATACATACATACATACATAACACATACATACATACATACATACATACATACATACATACATACATACATACATACATACATACATACATACATACATACATACATACATACATAATACATACATACATACATACATACATACATACATACATACAAGTTTTATTCTCCCAAAGAAGTGGAAGGAGGTGGAGGGAAAAGCCGTACATTTGCGGCTTGAAAAATCCTCCGCCCCCTTACAGTGTATACAGAAGTAGAGTGGGGCAGTAGACAGTCACATTTTTTTGTTGCAAAGAAAACAGAAAAGTACGACACGTACCGAGTATTGACGTCATTCACATAGCATACTTTAGAACTTTACTAAAGTGCAGACGGTGACACAAATGGCGCAGATTCCACTGCGTTCTGACCATGAAAACTCTCTAAAGCACACATCTGCGGTATCTTCAGTACGTTCGGTGCTTTGATTCATTCTTTTTATTTTCTCTGAGAGCTTCTGTATTTTCTAAATAGAAACACAAAGCTCAAAGGCTGCGCAGATATCACGCCTGGGCATACTCTCATACCCTCTGCGCAATCTCTCTGCGCCAAACAGGCCGCGTAGTGTAGTCACTTGTATGACTGGCCGAACTCCTTGAACAAAGCTAGTGCCACAAAATGGCAGGTGATATGACGTTGTGAACTTTGTGGCAATTCAAACACAAGGACGGAACAAAGGAACAACACATATTGCACATGCACACTTCCTTCTGGTCGTAGGCTTCAAGTGCTATAGATATCGTCATTAGTAACAAACTCACACAAACAGCTACCCTGATATGATGTGAGTTAATATAGTCCCAATAAAAGTCTCGTTTTAATGCCTATGCGTAGCCGCTTATGAAAGTCCCCAATTGCGTTAGGTTTGAAGGTAGATTGAGTTCTAGCACGTCCCCTGCAGTACAAAGGCTTCTAATTTACCACGTCCAGCGGAGGTTGAGGCCACCTAATCCCCGCTAGCTTCCTTACCTCAGCTCCCTAGCTCACTGTCTGCTGACCATCTGCTACGTATGCGTTCTCTTAAAAACCGGTCTATAGGCCTGTGAGGCTATTGGTATCCTAGTTGTTCCCTGGCGCACTCAGATCTCTCGCTGGCCCTTAACATTGCACCTGTCACATTCCTTACCAAATCTCTCGGCGATCTCCATAATTTAAGCGCAACGCTGTTCGCTGGCTTCCACGTTTCTGCCCTATAATTTGGTACTAGACAGATAGACTTTAATATTGACTTCAAATAATGCAGAAAGTTGGGCGAGTTGGTGGTTCATTTTTGAAACTTTGGACCACAGTGAAGGACAGACATATGGAAGAATAAGCATACAGGAAAACCAATGGACATAAACTAGATTTTACAGCAGTATAAGATACGTGATATTCGGATCATTCGAGGGAAATAACTAGAAGAATAAGAATAGGGTGGAGCGCATATCGCGGGTTCTCTCCGATCATGAATGGCAGTTTAGCAATATCGCTGAAGAGAAAAATATGCTACAGCTGTATTTTACCGGTACTCACCTATGGTGCAAATATGTGGAGGCTAACGAATAGGGTATAGCGTAAGCTAAGGACAACGCATCTCGTTAGGGATAACAAAATGATAGGTGTAACGTTAAATGACCGGAAGCGGGCAGAGTGGGTGAGGGAACAAAGGCGTGTTAATTAAATTTTAGTCGAAATCAAGAGGAATAAATGGGCTTGGGCTAGGTATGTAATGCAAAGACGAGATAACTGCTTATTCTTAAGGGTAACGGAGTGGATTCCAAGGGAAGGCAAGCGTATCAGGGGGTGACAGAAGGTTAATTGGGCAGATGAGATTAAAAAGTTTGCAGGCGTAGGGTGGGCGCAGCCAGGGATGGACAGGGTTAATTGGAGAGACATGCGAGAAGCCTTTGCCCTGCAGTAGGCGCAGTCATGTTGATCATGATTATGAAGACACTTGCGTGAGCACGATCGTCATTCTTGCGGCGTCCCTGGATATATTAACGTAGCTTCTTCGCACCCAAAAACCTATTTCACACATCCATCTTGCCTCCCTGAGGGAAGGCTCGGTCGGTAGGCAAGTTGCAGTTTCTGGCCGCGTTTATGGTTTTTGGAAGTGGTGCCTCTGATTGGTCATCGGAAAGCTCCATGACAAATACATCGTAGACATGGCATTATTGCCGTCATTAATCGCGGACCTGTTTAAATGCGGAAAGTTTCGGGACATTTCTTTCTGATTTTCTTAGCGAAGAGCCACCTTTCTCGCGAAGAATATATTTTGGTACTTTTGCCGTTAAATTATGTATTCATAGAGCTTAGTTTGATAGTTTCCGTTGGGGTCTCTTTAAAAGCAAGCCCCCCCCCCCCCCCCTCTTCCATCGAACTGTTGAGTGTTTGGGCTTCATTACCAGAACCGGGAGAGATCAGGCGGGACAGATGACAGCTAAATGCGGTGCTTAGAACGCAACACACCAGGCTTCCGGTTGTCCCCTTTGTCTTTCCTCAGATTGCCTCTGATCTCTTTCTCTAGGCTGGTCACAATTTCCCCCAGTCAGTCGAAGCCCCCATGGGCCAGGTAGTCAGTTATCTATACATGAGTAGCAGGGATTCATACGAACGGCGTGGGGTTGGGTGGAACGACGTCTCTTGGTGGTGAACCGCACTGGTCTGTAATTAACGGCTCCGAGCCACTGCACAACAACGTAAGGCACAACGTAGTGTGGGAACATTTCTTGGTTGAGGCCACGCTTTCTTGGGGGCTCTCAAGTACACTGCAAGCACCAGGTACGTAGCTAACTTGGCGGGGACGTCTGTCGGAATGGGATTGGTGTGCTTTTGCGACGTGAGAGCTCGAGGGTGGCTGAATAGGCGGAAAACTTAATTGGTCAACCACAGGTTTTCATCCAGCAACGGAACAGGAGTAGAATTTCTTATACAAAAAGTTAAAAGACATTGGTATGGAGAAGCTAGCCATAATAGTTACGAACGTTTCCAGCCAGTTTGAAATAAATTCATTTCTTCATCTCGTAAATCCTTCGAAGGCTCCAAGCCGACGAACACTCTGGGCGTTTCAGTGGCTCTAAAAATAACAAAATTCTGTCGAGAAACTTTACAGAGAGCTCTTCCACCCTGCCAACCGGAATCCTTGTAGGGATAAAACAAAGTGACCCGAATCCGCCGTCCAACTCGAGCCATTTCGACCGTATGCTGCCGGGCCAGCTAGAGAACGACTGCAAGTAATCGTGGGATCCGAACACCGGAACCGAAGTGAAAACCGGACTGCCAGCGCATCTAATTCGCATTTAGCCTAACTACGCAATTCGACCGTCATTTTTCTTCGTACGGGGCTGCCATAGCTCTCTCTCGCCAGGCTTCCTACGAGCCATACATATCCAGTATCGTGATCTTTAACGCTGCTTGGGAGTTATAAAAATCTTTTTAACCCTAGTAAAATTATAACGGACGATTATTAACAGCCAATGGTAACGCGGTCCCTTATTCACAAAGAACCAAGCAGCAACAAGAAGCAGCAAGGAGCTAGAAGTCTTGATGAGAAATACAATGTACATGAGCCATATGCCGATACTTTCATTCGGGATTACGAAGGGAGATCTGCCAGCCAGTTGATATCGTACCACTGTCTCTTGCAATTTTTCAATGCGTGCATGATTCGTTATTGTCAATGCTGGCAGCTTTCCTTTGGCGCACGATATCAAGGCACATAATTTTACTATATGGCACCGCTGGCTCAGAATAACAAATTCTGCGTATGCAGCGTCTTTGAGGTAAGTATTTGCTTTTTGTACCAATATCGCTTTGGGCTATAGTATTACAAAAGCCCTGATCGATATAAGAGGTTTTATTTATAAAAACAAAACACGGATGCTTACACTTAGTACAGACAACTTTGCGCCGTAGGAAGTTAGTTTATCTGATCGTGTGTTTTCCTTTTATTTTTTGCTAAGAATCATTAACTAAGCTGAAGTTGTGGAGAGTATAATATGGACGACATTTCGCAGGTGAATCTCTTCTTAAGCAAGAAATGACATGAAAAGCATGGAATCGAATTATAAAATTACATTCCAGTTGCGCGCTTGCCTCGTAAGGCAGCAAACATTTGTATGTCCGGTGAGCAGCGCGAGGGAATAGTTGGAACGCCGATATGGGCCGTATTATTTTGTCCGCAGCAATACTTACGGAATAACTCGTGAAACTTTACTTCTGAGGTGAATTCCTTAGCCGCCGCGGTGGCTCAATGGTTATCATGCTCGTCTGCTGACCCGAAGTACGTGTGTTCGGTTCTAGCCGCGCCGGCCGAATTTCGATGAAGGCGAAATCTTACAAGCCCGTGTACTGTGCGATGTCAGTGTACGTTAAAGAACCCCAGGTGGTCGAAATCAACCGGAGCCCCCCACTACGGCCTCCCTTATAGCTTGAGTTACTTTGGTTCGTTAAACCCGATAAAAACAAAATAAAAGAAGATAATAATGGAGCATTACGGTGCAGGACATCAACTCAGCTCATGAAAATTGGCAGCATATTTTTCAATAGTGTCAGAGCTGCTCACTAATTATAATTATAATTAAGCGTTTTCCTATTTCCCAGCCCATGTTCCAATCAGAATAACATTTGACGTCACTGTCGGGTCACTTCAAGTTGCCCAGATGCCGCGGGTTGCGATGCCCAAAATAGCCCGCAAGAAAGGAGAACGTCACCTTGGGCTTACTAAGAGCATTCTGTTGACTCCTTCTGCAAGCTAGCCGCGTGACGGCATTTGCGATTAAAGACAAAGGGGAAGACAGTTTCTGATGCTACAACAGAGCGAAGGGTATTTCGAAGGCCTCAAGAAGGCGATTTTGTCGGAGTCGCTAGAGGCATGAAAGTGTTGTTAATTACCATTGTTCTTCTGGCTAGAGTGGAAGATTAACAGTTTCCCAGCGTTAGGTGCAATTTTTTTTTCCGCTGTACAAGAGCAACCACTATGGCATGCAGCTTGATTAATGCAAACTTCACAGTTACACAACTAGCGAGAAAATGCAACAAAGGTGTAGGATATGTTGACTAAGAAGCATAAGCTACGCAAGGGTCGCTAAAAGTGAGCGAGTACAGGTAGTAAATGAGTAAACGCCTACTGCAGGTAGCAAAAACACTTGACCATCACGTTAGAAGCTACGCGCTTGAAATAAGCATTTGTTGTAAGTCGCCCTCTCAAGGGCTCTAAGAGCTCTGAGTAAACAAAGCGAACAGAGGCACTGTTTGCATCAAGGGCAGGTCTTGATCCTGAATGAACTTTTGTTAAGAGTTTCTTGAAGGCTAGTCTTTACCATCACTTGCATAAAAAAAAACTATGTACTCGGATCTTTTTGTTGACTTGCTCTTATAAATTGTGTTTCACGTGGAAATATGTTTGTATAAAAACATTTTCTTGCCTGTTACCGTCCTACATATTTCTTTGCCAGCCACCTCGACCAAATGCCGGAAATGTTAAGCACTGCTCCAGGTTGCAAAGGCACACTACTGGGCAGCCTAAACAAACTGCCCGTATAGAAGCGCCGACGGCCTGCATGTCTTGTCCCTGTCGTTTTCCAAAGTGAAAGCATGTCTTGTTTTTTTTTCTTCCTCCTCACAGCTTGCCTTTTATTTTTATCCTGTCAAAAATATGACAAGAAATTATGTTGACTATGCGCAATTTTTCCTGGTCCTGTGCACGTCTTCTGAGAAGAATTTCTTTTGAGCAAATTGCTGGAGCTGGGCGTAAAATATTCTCAAAAAGTACTTTGGTTTGGGATAGTTGGTGCATATCTTCTAGATGATGTCTGGACGGCGCGAAAACAACAAGGACAAAAGAGGCACACGAACACAACAGGACAGGCGCCTGTCCAGGACAGGCGCCTGTCCTGTTGTGTTCGTGTGCCTCTTTTGTCGTTGTTGTTTTCGCGCCGTCCTGACATCATTTAAAACATTCCTAGCTCAAATTTTCTACCTCCTTTGCAAAAGTATCTTCCCTGAGCCATTCATAACATGAGCCATCTTTCTTTTCTGTGTTTTTTTGGTGTTTTACTAATGAACGCAGCTCATCAGCACGCTATGGGTACTTTAAATTTTTCTTCCCTTTCACATTCTACTCCTGCGCGCCATTCTTATTCCACAGCAGTGCTTTCTTGACACCGGCTCTTTCCAGGAGAATTACTTTCGTTTTCTCGAAAGGAAAACCAGCCGAAAACTTTAGCCAGAAAATAAACGGAGCACACACAGCCTTCTCGGTAAGCAGCAGCAAAGAGTGATGGCACTACCCTACAAGCACTGCGGTCTGACCACCCCACTTCTCTCGCCAGCCTTGATGGAGTGGTTCCGCACACACCGCTAGACCTTTCACAGTGATGCGACGCACGTCTAGAGCTTGTCGCCCTTCTCGTTAAACCTGCACGCACACCCCTTGTCCTAGTTTCTTTTTATAGCCGTCCTGGCTCCGCATCTCCCAATCTGGGATGGGTTCGTTTTCTACGTTCTACCAACTCGGGTATCCCTATTCTAGTTGGTGGTGACTTCAACGGCGCACACACTGCGTGGGGTTACCCATCGGATTCCTCAAGGGGCGCACACAACCAGGGGAGCTTTTCAGATCAATCCTTTCAACTTTTAAACCACCGAAATTCTTCTACCCGCCCACGCGGTGGCCCGTATTCACCTGATTTGACTTGGTGGGTAGGCCCCGCTAACCCTCGTTGGGCTGTTGATTCAGATACTTGGGTAGTGATCACAGCCATATTTTTATCTCCGTCACGTCTACGCGTCTACGGAAAATACTCCGCAGCGTACGCATAACATCATGGGACTCTGTACGCGCAGACAATCATTCATCTACATTGAACCCGTCTTCAGCGCTGTCTACTCTCTCTGTCATGTTTTCGCGACTCACACTATTACCACTACTGTAAATGAAGACGACCCAAATACGGATATACACCTCCTTAATCTGTGGGTTCTTCGTCGCCAGGCGGATCTTTACGCTACTCGTCACCCCGATGACCCTTCGGCTCTTCCTACTCTTCACCGCGCTACCGCACGGGCGCGGCGCTATGCAAAGCGGCGAGGCAGGCAACGCTGGGCTGCATGGTGTGCCCGCCTGTCCTCTACGCAGGGCAATCGAACTTTTTGGAGTGTGTTTCAAGCCATGGAGCGCCATTCTCAGGTTGCACATTACACAGAGACTATTCGCCTCGCGCTGAATGTGGATGAGGACACATTTGCACAACAAGCGGCCCGTCAGTTTTTTCCGCACCATGACTGCACCTCTACGTCTCCGCCTGATTTATGGGTTGCAGAGCCCTCCGATAGGATTACTTCTGAGCTAACCATGGCAGAGCTGCTGGCCTCCATTGAACGCCTAAAAACTTCCACTACTCCCGGGCACGACGGCACACCTAACTCCTTATTCCGTAACTTGGAAGGCACGGCTTTGCAAACCCTACTTGATACTTTTAAAGAATTGTTGCATTCTGCCGTCATGCCGGGAGACTGGAATCATTCTATTGTGGTTCCAATACCCAAGTAATGTCAGCCTCCAGTATCTCTCCCGGCCATTCGTCCCATTTCCCTAACGCCTACCATCTGCAAGCTTTACGAAAACATTCTCGCCGCACGCCTGTCGTGGTGGCTGGAATCCCATGATTGTTACCCAGATTCCCAAATTGGTTTCCGCCCACACATTGCAACAGAGGACGGCCTTCCTACTTTGTCAGCTGACGTGCTTGAACACTCTCCGCAGAGTCACCTTGTACGAACCGTGATCGCTACAGGCATAACAAAGACATATGATAACATCCCTCACTCTGCCATTCTTGCCTCCCTTCAAACTCTTGGTCTCCCTCACCGGTTCCTGCTCTCTATTCACGCCTTTTTGGCAAATCGAACCTTGAGTGTGCGTGTCCACGGAAAGCCCTTTGGTAACTTCATTCCCAATAAAGGTGTGCCTCAGGGCTCCGTTCTCGCTCCCACATTATTTAATGTGGCTTTTATTCCTCTTGTTCGAGCCCTAGAGACCATCCCTTCTATCCGTGTACTTGCGTATGCTGATGATATAACTCTGTGGTGCTGTCATCCTGATGCGTCTATCCATCAGTCGGTCCTTCAGCACGCGCTGGACGTATTGACATCTCGCCTCACACCTCTGGGTCTAACACTCTATCCTACTAAATCATGTTTCATTCACATAGAAATAAAGCCGGCTTACGAAAAGCTCCCCCTTTAAATTTCACGATAAATAATTCTCCGATTCCTCAGGTAGAAACCGTTCGTATTCTTGGTATTCTCCATTCATCTGGGACTGGCACACCGGGGCTGACAGCCACCCGTAAATCGGCTCACGCTACTCTAGGTCTGATTCGTCGCATAGCTATGCGCTCTAGTGGCGCACGTGCTCATACGGCTCGCCAGCTTGTGCGCTCTATCCCTCAGCCACGGATAGTATATCAGGCACAATTTTAACGTCTCACACGCAGACAGTGGGACTCCCTTGAAGCTATCAATCGTGAGGCTATGCACGCCATAAGAGATCTGTCTCGTTTAACACCGATGCCTATGCTACAGGAGTTCGCCCAACTTAATACACTCAGTGAACTCGTCTACCAATGGGTGGAAAACAGAGCTCGAAAACAGTCTCTCCAACTTCATCGTTTAAAGACTTTTCTTCCGTGGTCATATTACCAGCTCACAGACAATCGCTCCACTGTTTTCTCGTCGGTATCAGCCGCGTACCTGCCTGAAGGGTGCATATTATACACGGATACATCACATTCTGCAGAGAGGGGAGTTACTGCTGTGTATAGTCCATCTCATCCGCATCTCAATTATCGTGCGACGTATACTGCGGATACATGGCATTGGAACTACAAGCCATTTATAATGCTATTACTTCCCTTCCGCTTGCTCCAACATTCAATACAGTTCATATTTACACCGACTCCAGCGCCGAGCTTAAACAGCTTAAGGCTGCTCGACGGACATTCCAGATTTCACAATCAATTCACGTGCTCTGCGCAAAGTATCCATGTCCGGTGCGCATACACTGGATTCGCGGCCGTGCTCAGGATCCACATAACATTCAAGCGGATGCTATGACTCATCTTCACACATCAAACGACCGGCCACCTTCCCCTCTTCCCCCAGATCCGTTCCTGTCCCATGTTTTCGATTCCGAAGCTCTGCGCCAGTGTACATGCGCTCTAATTCCCCCGTGTTCGCACCCTCTTCTCCGTAGTCTTACTCGGCAGGAGGAGGTATCCGTGCGCCGGATTCGGGCAGGGGCGGCTCTGGCACCATCTGTCCGTCATCGGTGGCGTACAAAAGATCTGCCAGCATCTGACAGGAGCCGTCACTGTAGCGCTGCACCGGACATTTGTGATGTGCAGCACTTGTTGTGCACGTGCCCAGCGACGGCTGCTATTAGAAAACGGCACCTCAGGGAGGTGGCCTGCGGTGGAACCGCGAACGTGACTATGTGAAGCGGACGATGAACAATCGTTTCATCAGAAACCTCTGCGAGTACTTCAGCGCAATGGGTCTTCACTCCTTTTAACTTCCAACCTCCCGCATTACTTTCCCTTTTTAAACACTTCGCCTCATGGCACACTTTTCGAATAAAAAAAAAGACCGTGCTTTTGGGAGAGTTCTCTCATTATAACAGCTGGCTCAGCCTCTTAGCTTTGCACGAGCTAAAGATTCCTTTAACTACCTATAAAGGGACGATTTCCGTCAGCACTTATTGTTTTCAAGAAGCCTGAACTAGGTTACTCCTAAAGCCCATTTGAGGCGTAGAAACTGCAGTACAGTTTTAGTCTTTTAAAAGGAAGTCTAGGAGGGCTCGCGATTTCATCGTTATAGGGCTGTTACGATGCAGCCGCAGGTGACCTCGGCCGCATTTGTCGAATTCCTGTCACTGTGATCCCTAAGCTTCTGAGACAAATGATCTCGGCTCTTTTCTTGTGCTATAGTGGTTCGTTCTTGTGGACAGAGTTCTCGGGGATGCGTGGAAGCCCTTCGCTAGTCGATACTTCTCCGTACTCGATGCAATAGCTTTTATCAATGTATAGCACCAGTTGGTCAATAACCAGGAGAAATCGTTTCGCACTATCGTTTTCCATCGCTGTCATTCGTCTTGACACTGTGAGGCCAGCTGCGCATCGACAGCGTCCGACACACCATACGCACTACCAAACGGGCAGACCACGAGAATAAGCCGCCAAAACCGGAACTAAATTGCAAGCGGCACCTTGGAATAGGGGGTTAAGTTGAGCAAGCAAAGCGGTTCGCACCATTAAGTCGCCATCTTAGAACATATCAATACGGCCAGCGCAGTTTTTTCTCGCTAAGTGAAGGTTGGGCGAAGGTGCTATTGGATCCCGAAAGCAGCGGCATAGAAAATAATTATATATGAAAGTATTGCGCTTATTAAGACGATAGCGTTAAAGGGCCCGTTGTCCAGAAAACCCGGTGTCGGCGTTGTGCGCGAAAAATCACGAGCATGGCTCTGGAAAGCGGCGCCCAGAGAGAAACATAGGAGGCAGGTGGGCCATGTATGTCACGTGGCCTTGCGGCGTCATCACAACCTGCCCATCGGATAGTGAGGAAACTGCCCACTGTGGCAGGTGGAAGTTAAATTAATGAGTAGGTCCCTCGTGAAGAGAAACAAACCTGGGTGGGCCAAGGCCCACCGCTGGGAGCGCCTGCAATCGCAGCATCAGGAGTGGTATGAGGACTCCCAGGGAGCTACGAATGTAAATAGAGAATGATCTTATGCACGTTTCACCTCTCCGGTGTACATTGCGACTGTCTGATGTGGCTGCTAGATGCCTGATAGAAGCTGTATCTGGGCTCTCTCCTTCCGCACGACGGTCTTGAACGCCCTCAGTATAGGCCCTGTCGTAATGTGGGCATTTCAACACCAGTGTGTTGCAGCTCCTTCCAGAGTAAAGAAGCCGAAGCGACTTCATTGCGTCGTCACTGCAGTTAGACGTACACACAGGGCCGAAATGGTCGAGCCATTCTTATGGGTCAGAGCATGGGGAACCGTCGAAAGATCGGTGTACCGTAGACTGCTGGGAAATTATTGCGACAGGCTTCGAAGGCGGGGTCATAGTTGCAGCTTCTCTCCATAGTTGAGTGCAGTCTGCTAAAATTCAGTGCGCAGTGGGCCGTCCTACGAGACGACAGCTGCTTCGAGCATGCTGTTCGGCTAGCCGGCTTCACTCGCATTGCCAGCACCTGTACTCGGCGTAACAGCAGCTCCACCAGATGTCACATAGTGACTACTGCCGTCTAGTAGTCAAGAAGGCATCGAAAGGCTTCCCAAGGAAACATTTCTTGGGCTGATTTATGCCCACAAAGAATTCACCGGGTGCCTGGCAATCGTCGAAGAACAGGGTCACCGCTGCTCTCCGCCACACTCATTTTAAAGCTAGGAACCTTCGAGATAATCCAAAAGTACCTTCAACAATGTCAAACAGTGGAGGAATAGTTGATTGTGGCTGCCACGGTTGCACAAAAACTTGGTCTCATTATGCGTCACAAACGAAGTGAGGAAGCCGCGTGCCGGTGGCTTTGAGCATCAACTAACAGTACAAAGCTTCGCGACAGTATGCAGAGTGCGAGTGCGAAATGGCCAGTGAAGTCCACTTGGGTTGGTTATACCCCGTCGTATCAGAATTTTACTTTGTAACAACAACGCTACGAATACATGGATTGTATTGTCGCTTCCAGCGTGTTACCTATTTATTTGTTATGTCCATCATTTTGGTACAGATCATGTCGTTATAATGAGGTTGAGCTGCACTTCTTTTGCAGACCGGGCATCAAGGGCTCGGTTTCGAAAAAAAAAATTTCCCTGACTCATCCAGATCTAAAGCAGCAAAAAAGAGCACGCAGTTTTTTCTGTTCGCGAGTTGGCCTTGAGAAATGCAGAGAGGTTAGACACAAAAACACAATTTCTTTCTGCGGCCACCCAACAGCGGCAAAATGAGACATACTACTTTTCTTTGACTCCTTTCCTCTGGTTGAACGTGTTTGTGCCATATATGAGCGGATGCTTATTTTAGTGGGGTGGGCTAGGACCGAAGAACGACGTGACGGTCGCAGGAAACACAATTTTTAAAAGGCTTATAGGGAGCTTGTATGAACACCGGCGACGCTTTATGGGTGGTCCGCCATCTTGCCGTCATAGGCAACAGTCGACGCATTCTCTGCACGTGCAACACAGCCAAATTTACATGGTCGCGTAGTGCGTGCAAGGGCTCTGGCGTGATTATGTACTGTTGTGTAGTTGACTGTAGCAGTCGATCCAAGAGCAAAGCGAAGAAACTAGGGACAGGATAGGCCGACTGCAGGTTCTACAGGATACCGCAGAAACGTCTGCACAAGTGCGAGAAGGCAAAGTAGCTCTTAGCAACGCCGACGCGAATGGCTCGCACGAATGAACAGACGCGAGATCGACGCCATTCCGGACTAATGGCGGACGTCTGTTCCCGCCACTTCTTTTTTCTGTATTGCTAGTCGATTTATTGACTAGAGCACCTGTGTTGTGTGTTTGACGAAGCAGCCATACCCGGCAAGGGGTGTATGCAGTGTTGCCGACACTTGCACCTCGAATGTACTACCTGACCATTCTTGCTTACGCGCGTGCACTTTCCAGGTTAGCCGTCGGAACTTTTCGACTATTGCAATTCCCACGAGGCCTCCTGGGTTATGCCTTGAAATGTCGAGATCAATCACGCTATCATCAACGCAAAGTAGGATCCCATCGCCCATTCAGTTCTACTGGCAAGAAAGCTCGCATGAATGTCGGCGCCGTCGACGGACGGCCACAAGCTTCCAAATGTGTACTGCAGCCGTCCGCGCGTAGCGCGAATGGGTCCACGCCGCACTGCTTTGTCTTTTCCAGATCTTTCGGGCAGAGCGTCAACGCATACGTTCCTGAGGAAACTGCCGACATCTTACGAGCAGGTAGGGGCGGCGCATGAGCAAACCCGCGTTTGCGTAGTGCTCTGTCGAAAACCACGCAGCACTCAGTGAAGCCTGGATAGCGGACTACCAAGAATGCATAGCGTCGCGGGCGTCCATGCAAGCACCCTATTGCACATACTTGAACACCGCAATAAAACAACGGGACACAAGGAAGAATGGACACCACAAGGACTGACTCGCAACTAGATTTTATTCACGGCAAAGGTCTCTTAAATACTAGGAGCAACAAACACAAACGAGAGAGAAAACAAAAGAAACAAAAGAAAAAAAACACGAAAGCTAATCATCATGCCCACAACGGTGACAATCATCAGGAGCGCAAAGCTTCACATCTTGGCGGGATAAGTACATCATTTCTTTATCAGTTAGTGTGACAGAAGGGTCACTAATACAACTAGCAGTTTCCCAGCGGATGTGGAAAGCCTCTAATATTTCACGTGTTAGGCTGTCAGTATGTAATATGACGGTGTTAGAAAACAGAGGGGTGCATGTACCTTCTCTCCTGTGACGGGCAAGGTTACAAGATGACCCATTATCTCGGGACGTCTGGTGCTCACTTAGACGCGCTTTAACACAACGTCCAGTCTGGCCAGTATAAGTCATCCCGCAAGTGCACCGTATCCTGTACACCAACACCGACATTACAGGACACGAAAGAGCTCTAATGGTTGATCTGACAGCCTCCAATCTTTTTCTTAGCGGTTGTTGCTGTTGCCTTCGCCTCCACCTGCCTGCACGCACCTCTAAGGTTTCTTGGCGCTGAAAAAAAACCACGTCAACATTGTATCTGGCCGCCACATTCTTTAAACCATGTCCTACACCATGTGTGTAAGGCACCACCACAAACTTCTTTTTTCTTGTTTTGGTTTATTCTCTCCCTTGATCCATCTTAGAAGTTTATCGCATTCCCTGGAAATCACATGAGAGGGAAACCACTAGATTTTAATCGGCCAACTTGACGCAAAATGCTTTCATTGACTCTTTCAAGACATGGCTTGTTAATGGCAGATTTCAGGCTAGAAAAACAATGCCATTTTTTACCAATTTTGTATGGCCTGATTGATAATTTAGGAAAGATATTGTAGAGCGAGTGGTGTATTCCCAACACACATGACGCAAATGCAAACTTCGGTCCCAAACTGAGTGTTCCTAGTTGTTCTTCCGGCACGTCGCAGTCGCCCAGGACTACGACCTTTGTTGTTGTTGTTGTCCACATACTATGGCACATGCCCACATAGGGGGATTGGCCAAGAATTTGGGGCACAGAGAGTTTTTGAGGTAAATAATTCCTGGACGAAATTAAAATGAATGGTAAGGACGTAAGAAGTAAACAAAAACGAACAACGAAATGAAACGGGATAGGCAGAACGTACGCAGGAGATCGAGACTACGACCTTTCTTTGCTCTGCAGCATCCTTTTTCTTTCCCGGCAAGCCTGAGCGGACTGATTTCCAGAGGAACTCTGTAATGCGTTCCATCGTCGCACACCACTCCGAGAATCCTTGCTGCCGACCGGTACTGCCACAGATAACCCTTAGATGGTCTTTGAAGAACTGTGCTTGACACCACAATTCGGACTTCATGATTTTGAATACTCGCCTGGTATGCCCTCTTGACGGTTCCAAGAACCCACGCACCATTTGAACGTCAGGAGGGCGAAGCCCGTATCTGACATGCCAGGAGAGAATTCTGGCCCTGCACACACACACAGCGATGATGGACACGATGATAGCAGGATTGACTACTGGGAGCAGGTTAGAAAGATTAAAAAGAGGGGAGCCCACGGCACCAGAGATTACATTCATTAAGGCTGCGAACTGGGCGAGTTGGTACTGAGTCATACTTGAACAGCGCAATAAAGCAACTGGACACAACGAAGAATGGACACCACACCGTTCGCGATCCTGTATACTTTCGTGCTTCGTTAATGTGGAGACTTACCGCGAGAGCACCAGCAGTTGCAGTTAGCCACCAGGAAATCATTGAGAAACAGGTTCCCAGGAAAAACTGCTCATAAAGTGAGTCGGCTGTAATAACGAATCAGGAAAAAATTATTAAAATAACACTTTATGATTTGTAATTGCAGTTAGCTTCTGTACATAACGATGGACTGTGAATCGGAAATAGACAACGTTGAGAGCTGCAAATTCATTACGCTGGGCATCATTATCCTTAAAAAATATAGTAGTGCAGTCTGAAGCTTGTTTTGGTCCATGAAGCTCGTGAGGCATGTCATGAAGTTATAAAGTATTTCTTACTATGTCCGTTCACATCACTCGAGCCGGTACCGCATATCTGTACCCAGTCGGCTGATGGCTGCTGAATGCGTCCTGCAATGTTTCAGAGGCGGCTACGAGAGCTTCTTTCAGAGCCATTCACGGAGTACGCCGAACGAAAACGTGCATCGACTGTGCACCATACCACTGTAGTCCATGAAAACCCCAAAAAAGAGATAAAAGGGTGTCACAAGACTCGCTCTGCCGTCCGCCGGTGCCCTACAATAAAAAAAATGCACCGCAAAGGAACCATTTGGTTCGGGTACGCGAGCTTTTGTTTACATCACTGTCCATATTAGCGCAGCAAAAATGCATAGACTCCGACTTGTTCTCTGCATTTTCCTCCCGTCCACTTTCCGGACAGCGAGTTTCCATATTAATGAGGCCAAAACACATATAAAATGTCTGCTCCACAGAAAAATTGTATATAATTCGAGTCGTCAAAATTTACGTGGCAAGACTATACACTAAAACACGCAGTAATGTCGCTTGAAGTTTAAAGCATAAAATTATATTGCCCTTGAGGTGCTGGATGATAGGCCGACTTCCTGTTTCAAAGAGCGGCGCACTCGATGTTAATGAACTCAACACAGGATTTTTTGGTTGCTATCATTTAAGCAATTTCCGGCACGCGCTGATCCCGGGGTTATCGAAACGGGAAAAAATGTAAAGACATCCATCGCACGTTATTAGTTTCTAGTGCGAAAGGAAGTGGACTGCAGATTTTAGAAGTGTTTTCTTTCAGCTCCAATCAATAGCCGGCTGGCACAAGAACTAAAGAATCGATATCTTTGAAGAGAGCAAGAAAAGCGGGCCTGAACAGACCGCCTAACACACAAGTACAGGCGTTGGCTCGCAGGACTGCATTGGCAACATAATTTTAGTCCTTGGAAGTTCTCGTGGCTTTGCGTATGTTTTAAGATATTTTAATATTATTAGGAATTAGCTGACTGAGAACTGATTAAAGTTAATAAGAAGTAATTTTGATTATAAATATAATAGAATTTGACTTCAATTAGAACTAGTGGCGTGTGAATTCCAACTTTTTTTGAGGTAGTGCCATAGTTCCGGAACGTTATTTATGCACAAACGAAGGACCTAGCCAAGTTCAGATATTTTATCTTTCTACAGCACCCGTGTACAGCGCTTTCGGGGTACAGAACTAATTTGTCGCAAAATGTTCGTCAGAACGAAATGAAACCCGCAACCTTTCGAAAAGTTAGAGGGATAGAAGCGCTGCAACATTGCCGCGGTTGCATAACTAGGCAACATTCAGCCTGTGATAAACACGATTAGCTCTAGAACGCAGGTGGCACGTAATATGGATCAATGCCTAGATCCAAAACCCATTTCTATGGTATTTTTTGTGAAGTTTAAGACATGTGAGGCCTTCTTTGAAGTGTGGTTCACACACCTGTGACAGCAGAAACGACACAAGTGACAGTAGGTGTCTCCCAGGAGTTCAATGTGGCGAAGGCCCGACAGTTTTACGACGCGAGGAAACAGATAGCCTTCGCCCATTACCAAAATAACTTCACCCATTAACAAATAACCAAATAACAAAAAACTAAACAATAGGCAGTGTAAACTATAACACATTCTATATCTTATGAATGTATTAAGGTGTATAAAACGTTCACCATGGCTGCACTTTCGATAAGAGAAATTGTTTTTTTTTGCAGATTGCTTGACTCCTGTGTTTACAAATAAATGCTACTTCCACGGAACAGAACAATAACGATCATATGGGCCCGGTTGTGGGTGTTCTTTAGTATGTGCCACCTTCCATAATGTGCCACCTTCGATCATACGAGCGAAGGTGTTCATAGGTGCGTGGTGGTATGGTAAAGTACAACAAGTGCTCTAACTTCTATCCCAAGGGGAGGTAGGAAGCATGGTAGTTCTTTTGTCTAGCCCTTTGCCCTCTTCCCCTATAGGTAGCCAGCAGCGGCCAGAGCTCTAGCTCTAGTACCACTATTTGCTTTGTACGGATCAAAGAGCAAGCAGCGCTATAACAGCTAAAAGCGGAAATGGGGTTTCCGGTGAGAGGTCAATTATTTCAGAGCTAAATTAAATGATGCTGTTGTTGAAGCAAGCAAGGCTGAATTTTACGTCTCTGCCAGCAAAAGTTGTTGCTTATACAACTCCCCAGGTCGCTGCCTCCTGATCGTCAGCGTCCGCTGCCCTTGGCACTGAAAAACAAGGACCGAGCGTTTACCCCTGCAAGGTACGAGGAATGATGTGTGAGCTGGATCGTGTCGTGATTAACGCAGTGAGGGCGCCATGCACATTGGTATACAAAGATTCTGTTCCTGTTATTGGACGGATACAATGAGCGCTATATGGTCTGAGGAATATGTGTGCATGACCTTTCGTATTGTGTCTTGTTTCGCGCTCGCGGACAGTGTATGAGTGTTTTCTCCCTGCGTCTGACAATTTTTAGGCCCACAAGCCTTAGTCGGGTGCTCCCTGGCGGCGGCCAGCGCCACTGGGGTCCCAAACTAGGGATCTCCACCTAGTGCTTGCAAGGACCGGTTCCTTACGGGCTCATCTAAGGATACCTCCTGTCCCTTGTATAGCCAATAGATGTTTTCACCACCACCGCCATGCGCCACACTTTCGCGTGCTATTGTCTGCTGCTTAAATGTAGCGTCACGAGTACGAAGCTACGCCTCAACCTTGATTACATCTGTGTTCGTTCTCTGTAATCCGCTGAGGTTCACGCAACATATTTACAATTTTATGCGTGCGGCGACCACTGCTACGCGCAGCACAATGCTGGTCACATGATAACAGCGAACGATGTTTTGTAATGATGCGGGGAAGAAATTGAAGATTTCCAGCTTGAAACACCCGGCCCCTACCCACATGCACCCTCACCCTCTTTTTCGGGCACCATACTACTAAGCCATGAAGCCGGATGATATGCCAAAAGTAACAAACCAAGACAACGCCCAGCTGCGAGAAGGAGGCAAGCACATGAGACAATCTGCCGGCCCCCTTTTCAGGCCGGACCACAGCTGTAAGGCTGGAACTATCACCTGCTGGCAGTATGGTCGGTCGACTGAGTTGCGTTCTTCCTCGCAGATCCGATGGAAAACCCGGCCATAACTGACCCGGCTGCTGCAGATGCGTGAAGATGCGCTCAAAACCGGATAAGAAAGCGGCGAGCTCGTCAAAAACAGGCACTTTGATGAGGCGCAAAATGATACGGCAATAGACGTCGCCTTACATTCTCCGCCGTGCGTGCGACCGGAGCAGCTGCAAAGACGATGCGGCGGGAAGGCCCCGCGGTGAGTGTCACCGAAGCAAGGGAGCCTCGGAGACAAGTTGACGCGAAGGACACGCGAAGACTTTTCACAAGAATTTTCGGAACGACTATTTAGTTAGGGATGCTGTAGTGGCTTATTGGAAGCGACGTTACGGCTTTACTACCGCCTTGCCACTCTACAGTCGAAGAGGGGATTCCTACTGTGGACCTCGCTACACTCGATCTGTATACACCAGCATTAGCTGAACTTCGTGTTACACTGAGGCAACTGCGGTGCCAATTTTACAGCGTAAGTTGTTTATGTGAAGCATTTCGCGAAACAACACACGTCGCCGCATCGCACCCACAGGCACTAGTTACCACTTCGCAAACCAGGGACGCTGCTCGCACAAGAGGGATCTGGAAATTGGGGATGGCTCCTAGTCTGACTTTCAGCAATGCGTTCCTGCGCATGATACCAGATGTTCAAGCAAAGGTTAGAAATTAAACAATGCAGCATAGGGAGACTTGCTTTGGGAGCACAAGGTTATACACCAAATCAGTGGGTACAGTGTGGTATGGGATGGACATCGTTCGACAGAAGAGAAACTAGCAGTAAGATGGAGTTTTACGAGCGATTGAGAGATGTGGTGGAAAATCAATGAGGCTAGAAAAGTATTAAGTTACTTGTTTATGAGAAATATCGACAGCACATGGAGAAAGCGAACTAGAAAACTGACAAGCAAATATCTGGACAGCAGTTGGGGGCAAATCAGCAATTATTGGTTAACAAAAAGGTTAAAAAAGCAGAGAGGGCTCTATGAAAAACAGGGATGCTGAGAAAACCGGCACTGGGAACATATAGAGTTTTTAAAAAGGAAATTGCCAAATAAATATCTACGATTATTGTAGCGACGCTCTTTGTCGTTCAAACCAGGACGAGAGTGCTGCGGGCTAATACACATCTAGTCAGGTACCACAAGATAGACACGTTATGCTGTGCGTGTGGAGAGGAGGAAGAAATGGCTGAACACTTGTGAAAGCGCTTCAACGTACAGAGGAAAGCAGTGGGGCTCATTTAATCGCAGCATTGGGGTTTATGAACAGCGAAGGAAAAATAGATTTTTAATTTTTTCTTTATTTATTTATTGAAATACCCCCAGGTCCCGAAGGTGGGGAGAAATGACCAAGCGAAGGTTATGTGATCAGTGGCTAAAATGAAGACATGAGCGAAATTTTGAGAGTCATGGCTAGGTCCGTTTGTCCGTCCATCCGCCCGCCCTCCCGCCCGTTCGCTTGTCCGCCCACCCGCCCGTCCGTCCGTCCATCCTAGTCCGTCCGTCCGTCCGTCCGTCCATCCGGATATCCATCCATCCGGATATCCATCCATCCATCCATCCATCCATCCATCCATCCATCCATCCATCCATCCATCCATCCATCCATCCATCCATCCATCCATCCATCCATCCATCCATCCATCCATCCATCCATCCATCCATCCATCCATCCATCCATCCATCCATCATCATTGCGGCCACGGGATGGTGATGTGGACAGTCTATCCAAAGCACTACCATCCAGAGGATCACAGCCCGAACGTTTTCTTCTCTCTAGGCGACTGACGTTAGAGTTGTAGTCGGTGGCTCCGGCAGCAAGCACGAGCGCTTCTCGAAATTATGGGTCGAGTGTGAGGCGTAGCTGCAAATGATATCTCTCGTGCTTGTTTATCCCGTTTCAGCAGCTAAAATTAGCCCGAGCCGCTGGTTGTATCGTAACTTGCGAAAGAACGCAGGCTTCTCCTCTGAAGGATCCTTCTCTCGCCTCAGACAGACAGACAGACAGACAGACAGACAGACAGACAGACAGACAGACAGACAGACAGACAGACAGACGGACGGACGGACGGACGGACGGACGGACGGACGGACGGACGGACGGACGGACGGACGGACGGACGGACGGACGGACGGACGGACGGACGGACGGACGGACAGACAGACAGACAGACAGACAGACAGACAGACAGACAGACAGACAGACAGACAGACAGACAGACAGACAGACAGACAGACAGACAGACAGACAGACAGACAGACAGACAGACAGACAGACAGACAGACAGCAAACAAGTAGCCTGAACAGATAGGCTTGTACACGAACCACAGCTGTAGCGCGGTTTCTCTCCGCTCGGAAGAAAAAACGAATCTATGCTCGTCCTTTAGCGAGATGCTGAACATGAATGCATTGGGGGTGCTTCTTACAGGCGTATCTAACACTCGCCGACAAAAAAATTTTGGCCTACACTTAAACTCCGCCTCTAAGGGGATAGCTTTAATGAGTCCCGTCAGGGGCTCCTCTTGCCCACGCTGACACGGATACTGCTTCCATATTATGTGAAAAATAACATGACATACTCATAACGCCGCATTTTGACGAAGCAGTAAGAAAGTTGCTGCAAATCAAGGTCAACTGGATTCCTTCCCAATGAGATTTATTCTGGAGTAAGCGTCATAATATGGCTGTAACAACTGTGTTTTGGCTACTGCCTAAGCAGAACCTCTAATGTCTAGAAGTTACGCTATCCTCAGCCAGAGCTCGGGCATGATCCGATTGTTATTCTCGTCACTCGAGCGCACGCGCCGCACAACGTCTTTCTTGGTCGTCTCAACTGTGTAGCAAACACAAGGTGTGTAAAAAACTTTCAACTTGTACGAAGATGTACCGAGTGCACGGGTAACTGAAATGTACAAAGTATAAACCACAAAAAAGTACGCACAAACAGCTACAACACAACTAAAGGCGACAGTAGCCGACTTATCAGCTTGGTATTCTTGGTGCCCGGAGACACGCATGTGGTATGGTATAGTGCGGCATATGAGGTTTAACGTTCCGAAGCTGCTCATGTGCTATGAGAGGTGCCGATGTGGAGAGCCCCATATTAATTTCCAGCACGTAAAGTAACATCGCACAGCACATGTGCGTTTTTGCATTTCTCCTCAAGAGAAATGCTGTCATTGCGGTCGAGATTTGATCTCGCGAGTTTGGGCTTAACTGCTGAAGCCATAGCCACTGAGCCACCACGGCGGGTGCATGCGACAAGCAGTAGGAACTCTTGTGGGAGCACATCTGGACAGCTCTCGCGGCTTTCTTGAACAAGGGACACTGCGATGCGATAAAGAGTTCCTTCTTTTTCATGCGGACAGCTCACCCGTTTCCGTTTGTATCTCAATATTTGTCAGTACAAAGCCATTCGGCAGTACTGCTTGCATGGTTTAAAGTCTATGAGGATCGGTTCTGCAACCGTAAAGCGCGTGAAGATGATGTGTACTGGAAATTGGTGGCCAGGACTGCGTTGAAGTTGGCATGACGGCACACTATAAAGCCAAAATGCTCGGTAAGCAGCCATAGCCGCAAAAACTCACAAAGTATGATTTCAACCGAAATGACGGCTAGTGGAGACCTTCGGCACTGGGAACCTGTGCTGCCCAGGTCGCACTGCAATTCTTCCATTTGGCGACTAAAAACTGCTGTTGTCAGCCGCTTGGGCTGCTGCAGACGCGAGAACACATTCACGATTAGATACCCGGGTCTGGCTGATAGCATTCCCTTCCTAGCTTCTCTCGGCGTAGCCCAAATAGCTGACGCACTGCACGTGTGGCTTCGACAAAGTGCGGAGGCTAACGCCATTAAGCGCATGCAGGTGGCGCGGAAAAGCACCACGAGTGCCCCAAAAACTGCTTGCTCTTCTCGCAAGGCAGTGTGTTATGGTGATGCAATCAACACTGCAAACTTCAGCGCATGTTCCCCAGAGCCCGCCCACCACCATTGTGCTCGCACTGATTGGTCTCGATGTGGGAGGCGTTTCGCAACCACCAGGTACCTGGCGTCATCAGGCACTCTCAAACGATCTGCGCATACGGACTGATGGCGCGGGCTCCAGATGCTCCTTTAACGATAATGGTAACACAGTACACGCTATGCTAAAGGTGTCTATTTTCTCAGAACTTCATATGGTTGCAGAGGTACACTTCAAAGACAGCAGTGAGGAAAGCTCATTGTCCCGGCCACACGGGAAACATTGAATCAGGCGACTAGAGTGAGGAAATCCATAAAAAATTTGATTGTTCTATTAGCTTGTAACCTTCTGTTCAATTTTTCTCTTGCAACCTAGAAAAACCTGCCATAAAGCGTCCGTGCCGAAGGAGGCACTGTTTCTAGTAAAACCTTGTTCACATGCTAGCTTCTTCCTCTATATATTTATGTGCACTAACATCCTTTGGGACGTGAAAAGAGGAGTGAAACGGGTGATATTTATTTGACAATATCTGTCCATTTTTATGCGTGAAACATAGCCTGTACCTTCGCCTTGAAGTAGTTATTTTCCTCGTCTGATATTTTTCCAGCCCTACCATCCTGGGTTGTTTCCGCCTTGGACGTCAAGTCTAATGGCTTTGCAAAATTAGACTGAAGAGGGTTTTTCTGGCCAGTGTCTCGCCCGTTCTGCGGAGAAAAGACACGCCGTCTTCGGCTCTTTTGTGGAGGCGCTAACCTAAATGCATCTACATTTAGCACGAACCTATAGCTTTCGAATGGACCGAGCCCCTACTCACGTAGAAGGTGGCGTGCAACAGGAAGAAGGTGCTGTCGGAGAGCGCGACTGAGAGCAGCATCTCGGCGTAGTGCAGGCTACTCTGCAGCGAGGCGTACTGGGCCAGCAGCAGGTGCCATGGTTCCGGAGAAGGTAGCCGCAGCGACCAGGCGCTGTACAGCAGCGACAGAAGCGCCATGTTTCCTGCCTGAGATAAAGACCGGACACAATGGGCCCTTCATGAGGCATACACGGATGTGTGGAGGCTGAAAGAAGCAAACAAAACAAAGATGGGTCCCAGCAAAAGGGAACCAAACATGCCGCTTAGCCCTGTCGTGTCCGTCACATTCTCCAGTGTCCCGTCTTTGCTTTGTTTAGTTGTTCCGCCACCAGACATGTGCAAGGTTGCTGAAGGAAACGTCAGAAAGTGCAATGTCTTTTTCCAGATGATGGATGGCCAATAGATTTTGGCAATACTTCACGTCTATTAACGGCGAGAACAGGAGCGTCCTATATCCACTCAAAACCACTTGCGTCCCGCCCATGTTACGTCACCTTGTAATGGAAAGACAAAACTTTTTACTGCTGGGGTTGAACCAAATACGTGACGGTTGGGCTGAGCGACACTGCCAGACGTATAGCCATCGCATTCCCAGAGAATAATGGAACTCGCTGTGTGACGCGTACCATTTCGAAGCAGAGGAACCAGTTGTGAGTGTTGGGCGTACTGTTTGCAAGGTGTGAGCGCTCCACTTCGGTGACGAAAGCCGACACACTTCACAGCCAGCACTGAAAGAAGAAACATATAAACAGCAAATGTGATTCACTCTGCTACTTTTCTAAGCTTAAAATGCTGTCGGCACTCATTGTATATTCCGTTCTGCGGTTTCAACGGTTGGCTGCAAAGTAGACATATTAGGCCGCTAGGGGGCAAGCTGATGACCCTGTCTTAAATCGCTGCGGCGAAAGACCAGTATTTGTAACGCATTGATGCTGCGCTCTAGGCCAAAAAGTACAGTGTGCAGTACACCACGCCGCCGCCCATGAGCATGCAGAAGTCGCTAATGACTCGACAGAGTTTGGGCAAATTTCTGCGCCTGTCCACCAGTATAGAGTGCATAGTTGCAGCAAACTTAGCCGCCTTTGAAACCATCATCATCGTCAGCCTGACTGCACCCATTGCAGGGCAAAAGCCTCTCCCATGTCTCTCCAATTGACCTTTCTGAAGGCTGTGTGCAAAAAAACGTTGATGAATAGAAGGTTACCAATATTACTCAAAAGAAAGGTGTACAACAGTTGTATCTAACCGGTACTCACTTTCGGGGCAGAAGCGTGGAGGTTAACGAAAAGGGTTAAGCTTAAGTTAAGGACAACACAGCGAGCCATGGAAAGGAAAATGGTAGGTGTAACGTTAAGAGGCCGAAGTGAGCAGAGTGGGTGAGGGAACAAACGCGTTTTAATGACATTCTAGTCGAATTCAAGAGGTAGAAATGGGCATGGGCAGGGCATGTACCGCTAAGGCAAGATAACCACTGATCCTTAAGGGTAACGGAGAGGATTCCAAGAGAAGGCAAGCGGAGCAGGGGGCGGCAGAAGGTTAGGCGGGTGGATGACATTAGGAAGTTTGCAGGCATAGGGTGGGCGCAGCTGGCAAATGACAGGGTTAATTGGAGAGACATGGGAGAGACCTTTGCCCTGCAGTGAATGTAGTCAGGCTGATGACGATGATGGTTTGTGCAAGCTTATTTCTCCGTCATGACACCATGATATATATTGGTGTCAGGTGTGTAAGCACTCTTTGTCCGGTCGTGTCCAGTGTGGGAGCAGGGAAAGACGAGACCTCCTGGCATTGTCCAAGGTCCTTTGGATGACAGTCCAGTACCAACCCCAGCGCAAGATGGCTTGGCTTTTTCAGAAGTATCAAAATAGTACTAGCCTACTGTAAAGTTCGCTGACCTTTCCGCGAACGTGTTGGCCTTGTGTTCACAAGGAGGGCCGCTCCAGTGGAGTCGAAAGTCGCCAAAAAAGGGATCCGTCCCGTCCCGGCCTCCCCTGCTTGCGGCGGACTTCCTTACCTCCTTCGCGCGGTCACCGGCATAGCCGGTCTTAAGAAGCCTAAACATGTACAGGTTTCGACATGTGTGCGTTGTCAAGGGGTTGCTGAGGCTTCGGTAATGCACGAGATACGGCTGAGTATTAGCCGAGTGATCGGAAACCCACTATTCCCGTAAAGACTGTCCTCTTCTCTTTCGGTGTGTTCTGTAAACAACTTTAGTGATCGTCTCGTCGGCATATTTTTGTCGCGTGTGCGAAGGAGATAGGAAAGTGGTAACGGCTGGGCCATGGGTGCCGTGGGAGAGGGTGGTCGCGTTTGTGCTGTTTGTGTATTTGATTGCAACCTCTCCTTTCCCAAATGTTTAATCCGCACTCTTTCCGCAAACTCTGATTACTTGGCGGAAACGTTATTTTCCTTTCCCTGACCACTGATTGGTGAGGTGTGTCGCTTGTAGTCTTATCGGTGCCTGTCCCTGCTAAGGGCGGACACAGAGGGTTTAAAAACAAGCGCGCTGGGTTGAATGAGGGCTGAATTCGTCTGATCAAAGGTATAGTCATGTAAATAGTTTTCTCCTTGCTTTCTTTCTTCTTGTTTTATTTATGTAGTAAATAAATAGTTATCCTTCTCTTTTCTTCGAGTAACGTGAAAGTTTGCGAGTTAGAATCCCCGGATCATCAAGAAACCCTGATTTCATAATCAACAAAGTGTTTCCTCTCATTACCACCTGAAGGGGGAAACGCAACTCTTACTACGGCGAAACCATTGCAAGCTCCCCTGGCAACTGTGCCGCTGAGATAAAGATAAGTAATTGAAAAGTGAACAAGTTTCGTTGATTGAGGACAAGGCATTCGTGGTTTATTGGTCAGGTGTAATGTCCACCCTGGCTAGGAGAGAAATGGCGAACACATGCCAGGCGTACCAATTAACCGCCTTTAAAGTAAACAAACATTGTGTTTTGCATAAATGCGATAACTCGTTGCAGCCTGTACACCATGACGGTAACTTGGACCGGCCATACTCCCGGTAAATAGCATCTGATGGTGCGAACACATTCTCAAGGCTGTTTGGCATTGCTAAGAAAATTAGAGCGCACGTGCAATCCAATGCCAGAATGACAGACATGGTGCTCTTTCTTGTACGATGACCTGGCACCAACTAGACGACGGACCTTGAACCATCGTTTCTTCGCATTTGTGCTTCTTGTGCCCGTATGAGAGCAGATTCTGTCGAAATGAAGGCTTTTCGTGAAATCTGAACGGATGTAGCGCGGTAGCCTCTGTAGAATTATAACAGTGTCATACCTGGAAACGCAGACTCTATGGTACAGTGTTGTAGTCTCAGATCTTTGCCGTCAGCCCCGCCATGTGCGAGCATTTCCGGCTGCGATGCCTCGGGTCTGATGGTTTCAGAGGCGGCGTATAGAACGCCTTCCAAATTCCTCTTTGTGCCATTACATTTCACTTGGCCCTAGTTTTGCCTGCCCAAGCTTTGCATTTTTTTCACTGCTTATTTGGCTGTTGAAGGCAGCACCGAAGTTTACTAATGCCCAAATTCATCAGAGAGCTGGCTGCACGGATTTTATCGGATACAATTTTGCGTCGACGTCGCAGGTCTCATCATCACCTAGACAAAAATAAATCTAAACTAAAGAGAGATCCCCACGCAAGGTCTCCTCTATAACAATACAGAGTACCCACGTCTTTGAACCCGCACTCTGCATCTATACACGCGCCCGTTGCTAGGAGTTTAGATTGTCCTCTGTTATTCATGTGGACGCTTGGAGGGAGAGCTCGACGCAGGTGAGGAAGACGTAATAGACGAGAATAAGATAGCCTCGCCAGATTGACACCTGTCTTGAGAAGAAGAACCGCGGGAAGGCGCGGTAATCTACAAACCACCAGAGCACTCGGTGGCAATGCACTTCTACGGATCTTGCACCCAGAGTTTTTTCCGCTCAAACATGTTTTACATTTGATTTTCGTTCATACATCATCAGTACACCCTCGAGACTGATGTGTTTCTTGCATGCTAAGGTGAAAATGCTGCATTGATCCGCTTTTTACCGACTGCATCAAGTGCAGTGAAGGAAATACAATAAGCGCTACGCAACACAACAACTTGATACGGTAGTTAGAAATTGAGAGATTTGTTTAAGATAGAGGCAGTGAGGCTGGCCTCATGGATCATTATGTGCCGAGCTACTATGCAGTGAGGAAGCGGGCAAGAAAGAATGTTATGAAGTGTGATGATGTGGATATAAGAAAGAAGAGAATATCTACAGGCACATAAGGAGAGGGCCAAGTCCCAACCGCAAGTATAGACTCGGGTTTTGCACGAAAAAAAAGACCGCCCGAATTTCCGCGAGAGATTTCCGTCTCTGCAACCAAGATACTAAATATCCTGATCGGAAGTCGAGGAAACCAGTTGGTTTACATTATGCACCATTTCATCTAATTTCCAATCAGCTGCAAGACGCCATAATCCGATATTTCGCTAACTGCAACTCGCCGAAGAAACGCATTAGATATGTCATCCGTTACCAGCAAAGACTTAACACTTAATTTGAATATTATATTATGTTTGGCAGGGTAGGATATATTGGCACAAGAAAATTTTGCGGGCGTATTTACTGGTGGTTGGGAACTGGAAAATGCGCTGTTGAAGTGGAAATTAAAGTGGTGCGCCATATTGTTAGGATCGGATTAATGATTTTCCCTATAGTCATGAGGGCGAACGCATCTTTCTTTCTCGCTTCGCACTCTGTTTAAAATATATTATGCTCTAGACTCAATACCCTAGGTGTGTCATGTTGCTCCGTAATCCTACTTTTGATATCTTTCCAACTTTTATTTCTGCTGAAGCTGTTGCTATCTTATGTTCCACACTGACAGAGCATTTTCCTTTTATTGCAGTATACATTCCGCCTCGTGCAGATATTGAAGCGGCTCTTGCTTTGCTTACTACTTGAAACAAACTTCGCCCACTGATAAAATAATTATTTGCGGAGATTTTAATGCAAAAAACGTTTTATGGGGCGGAAAGATCACTGACACTAGAGGAGCTCATGTTCTAGAGGAACCACATCGTCGAAGACTCGAGAAAAGGCAAGGATTCGAAAAGGACTACTGCGGACTTACAGGGGACCCTGTAAGTATGATTCTTGGAATAAAGAGACTTTGCGCACAGGGTTGTCTTAGCTAAAGAGCCAGAACCAGGGCAACTCTTTTACGGAAACATGAGGTGACCTGCGGCGTTCCTTCCTTGGCTCAGTTCCTTGGTTTTCATGAGCGGCAATCAGTTATACAAAGGAGAACTGAGAATATGTGCCGCGGGCAGTTTACGATGGGGCGCAGAAAAGAACTACACCGGAAGAGGTGCTGCACAACACTTAATGCTTTCGGTCTGTCCCTTCCTTTTTTTATTTTTTCTGGTCGTCTCTAATTTCGTGTGGTCGTCTTCAACGCTTATTCAACAACGAATGGCATTGAATTCGCTCAGCAATACATCCTTGTATGTTATTACAATGCTCTTCAATTCGAACCTGTGACAAAGGATTCGGACAAATAATTTCTTTTTGAGCGCCGACAAGGGAGTATCCGACTACCGAATTACAAGAAGGTCTCGCATATAATACCTGCTCCGAGGTATTACAGCCAGCTCATAAACGGAAGCGGCATTCGTCGCATGCCACACCTTTTAGATAGGTAAATGATTAGATAGATGATTATTAGCGTCCCCTTTGTATCGAAATGGTGACAAGTGTCACTTTGACGGGCGTCACCAATTAGTGCCATAAGTAGGCCATTAGTACCGATCACCGCATGACTCCTCGAGAGAGCACGGGCAGCAGCAGCAGCCATTGGAGTCCCAGACTAGGGAAACCAACCGTATTCATCCCTCTCCCAAACTGTAAGTTAAAAAAATTCAGCACCACCAACTAGAGCCTTGTCAAAAATATACAGCCCAAGCGTTCTGCTTCTAAACCGTGTAGCGATCCTCTCGAGCACATAGGGCAGGGTTGAGCTTGGGAGGGTTCAGGACGTGTGTTGCTCCGCGTTTGTGAGATTAAGGTCGCTGAGGACGCGAAATGATCCACGTTTCTGAGCTTAGAAGGACAGCCGTATTGCTCTATATAGACAAAGGCTATATGTTAAAAACTACAGCGGTAAGAGTGTAAGTAGCACACCGCGGCGAAGGCAGGGGTGAGCACAAGTAGCACACCGCGGCGAAGGCAGGGGTGAGCACAGAGGGCGAGGGCAGCCGGGCGAACATACGGTGCTTGCCTGAACACCGTGCGCTTGGACAGGAAAAGGCTTCATCGCGCAGAGTGCACACCACACGCCATGAGACCGCCTGAGCCCAGCAAGCCCAAACAAATCGTTTCACGTCGCTTTGTCACCGTATTCCTCCGAGGTACGGCAATGCTCACCTCCCGCGGGCCACGCGCAGCCTTAAGAAGAAGGCTTCAGCCACGAAGTTTGCTTTTGAGCCGCGTAGTCCAGCAGCTGAGGCCGAATAAAAGTTTCAAATCCCAGTAGGGACAGCAAGACTCTTACCCCCGCCCCTTCGCATGCTTCGAGCTTCGAGGGTGCCGTAAGGACCCGACTAAGCAGCTAAAATGAAACTCTGTGGCCTGAGACTTTCTACTAAGGCTGTACTTTAGAGGAGAAGTATATGTGGCCTCCCAACGCTCAAGTTAGGCTGCGGCAGCCAGAATTCCTCACTGTGAGCCTGAAATTAGGTGTACGGGGCACTTAGGCCTTGTTAACCAGTGGAGACCAGTGGGGTAGTCCGGTGTGGCGTTGAGTAAGCCTAGCGGTATACTTGAAGGCATGAGGTCAGCAGTCGGGCTTGAGAAAGGAAAAAAAAATCTATTTAGCCCCTGTTGAACAAGTTAAGCTTTCGCCTGAGGGCAACGGGATGGCCTCGTTCCAGCCGAGTCATCAAAGTAGGCAACGGGTATGAGAAAGATCACGTATCTCTCCCGACTTTCAACAAAGCTGCTGATTCCAATATTTGTGGTGATACGATGTGATCGCATGATGCCCCTCCTGCAATGACAGCAACTTTATGAAGCTCTGATCAATAAAAAGGTCTCATTGGAAAAACTAGCAGGAAAATCGCTTTGCGTTGTCAGAATGACGATGCTGGAGCACGTGCGCGGCCACTGCCTCGTCATTTTGCGGCAAAAGACAGATAATTTCCAGCTGTCGAGCAGGGTCGTGGATATGCTGCCGAATTATGATTTTAACCACACAAAGTCGGTGCGCGGCTCTCGTTTCCACCTCAGCTTCCACGCCTTGCTTCCGTCTTACTCAAGATTACGTTGCAGCTATGCTTCTCTCTGTACAACGGACTTTGTTGGTTGCTTTTTGTAGCGATAGGTACATTACGGTAGCAATCCGAGCCTTCTGCGTGGCGGCGCCGCCACCCTGTGGCTGCGCCGCCACGCTGTCACGTGGTTGGCCACGTGATGCGGAGCGGCTGCCAACGCCGTGGCTGATCACGTGGTTGGTCACGTGATCATGTTCCACTCGGCCAGCTGTAGCTATCGCGTCACTCCAGGTTTAACCAGAGCCAAACCACCGCCAATTTTGTTCGGTAATAAATAAAGCGTTTTGGAAAGAGAAGCTACCCATGTGGCTTGTTTTTTTGGCGTGAAACAACAACAACAACAATAACAACGATTACAATGTTTTTATATTTGTAAACAACGTGCGGACATTCTAAGCGGTCTACGCTGTACATCATAAAAAAAAATCAACGAGGCCAACAGCATTAGGAGGCACTGTAAAAGTCCGTCCACCTGAGAAAACTTAATGGGCCTTCGCAAAGACGCCAGCTTCTATAGAGTGGCACGAGCCTTTCCGCTAGGTTCGACGCGCTGGGTGATGTCGAGGCGGCAGTGATGCAGTAGTGTTTTATTCGCACCACCGGCAACGTGGGCGTTCAGGTGCGCCGCGTATGTTCCTTGCTTTACCCCAAGCAGGAGCGCACACAAGTCAAGCCTTGACGGCAAGAGCACCCGTCACTCTAGCCTCCACGCCCGCATCCGCATTGGCAAGAAGAGAGCGAAAGATAGACAAACTGGCAGTCACTTTCACGCAGGACAGTGGCGTGGTTTCCGAGTGGTGCGAAAAATTTCGAGCGCTATTTATGAAGAACTGCGCGATACTGCGAGGAAGCTTCTCCGTTAGCCGATATCTTGCGCGGGCGCGCTGCCGTTTGTGGTGCACTGATTACTTTAAGGTCCACTAATTTGTGTTATAGACGGAACGCTGGCGTACAGGTAGAGCATCCGCCTCACCTGCAAGAGGACCGGAGCTCGAATCTGGTGACGCGCAATTTTCCAAACAGTTTGAAAAAAAAAAAAAAAACTCTGCGTGTCAACGAAATTGCATAACCAGGCGTGGGGTGCGGCGTGATCTCGGTGACCAGAACCAACAACGCACTCTTTCAGGAGAACATGATTTGGGCACCTTGGTGTAGAACTTGGCCACAACCTTCTATAAACAAACCTATTAACCCTCGGCCCGCAGTCGCTAGCGGCAGCGGAGCAACCGACCAAGGCGGCGGTCAGACCTGTGACGCAACGGAGGGTGCTAAGAATCTGTGGCTCCTGACAGGCCGCCACTGGAATCTGAGCCTGACAACGTTTAAGGCTAGAACTGTATCTGGTGAGGTTAGCCTAGCAGTGCTGTCCGAGGAACTGGCACGTACTAAATGCACAAACATGACAGCTTGCAAGGTGCAGACATTGCAAGCTGCACCTTGCAAGCTGTCGCGTTTGGGCAATTTAGCGAGGACAGATAAGCAAAAGAAAGTTGGTATGGCACTAAACACAGAAACAAGTTTGTGCACTGTAGGTCGAATGCAATCTATCAGATTACGCTGAGCTATGGCAAGGTGTACGTTGGGCAAACTGGCCGGTGCATCAACATTATATTATTAGAGCACTGGAACTCCTTAGCTGATTCACGGGGGCAGCATCTGCCTAAGCATTGTAAGACGTGCAAGCATGATTACTAAGGGAAAAAAAAAACGTGAAGTTATCGAAGCCTTGGAAATCGTGAGATTAGGGCCTGACAAATGTGTTAGCGAGGCGTCCAAACACTTGTACTGCACAGACTTGAAGTTTCTCGGTTTGCTGAGATGATTACGGTTTTTCTCTTTGTGGTTGGTGCGCATGCGCTTTGTCGTTGAAGGAAGGAGGTGTTAGTGCAAAAAATTAGTTGTTAGTCTGCGCTCGTCCCGTGTGGTTCTTCTCTCTTGTCCCGTCCTTTTTGTGCATTTATTCATTGCAGTTATATTGCCAGATTACCGCGGGGACAATATATAATTTTCACGTTCCGCCAACACTGCTGCTTCAGCACAGGACCGCGCGCCTGAATAACAATCCGGTACCAAGATAACCTTGTTAACAACTTACACCACTCACGCTTTTCATTAAAGGGTGCGCAGCGCATGTATATGGTAATGTATAACTTGCAGTGTTCACATGACAGCCTTGTTGGGAGAATTGGTTGTTTGTGTTGTCCAGGTGACGTTACTGGGAGAACAGGAAGATAAAAGAGAGAAAGCAATAAATGAACAATGTAGCCTTGACACAGTACAGAGGTCTGTGGGGAATTTATTCTGCAGGGGGTACCAATTTCTTCAGCAGTCGAAGTGAGCGTTTTCCCGTGTATTTGCAAATTTCATTACGAGGTACATTCGCCAAGATAATTTTTGAGAGGGTAATCTGCGTTCCGACATCAGCACCACGACTGTCACTCCTGGTTGTAATAATAATAATAATAATAATAATAATAATAATAATAATAATAATAATAATAATAATAATAATAATAATAATAATAATAATAATTGGTTTTTAGGGGGAAAGGAAATGGCGCAGTATCTGTCTCATATATCGTTGGACACCTGAACCGCACCGTAAGGGAAGGGTAAAGGAGGGAGTGAAAGAAGAAAGGAAGAGAGAGGCGCCGTAGTGGAGGGCTCCGGTATAATTTCGACCACCTGGGGATCTTTAACGTGCACTGACATCGCACAGCACACGGGCGCCTTAGCGTTTTTCCTCCATAAAAACGCAGCCTGGTTGTTGTGAAGCGTAACAGCGGTGATGCTTAAACGTTTGAATGTTAATGATATTCCCGCATGTCTGAATCAAATATGCGGAGTGTTTCAATGAGACGAGTTCACTTTATTCGGTCAGCGCTTGAGAGCCTCCCAAACCTTTTTCTTTTTCACGAAACGTATACTTAAACTAGTGCCTTTTTTACCTTGTTTTTTTCTCAACCTTTCTTCATTAGATTTATTTTTTATTTGAATGGCAACGACAACGCAGCGGCCGCTGGCGCGTGAGGAGCGTTTGGGCTATACCTGGCTCGGTAATAGAAAAATGCACTACGGAGTTCACCTCTGTGTCGGCCTACACGCTTCTGTCGTATCACGACAATGGTGCAGGTGCGGTCAATGGCACGTTGTCCCTCGGACGGCAGCAACACAAGCCCGTCGATGCTGCTTTTCGTTAACATCTCCGTACATCACACAAGCCGGAGACTCCGATGCTTTTCCCCCGAATTTGGATTTCTCTTTTGTCGACAGACTGCCAGTGGCAACGCCCACGCAAGCCCGGGCCGAAAGCGCTTCTCCCTCCAACTTCACCGTCAAGAACCCTGGGACCTCAATGTCCTTTCACAGCGACCAGTCTGAAGACGTGAATGATTGGTTGGATCTTTTCAGCTTGTGGCGGCGTACAGCAGCTAGGACGATTATGCCAAAACTTCTAAGAGTGTATTCCACCCTGGGTGACGCTGCCTGCACTTGGTTAGACCAGACATTGCACGTGGCAGGGCATCGCCGTCAGCTCGTGGATATGTGCGGTACCAGCGATCGGCGGGAAAGAGCAGAGGGCGCCCTTAAGTCTCCCATAAAGCTTGCGAACCATAGCGTCGCGATGTATGTTGAGGATAGGACGCGTCTATGCAAGCGAGCAGACACGCCTATGACTCGAGACAAGAAAGTGTGGCAGCTAGCGCTAGGCCTGAAAGGAAAGCTCTTTTGCGGCCTCGTACAGAGTCCACCGAATACTGTCACGAAATTCCAGCCCCAATCTGGAGTCATGAATGAAAACGCTGCAGCAGATGTCCAACCAATACAGTGGTCCAAATGCTGGTGTAGAGCGCTGGAACGATTCACCAGAAGGTACACTAGTGCCATTTACGAGTGGCCTACGGATAGATGATGCAGGAATTCCTATGCGTAGAGTCAGTCCTCCCGTCTTTAAAACCTGCATCGTGCCCGCCAGACAACAGTGATTGCTATAAATGCACAACAGAGCACGTAATTCAAGCGATCTAGGTAAGTATGTGGACGACTCTACGACCAGAATCGAAATCCAGTTTGAACGCTGGACTGTTTCGACGACTTCCGGAACAGTTCGAGTGCCCTTCGCGAATTCATTCTTTACGGGCTACGCAAGGAGATCTAAAAAAATAACGGCGCTTTTCAGCATGGTGTTGAATCCTGTGCAAGCGTTGACAGCGGGGAGGTTCAGCATACGCTAAGGGTACCGGTCAATGAAGTCGAACCACAGCTTCTAGCAGGTATTGTACCGCCAACGACATATGTGGATGATTTAGACCGACTGCTGCACCTCTTTTGCCGCCGTCGCGCATCGCTCCACTGATCTATGTGGAACCAACTCCGCTGCTTTCGATGTGGAATAGCAACCGCATGCTGACGGGAAAGACCGATGTACTGCGCGCGCTGGATGGACGTCTTCTGTTCTACCATTGCCCCGAGGCCGGTAACATCTACCAGGAGTGTCCTTACCTGCTGCTTGAACTTCAAGGTTTCCCTTCTGACAGTCGCCGACTGCGGCTAGGCTAAACACCACTGTAGATTGAAGACTCAACTGCCCGCCTACTCGCGTCACCTGCGCAGCGCTGCGAATCACGGTCGCCTTCGCCACGCCACTTCTAGCCTTCTTGCGGGTCCTCCAGCCCTAACCGGGATAACTTTACCAGGTGACATTTGGAGGCGAGGCTGCCGGACGCCTTATCGTAAAAAAACTCCAGAAAGAATAAAACTGCGCAAGAGACGAGCGCATAGGCAACGAGGAACACACAAAACACCACGGGCACTGACTGCTAACTGTTTATTCATAAAAAAATACAACGCAGTCTATAACAAGCGATACCCAAGCGCGTGCATGTGCGAGTAATGAGGCGGTCACGTGCTTGGGTGCTTGAGTATTTTTCATGAATAAACAGTTGGCAGTCTGCGCCCGCTGTGCTTTGTATGTTCCTTGTTGCCTATGACCTCGTCTTTTGCGCCGTTTTAACCTTTCTCGAACTATGAACAACTAGCCCGCAAGAACATTCTAGGTATAAAACAGCTTGCACCGACGGGCTCACTGAACCATTGAGAAACAACCGCGACGACGACAGGCTCTTGTAATGTAAGACGTCGTTGGACATCCTAGTTCTTATTGGAACTCACGAAGTTAACGCTTTAGTCGACGCAGTAGCGGATTATCCTATCCTTAACTTTAAGCTTGCAACAACCCTATAAAAAGTTTCAATACTCTGGATCGTAGGAGAGATAGGCACGGCCGGAGGGCATGCCATCACACACCTGTGCGTGTGTGCGTGTGTTCAGCCACGGTTACAGTGCGTGGCTGCCCATTAGTCGCTACTTTTCTCGTTCTGCACGAACTCTTCAGTTATCTATCAGATCGACTTGGTCAGAGTGCACGGGGCTGCTGTGGACGTAAATATCTCTAATAGCCTTGGAAGGTTCTCAACCGAAATAGCAACAGAAAAGCCAGCGGATGATGGTTCTGGATCCGCACTGCGTGTCGCCGATAATAGCGTCACAGGGCCACCACGCACCAGCATTCTCGCTACACTGACCTGAGACGGGTCACATCGAGGTCGTCTTGGTGTCAGGTCTGACGTCTCCTCCTTACTCACATTGAAAGTTTCCGGACCAAGATCCTCCGTGGCGGTCAAAGAGGAGCTCGTCACCAATTTCAGTGATTAGCACCGCCATCTGTTCCGCGGTGCAGATATTGCTTACGTCAAGTTACTGAATTCTTCGTTGAGGAGGAGGAGGAGGAGGAAGAGGAAACTTCTTAGTTGCCGAAGAAATAAGATTCAAGGGCGTCTGGGTGGGCCGCCTATTCCGGCAGTACACAGGTTTGTCTTGCAGCGAGGGCCCTGCGTGCCAGTCCGTGCTGGTGATCAGGACCTCTGCTGATCAGAATGGTCTCCCATTGCCCCGGGTCAGGGTAAGGCTTAGTGTCGATAGCGGGATTCAGTTGGCAAGCCCACACCATGTGGAAAGCCGAGACTATTTCTCCGCCTATTTCTGTACAAAAGCTGTACGAGACAATTCTGTACGAGACTATTTCTGTACAACAGCTTAATCTTACCGGTACTCGACTACGGAGCAGAAACGTGGAGGCTAACGAAAAGAGTTCAGCTTAAGTTAAGGTTAAGGACAACGCAGCGAGCCATGGAAAGAAAAATGATAGCTGTAACGTTAAGAGACCGGAAGCGGGCAGAGTGGGTGAGGGAACAAACACTGGTTAATGACATCCTAGTCGAAATCAAGAGAAAGAAATGGGCTTGGGCAGGGCATGTAATGCGAAGGCAAGATAACCGCTGGTCCTTAAGAGTAACGGAGTGGATTCCAAGAGAAAGTAAGCGTAGCAGGGGGCGTCAGAAGGTTAGGTGGGCGGATGAGATTAAGAAGTTTGCAGGCAAAGGGTGGATGCAGCTGGCAAATGATAGGGTTAACCGGGGAGACATAGGAGAGGCCTTTGCCCGGCAGTGGGTGTAGTAAGGCTGATGATGAGGATGAGGATGATGATGATTTCTCCAAATTGTGGGCAGTGAGATTCATACAGTGTGATGTACGAAATTTTTAGGTTGACGGGTGTTATAAACGTATTCGTTTGAAGGTGTCAGAGTGTGTGTTCCTTAACCTTGCTTGGGTTTTCGTACGGCAGAGGGTATGTGCGCCCCGCCAACCTGTGGTGTTGATGGTATTCGTTGTAAGTGGTCTCTGGTAGTGGATCGCGTTCCGCAGTCTCACCAGACGTGAGAGACACGGAAGAGAAGCGCTCGGTCATGCCTGTGAGCAGCGGCATTGCCTCCCGTCTCTTCCATGTGTCCGGGGAACCAATTCATGTTGGCTTTGTCATGTGGGTGCTTGTTCAGTATTGAGAGCGCAGTGTGGTGTACTTTTCCTTTCATACGGTTCCTGCAGGTGTTCTGGGAGTCTGCTAGAATGTTTGAGTTGGGTCTGGCTGCTAGCGCTAGCGCTATGGTTACCTCGTCTGCGTGATTCCGGGTCGTATTTTTGATAAATGCGAAGTCAATCAGACGTCCTTGGGGTTAATTGACAATGGCCAGGGTCATCCTTCCGCAGTAAGGGCCCGCAGCGTCCACGTAGGGATTGTACGGATGGTCTTCCTACTTTCTTCGGTGGAAGGAAAAAAGGAAGGAAGGAAGGAAAACGTTTATTGAGCTCTAGAGTGTAGGTGAGCAATTTGGCGGTGTCAGGTGTGTCGTCCGTCTTCTTAGCAATGGTCGTCTGCCCCTAATCCAGGGCTCCGCTGGATGCCGCAGCCAGCGGTGCTCGCCAGATCAGCCCAAGTTGGACGTCCTGACGGTCGCTGGAGAGCATTCCTTCCCATTGCTCCGCACTCGGGTTTGGCATTTTTGGTGCCACCTCTTTTTTCTGGCAGGTCCACGTTATGTGATAGAGCGTGGGTGTTTCATGGCACCATGGGCATTTGTCTGTGTATTGTGTGGATTGTATTTTGTTGAGTGCATTTAGATTCGGGCATGAGCCCGTCTGTAGCAGGCTCCAGGCGACGGCGTCTTCCCTGGAGAGAGATTTATGTGGTGAGGTACCGTTTCCTGCAGCCCTTGTAGTGGTTTAAGATTGCCGAGTAATCTCTAGGGAAAGGTTCGGCCTCCTCGAGGTCGCTTGTGGGGGGAGCTCGGTAAAACGTGTACCCTCGAGCTACCCTGTCGACCGCTTGGTTGCCTTCCACTCCCGCGTGCCCCGCGTCCATACTATCGTATGTTTTATTGGTTCTTCTTCTGTGCTTTGTTTGGGTTGGTGCCCAGAGCGGAGTATGCGGAGCGCTCTGTGACCTATTCTGCCTAACATGAAGTTTCGGCATGCTGTTTGAGAGTCGGATAGTATTGTTAGGGATCGCTTAGTCCGGTAGCCCTCCGATGCCGCTAGAGCGACGGCCACTTCTACAGCCTCGACTACCGTGCAGTCCCGTAGCGACGCGCTGATGATATCCCGCATGTCCGAGTTTATCACAGCCGGTACCGCGTTGGGGTTGTTTCGTCCCGTCCTTCTGGGGTATGTGGCTGCGTCCACATAAACCGTTGTTGTCTGGCGGGCTAGTGATTTTTGGATGTACTCGGCCCTCGCCTTTCTGCGTTCTTCGTGTAGGTTGGGGTGTATGTTCTTGGGGATGGGGGTCACTCTAATTGTGCCCCGTATGGCGTCCGGGATAGTCGCGGTTCGCTAGATGTCTTGTATTTGTTCGTTGCATCCCAACTTTATACGAGACAGATACTGCGCCATTTCCTTTCCCCCAAAACCAATTATTATTATTATCATCCCAACTTCTGCAGAAGCTCCTTGCCAGACGAAGTCTGTTGTAGTCTCTGCAACTGGGCGACGTGTTGTGCCTCTCTCAGTTCTTCAAAGTTGTTATGAAGTCCTAGTGCTAAAAGCTTCTCTGTGGATGTGCATTGCGGTCTATGTAGTGCTGTTTTGTATGCTTTGCGTATAATCGCATCAATCTGTTGGAGTTCGCTTTTGATTGGGTTGTAGTATGGAAGACTGTAGGTGACTCGGCTGATCACCAGGCTCCTGACCAGCTTTACCGTGTCTTCTTCTCGCATGCCCGAGCGTTTATGGGAGACGCGCGTGATCATGCAGGCAACTTGTAGGGTGGAAGCTTTGAGTAGAGCAAGTGCATGTGCACACCGTTGGCTTGATTGTATCCACATGCCCAATATTCTTATGAGTGTTTTCTCTGGTATGGGTTTTCCCTCTAGGTAGACGTTGAGCCTAAGCTCGTCGCTGTTCAGGAGTGTGCGGTTTTGTTTCCCTCTCCAGACTCTGAGCAGTTCTGATTTTTCGGAGGAGCATGCTAGCCCTCTCGCGTTTACGTAGTTCTCTACGCAGGTCGCGACCTCCTGTAGTCTTTCTTCCTTTTCTTTTAGTGAGCCCGTATTTGTCCAGATGGTGATGTCGTCGGCATACATGGCATGGTGTATTCCTTCGACTTCCTTAAGTTGTTTTGCAAGGCTGATCATTGCAACGTTAAAAAGCGTAGGTGAGATGACCGAGCCCTGGGGAGTTCCCTTGTTAGGGGTGTGGAACTTCTCCGAGCGGAGTTCTCCCAGCCCTATCGTCGCTGTTCTATCTGAGAGGAAAGCTTTGACGTAACCGAACACCCTTCTGCCGCAGTTCAGATCGTCCAGGCCTGTCAGGATGGCTTCGTGGCTTATGTTGTCAAAAGCTCCTTTGATATCCAGTGCCATTATTACGTTCTCTCCGTCCCTAGGGGCGTTACTTAGAACTCCTTTGATTTGTAGAAGTAAGTCTTTGGTCGACAGCTTCGCCTTGAATCCGAACATACTGTGGGGATAGAGTTCGTGTTCCTACATGTATTGTTCTAGCCTTAATGTGGGCTTCGGTGGACTTCTGCTCTGGCGTTTCTTCTCTTTATATTGAATTGTGGGTGCATGTGTCTGGGGATCGGAAAACACGCCTGTTGCGTGTTTTCAGTGGTAGCTGTGGCCTTTTGTCAATGGTGTAGAACAGTGCCAGATGGATTTTGTCGAGGACTAGACGGACTGTCTGGGTGGTTGCAAGACGGTTGAGTTGGGATGTTCTCAGAGCCTGCAAGGTCTCCCGGACTTTTATGCACTCCGAGGGGTGTGTTGTGAACTCTCGTTTTAGAGGAAACTACGTCATGAGATCAGTCTGACTGATATCACGACACGGACATAAATTCCACCATTACGCACAAAAAAGGAAGGCAATTGCAGGAACCTTTGCCTGCGTTCAGTGAGTATTTTACGACATCGTCTGAAGTACAGCAACCGGACTCCATCATTCAATCCGAAATTATCGTATACGAAAGGGCTGCACCCGTTCATCAGCAGCGTTACTGTGTGTCGCTCAGCGAGAGAGAGGCTATCCAAACGCAAGTCGGACATGCTACCACGCCCCGTGGTCTTCGTCAGTCGTTCTTGATGAACCGAAGGACGGAACTCTGAGCTTCGGAGTCGACTGTGGGGTACCTGCCGGGAATGCCAGTCGCGAAAGACATCGGCGATGCGGCTTCCGGACATGTTGCAGTCGACGGCAACTAACACCAAACATCGTTCAGGAAAGTATGCCTGGACCTTCTGGGCCTATTTTTTATCGTCGACGGGCAAGAAGTGGATCGTAGTTGCACAGACGTTTTGACCCGCTGTGCTGAAACTAAGGCACCTCCGCGCTGCACAGGAGCTTAAGTTGCAAACTTCATGCACAAAATATTGCATCGAAACGACGCCCGTCGGCCATGGTTACCAACAAGGGCAGGGTGTTTACAGCAGAACCGTTAAAAGATGTTTGTCAAATCTTAGAGGAATCCCCCAAAGTGGAGCTGATTTGTAACATGTGAATAATTACTCAATTGCATCCATCCAAGCACAGCCATACGACAATAAAAGAAAGCTATACAGCTTCCACTGAAACTTCGCAGTTAAACAAAAGTTCGTTGTTTTCCGGGGTTCGAACCAAGGACTACCGCTTCACGGGAACAGTCGCTCTAGCAGCTGAGCCAACCGGGGGGGGGGGGGGGGGGGGGGGGGTAGCTCAACTGCTTTCAAAAGATAGGTCGAGAGCAAATTGATCAATAGGTCGAAGGGGGAACAGTTCTCATTAATTGTTTCGGGAAATCCCTCAAGGTGGAGTAGATTTGCAATAAGGCAGTAATTACTCTTTGTCATTCACCCAAGCACACCCACACGGCAATAAAGAAAATCTATATAGCTTCCATAGAAACTGCGCCGTTAAAAGAAAAAAAAAACTTGTCCTGGTCCGGGCTTGGACCTCGAACCACGCGACCGGTGACGCGTGAACCGGTACCGGTGAGCACGAGACAGCGCCGCATGTATTTGCCCTCGTGAATGCGGCGTTCGCGCGTCAAAAAGTGGTGCCCTCTGCACCGAGGAGAGTACAGCGCAAGCGCTAGTTGTCGCAGCTGCGCGAAGAGGGCGCCAAAGATCAGCAGTGAGTAGCAGAGGGAACAGCGGTGCTGTGAGTGATACCGCGTCATTCCACTTTTCTCCTCGTTCCTCCTTCCTCTACGCCGACGACTCCGCTGAACCGCGAAACATGCTCTGAACAGTCCCTCTGTATAAAAGTGATAAAATAGTGATGAACCACTGCCGCAGAAAAAATAAAACGCTATATTGCACTTTCCCTCAATTTTGTTTTCGCCAATTGCAGTGTTTCTAGAATTGTGCTCTGTAGACCGGCTGAGCTCTCTCAGATGTGGTGTTAAAAGCCACAAAGCCGCACATATGCTATAAGAGACATGGGCTATGGGCTATGAGAAGTGGTTTGAACAGTTATTGCTTTGCCCATGAAGGCTTCAGTGGCTTTCCCGGGAAGGCCGCAATAACCTTCCCGGCAAGTTGAACGACAGGCGTCTCTCTGTTCCCAAAAATTCGCCACGTGATAATAAGAAGATGACAGCCGGAAATTCCTGGTACAACTTCCATGCAAATGAAAACGGCTGCATGATGTATAACAAAAAAAAAATGAGCCAAGAGTCTCCGAAATAAAGCAAAACATAGGGGAATAACTTTTTGAGCGTGTATATGAGAGAAATTACCAGTGTGATTGCCTTCTTTTTTGAGCTGAAATATAATTTCGTAGAAACTATAAATGAGAAAGGTACGCCGCCATTTGGATACGCACTCACGACTTCCGCATGTAGCGCACGGTGCTTACACACTACACCGAGGAACAAAACTGGTTCGTAATTTGTACGCAGAAAAGCCCTTTTGGGTGCCGTCCTGGCGGAAGGAGAGGCTATAGGCTAACTGAAAACTAACAAAATCTCTTACACAATAAAAATGTAACCAATAGTTGTTAGGGACGAAAGACTGAAACAACCAGCCCCTCACTCATCAAGATGGCGCGAGGTGGCGAGTTCGCAAACTTGAAAATTGACTCTACCGCATACAACACGCAACACACAGAGAGTTGGGAATAGAGACATGTAGGATAACGCATGCCTTACAAATGTTAAAGCATGGGCTGCCAAAGTTGTTAAATACGCTGTACAACAAAAGCATCGAATCCGCTACCATTACATACAGGAAAATACGCAGCTACTTTAACACGTAGACAAAAATATATGAACAAGACAACAAAATAACATCGTTAACGTCTCGGTCACTACAATTTATTGTAGTACCGTCTCCAGCACTAAATCGTTGGATAAATTGTTCCGCATTCTTGTGGAGCTAGGTTTTTCTTGTCGCTTTATTTTTGCCTTGCGCATATAATGAGTTGCATGTTTTGTTCATCTTGATCGAATAATGCGCTCTATGTGTCGTTCATGTTCCCTCGAAGCTTTGCTCGAAAAATTTATCTTTCTGCATGTAGTAAATTTTCGTCTTCGAATGTAATATTTGTTTCCTTTCGTTGTATGCTCCAATACTGCAATGAGTGTTATTTTTGTATGTATGTCTGTAAATGTATGCATGTAGTTTTGTTTTTGTATCTTAAATGCCTTATTGCGACTGCGACGCGATGTTGCCAGGGTGGGAGCCTGCGGCTTTGTCAAGCTGTAAAGGTGGGAGCTTTTTCTGCTGGCCGCCAGCATCGTGTAAAAATAACACGTATAAAATCATTGTTTTTATTATTCGGCTTCATAAAGCAGGGACGACTTCTTGCTTCAGCATCACGCATGAAGAGAAGCTCTAATTTGAGCAACAGCTCTGAGAATGCCCTCAGGCAGTTCAGTTGCTATTTATGTATTGATCTCGCTAGCCCACAAAATCTGATGAATGAGCCTACCATTGCCCTTCAGCAGCACGTGATCAGTGTCCAGCTCTAAATGGTATTCGCAATTGCAGTAATGCATGCCTTAGTGCCCTTTAATCTACGGCATGATATTGCAATGGCCCTCCCTCAGTTTCTTATTCAGGTATAGCTGGTCCATTCAAAGGACGAACGCTTTAGTGCGCAGCCTCCCTCTTCAGAGCGGCCGTGCATTTCATACGGCCGTACCTTAAAGCGAAATGCCGCTGGCGCAGAAGGACAAGGATATGATGCTTCGCCTAATCTGCCACTTCGTTTGCTATGTCGCCTGGACTGACGCAAGGGCGCTCCGAAGAGCCTAGGCACACACTCGCGAGTTCACTCTAAATGTGGACCACCCTGCATGCGTGTATTTCCACGAGAAAAATGTATGACGTGCACCACTCCCACCACGCAATGAACGTAACACCGTTGGTATCAAGCTCCAGAATTTATTGCCGTCTCTCAGGGACTGCTGCCCTCCTGTAAACCTATAACTTAGTCATCCCGGGGCAGAAAATTCAACAGGCACACCAGCTCCGTCATATCGGTAAAAGCGATGTCGATGCGGATTAATGGACAGGGAGCCAAACAGTGCCACTCCCATTTTATAACAGCCGTTCTGAGCACAGCGCAGAGCACGAGCGGCGTTTGCGTGCATAACCGCTTTGCTGTCGCCATCACCTGCTTAGGTGACCAAGAGTTTCTGACCTTGCAAAGATGGCCATGCATGCCTCCCAGTCGTCATCGTCATCAGGCTCACTACACCCACTGCAGGTCAAAGGCCTCTCCCATGCTTCTCCAAATAACCCTGTCCTGCCAGTGCACATGGCCAGCAGTGGCCATGCACAGAGAAGAACGTCCATTGCCTATAGTGCCGAGTGCATATAATTTTTTAGCTACGCGCAAACGCGTACAATACGGTAAAACTGCGAGCCTTTTTTCGCATTGTCAGTATGCAGTAGAGACACATTTGTGCAACTTAGTTAATTCCATGGGTGTGCACTCATCAGAGGTCTTCAGGAACATTTCTGGGTGCGCAACCAGGCGTGTCACACGGAACTTCGTACCACTCCATACTTTGCCTATGTGTTCCTTAAATGCACTTGCACGATGACTCATTTACCGGTTTAGAAAAGGCTGTGTCGGAAGGTGAGTTCGGTATCTGCGCCTAGCGTCAAAGGCTATGTACCCTTGGTCAGTAGCAAAATATACTCTATGCCCAAGAATGTAATGAACCCTTTTGATCAAGCTTTTAAGAACGAATTTGGTCAGTCGGCGCAAACAGGAAGGATTTCAATCAGTTCGACAACTAAATCGACACATTCGCCATTTAAAGAAAATCATGAAAAGCCTGAACCTTTGAACGTCGAACCCTGTCCGCTTAGTGCTCAAGCGGCGGTCTCTGTAACTGTCGTAAAATTCGATAATGTTCGTTGTAGAGAAAGGTTTCCTAGAAGGAGTTAAACGTCTAAAAAAATTTGGTTATTTACATTTTTTTTTTCGTTTCACTGAACGCTTGCCGTACTGCGGCTTTGACTCAGAGAACGAATGGCGTTATAGGAAGGGCCGCGTGGCTAAAATGATTTTTTCTCTGATAGACGTTGACAAATTCTTAGAAGCATGGCAGCTCCTTTCAGAACTTGGTTCTTCTAAAACAAAGAGCCACATCAACACGTATAGTTTATCTATCAATATTTTTTTAGAAATTTTCTGCCTTAGACAGCCAACCTGTGTTGTGGCCAACTGCCAGCATTCAAGCTTAAGTGTGATACTTTCGATGTTCAGTAATTTCTAAATCTGTCCTTTGTGCGGTACATCATAAAAAATGTGCCGGAAGATACGAAACTGTGACCGAATTACGTAATATTTTTGAAATAGCGTTAGGCAAAGTAAGATGCAATGATTGTTTTCAAACTGCTCAAAGCCGTTAATCAACCCAAATGACATGACAATGACAAGGTATTTTGAATGTCCGCTTTAAATGATGAACGCATTTTTATTGCACAGCAGCTCATTTAAAAATGCATATATCTCGATGGGATTTCCAAGGCTGTGACCTCAGTTCGTCTAGCAAATCGTCGGTGCAAGAGATGGATTCGTATTCGCATACTGTCATGGCAGTTCATTTGTTATTGTGTATGCGCGGAGGAATGCCATGATTTATATTTGTTTTCCTCTAGAAATACCTCAGCAGCATCTGCGGCAACAATGCCCGGATAGCAGAAGTGTCCACTCGTCCTTCACTTTCAGTCTTGTAGCCGGGGGATTCGATATGATACTCAGTGAACTGGAAGTTTTTGTATAGCGCAATAAAGGGTTCTAGTTTGTAAACAGTCATCCGATAGGTACCCACCCCAAGCAAAATCATCCGTTTTGTTCCGTTGTTTGGTCGCAGCTGGCTTAGGCTTCGTCCCGCAGCACTGTCCTCTCTTATCGCGGTTTCCTACGTGGCAGAAATCTGTGCTGTCGCACTGATTCGAATGTAGGAAACATTCCCTGTTGTTTTTTGCTTGCATCCTGTGTCGATTCAGCCATCGAGAAAAGTCCCTGCGGGTTCCAAACTGGTTCCTCAAACTTGTTGCTGTGGTCATTGGAAATGAATTTAGTCAAGAGCCACTGTCTCTACCGTCATATGAACATGACGGCAGAAAAATGGACTGTCATTTTATATTACCAAATGTATGACGTCCACCTGTCGTGTGGTGCCTTCGTAATTTTTTAAGGTGAGCTGGGGAGCAGGCCCTCCCAAATCACTTTTTCCGCAAAATGGGCAAAACAATAACGATGACAAAGAGGAAATCAAAAAGATTAAGAAAGAGCTAGAGCTCCTTAGAGAGGAAAACAAGCAGAGAGGAAAACAAGTGAGCAGCAGGCTCTTAAAATAGGCACCCCGGTGCACGTGCCAACGCCACCACGGAGTCCAACTCCCCCACCAGTCGTAATGGAAAGTAATGCAGAGAACGGCATGGAAATCCTTCTACGCAGCATACAAAATCAAATATCACAAATGCAGTCGCAAATGCAGCAGCAACAGCAAGAAAATCAGTATTTCCGTAGCTATATCAAAAGCCAAACTGTTCAAAAAATTACAAGCTAAGCCCGGGATAGGCTTTACAACGAAAGAAGATTTGGGAACGAAAACCAAACTAGCAACAATAAGACAACGACATGGCAGGCAACAGCAAACTAAATATATGGCAGTGGAACTGTCGGGGTTACCGGCGCAAGCAGAGACTACTGCAGCAATTCATATACACGCAGGGCTCCAGCGCCTGATTTAATTCTCTTACAAAAAACTAATATAACTCCGGTTTTAAAAGGATACCAGTGCCAGGAAAATGGACGCATGGCTACTCTAATTAACAACCACCTAGTCACCATAGCGCATGACGAAATTGAGGACACGGGGATAAAGCACGTTATAACGGAGGTTATTCCCAAAAAGAAGCATAAAGTCAAAAGCCCTTTCATAGTAAACCTATATAGCCCACCCAGACAGAAGAGATGCAATTTCAATAAGCTTTTCATGGAGGTAGGAAGACTAGCTAATTCCAACACTCTGCTTATCGCGGGAGACTTCAACGCGAGAGACCCCAGCTGGGGCTACCAGAAAGGAAAGAAAAAAGGACAACTAATGTGTATAGCAGCGGAAAATACAAACTGCAAGAAGTACCTCAAACGAGAAGTTCCTCACGTTGGGAGTCCACGATACGTTTGACGAGCTAAAGGAAGCTCAAATAGGGGCCCAAACGTACAGGCTCCAGTAGTGAACCACCGGCCGAGCGCTCCTCCGAAGGCTGGGCTACTTAAGTGAAGAAGTGGAAGATAGGGTTGCGGGCATACCTGATAACATTCGCCAAACACTCAGGGTGTGCCCAATCCCTCGCAACATGGACCCTAATCTGCACGCAGGGAGAAGGGCTGCGAGAGCAGAGTATGTAGAAAAGCACTTAGCAGAAAAAACAAATGTAGTATACACAGATGCGGCTTTGCATCCATGAAACAGAAACACGAAGGAACAGAGGGTAGTATCGGTGGTGGTGAACCATCAAGGGGACCTAGTCACCAGTATATCACAGAGCGGCTGCAGAGTATCCGAGGGGGAAGAAGCTGCTGTTGCGCTAGCAGTAGCTAAAGGATACCGCAGAAAAAAATCGCTCACAATAATAACAGACTCCAAAGAAGCATGCAGGCACTACACTAATGGTAGGATCAGCAAGGGAGCGCTACGCATAATATTCAGGCGGGACCCCCGAACAAAGAAATTCAGCACAAAATTTTCTGGGTGCCGGGGCACACCGGGGTGACTGGGAATCAGAGGGCCGACGATCTAGCTCGCGAACTTACCAACCGAGTGACCCTGAGCGAGCTTACCAACATCAAGTGACCCTGAGCCCGCCAGCACGGTGGAACCATCGTAAGCGGAAATCCTAAATCACTACAGACGACACAGGATAGCGTATCCTTCACCACACCAGCTATTAACGCAATATGAGGCAGTAGGTTGGCGTAGACTGCAAACAGGAAGCTTTCATAACTTACACATACTTCACAAAAAGTTTCCGAACCAGTAAGCGGACACATGCAAGTGGTGTGGAGCCACCCCCACTTTATACCATATTACATGGGAGTGTAAAAACAATTATTCATTCCATAAACTAAAAGAGCCCAATGCGGAACAGTGGGAGAGCCTGCTCACCAGCAGCGTGTTGGCGGTCCAAAAAGGACTTGTCCAGCCTGCGTATGAGGTAGCAAGACTCAGTGGGGCCCTGGAATAAGGGCACCACCCCTGGAAGTCTCGGAACTTCAACATGAAGACACCCGGGTCCCGCTGAATCGACCAATTTTTGGCGCCAATAAAGTTTTTTTTTCTCTCTCTCTTCCGAGCTCAATTTTCGCGATTACCAAATTTTTTTCCTTAAGTTCGCTAAGAAACTCTCTTTTTTACTCGCCCTTATGGCGGAGAACTGCACTGGATGCCATGCTTTTTCACATGCAGTTTAAACATGAAGAGATAAGTTACTTTTTCTTACGGTACCCTTCGTATGGTGAAGAAAAATAACGTAGTAACAAGCGGAGTGGTCTCACTGATCGCATATTTGGGGCCAATGAGTGACACCGGGACACTCAGTGACACCGTCTTGTGTACTTTGCTCACGGTGTAAATGCAAACAATTGCTTTGGCGTCGCAGCGCCAAATTTATCAGTTCCTTCATTTGTTCTTTCAATTCCTGGGTGTAATTAGGTGTAGGCTTGGTAGCAGATTTTAGGGAATACTCTACTGTTCTAGTGGCCAGATTATTAGAACCGGCAGGTAAGAATTTCAGGACTAAAGAAGGTATATGCATGTAGATTTTAGTTTGTAAGAGGGAAATTTATTTTATGAAAGTGTTTGAAAAATTCTGTAGCCAAAGTTGACTTGCTCCTTTTCTTAGTTGGGGTCGTTGTTTGCAATAGGCAGACCAGATTTTAACACAAGCTTGTTAGTGGTGCTGAGCTCGTAAGTGTTCTATATGTTCTCTTCTTCTATATTTCTGACATCGCACGTGTGCAGCAGGGGCTAAAAATGCACAAACAATTCATCACACTTTCTGGTACAATATATATATAACATTATACACCGAGATCCCGACGCGGGCATAGTTGCTGTCCCCGAGGACCTGTTTCAAAGATAAAGTAGGTAAGGTGCATGCATCTGCAGTAGAGCTTAAAAATAAGCAGTAGGAGGAACCTTGGCTCACGACAAGCGCACTGACCTAAAGATACAAGTGGAGGATTGAAAAGTGGTATAACGTTGAAGTAAATAGAACTTGTATTTAAGCAAAGGGAAATTTCTCGGCGTTTGCTTTTGGTTTGAGAGATTCGTCAAAGCAATAAAAAAATGTAGTATGCTGCACATGCTACCACCTCGTTATGAAGGGGACGCTGATAATATTGATTCATCCATCCATGTAGGACTGTGCGTTTTGAGAGTATGTAGTCATGTTTTAAAAATCTTGAAATGCATTTTTTCTGCTATAAGAAGCTGAAGCGCTTTTATTTTAAGACAGACGATCAGACAAATCTCAGGGCTTGGTATGTATTATGCGTCTTGGTAAACAATTACAAATTCTATCGACTATTGTTTAAAATGTCAACGCTCATCATCATCATCTGCCTGACTAGGCCCACTGCATGATCGATAAAGGCCTCTCATTTCTCCAATCAACCCTGCCCTGTGCCAGCCGCGGCCACCTTATCATCGCAAAATTATCATCTCATACTTCACATTATCAATCTTATTTTCTGATATTCGTGCGCCCACCTAACTTCTCACCGCCATCTGCTACGCTTGCCTTCTCTTGTTATCCAGTCCGTTACCCTTAACGATGGTCAATTACTTTACCTTCGAATTACATGCCCTGCCCGAGCCTATTTCTTCCTCTTTATTTCCACTAGGATATCATTAACCCATGTTGGTTCCCTGACCCACCCATCCCTGTTCTGGTCTCTTAACGTTGCACCTAACATTTTCCTTTCCGTAGTTCGCTGCGTTGTCCAAAGTAAGTTGAACGCCTTTTCGTTAGCGCCCGTCTTTCCGTCTGATAGGCGTGTACCGGTAAGGCACCGCTTTTATATACTTTTCTCTTAAGGGACATTGTAAACAGCAACGTTATCGCGATTACAAGTTACGATGCGCAGGCTTCTCCTCGTAGCTTTAAGTTGCGAGGAGAAGCTCAATGATTTTGTCATACTGATGGCGGTAGAAGATTTTCGATGTCTTTACCAAACCATTTCCGAGCCTCCTAGAAAGTCGGCAAGCAAAGTTCTGCGGGATTTACCTTCGACGGTGCATGATTTCTGCTTTCGAGTAAACGTTTCTGCGTTTTGAAATTGTACTGCACCCTTATTATGACGTTATGATGAGCACCTGCTGCCCTCCTACCAGGCGCTGCAGAGTGCACTGAGAATGCTGAATGCTGCCGTGGCTTTAAAGGTCGATGACATCACCATTTGAAATGCTAGCACAGACAAACATCGCCCAATGTTGGCCTGAAAAAGCCGCGTGCTTCCCCTGCAAGCCTCAACAATATATTTCAGCTGTTCGTACACTATTCGTAAAGTCCTAGTTAATATCGTGGATATGAGAAGCACACTGCTGTGGGCTGCTTAAAGAAGCACCCAGGGGAATGTACTGTTGCGTTTTTATTATCGCGGTAAGCAAGTAAGAATTCGTTGTTATTCATATTTCTGTGAACAGAAAATTTAGAAACGCCACAGGTTTCTCGCTTTTTCTTATTATTTTCTATTACTTTTGGACTTACAGCAAGGTCTTCGTGCATTCATAGGCTGTAAAGATGCGTAGAAAGATTACCGTGCCGTTGCGGTATTTGACCTTGGTGCGTGGGCATCATGTTTCAACAAAACCATGCCTGTTATCAAGCCGCGACAGGGAGGTAATACCAGATAAAAATATGATTTCAGGGCTTGATCATACATGTTTAAATACATCACTGATAAGGAGCACTTGAAGTGCAGAAATTTACCCTTCTGGCACGTTCTGGCAAAGTGAGCAATAAATATTTTTTAAATTCGTGGCCAGATGGCCTCTGAAGGAGCTGTAGTAAACGAAATTTCAGTCGCCACCTGATCCATACCTGGAAATAGGGAGTTATTTAATAATGATGTTTACGTGACTTTTATCCTTCACGGCGCTGCGCTAGGAGAGGCTTTGTATGGGTTTAAACTGCGTCGTATTCTGTCAGCATCAAGGACTGCGGCATTCACCTTTTGAGCAAAGATGAATGTCTTGGACATGGAAATGTTTTGTCATGGGACATTTGGGTCGAGCGGTCAGCGGTTTCGGGTATGTACCAACTGTGTTCGCATGCTTCAGGTGAGCTCTGGAGCGAGCGCAGTAAGCCGAAAACGGTAGCCAGGATGTTGTAAAGCTGTCGTCGCGTATTAGCCCTTCAGAGGGTGAAGTACCTGCCAGTTTTCTTCACGCAACGCATTTTTTTTTGTTTCGTGCCAAAATATATCTGATGCGAACACATAGCTAAAGTTACAGTTTAAGAGATACCAGTTTCTTAATGTCAGTTGTGTGGTCATGACGAAACTCTGCTGCTCTGGAGACTTAATTGTGCTTATTTGTATTTCACGTTTTCAAACTGCAGAAATACCAGCATCAAATGCGCCTGACGCTCCTGGTGGGCAACGTCTTGAAGGAACAACTAATTCACTTCTTGGTGCAGATCGTAGGAGCAGCGATCTGCTGACGTCGCAGGGCACATTTAATGCCTACATACACACTGATGATTTTTTTGCTATATATGGAAGTTTTTTCACTGATAGAAGATGCGAGCATAGAGGCACACTCAAGACTAATGGTGTGAAAAAAACAAGTGGCCGGAGTTTTGATTTATAACTAAAAATGTCACCATATTTGACAGTACTGTTGTTCTGCTTGTGTTTATGTGGTCGCCGTAGATTAGCCAATAACCTTTCGGCTATATGGAGCGTGCTTGTTTAGGAAGAGGATATGCCTCGAATATTTATTTCATCACGTACGTGCGGTTCGAGATATCACTGCAGCTTGTATACAAAACCTGGGTAGGGCTTAAATTTATTGTGCTGCATATATGATATGTAGCATCTCAAGCTTTGATGCCAAGATACCTTTATTAAAGTGTGCTGCCGTGCTTCATCAAGCTTCTGATATGTTTTTTCCCTAATTATTTTAAGAGGGTTAGCTCTTACTCATCACGTTTCGAGATTTCGTGGGGTTGTGGGGGACGGACAGATGGATGGATGGATGGATGGATGCATGGATGGACGGATGGATGGATGAGGCTGAACCCTTTAAATTGGGCGGTGGTTCAAGCCACCTAGCCATGGCTTGTGAATTTTTACTCCTCTCTTGATTTTAGCCACCAATCAGATAACCTTCGCTTGGTTACTTTTACCATCTTAAAATCTTCCTTTCCTTCACTGTCCTTAAACCCCAATGCTTTGAATAATTAAGCCCCGTTCCTTTCTACTGCAGAACGAAGCCCTTTACAAAAAAGTTTCAAGTGTTCAACCGTTTCCTCCTCCTCTCCAAGAGCACCGCACAACGTGTCTATCTCGCGGTACCTGACTCTATATGTCTTAGTACAGAAAACTCCCGTCCTGGTTTCATCCAACAAAGAGCTTCCCCTACAATTATCATAGATATTTTCTTTGACAATTTCCTGCTTAAAGATCCTGTATGTTCCCAGTGCCGATTTCGTCAGCATCCCAGTTTTGCACAAAGCTCCCTGTGTTTCTTTAACCTTTTTTTATCCAATAATTGCTGATTTGCCCCCATACTACTGTCCAGATATTTGCTTATCAATTTTCTAGTTCGCTTTCTCCATTTCGTGTTAACATTCCTTATGTACAGGTATCTGAAAACTTTCCTAGCCCACTGCTTTTCATTCATTTTTCTCAATCGCTCCTGAAATGCTATCTTATACTGCTAGCTTCTCTGCTCTCGAACAACGCCCATCCTATATCCCCATGTACCGCCAGATTTGTTGTATTGCCACGTGCTCCCAAAGCTAGCCTCCCTACGGCACCCTGAGATCACAGTGCCATCTGTGGCAGCAACTACTCATCACGTTTCGAGATTTCGTGGGGTCTGCTACCACCTTGGGATCACAGCGCCATCTGTTCCAGAAACTGCAAACATCACATCTCGCATTGAGACTTGTAGCGCTATCTACAATAGCATTGTAGAAACATCCACCTTGCGCCTGTCAATGATGACGTCACGGTACAATGTGGTGGTGAGAGGTGGAACTATGCGAGTACGACGTCAGGGGACAAAAAGGCGACATAATTTCGGTTTCTCGAATCCAGTATGGCGGCCATTAAAATTGGTCGTGCCCTCCCATCCCGTTCACCCATTATCTACCCAGTATGACGTCAGGGGACGAAATTGCGGCATAGTTCCGGTTTCTCGAATCCAAGATGGTGGTCATTAAAATTAGTTGTGCCCACCCATCCCTTCCCCCCGCACCCCTACAATTAAATAATAGGTAAACATTTTATACATGCAACTACTAACTGAAGCTTTACTATATCGCACGGAAAACCGAATTCTAGGCCTACCTTGACGCCCCAAATGAAGAAAATTCCGATTGAGACGTATCTTGAGGGAGTGTAACTCGACAGTGGGTAGATGTGCATTGTAATTTCCTTGTGCGATGGCGCTTGGAGTTGATCGCTCCCCTAGGCGGCATGCGTACACGCGTAGTCGAGCGTGGTGGCAATCCACCCTGTTTCAAAGGGGACGACCTTATGTTCCATCCATCCTTCCGTAATGAGCCGTCTCCCTCGGGACCTCCACTTAGATGCGCTCGTTTTGCTGATACGTTCACTACCACAACGTGTTTGAAGCAGGACATGGATGTACCTCTCTTTAATATCATTCATATCAATTCCAGTAAACCAAACAGCAAACGCTCGTAACTTCAACGTCTTCTAGACGGTGGCGACCTTTTTTTCTCCCTTTTTTAATATTAGTATATTCACCATGACTCTCTAGCCAGTTGAACTGCGTTATTGAATGGTCCCCTTGATTTTTGTTTGGTGTTTTTTTGTTTTTATGCATTTCACATATTAAAAGCGCGTTCTAAAATCCTGTCCATTTTCACGTTTGTTCCATGCATCACATGAAATAAATTGTGGCATTTCCTGAAGCCACCTCTATAATGCACTCACTGTATTGATTTATTGAAGCCTGCATTTCCTCCGATTCATCAACTGCACTTCTATACGTGTACATACACCTGCGACACCAGAAATACTTTTCTTTAAACTCTATGCAGCGTTCTCTGAGATTTTGCAGTACACGTTCTTACTACCAAGATTAAAGGACAAATACCGCATTAAACAAATTTTGTTATGAGTGCACCCCGAAAATGTCCAAAAGTAATTAAACAGTTTCACAAAAAGTAAGTGTTCAGACACTGACGGGTTTTCTTAACGAATTACACGTGACCGCATATTGAAGCATATTTTTAACCAACGCTTATGTGTCTGAACGAGTCCTGTGTTTCATTTAGTAAAGAGTGCGAAATGTGTTTATATGGCTGAATGGCACTGCCTTCTTAAGGCGGCAATTTCAATGAATACAGAGTCCAGTTTTTAGCTTTGGGATCAATGAAATGTGAAACATTAGCGGTAAGAATATAGAGCGAACTATAACAGCATCAGAACATACAAGCATGCCATGCTATATATGCGTCATTTTGTATATACGGCGGGCTGCACGTTGGTGTGCAGCCAACCTTGTGCAGCCAACGTATACCTGCACATTACTGCAGCACGTAGAGCTTGAAAGGCCATTTGTCTCTAGGATGCTGGAAAGATTTGTTGGCTGCCGATGTTAACTGTGAGTGGCATTCCAAATATTGTCTATTTGAGGTTAAGGAGAAAATGCATGTCTTCTTCCAGGCCAGTTCTGAATCACGCGTTATCTGTCACGATGGTCGTGAACATTTACCATAGGCCTGCCATGTATGACCTAAATTTTAAACACATTCGTGCATATTAGAGGGCTAGAAATTGTTACGACCACTTGCTCTCTTTTTACGCTACTAAAGCCTGAAGATGTGTACTTTTTTCTTGTGCCTTAATCGAAATTTCTGCATGGCGTCTGTACCAGATCAGTTTAACTCTTGCTGAACAGTAGAACGCCGCCGCCACTGAGATACCTTTGAGTACGCGCTGAAGACCTAACAGAAATGTCCACGATCGGTGCACGCAAATTTAGAGCTTGAGTTCTGCAACGCACACTGAAAAAACGAAGAGAGGTTTAAATGCTGGTTTAACGAGAGCATGAATGCAGCATTACTGACGGCGCTAGATGCACTAAAAACCAAGAACGCCAACGTTGGTGCAGTCACTTTTCTAAATGAAGGCGTCAATAAATATTTTCGTTCCGGAATGCACATGGTCTGCCAAATATATCGAAGAAAACGGCCACTCCCCACGACGTCACACGACGCTTGTGATATATTAATATTGCCGTTTATTTCATCGCTATAGTATTTGAATTAGCAGTTTTATTAAAGTGAGCACACTTTAGTTCTACTGACTATCGCTCATCTAAAAATACAAGATTTGGAGAGTGTCGCGCGCTGTACTGAGGCGAAATTCGGTTGTAGCGACTCCACACAAAAATGATCCGCGTTCTTATGGGAGCTTGATGGAGAAATATGCAGTAAGTGTGACCCAATATTTCATTTTATTTGTGCTTCGCAATGCATCGGGGAAATCGACAGGGGAATATAGTTGACCGGTATGGGGTGATTAGCAGACTAGCTTGTCGAAAAGCGAGCGGTCCTCATTAACTAGCAGGTTTATACAATCCAATGTTCTGATGCATGGAGCCTGACGCGCGGTATGTAATGTCTTAGGAGTCATGGTATCAAATGCGTGCCAGCGCGCCAAAGGTGTTGGTACATTTAAATTTCACATGTTCGTGTTGTTTGGCCCCAGAGCACATATTTAAACCCAATAACGACACCTCTTCGACGTGTCGGTTTGTGGTCCAGCGGTAAGTGGACTCCCTTCTCACCATATGGCCCTGGGTTCAAATCTCACTTCTGTTCATTGACACGTTTGATGTCATTGATATTGTGCGTTCATAAGTGTATGTGGTGTGTTTGTAAACAGCGATACTTGGCCGTGGGAGGTCGGGGAAATGGAGGAAAATATGTTTATTGGTTCTTGAAAAAAACATTTAACTCCGCTTGAACCGATGTGTGACGCGCGAAAGCGCGACTACGTAAATTGTGATGCCATAGGCGACACCATAGTACTGAGATAGCGCAAATCTCAAAGCTGTGAAGAAAATTTTTTTTTTCTGGGGAGGCGTGGAACAAATTTTTGCAAATGACCAGGGTCAAATATGAAGGTCGCCATTGTACTGGGCACGCTCAATTATGTTTGCACATCGATTTTGGTCTTAATCATCCAAGGTGAAATGTTGCGGATCGCCCTGCTCAAATTTTTGGAAATTACCCGGGCCAAATTTGGAGGTAGACATCGTGAAGGGCACGGTCAATTATCGTTGGAATATCGATTTTGGAGAACTGATAACTGAGCTAGTTGGTACATGATTGAAGAGGTAAAAAACAGCGCAGCGACGACAGACACGAACGAAGAAAGAAGGACAAGCGCTGACTAACAACTGAGGTTTATTGGAAAAAAAACACAGGTATTAATACACTCCAAAAAACAAACACGATGCATGCTTCTTTGAAAACACATCTAATCATGGTTATCGAGATACTTAATCTTACAATCATGAAGAAGCACCGAAGCTGTGCTTACACATGTGTCACTATTCACGTGGATGTGATATGCCTCACACAGTTCCCTTGTTAATTTTTCCCCATGCCTGCAAATAACTTCCGTTTCATGGAAAAGAGATGTGCACATTTTCTTATCGGGGGAACCCGGGATAATATTCAGGGCGTAATCTCTGATACGTAGCGGAATGTTTGACGATGGGGAGCCTTTTAACGAGGTATTATGCTGACGTAGACGGGTGTTCACACAATTTCCCGTTCGGCCGATGTATTTCTTGCCACAACAAAACTCAATGTCATAGACTACCCTCTCAGCACATGGCGTGAACTTATTTTGGTGGTTTGTCTTACCGGCTGTACTACCGGTTGTTTTCTGTTTTTTAGCCTTTGTTTTCCTATCTACATGGCACATATTTTTCCAAGTTTTTTCGGGGCTGAGAACAGCACTGAAGGGGTTGAGTATTGCTGCCCTGGTGAACTTTATCTCATCAGAGGACTTACAGTGGCTGGTATTGGATAAAGAAGGGCATTTTGCTCTTGTCCCAGAAAACCTGTTCAGTGAAAGAGCCGGGAACTCTATCGCAAAAAACCTCAAGCAAGTTCGTATTAACAGCAATAGACAAAACACTGAAGCAATGCGGTTACTGGGGGAAATGAATTTGGTAGGGCTTCAGCGCTCTATTAGTAGTTCGCAGAAAAATTGTCGATATTTTCTTCTCTATGAAAATGCATAAACCCCAAATTCATTTCCGATGTATAGTTACAGACCGTAACACCTGGCAACATTCGATATCAAGCTTTTTGCAAAAGCTTATCCGTCTTGTGACTGGTGATCAGTTTCTTGTTTCGAATTCTGTCGCCATTGTTATTAGCAACGCTGTAACTTGGGTTCGAGTGGAATGTTCAGCATCGATGTGCAGGATTTGTTTTACTCCCTACTTCAGCATAAGCTCCTGCAGTGTGCTAAAAAAGCACAAATATTGACAGTGATGAAGACATTTATTTCGGATTGTGTAGTCGTTTTTATGGAGTCGGTGGTATGGTATCTGGGGAGTCGTTTTTAGAACTTGTGACGCTTTACCTGCAATCGACTTTTGCTCAGTGGGAAGGTAAACTGTTTGCTCAAAACGCTGGGGTGCGCATAGGCTTGAAAGTAGCACCGGAGCTAGGTAATAGGTTTCTGTGTCATATTGACAGGGCGATAAAATCGGAGATTGCGTATAACAGGTGTTTAGGTATGTTGATGATTATTTAATTTTTGAGCCTACCAATTTCATGGGCCATGTAGAATTAATACTCACGGTCTTTGATATTTGCGGACAATGTTTAAAATTTACCTTCGAGGTCCTGGAAAACAACGAGCTACAGTTTTTAGAGTTAAGATTGGTCCTGAGCCGTGATCACGTCTGCTGGTCTTTTCAGCAGCGCTAAAAGAAGCTCTTGCTTAGTGATCACTCAGCCCATTCTAAGTTAGTTAAATGTGGTATAGGCATTGCATGTTTAGGATCAGCACTTTAAAAATCTTGTGTACATGCAATGGCAAATAGTTTTAGTCAGCAGGTTAGTACATTACAATCGGCAGCCTTTTCGGAAGAGGGAATCTTGCTTGCGTGCAACAAAATCCTGAGGAAACTAAAATTTTTCAAGAATTGCATCCATCTGAGCCGTCTGACACGAATAGGCATGCAGGTATACTATATGTTCATCTTTGGTCTCATAAATTAAAGAATGTAGGCGCCAGATATGGTATCAGCCTAGTAACAGTAGATAGGAAAGCAAAGGCTAAAAAACAGAAAACAACCGGTAGTACAGCCTGCAAAATTAACCACCAAAATAAGTTCACGCCATGTGCTGAAAGGGTAGTTTATGACATTTTCTTGTGGCAAGTATACACCGGCAAAAGGAGAAATTGCGTGAACACCCGTCTACGTCAGCATAATACCTCGTTAAAGGCCCTCCGTCGTCCAACCTTGCGCTTCATATCAGAGATTGCCCCTAAATAATATCCCGGGTTCCCCCGATAAGAAAATGCGCACACCTCTTTTCCATGAGACGAAGGTTATTTGTAGGCATGGGGAAAAATTAACACGGGAACTTGAAACATGGAAGTGAATGGTGAAACATGTGTAAGCACAGCTTCGGTGCTTTTTCATGATTGTGAGATTAAGTATCTCGATTCCCATTATTAGAAGTGTTTTCGGAGAAGCATGTATCCTGGTAGTTTTCGGAGTGTATTAATACCTGTGTTCTTTTCCCAATAAACCTTAGCTGTTAGTCAGCGCTTGTCCTTCTTTCTTCGTTCGTGTCTGTCGTCGCTGTGTTGTTTTTTACATCCTCATCGATTTTCGAGCATCTCTGCCAAGGACAAATTACGGGGATGGCCCGGGTCAAGTTCTTGCTGCTTGGCGTCGCAGTTGCTATGGCAACGAGGCTCAAGCATGATGCACAAGCAAGATTTCTGTTCGGCTCTGACGATCGCATGAGTGCTCTCGCACTGAAATACGCCGGTGGGCCGCCTAAACATCAAGCCGCTGAACGAACGGGCCGCTCAGTAGAGAGGAAAAATTAGACCCTTTCCACAGCATAAAAGTTCGCATTTACGTTTGTGGCCGCTTAGATATACATTAGTATTCATGTCGCTGGTACCCAGGTCTGAGCCAACGACTCTTAGACTGTCGGCCGCATAGCAATTGCGCCGTTCAAGGGATCGACAGCTTGCGCTGCGTGGCGCTCACAAGACCTGCTTAATAGGCATCCTAAATTTGACCCGAAATATCGCATCCACGGAGCGCACTATACTTGACTGAGTGAGTAAACTAAAACCTCTTCAGTTTCTCTGTAAAGTTGCCCTAACGAGTCGACAGCGGCAACGTACACTTTTGTCTCTCTCACCCTCCCTGGTCATTTAAAAGCGATAGAAAAACGCATCTGGGTTGTTGTCATTGACCAGCTCATTTAGATGCGTTAGCATCATGCAAGAAGCTAATAGAATATTTTTATTAGGTTTAGTAGATAGCATGATTTACCTGGTTTCCTTAGAATCCCACGAAAATCAGTCTCAACACCCTTAAAAACTTATTTATTACAGTTATTAGCTGCCCTCGCTGTAACACACTACATCTAAAAAAGGTAGTTGACTTTCTCGCCTTGTGAGAATAGCTCAAGTCTAATATTTTTCTTTGGCCTTCAGGTTCAAGCAAGACTGGGCTACAGAATGCAGACTGCTCAGAGTTGTAAGGGTTGTTTTATGTTCACCTGTGGAAGCGTTTCCGCGGTTCTAACCCGTTCTCCATTGCCTTCCACAAGTTCCCGATTAATGTGAATCGGAAGAGCTGGCGGCAATAGATTCGCAGTTATAATGCAGTATTTCAGCGTTTGGGCGAAAATTTTGACGATTATTTCAAAGATGGCGGATTTTAGTCATTAACATTATTTTTCTCGATCAACAATCGAAAACAAGTATTAAAGCACAAAACAATTTCGAGGAATACCAGCTTGAGTATGCCGACATTCTTCATTAGTTAAATAAGGGGTAACGAATCTGAGTGCAGCCAAATAAACCACCTGTACCAAAGAGCTATTACTGTGCCCGAAGGGCAAAAACGTCAGGAGATCAACGTCAGACTTCATTATACGCGCACTGATATTAGCATTGGGAAACAAGTCAACAAATGTTCTTTAGCATTCTACAAAATAATAAAGGCAGGTGAAAGTTGCAAGAATAAGCCTCAAGAATAAAAATATAAATCACTGCACGGACATGCCATAGAATCCTGAGAATAATTTATAAACAATGAAATACAAAACATGCGTGGTAGCATTACACATGGACGAATAAAACAGCACGTAAAGCTGTGCCGTCAACATGTGAATCTTCAACTGTCAGGCAGCTACACAAGCCCTGCATGCAGAGTGAATACAAAAAGTTAGTTTTATGAAATATTAGGACTGTGCTTTCATGTTTAACTATTCCTGAAGCGCTTACTGTGAACTGCAAAAATTGAGTACTAAGCTTCTTGCTTTCCTCCTTCACTTAGTGTTCTGTCTTCAACAAATAGAGTGCTTGTTAGCATTCGAATAATATAAAAGTTCACTTTCAAAAATGCGGGCTAGATACACTATGAAGCTCTAAACCTGACGATAAAGTTTCAGTTCTAATAAGACTAAAATTAATTTGTGCGAAGTAGACATCACCTCATTACTGATTACCACCTGCTCTTCAGTGGGCACACTTCCTATTTAATGCACCGGTACCCTTGTACCTTACGCATTCGTGAAGTGCTCATTGCCCGTGTTGGTACTCTTGTTGTGTATGCCCCCTGGCGTCACCAGCTTTACGACTCTACTTGATCTGGCGCGAATTTTTCTCCACTTTGTCTTCAATATCCAATGTAATTGTCTGGTTAGCGTCCGTCGAGGTGGCTGCAGACTGTATTGCCTGTAGTGGCACATTATTATTGGTGATACCTTCAGACGCCTCTCGCTTCTCTATTACAGGTACTGGGCCGCTCATTGATAATTTTGGGAAATCGCTCCAAGGTTCTTCTACACAATCTGCCTCCTCAGCAAGGACGCTGCTCAAGTTTTGCCCCTCTTGCAATGCGTTCTCCTTGACAGTTGCGGCTTGGGCTCCTGTATGGAAAATGGGCATATTTTGATCTAAAAGTGAAGCTTGATAGGTGTTGTCCCTATCTATAATAGCACGTTTATGCTGGCTGATCTGACTACAGGTGCCAGTGGAAACATTGGTTTCTTGCCAACGCTCTGCTGCAGCCAAAGGGCGGTTTTGAAGGGGACTCTTAAATTGACTAGCCCCGAGCTTGAAGTCTGCAGAACCAAAGACTATTTTCTCATTTCCAATCTTCCCGGCTGAAGTGCCTTTCGGATCACGACCATCTTCAAGCGTTAGAGGTTCCTGCCACTGTGAGGCCAACGCTGGGACGGCTTTAGCAGTTCTAATGTTGGTGTCCTTCACAGAGCACCCCCTGGCGTTTTCTGTGGATTGAGATGCATCCTGTCGGTGCTGTGCTGGTGGCGACAATTGTGTTTGTTGTTCAGTGCTGTTAACATGAGTCTGTACCTGGGGCACTGTAGTCTTGCTGCTCGAAGATTGTTTGGTGGATGTCTTTTGCACGGGCAGATCCTGGTGGTATTGAAAACTGGTAACGGCTAAGGTACTATCAGCCTTGTGGATATCAGCGCCGTCACATCTTAGAAGCATGCCCTGCTGGTTCTTTCGTTTTGCGTTTGTTTTCCCCTCGTGAAATTCTGCTGCACCTCCGCTCAAACCGGATTCCGGTAAAAATGGCGAAGAGAATTTTCTGCTGACAGCGCTTTTGATGAACTCTTCGCGTTTTTCTGGCCCCTGCAGGCTGTCAGAACTGCCATCTTTAAAAGGCTGGCCACGGCACACTGCTGTCTTCATGCCAGAGAAGTGCACAGCGTTTTGATTATCCACTCGTGAACACTGACTGTCCTTATTGCCTTCTGATACACTATATCTGTCACGAAGCTCTGTGGGGAAGACAATGCCTTCATATGTACCTTCGTGCTGTGCTGCTGCTTCAGCTGAAAAACCATCGGCGGTGTCTTGCCTATGAACATTCGACTGAAACCAGTGCTCAAGACAAGCTGGAAGGCTTTCAATAGAGCTTCGACTAGGCGACTTGTTTGTCAGTAGTGAGTGATTCCGGCTGATCTGCGATCGTCCGCCTACGGACGAGGACGTCCGGCTTGCTCGCTTGGAAAGTCGAGATTCTTGTCGCCTTCGCATCGATCGCTTCCACAGCGCGGTGGCATCCCCCTGCGAGCTGATGGATCCCAGGGGAGAAGCCGCATTGTCAGCACTTGTCCAGCGCGACCCAGTTGGAACAGCACACAAATAGTCGGCGTAAACATGTACCAGAAGAATTGCCTGCAACATGAAAAAAAGATAACAACACTACTAAATAAGGCTGCGCGAGACCACTAATCCCATCTGCACAAGTATGAAACTGCGTGAAATTCGTTATATAGGCGCGATGAACCATCCGCGTCGTACTGCACGTGAGTGCTAGCGACCTAACAGTAAGTGAAAAAAGTGTTAGGAGCGAAATACAGCGACACTTTCGCCGTCCTAAAAGTATAAAATAAAGTCGTATAATGATCATAAGCCTGACTACGCCCTCTTCAGGACAAAGGCCTCTCCCATATTCCTCCAATCAACCCTACTCTTTGCCACCTGCGGCCACCCTGTCCCCACAACCTTCTTAATCTCATCCGCGTACCTTACTTTCTGCCATCCCTGATACGCTTCTTTTCCCTTGGAAATCAGTCTGTTACCATTATGAACCATCGGTTATCTTGCCTTCGCCTTACATGCCCTGCCGAAACCGAGTTCTTCCTCTTGACTTTGACTAGTTTTATCCCTGACTCACTCTGCCTTCTTCCTGGCTGTTAACGTTACACCTATCATTTGTCTTTCTATAGCTCGCTGTTCTGCCCTTATCTACGGTTGGACGTTTAAGAGCGTTAGCTCTTACTCATCACGTTTCGAGATTTCGTGGGATCTGCTACACCCTTCATCGCAGCGCCGTCTGTGGCAGCAAATACTCATCACGTTTAGAGACTTCGTGAGGTCTCCTACCACCCTGAGATTAAAGCGCCATCTGTGGCTGCAACTAGAAAACAGCGCATCTCGCATTGAGACTTGTATCGTGATATACAGTATTATTGTAGAAACAAATGGCACGTGTCAATGATAACGTCACGGTCCAATATGGTGGATAGAAGTGAAACTAGGTGAGTATGACATCAGGAGACGAAATGGTGGCATAGTTTCGGTTTTTTCAATCCAAGATGGCGGCCATCAAAATAGGTTGTTACAAAAATCTGCCTGATCATTTGGTTTGATTGAAGTCGATGCTTTTACTGACTGTATTAGCGAGTAGATTAGTAAATATCTCGTAGACAAGGGGCAGTAAGCTGATCAGTCTGCAATTTTTCAAGTCCTTGACGTCTGCTTTCTTATAGATTAAGACGATGTTAATGTTCCTTCAAGCTTCTGGCGCGGTCGAGGTGATAGGGCATTGCATTTACAGGGTGGCCAGTTTTTCTACCACCGTCTCCCCTCCGCCTTTCAACAGATCTGCTGTTACCTAATCCTCCCGAGCTGCTTTTCCCGTTTCCATTGCTCCAAAGGCTTTCTTTATTCCTTCTTTCGTTACTGGCGGGACGTTGGTGTGGTGTTTTACTGCTTCTTTCATCAACACATCGATTACATTGACTACTGCATAGGTTTGTGGAGAACGCTTCGTTTACTTTAACTATCTGATCTATATAGGTACCGAATTGCACTTCGTCTCTTAATGAATACACCTGGTTTTTGCCTGGCCAGTTTCCTCTTCAGCGCGTTTAGGCTACCTCCATTATTTAGAACATTCTCGATTCTCTATAAAAAATTAATAGGGTCGGCTACTTTGCTCTTATTAACTTTGACAGCTCTGCCAGTTCCATTCTATCTGCAGTGTTAGACGCCTTCATGCTTCGGCGTCTATTAATGAGATCTTTTGTCTCCTGAGGTAGCCTGCCGATATATGTCGAATCAAACTACAGCCTACTCGTACGGCGCATTCCGTAATGTTCACTTGGAGAATGTCTTTAATTGCTTGAACATTAACGCCGTCGTTCGCACTTAAAGCCGAATATCTATTCTGCAAAGATATCCTGAATTCTTCAATTTCCCCTCTTATCGCTAACTCGTTAATGAAATAATGACGCTTCTATAGGCCACGAGGTAATACTTGACGCGCATATTGCTCGAATGGAGTGGCAGCCAAAAATGCATTTAAAGCGTTGAAAAGCCCACCTGCAAAAAGATTTTGAAAACTAAAAGGCTGAAAACGAAATTTTGAATTTCAACTAATTGAACGCGTACGTTCTATTACAAGTGGTTCTCCTCGAATTCTGCGGCATTAATAGATTCTTTACAAACACAAACGTAGATTGCATTTTACTCAACATATGCCACCGTGTCGAAAATACATGTTGAGTTACAGATACTGTTATGTGCATGTGAAGAATTACTCTGCATTAAAATGCTTGAAATCACGGTCTTCAGGAGCAAGCGGCCTTGTGAAATATGCCATTTTGAAAAATCGCATACTATTATATTTGCATTATTTGTTCCACACTGCACAGAGGAGGTTATATAAGAGCACAATTCTCAGAGAACAATCTTATATATGCAACATTTTATGCACATATCTACCGCGCTAGAAATAACAAAACGTACATGAGGTATTTCATTATTTGCTAGCTTATTCGTATTATACGCCTGAAGCTTTGAAATGATGATGGAAAATTATAAGTAACTCAAATGCAAAGTAAACAACTGCACACAATGTCAACGGCCACAAAGCGTAACAAATATGAGTAAGTCATTTAAGCAGAAATCGAACGGGAGTAATTAGGAATAAACAAATGCAAAGGAAATATAAAATTTCATTTTAAATGCAAGGAGAATGTCTACTCAAATAGCGCAATTTATCCGCGTGACGTTTGGGACCCAAATTCTTAGTTTTTTTTCTTTCTTGGATAGCACCAGGATAGGAAAAAAACCGGATTTTTTTTTTGACAGTTGAGGCAGAACTGAGTCGTGCACAAAATAGATTTCAACAAAGGTGCAGCGATGTGCGCAAGATGAGGACACAATATTTTATGAAACTCATAGGATAAGGAGCTTTTACATATAAAGCCTTTTTCGTAGAGGCAGCATTCTTATGCGAGGAACGTTGTCTCACCTCTAATGCATCATAAAGCGCCTTTTACATTCTTCCTGAATGAATACTGTTACTGCGCTGAGAGCAATCAACTTATCCACGTTTGTGAAATTTCACGTGCGAGACCGCCCAACATCAAGTTGCAGTCTACACTAGTCTCAGCCCGTATGGAATTAAACGGGGAGTAAGCTGTCTTCTAGCACACCTTTTTTTAGAGGCAGGGTATGTAGTTCCTATCGCGTGGTAGAAATTTCGTTCAGTGAACATACAGAATTCTTATTCTTGGCAGTGTAGGCGTATTCTAACAGCAAAGCGTAGTTATTTGACTCAGTTACCAATGGGAAGTGGTTTTTAGCCGCTGCATTGAAGGTATTTGTGTTAACAAATGAAGGAGATTGAAACCTGGGCTCAAAATATTCGAAACTGCTAGAAGCTCTTGTGCCTTAAACAACAAATTGGTTTCCGTTGCCAACCGGAAGTATTCCGCAATTGTAGTGATGGAAATCTACTCCACGGCTTCCGCAGCATACCCTGTCTCTAAGAGGTAGCGCGCTAAGTGGACACCTTACTCCCTCTTTATTCTAATATAGGTGAATTTGTTTTAGACTTTTTTTTGCTGACACCGGAACTACTTGCTAAAGCTTTGACAGTTGTGCCAGCGACATCGACATCATCAACGTGGAAGTTATTATTATCATCATCAGACAAGCTACATCCAGTGGTGGTAAATGGTGCCCCCCTTTAAGGCGAATTAATCCTGCCCTGAAACAGTTGGAGCCGCCCTGTGCTACCTGAATCCGGAACTGCATCTGCTGACGTGAATCCTATGTTAAGATCGGCTACTGGTCCTCCGCATCGCATGCCTTCTCTGTGTATACATACGCTTAAACGTTTAACAGAGAATGCCTTTAACTCGTGCCGATCATGTGCATCTCGGTGCCTGTGTCCACTGCACCGGTATCATTATATTTTGCATGTCCCGCTCCGTTGTCCCCAACTCTTTCACACCTCTTACTGAACCTCAACTTTATTGCAACTCTAGGAGAGTACTGAGAAGAACAACATAATGGTTTCCTGTTTAGAGATATTACCGTGGTAATATTTATAACTAGAGAGTGTCCCCATGTGCCCTCCACTCAGTTGGCATCTTCCAAAGTATTTCACTGTCTTGCTCCTGAGATGCAATCCTTTAGCATTTCCAATAGCTGGTTGCCTTCCGTAAACAGTTGTTCCGTTCCAGACAATTTTTGTTATATTTATTTTTATTCCGACTGCACTCCTTTGAGTGTTTAGTTCCTAAATCACGCTCTTTTAATCTCGGCCTAGATCCATAGCAAATCAACTCAAGAACTTAATCGCCAGCTCCAAAAGTATTCTAAATTAAATCTCATGCCCAGCACTTCCTAATACAGCTATTTCAAATCTCCTGTATAATCGCGGTAAAATCCAGCGAACAGTTTGACTGAGAGTGCGTGACACTCTGTCCATTTGGTATTTTACCAGATTTATAGCGCTAGCTGTATATGGCATAGTGGGCGAATTTCTTCCCATCATGCATTCGCTTTCGCTCAGGGGTCTTGTCAATCGATAAGCTCGGGTGTGGTGTGACGATCGAGCTGCCTCAAACAGAGCTGCTCTGGCGGGCACACAAAGATGACCGTTCAGTTACTTTGATATCTACTGCGCTCTGGCAGCGTAGTTTGACCATTAGCGGCCGAAAGCTTGGAACGACGGGTTTCAGCGCTGCAAGTCGTCAGTTAACGGCTACAGCAGATGTCAAGCGGCCTTTGATAGGGGCAGCCTCGTAGTGGCTTCCTGATGCCAGTAGTTATCGAGCTTCCCCAGATAACATTGCTTAGTGATGCCCCGCAGTATAATTTTCCCTTTTAACAAAGTAGTCATTAAGCTCGCCAGCAGCGTTAGTGTCTCAGCGCTCTACGTTTTTACGCGATAGTGTATATAGCTTGGTCGGTCGAAAAGCCGTCAGCGTAGTAGCAGTCAGCACCGCGCGTAGGGCAATTATGGGGGGCTGTGTAAAAAAATCGTATCGTGACAATTTTTGTTTCTAGTGATTGATAATCGATTGGTGTGTGATAGGCGATGAACAGTTATTGAAATCATAGCAACTAATTGATGAATTCATTAATGAATGAAATGACAAATGCAAAAAAGGGGTTCATAGGTGTCAAAATGCTCAGAATGAAAAGTCAATGCTTGATGAAGTTAATTAAGAAAATTTAGAGTCTGTAGTTGGTTAATAAAATGAAACAATTGAAGAAAAATGAAAAAAATATGTTCTCAATCTGCTCATAATAGAAAGCATTACACACTACACTATCGCGTCGAACCCTTTAGCCGGAGCTTAAGTGTCCTCTCCAATTTTTCCCCGAAGGTTATTTGAAACACGTAATTAATTCAGACGGCGATTATCATTAGAAAGTTTTAGTCAGGCGGGCGTTGCGTGGTTGCTTGCTTAAAGGAATAGAGGGTCTATAGTGCGCATGCGGACAACGCTAACAACGAAATAGCTTTAACGTACGCAGGCAACTTTCAGAGGTTACCGTCACGGCTTTTGCGCCATTAGCGACAAAAGATGGCGCCGTCCTTCGAAACGAGAGCCCACCACCCCAGCCGAATAAGTAGTCGGTGCGGTTCTGGTCGGCGCCTTTAGTAACGGTAACTAGTCGTGGCGCCTCTCGCTGGCTGCCCTTTCCTCAGCGATAAAGAGCAAGCCGTTATTCCACCCAGATTGTGTGCGACGCTCTCAGTTCTGGCGCACCGAGGACTAATAGGTCATACAGCAGCGCTGGAACTGCCTGTGTCTGCTCTGAACAGCACAATTACTGGCAAGTAACAGAAATAGGTTTCGGACCTTGTCACGATCTGTTATGTACTCCCACAATTTAACACGGGAATTTAGATTAAATTCATACAGCAGCGCTGGAACTGTCTGTGTCTGCTCTGAACAGCACAATTACTGGCAAGTAACAGAAATAGGTTTCGGACCTTGTCACGATCTGTTATGTACTCCCACAATTTAACACGGGAATTTAGATGAAATTTACTAAAGTATTTCCAGCATCAAAAGTCATATTAAAAAAAGTATTCTTGCTGGGCGGTTTTTTGCTAGCATTTACTGAATTAGGTGACCCCATTGTGTTCATGCTTCTTAGTTAACAGTGTTAATCGCCGATGCACTGCTTGCATATATTACTGGCCGAACTAAGCATTACTCTATTACATACTGTAAAAACTAACAGAAATATTCTGGCAAAGTAACAGCAGTGGCGACCATTTTAAAAGGCCCTCTCTCTTTCGTGTAAAGTACAATGCGGTTAACGTTTCCAGAACACTTTACTAAAACTATCTCGTGGATAAGTTGCTGGCGGTACGCTAGAGTACTTAACCTTGGCTCTGCTATCATGCAGAACTACACTACTCTCTATTATCTATGTCGCCTACATTATCGCCCAATGCATCCTAAGGCAGAGTAGCTAATTTCTGTAGATTGTGTCTGAATAGATTCAGTCGCAATCGTAGTCAAATCGTACTCATTGGTGAAACAAACGAGTACGTTGACAAACAGAAGCCTAGGTCCGTGACACGTCCGGTGAGAAATTCAGTTTTTATTTTTTCAACTCACCACCTGATGCAACAATGCAGTTAAAAGGTGTTATTGCCTGGTTTAAAAATAATAAATTTTGGCAACCTCTTTCTTGCGACATAAGGTGTCACAGGAGCAATAAAGTAAACTGCGTTGTACGTGCATTCGCCGTTATACCTTTAGTGGATCTTTTGACTCCTCATTAAAAGTAGACCTTGCAAATAAATTACCAGGCGTACATGAAAGATGATGGTATATTAAGTAGTATCTTTAGCACTAGACATCGTGGTAATTGGTTTCTCGAAGCTTAAAGCACATACTAAAAAACACAGCATATTGCCACGTGCCTAGCGCCGCGCGACAGCCTTGTTTGGTGCCGACGACAACGAAGCGGTTGTAGTGGGCACGAGCGGCGCGCTGGTGCTGGTCTCTGTGACTCTGTGATCGGAACGGCAAGCCGACCTTATTCTCTGGTCCTCGGCAACGTGTACCTTCCCTGTGACTTCAGTAGTGACACTGGTGGAGGTGCCATCGATGATCCCTTCTCCTGCGGACGATCCTACGCGGCCGCCTCTCGTGACCACTCCTGTTCATCGTACCAGCCGACGGCTCCGAGGCTTGCCCCCCGAGGCCTTCGCTCTTGACGAAGAGACCCTTGCTGTGGCAACGACACCGCCCGCCCGTACCATGACTGTCCCTTTCATCCCTTCGTCCTGTCTCATCCTTCAGACCCCACGCACCCCTAAACCATTTCACGGTGAACAGTTTGAAGACGCCGAGGACTGGCTAGCTCACTACGAAAGGGTCGCGACGTTTAACGGCTGGGACGACGCTGCGAAAATGCGGAACGTCTACTTCAGCCTTGAAGACGCTGCTCGGACATGGTTCGAGAACCGCGAGGCCACATTCTCTACGTGGCCGGCCTTCCGAAGCCAGCTCCTCGGTACGTACGCCAACAGTGACCGCCGAGAGAATGCCGAGCGTGCCCTAACCTCTCGAGTTCAGCGTCAGAACGAAGGAGTCGCAATGTACGTTGAAGACGTCACGCGCCTTTGCCATCGCGCCGACCCGTCCATGAGTGAGGACAAGAAGGTGCGGCACCTGATGCACGGCGTCAAAGAACAGCTTTTTTCCGGCCTCGTGCGGAACCCGCCCACCACAGTCGCGGCGTTTCTGGCTGAAGCTGTGACCATGGAGGAACTGCTACAGAAGCGATGCAGCCAGTACGGTCGGCCGCTGAATTTCATCTCCACACTACCGCCGTCTGACCGAACCGACTACAATCCCGGGCAAGATATGAGCTCCCTTCACGACCTCATTCGCACCGTTGTTCGCGAGGAGCTCCAGCAACTTTGTGGATCATTTACTCCTGGTGCAGCTTACCTGGCCAGCATCATCCGTGAGGAGGTCCAGAACGCACTCACGCCACCGACAAGTACAGTCGTTCCACCACCACTCCCGGGCCCCACCAAGCGGATGACTTATGCTGATGTCACACGCCGCCCAGCCCTGCTACCTACCTCTTCGCCTTACACGCAACCTCAGGTCACTGTGCACGCTGCGGAACCGCTGCCTCTTTGGGCAGATCGGCGCCAGGCGCCCCGGAAGAATGATCTCTGGCGCGCTCCAGATAACCGCCCTCTCTGCTACCACTGTGGCGAAGCAGGTCACCTCTACCGGCAGTGCCCTTATCGTCAGATGGGCCTTAGAGGATTTTCCCCCGACAGCCCTCGTCCACGGCCTGGTCAGCGGCCTCAGGACATCGCCGAGTACGTCACCCGCCAGCGTAGTCTGCCACATTCTCCTCGTCGCGAGTCGCGCTCGCCTTCGCCTCGTCGCTCTTCGCCTTCTGGGCCACGGTATACCGCTGGACGCCATGGTTCCTCGAGCCCTCATCGGGAAAACTAGCTCCGGCGACCTTTGGGGGCGAGGCCGCCGCACACCGATTCGCCGTAAAGCTTCCACCGCCGCACCGCTCGATTCGCCCCGACGTCGAACGCCGGATTCCTGTCCAGTTTTCGCCGCACAGACCAGATCGCCCCGACGTCGTCCGCATCGCCGACCAGTTATCACCGCCGTGTCGCTTAAATTGTCCCGACGCCGACCACCCAACCGCCGTCCAGCTTCCGCCGCCACACCGCTCACTACACTCCGAACCGACGTCGACAGGCCCTGGTCTTGGCCGGGTCTCCTTGGACATCCCTATTATCGTCGACACGGAGGAGGTCAGCGCTTTAGTTGATACGGGAGCCGATTATTCTATCCTTAGCGGGCGGCTTACAAGGACACTGAAAAAGGTGGTGACGCCATGGAACGGACCAGACATACGGACGGCAGGCGGACATGTGGTTGCACCACTGGGTATGTGTACAGCCCGGGTTACGGTGCGAGGCTGCACATTTGTTGCGACTTTTCTTGTTCTACGCGAATGCTCTCGTGATGTTATTCTTGGCATCGACTTCCTTCGTGAGCACGGTGCCACTAATGATCTACCGAACCGCTTGGTGACGTTTTCCGCCAAACTGGCCACTGAAAGGCATGAGTACCGCGGGTCCCACTCCACGCTGCGAGTCGCCGATGATAGCCTCACAGTGCCACCACGTGCCAGCATCCTCGCCAGAGTTACTTGTGAGGAGCCACATCACGGCCTCCGGGTTGTTGAGCCTAATGTCTCCCTCTCACTCGCCTTGGGAGTTTCTGTGGCAAAAGGTCTTTGTTTCCTTCGTGGAAGAGAGACGGAGGTGCTTGTCACCAATTTCTCCGATGAACATCGACATCTGTTCCGTGGCACTGTCATCGCTTACGTCGACCATCTGCACGAAGTCGCCGAAAGTTTTGCTTCAGAGGAAGCTACGCCTAGCAACCGGATGATGCCGTACACGCTGTCGACATCAATTCTAGCCTTTCCTCCGTTGAAAAGAGGCAACTCCAAGATCTATTGCAGGAGTTTCGTGTGTGCTTCACGTCTTCATCTAAAGTGCAGCAAACGTCGGTCATTAAACACCGGATTATCACGCATGAAGACACTCGACCCATCCATCAGCAGCCCTATCGTGTGTCTCCTCGGGAGAGAGACGCTATCCAACAGCAAGTCAAGGAGATGCTCGCCGATGGCGTCATTCAACCTTCAAGCAGCCCATGGTCGTCTCCTGTAGTCCACGTTAAAAAGAAAGACGGAACACTTCGTTTCTGCGTTGGCTATCGGAAACTTAACAGTATGACAAAGAAGGACGTCTATCCGCTGCCACGGATTGACGACTCTCTCGACCGACTTCGCCGAGCCAAGTACTTCTCCTCCATTGACCTCAGGAGTGGTTATTGGCAAATTGAAGTTGATGAGAGGGACCGTGAAAAAACTGCCTTCGTAACACCAGATGGGCTCTATGAATTCCGCGTCCTCCCATTCGGGCTCTGCTGTGCTCCTGCCACCTTCCAGCGGATGATGGACACTGTGATCACAGGTCTTAAGTGGCAGACATGCCTTGTTTATCTCGACGACGTGATAATTTTTTCACCGACGTTCACAGAACACCTGCGCCGCCTGAGAACTGTTCTCCAAGCTGTCCGGTCTGCCAACCTTTCTCTCAAGCCTCAAAAGTGCCACTTCGGGTTCCCCGAATTGAAGTTTCTTGGGCACATCGTGAGTGCTGATGGCATCCGAGCTGACCCTGAGAAACTTGCTGCCGTTGCTGCCTTTCCCGTCCCCGCCCACAAAAAAGCAGTCCGACGGTTTTTGGGGCTGTGCTCCATTATCGTCGCTTTATCAAACACTTTGCACAGATGGCCAGCCCTCTGACTCTCCTAACTCGAGATGACGCATCATTTTCCTGGGGCGCCGAGCAGCAGATGGCTTTCGACGAGTTACGACGCCGGCTCCAGTCACCCCCGATCCTGGCACATTTCGACGATGATTCCGACACAGAGTTACACACGGATGCGAGCAACGTCGGCCTTGGTGCCGTTCTAGTTCAGCACCAAGACGGGGTCGAGAAAGTAATTGCCTACGCCAGCCGTGCACTTTCCCGTGCAGAGTGTAACTATTCCACCACTGAAAAAGAATGTTTGGCGGTAGTATGGGCCGCTGCCAAGTTCCGCCCGTACCTTTATGGCCGACCGTTTCGTGTCATCACTGACCATCACTCCTGGTGTTGGCTGAAAAACTTAAAGGATCCTTGTGGCCGCTTAGCACGTTGGGCATTGCGCCTGCAGGAGTTCGATTTCGATGTTATTTATAAGTCTGGCCGGAAGCACACCGATGCTGATAGCCTGTCCCGCGCGCCCGTCGGCCCTCCTTCGTCAGATGCCACCGACGACGATAGCTTACTCGGAGCAGTCACTACGTCCGATCTCGCCTCCAAACAGCGTGCCGACGACGAGCTGCGACTGATTATTGACCATCTTGAAGGTGGGCATCCTACAATATCCCGGTATCTTGCTCGGGGGTTGTCGTCGTATTGCCTCCGCAATGGGGTGCTTTATAAGAAGAATTCTACGTCGAGTGCGAAAACATACCTGCTAGTCATACCGGCTGATCTAAAGCACGAAATCCTCCTGGCCTGCCACGACGAACCAACTTCAGGGCATCTTGGCTTTACACGCACCCTAAACCGAGTCCGGCAGAACTATTACTGGCCACATCTTTCTCCGAGCGTTAGACGTTACGTACAGACTTGTCGACAATGCCAGCGGCGAAAAAAACCGACGCTCAAGACATCCGGTATGTTGCAAGTTATTGAACCACCCCTCACACCCTTCGAGCAAGTGGCCATGGACCTTTTAGGCCCATTTCCTTTATCCTCGAACGGACACAAGTAGATCGTAGTCGCCACAGGCTACTTAACACGCTATGCCGAAACGAAGGCCCTTGCCCGAGGTACTGCCGGCGAAGTTTCTCGATTCTTTATGAACGACATTGTGCTCAGACACGGTGCACCGTCGACCATCATTACTGACCGAGGAAAGGCGTTTACAGCTCGGCTACTGCGGGACACCTTAACTCTCAGCCATACCGAGCATCGCACAACAACAGCGTATCACCCTCAGACAAATGGATTAACGGAACGACTAAACAAAACTTTGGCGGACATGATCTCAATGTACATCGACGTCGAACATAAAATGTGGGACGAGATCCTGCCGTATGTCACCTTCGCCTACAATACGGCGCCGCAGGAAACCACGAAGTTTACGCCGTTCCGTCTCGTATATGGCAGAGAGGCCCGCACGATGTTGGACGCGATGCTCCCGTGCGGGGAAGAAGCGGTCGAACCCGATGCCGCCCATTTCGCAGAACAGGCCGAGCAAGCCCGTCAGCTGGCCCGCCTGCACATCAAGGAGCAGCATGCCACCGACGCTCGCCACTATAACCTCCGGCACAGGGAAGTCCACTACGAACCAGGGGACCAAGTGTGGGTCTGGACCCCCGTGCGCCACAAAGGCTTGAGCGAGAAACTACTCCACCGCTATTTCGGACCCTATAAAGTCCTGCGCCGCTTAAACAACGTTAATTACGAAGTCATTCCAGATGGAACTGTGACCGTCAGTGTTCGACGCCAGCGGCCTGAAATTGTGCATGTGGTGCGCTTAAAGCCATACGTTTCGCGCTACTGAGCGCTTCCTGCAAGTGAAACCTTGCGTTATTGTACAGTTCACCTCATTTTTTTTTCTTCCTCTCACCTTGTCATCGGGACGATGTTTTCTTTCACGGGGGGGGGGGGGGGGGGGGAATAATGCCACGTGCCTAGCGCCGCGCGACAGCCTTGTTTGGTGCCGACGACGACGAAGCGGTTGTGGTGGGCACGAGCGGCGCGCTGGTGCTGGTCTCTGTGACTCTGTGATCGGAACGGCAAGCCGACCTTATTCTCTGGTCCTCGGCAACGTGTACCTTCCCTGTGACTTCAGTCGTGACAATATTTTATAGGAGTCTCAGACCGCTGCTCTTTCCCTGCGGATATTTTCTAGCCTCTTTACAAACGTTTTTTTTTTCACACTGATTATGCAATTGTAGCATTATTGCTGATATTGTTTTATTGAAGTGCTGATCGTAACCTTCGAAGTTTTCTTATACGGGTGAATTTTACTCCACCCATTTATTGCCACTTCATTCATAGTGTGGAAATGGTCATTGTCTACGCCTGCTCCTATTCTATAAGCTGGTGGTTTTTACAATCTCTTTAGAAATCTGTCTAAATATTTTTCTCTCCCGTTATTCCTCTGAAATAATTGAAACGTTGGATTCTTCCATGCTTCTGGTACTCTCCAGATTATGCGAAATTGCTTGGTGTTAAGCGTTTCTAGTCTACCGCTCTTCAGCATATTTGCAAATACGACACTCATTTGTTGCCCTTCTGCTTTTCATTGCTTGAGAGCCCCGTACTTCTTCCTTTTCGGTTACTCATAGAATATCTGTTTCACTACCGAAAACTTTCGTATACGGGTCTCAAACGCCTGATATTTTCAATGTGACTCACATGGAGGTCATTTGTACAGCGTATGGAGCCAATAAGAACAATGTGGACGAGACATTGTGGAACGCACAGACACTACCATATGACGTCATGCACACCATATAAATATCACACGGAAGGAACTCGGAGCCCATATATAAATAATAAAAAAGCATGGATTTCCTTATTGTTTTCCATGTCATATGGACTTCATATTTCCATAAGTTTATGTGAGCGGCTCGTATGGGATGTTTCGTTAGGGCGACAACGCTGTCTCTGCCGTGTCATCATTTATTTCGACCAGCGAAAGTGTACTCGTATAATCGTAATGGTGTGTTATCTAACATATAATTATTGGTAACGAAAACGCCTCCATTGCCTTTCGGTGCGTAAATTAAAGTTTAGACCATTCTTAATTTTTCCTGTGCTGCTGTCAAGCTATATGCGCACTTTAGATCCATGTTATTCGCGAGCATCTCACAACCTTTCTTCTTTGAGGAGAGTCTTCATATAATACACTATCAATGGCAACCGCCAGGAAGGAAAGCGGGAAGTATGAGTAAGCCCATAAGATAACAGTGACGCAAAACTAGGTCACCTGAAGGCAGTTGCGGAAAATTGAAGGGGAGTGCAGAGAGGGTGCACCACATTTTCCAGTGGTCGTATGACGTGGACGGCTTTTCACGGATGCTATCGAAGACCATAGTGACAAGGAAGACCACAGAAGCACACATACTGGGAGCTAATTATACCGGCCGAATGGAATAAGTAAGCTATTATTTGGCGCAGAGTAATCGCGTCATGTCAACTCGCCCCAAATCTGCAGTGACCTGGTCGGCGCAAAATAAGAGCACCAGAGACCTTCATCCTTCGTTTGGCATTCTCCTCAGCGAACTAACTTCAGCAATCTTTTAGAACATTCCTTTACTGCGATGACAGAAACTTGCTGTGCCATTACAAGCTAGCGAAAGTACTCGAGTGGAGAGGCACACAAAATATATGAGAACAGATGGAACCATATCGTAAAATATTTATGTGTATACCTTCAAGGCTGCTAAAGCTGTGAGGGCGAATAGGATCAGGATGTAGGGTGCCTAAAAGTGAAATAGGAAATGTGTGTCAGAAAAAAAAATATGTTCTCATTCTCTGATCAGTGTTAAACAAAGGAGCAAGCATTTAGTGGATAGCAGGAATCATTAGACGGGACATTCGTTGCACTGAGAAACATCTTGTTACAAGCACACTGTTGTGAAGTGAAGAACAATAAAATGCAGGCAGTTTACGCAAATTTACACACCAACAAAGACGCTAAACACTTCATAACAGAAGCTCAAAGCCAGAAGGGCGCAATGCTCAGCGGTGATTAAGGGGCTATGGCGTTGTACGACGTAGCGGGATCGACGACATTTCTCTAGATGGATGAAACCATGAAGCTCTCACGACACATTATTTGGGTACAATTAAGACACTGCACCATGTTGCAACTAATCCGATGCATCTCATTACAACTCTGTTCGTAGTTGGTTCTGCGACATTGTACAATAAAGCTTTATTATAAGCGAGGGACTGGGGCATAAGGGATCGGCAGTACAGCAACGTCCATGACACATCCTTACTGCTCTTGCAGCATTGCCGGCCCGATCCCTGGCTTTTGTGTCTTCGTCCGTGGTGTTTTTCAGACGAGACCCATCTTCTGGCGGTAGGTCCAACTTTTGGAAAGAGATGGAACAAAAAAAAATAGAAGTTTTTACATGAGGCGCAGGAAAATAAAAATCAGAGATACTTGTTTTACGAGTTTGGCTCGAACAAACGAAACTATTTAAACCATCACAAGTACTAGCGCCTCAGGGCTCAGCGTAGGTGCTTAGGAGTGTCTAAAAGGCTCATATTATTGGCGATGAGAGATTTCCATCACTGTGTCTGTAAACCACACTCGTTTATTGAAAAGGTAATAAAATAGGCTAGCCAGAGGTTTCGCAGTGCATTCACCCAGCAAACTGACAGCCAAAATTTTCCAGCGGTCGTAAACTGTCACAGAACTTCTTTTCTGTTGATCCGTTTTGTCACAGATAGAATAAACTCACCTCTGCATACGAGAGAAATATTTCAGCGGTGGAGGCGCACCAGATCAACACCATGGTGACTGAGTTCCACAAAATGAACACCTTGACTCTACGACGGAGTGGCTGAAATAAGGAAAGAATTTTGTGCATTTTAAAATGTGAGGATGTGAAGGCTACGCTGGGCTGAATAGAGCCACTTGAAAAAGTTGGGAGAACACTTTAGCTTCGCCTTTAAGGGTACGACGCGACGGTGGTTCCTCTTGTCCACGCAGACGCGGCGGTTGCTTCAACTTTCACAATCAGAATGATTATGTGAAATAGCACACGACATTGACATAAAGCATAGCTTTAAAGAAGCCGTACTGACGTGAATCCGCGGCGTAGCGGTAGCGTGTGTGACTCGCAACCCGAACTTCAGGCTACATAGGTGCGGTCACTAGGAAAACAGCGATAGGTCTGCTTCGCGGCAGGTTGAGAGGCGATGCTTGTAACATGAGTCGTTAGCTCCGTGTTCACAAGTGGGTGAGGTGGAAGGGGGCGGCCGAAGCCTTGTGCACTTGGCGCTCTGCTCGCTAATTGCTCTGGTGGCTGAAGATCCGATGCGCCGCAGGTGTCGCTGGCGCCATCTATGGGAAGCCTCTTGTAACATGTTTTTACGTCACGCCGACGGCAACGCTGACATCGCCTTTCTACGACACGCGGCCCTGCACTGTCGCGTATGATTTCCTGTGAATCTAAGGCGGAATGTACAGTGATGCTTTTGCGCTTACTACCGACAGGAAGCAGTCCACTAAAGTACACATCGCAACGACCACGACTGCGTAGTTTTTAAAGAAACAAGCGATAACTGACAGCATGGCGTGCCATTTGATGAGCTGTGCGTGTGCAGTTTTTCGTTGTGATGTAGCGTTGAATAAAACACGTTACAGCGTGACTGCTGCTCCCATGCTTTAGATAATACTTCAAACATTACATGTACACCACACGACAGCAAACAACGCACCGAAGTTAGTCGCCGCTGACGTATAGTTGCGTGAGAGCAATCAGCGGTCTGTCTTTTAGACTACGGCTGCCTTCGACAACTTACTGTAATTTCTTTCACAGGCACAGAAGCTACTTCTTTCGGGTCAGGCGGCCGGCACATCTTAAGAACTAGTTGCGGTTTCTGGACGTGTTTCCGGCCTTTTGAAGTGGCACCTTCGATTTGTCGGAGAGCTCCATAGTGAATGCGTCATTAAAATTACGTCAATGTGCTCATTTTTGGCGGGGTAGTTTGTACCTTAAAGGGTTTCGGGAGCTTCATTTGCGATTTTCTCAACAGCGTAGTGAGTTCTCATCGCAGACAACAACAAGAAAAAAAAACGTTTTGAGCACCCCCGAAGAAATATCAATCCATGTAGCGCCCTTGAGGTAAAAAATTTAGTTCACTTTATCATGAAATTTTTCCACTAGTTCCACTCGCTAAGAATTTAAGTCGGCCATATTATCATGCGTTCCTGGACATCTTTAGAGCGAAAAGCTCTACTATTGTCATGCAAAGCTCAAGGTCAAATCGCTTGACAGTGACCTTCAACCAGGAGGAGAGGCGGAGGTGTGGCTGTAAAATCAGATCACATGTCTCGCTCGCCGCCACACAGGTGCTGCGCTCGCTCCTCATCGCTTCCTTCCCCGCACTGAGTAACACCTGGGCCACCACTCGCCGAATCAGGTTGTCAGAGTGGTGAGGCACAAATAAAAGAGGCTGTGCGGCAAAACCTCGCTAGCCGACATCGTGGATCAACAGCGTGCCAGGCCCTCGCGGCAATCTATTTACAGTCGAAGGCAAGCAGGGTCGGATCATCCGGCTGATATAGCTCGGACACAAGATACGTTAGAGCGAAAACCTGTAGCTTACGACGCAGAGACGGATGAAGAACGAGAGCAGAGACTCGAGAAAAGTCGTCAAAAAGTGTGTGAACCGGAAGCGCAGAGCCGAGACCGCTGCCTCGGCTTCGGCTTTTCCAAAAGCGAAGCAAAACCGTGCCTAACCTTGCTTAACCAGGCCTAGCCGAACTTTTCGCTGCTCTTACTAGGTTCAGCCAGGTTGAACCACAGCCAATTTTTTTTTTCTCCTCCCCAGATGAAATCGCTGCGCTGTGCATTTCGTAATTGCAACTGAAGAGCAAGTATGAGGTTTGCAAGCCTACATTCCCGGGATTGAAAATCTGTGGCAGGATATGATGGTCTTACGCTTTCTTCCGGGCTGGTTGCTTGGATCTGCGGTTGCTGCAACGAAGAAAAGGCGCGAGATATCAGTACTTCCCGCGTTTTTTTTTATGTACAGCTTCACTCAAAAATTCTCAGCAGCTGTTGACCTTCTTGGTTTTATTAAGATGCCTCACAATACCGTAATAGACGTGTGAAATTAGGAACGCCATTCTAATCATGAAGAAGGCAATAATACAACACTTGTGCAAGTTTTAGGTCACGCTTACTTTTACATAAAAAAGATTTCAGACTCCTGCGTGTAGTTTTCTAATAAGAACTTACTTTTTTTTCTAGGGGCAACTGTCCGACGTACGTTAATACATTTTCTGGCGTAGCTTTCGTATTGTTTACGATTAGCAATTTTAAATTAAAATGGAGGCCTGTGGTCCCAGGATGGAAAAAATTCTACCCACAGTCTCACGAGCTGTTTAAACATGCTCTATTTTGTTGCTTCTTATTGCGCGTCAACCTACAAGAAAAATGTGCTGACCTGTGATATCTGACTCTTTCCAGCGGTTTGATCAGACCAATGCATCGTACTAGTCAGAGTTTGCCTTATACCTTACAAAAACATCCCCTGCCATCGCCTCCTATCACCGCTCAGCAAAGCGCCGATCACCCTGATAAGCTTTTCTAGTGATCTTCAAAAGCCACTTGGCTCGCAAAGTATGTTGCTGTAAAAATAAATAGTTTTTATAACAATGCAAATGCACTGAACGGAAAGATGTGGTCTACCAAATTGAGAGCACGTGAACAGAGCACATGCCTTACATTGTTATATTTGGAAAGCTGTTTGTAAAAAAAAAAATTCCGGCGCATGAATAATAAGTACTGCTCTTCAATAGGACCTCGAGAAGCGTCTTTTCTATTTTCTTATTTTTGTTTGTTTACCTACCAAGATATATGATAGCATTGCTTCTCATTTCCTTATACTTTTTACCTAAATAATTTTCAAACCACAGACTCCTATACAATAATTCTAGGAATTAAGGCACATCTCAACCTCACGAAATGTTGCTTCTGTATCTCAGCATGTACAGCAATGGTGCAAATCGGATAACGATGTCGCGCACTTAAAAGGCTATGATAATTTCTATTTGCGGAAAAGCAACCTTGTGGTGATGAGTTTTTGTAGATAAAGCAAACGGAGAAGTAGAGGTTCTTTTAGAATACAAAAAGATTTTTGAAACCGTTTGATATCTCCTAATGCAACTCATGCACTGAATCGCTCGTACAATATTCCACGAATTTTTTTACTGTTGTTTTGTGCTCCCTTCAGTACGTTGGTCAGACTAATTTGTACGTGGTACTTATTCGGTTATCTGAATGTTGATTTCGTAAGAAATATGGGTCAGAATAAACAGCTTGAGGTAATGTTTTCACATGTTTACAAAAGTGCCATCGTCAAGTCCAGATGTATTCGCCAACAGTAAAATAAATTATAAACGGAACCTTTGGTAGTCTCTCCTGAAATGGGGTACATGCGCCGAAATTTCAGTAAGTTTAGTGTGACCACATTCCAATTTTTTCACCTTTTGAAACCAACTGAAATCAACAAAAATTAATGCAAATCTAGTAGCGCATATCTAATGGCTGAAATTGTTTTGAGTGGTTGATATTGTGAAGGGGACCTGTGTAAGGCTTATGGCGTATTCGTAGGGGACTTAAACTTTATAGTAGTCTTTTTCATGGCGGCTTGTAAAAAAAAAAACAGGGAAGTTGTGTGAAGGGGGGGGGGGGGGGGCAAGAGAATAGTGGGTTTCTGCAGTGTTGAAAACGCGTAAAAACTGGCAATACTGGCGCTTTTAGAAAAAAAAGACTTAGTTCATTTCTCGACGTACAACACATCCAAAAATAACCTAATCAATATAAATGATAAGAATAAGCAATTTTAAGAACGCTCTGACAAAAATATCATGAGAACATAATTGTTTTTTGCCATAACAAGGCGCAACATAAACCGGACACGAGGAAAATGGAGAGGACGACGTGCTTTTGACAACTGGTTCCATTATTGGAAGACACGTATAACATATCGGCACGTCGCCAAACCGCCTATTAGCTACAGCAAATGTCACAATTAAGTAAGGGTCTATAAAAACCGTGAGGCTTCCAAATGCGGCTTCCCTCAGTCTGTCATGACGGGTATAGTAGAGTCCCTTCTTCAAAGCATGACGGCAAGAAATGCAAGTAGCTCCAGTCTCGATGATGAAAGACTTAGGCCAGAAATGATTCTCTACTCCCACCGGCTTTCTCATAAGCTGAAAAAAAGTAGCTTCCAAGTACAAGGTTTCACTAGTTTTTTAAGCTACCTGTAAACTGGCCGCGTTGTGTACGCGAATAAATGCTAAAACAGAAGAGACGAAACCAAACATGGCCATAGGCTCGTGGAAAGTACTGAAAAGTTTAGTTACCTGATCCCCTCACATGTGGTGGGGCACATATTAAGCAAACAAGACGTTGTTTAAATGAAATGTTGAGGGAACATGAACGCTCGATGGGGACTGGAACGTGTTAGAATCTGCCGCTTCAATGCAATGGCGGTGAACTACGTCCGTGCAGACCTAATCTTGAGGAAACAGTTGTCTCAGGTACAGGACGTGAACGCGTTGCCCGTGACCTGAAGGCAGCTCATCGGATCAGAGGAAAGGGCCCGAATTGCGCTAGCGATGCATCCGTCTTTTTTGTACAATTCTGAAGAAGACTTTTTAGAAGATTCCCCTTACTTAGGACCACGTGTATGCGTACATTTTCTGATGTTGACTGAAGCGCACGATGCAACAAGCCATTTCCGAAGGTCTTATGATGTTGCAAAGGTTTTGTCAGTTCTTACTTGCTTGTTGCATTTTATTTCTGTTTTCGTCCCGTCAGATACCATTCTTTCATGTTACTTCGGTCCTCTACACAACGTGTCATCTTTGTTGTTTCTTTCTTAGATTAATTGATTACTTTTATCCCGTTTAGATACCTCTTATTAAGCGTTTTTTCTCTTATCGTTTTTATAGCGCCTTAATTATGAAGTTTGCTGCAGCTGATAGGCAGTTTGGTGATGTGCCTATATTGAGAGCGTTAGCTCTTACTCCTTACGTTTGTCAAGGACGCGTCTGTTTGCAATTAAACTCAAATTAACACAAACAATTACCACGTGGCCACACTACACCCCATAACAACAGTCGGTGCGTAGCGCCGTAAATGATGTCTATAATTTCGATCCGTTATATATGTGCCACTATAGCGGCCATCGAAGTGGGACTCCCGCCCTGGACCACCATTTTCATAAAATTTGGGGGCCCCTCGTTTTAAGCAGAATGTTCAAAATTGTGTCAAATGACTTGGCATGTTCAGGTGGATAAAATTACTAATTGAGATGAAGGCCAAAAAATGTTCGGATTCGCACCAGCGACCTTTCCTCACTCAAACCGGCATTCCGAGGACCTTCAGGCGGCCGTTACGCCTGAATCGCTTGTCGCAGGGGATTCAGAATGGCGTCAAACAATATAACAAGTAAATGTAGATGTAGCAAAGTGGCTAAACACCGAAATAGTAGTGCAAAATTCATGAGGTAGATGCCGCTGCTTGTGTTTTAGAAGAAATATTTCCGGATGGCGTCAAACCATATAACGAGTAAATGTACCGGATATAGCGAAGATGGCTAAACACCGCAATAGTAGTGCAAAAACCATGGCGTAGATGAAGCTGCTTGTGTTTTAGAAAGGATGTTTCCGGAAAGGAAATATGCGCGAATGTTTAGATTTGGTGTTCTTCACCTTTGCTGAGCACACTGATGTAAGCACTTGAAGCTCCTGTAGTTAACGCTCTAAAGTCGAACACTGAGCTTTGGCGGAGAGTTTTATTATGTACGTCTTCCAATAAAGGAACCATGATTAAACTGCGCGAAAGAACGGAGACAGGACACAAAACACGCACGCACACAAAGCGCAGACTTCCGACTTTTATTCGAAAACGCTTCTAGCATTCCTTTTTATACGCTCCAAACCACCAGATGACACCGCGGGAATCAAAGAAAACAGATAAGTTTAACAGTTCTGTGGAGCCAATCTGGACAGCCAATGTGTGTGCATGCCTGCCAGTGTGTGCATGCCTACACAACCTCGACACCTAGATAAATAGAGAGGGGAAAGTAAAGAGCCTGAACGTTAAACTAAAAATTCATTGAGAACGAAAGATGGAAACGACAGAACCATGTATTACGAGCGTAAACTTGCTAAGAAAAAGGTTAGTTACTTCGTTATATTGAGTTTAATGACGCAAAAGCAACGAAGGCTATAATGCGCGAAACACAAGTCTAGAGTTTTCTGTTTAAGGTGAAGCTTTTTTTGCCTAGGATTTTTTCCAAAAACTGGCTTGGTGGACGAAATTAAAAATTATTGACAAATCAACAAGTGCCTGATCAACTAAAAACAACCTAAAAGCAAAAGGCAGGATACGTGGAACCAGCTGTAACAACAGTAAAAGATGAATGTGCAAGCACTAACGAGTAAGCAGGAAATCAATAAAAGCGAATCCATATGAATGATACAAAACAAAGTTAGCAGCGAGGCGAAAGCCGTGAAACCTAGAGTCAAAGATGGAGACCGCAATAAACAAAGGTAAAGGTGACGCGAGAATGAAAGGGCTAAAACCAGGCTGAGGCCTATGAAGGATGGGAACAACAAGTAACAAGAGTAAATGTGCAGGGTTAAATATCTCTCTATCAACTCAGGAGGCGAATTGGCTTTGCACTGGGAGAAGTGCAAACAACGTGATCGCCACCCGTTTCTGGAAAGCACAAAGTTTCTCGCTACGGCTAGAACCAAAAAATAAATCGAAATAAATAAAGCCTTCCTATTCGCTAAGAATGAACAATTGTGTGAGACCACTGTATATTCTGCTTTTGGATAAAGAAATCTCGTTTTCGCAAAGTAACACTTTAAACTGTCCTTTTTAACCGTTAACCTTTACTCTTGTTACTTGTTTCCTTCCTTCATAGGTCCTCGCCTGGTTTTAGCTTTTTCATTCTCGCGTCGCCTTTACCTTTTTTTATTGCTGTCTCCATCTTTCACTCTTGGTTTCATGATTTTAGCCTCGCTGTTAATCTTGTTTTGTATCATTCATATGGTTTCGATTTTAATGCTTTTCTGCTTTCTTTTTAGTGCTTGAACCTTCATCTTTTACCGTTGTTACGCTTGGTTCCACGTCACATATATTTTGCTTACCAAGTTTTCGCTCGTAATACATGGTTCTGTCGTTTCAACTTTTCGTGCTCATTAAATTGTTAGTTCCACCTTCGGGCTCTTTATCTTCCCCTCACCTCTTATATAGCTGTCAGTGGTGTGTAGGAATGCACACACGGGTAGGCATGCATACACCATACACATCGGCTCTCCAGATTGGCTGCACTGAACTGTTCACCTTATCTGTTTTGTTTGATCCCTGCTGTGTCATGCGGTGGTTTCGAGCGTATGAAAAAGAATGCTTGCAGCGTTTTCGAATATCAGTTGGGAGCCCGCGCTTTGCGTGCGTGCACCTGTTTCTTGCCTCTGTCCCCGTTCCTTCGCGCAGTTTAATCACGGACGAGAAGCACCAACTAGCCCGCCAGAGAGCCCTCATTGAATAAAGGAACCAGTTGCCAGTAGCGCGTCGTCCTGTGCAACTTTCTGGGGTTTGTTTTATGTTGTGCCTCCTGCTGGCAAAGACCACGCACCAACTAGCCCCCTAACAAGTTCTAATTGGGAACATGAAGGATTTCAAGCTTGTTAATCAAGGGCGACCGCGTTAGTACGCACCATGCAATGTATTTTCAGGGCAATTTTGCAGGAAACTTGGCATCTGTTTGGTTTTCGCAAAGCTTTTGGAGTATATTAAGCATAAAAAAATTGATAGAAAACATTGGAACTATTGGCATTAGAGGCGAAGCATTCAAGCTTGTAGAGTGTTACCTGACAGAGAAAAAACAACACACGAAACAGAATAAATTTGAACTCGATATAGTAATAAGATGATATCGCGTGCCTCGAGGACCTGTCTTTGGCAATTTCTATTTATTTGTGCATAAACACTACTATCAACATCGCCCAGACACCTGATATTGTCCTTTGCGCTGATGACACCAAAGTATTCTTTCCTGGCCCAATCCTGGCCCAGCTTGATCATGCTAATACGTGGCGCACTGAGCAAGAAATTTGGTTTGATAATAATATAACTGATTTATATGAAAGGAAATCAACATTTATAACTTTGCTCCCCAAAGATATACCTTTGAGACGTAATAAAAAGAGGAAAGGAAGATTGTATTCTTGATGACAAAAAGCAATGTCAACTCAATAGCTCTTGCTGAAACGTCAGATAGTACCGTGAAGCTTTTCCCCGCCTCATACAGTTTGATTTATTTTGTTTCTGACATAATTCTAGACTACTCAATAATAAAGTGCACGGATTTCCGACCAAAGCCAGCCGTTTCTTAGGAGTCCACTTTACATGTGATTTAACTTGTTCCACATTGACGCACTCCGCCTTGGTGTGTCTTGGTCTATTGGTTTGCTGCACCCAGTGAGATACCTATTTCCGTCGCATGTAATAAAACAGCATTTTCTCACGCTGAACATGCTTAAGTTCTAATTTTTGTACTGCAACATGTTTTGGGTACATGTAAGAAGAGAGATAAGGTGACCTCTCTTCGCTTCCTATTAAGGCGTTGAAGGCGGTGTCCCATTCTGTGTTACTATAATATCTCCAACCGACGCGCCTAACGTGCTATTGTTTCATCAGCTTCACAGTTTGTATGTGGCTGTTATTATTTTTCTAAAATATTAAACACGACTTTCGATCTTCTGAGGTGAATATTTAAACAGCAACGTTGCTGACAACTTTCGCGCCAATTCCATGGTTATGGGTGAAGTAAAAGTCGTAATCATAATACGGATTGGGAAATAGTAGTTTTTACGACTTTTTGTCGCAAACTTAATATACGTTTGTATGGGAACCTCTTTATCAATATCCTTGGTAACATTTGCTATGTATTTTCTGGCATCCACCGCCTAATACCTCCTAGCCTGTGCCGCAGATAGTCGATCGTTTTCCTCGGCCCAAAAGTTTGAATCGATCAATATGTTGGCTCTGTTTAGCACTTCTGGAAATTAATAATATTTTCACTACACAGCTAAGAGAAATAAAACAGTCAGTCGTGTACAGTGGTTGCGGCAACATCAAAGCATGCCAGGTTGTTTAAGTTGATTCGAATCCTTCAACTGCGGTCGTATAACAGTATTCGTGTGAAAGAGAGCAAATTAATCAAAATCAACGTGTTAGGAGTAATGTAAGGCTCCTCGACGAAATAAACTGAGCAAGTGGAGATCAACGCAAACTCACATGGTATACGCTGTATATTAAGATGACGTCACTGAGTGCGTTGGAAGCGTGGAGAATGTTGATTGCTTTTAAGATCCAGTGATCTTCAGCGTGCGAGAAAAAACAAACAAACAAACATTAGAATGTACAATAAATAGAAGGCAGAGGTTGCTTTCTATTGCCAGTTATCAGTCACGACAATTATCGAACAACAAATTATCATCACCTGAGAGGTGATCTGTGGCAAAGCACTGCAGTCAGTCAGTTTGCTGCGACCAGTGATGTCTCTTATAGTCTGTGTAAAGCGTGATTTAAGTTTACTGGTGTGGCGATTGCCCATAATCACATGTTATTTCTACTCAGCAGTCATTAACAATATGCATGCGCCTGTATTACATTACAACAGCTTAAGTGAAGGAGTGATGGCGAGGTTACAAGGACGTTACCACAATTCACCCCTCCTTATTTCTCTTGACCAGGAAGAATGCTTGGAAGACCTAGAGATCTGTCCAGCTAAACTATCGGGCTTAAAATGATCTCACGTTAATTCATTTGATGCTAGAACTTTAAGCTGGGTTGTTTATTTGTTAGTTCATATCTTTAGAAGAGTTTTTGAGAGAGCGAGGGAATAACACAGGTCGCCTGTCCTATTGCCTGCTTTACTCTGGTAACTGAGGTCAACTACGGAAGACCCTTCAAAGAACTTCATTGCTCTCACAACAATAGACATGATGGAAGGTAAAATGCAGACGGTTCATTAACACGCAGCTGAGATTGCCGCTCAATCGCTCGGACCAGACCGAAAAGCAAGCTTTTCGAGTTTCGCGAAAGGGTGGCATTAAAATACTTGTCTTAAGTATACGTAATCCTGAGCACTACCACACAGAGTTCACACTTCGCTCCACGTAATAACGTTCAAACTATTCAGTGTACATTTGCTCTCTTTGACTACCATGTGCCCCGCATCGGCGACCAGTTGACTTTTTACGTATACATATGTCCCTTGTCCAATGCTGAGGGAGCGCGCTTACGTGTTCAGCAACAACTATCTTCGCCCGGCACTCACCTGACCGCGCTGAAATGGCGAGCCACTTTGAGAGCCACGAATTTGTTGATCTACCGTACACCAGGGCGCAGTTCATCACCTATTGTAAGTCAGAGAAGACAAAGCGCTTTTTCACTGCATGCAAAATATCAATCCTAACTGATGGGAGATAAGTTCAACTACAGTTGCGAGGATCAAAACTTAAGAGTACGTAGTTTCATTGAGCAGAGATGCCGCCTTCTATTCACAGTTGACTGATTCCTCTTCTGCTATAGAGGCGACCCTCCCCTTCTATACGGCACACATTTTTGTTCTAATTAACCAAGCTCTGGCAACACCATCCCGCTTACCATTCTAATTCTCCCCTGCAATTCGACCATAAGTATTGATTAAGCAGTATTGAGAACATATCAATGTTGACTCATTTGTGGGTCGAAGTGTTCTTTTCTTTTGCGTCTTACTCTTTGGCAAAGTTTTATAATCTCAAAGCTTTCCCCAGTTCCATGCGCAATATCATGATGAAGGGAATTGTGAGGTTATATAATGCTCTCTAGTTACCAGTCAATTATCTGTAAGGGATTGATGCTTGAGCACGTGCTTAACGGGCATATATATCCGCACTAAAACATTTAATACATGAATGGTCTATGACGCACCATTTGTGAAACGAAAGGTTATGTTCTGCTGTCGGCAGACTCTTCGCTCTCCACATGCGGCTGAAGCGGAACTCCCGGCGCCTTTATTGACAGAGTGTGATAACGGAGACGAATGTTCCCAGAACGCTATACCGCGGACTTAAATGGAACGTCGGCCACCTGGTGGCTTGCTACCCCACTATCTAGGATGCAAATGGCGTTTCTATTCCAATCTGGGGGGCAGTGTTTTGCATAGATGGGTATACGGTTTGATGCGAGACGTGAGTCGGCCGCGAGATGATAGCCAAATGCAAAAAAAAAGTTTCCTACCTAAATGGTGTTCTGAAGACATTCTCTCAGCATAGAAGCACACGAGGGGAGTAACGCTAGCTTCTGGACTCATCGTGATGGTCGCATGCGCGCTCATGCCTAGCAATAACAAAGCAGACTCTTCCAGACGAGCGCATCTGCGCAGAAGAAATCGAGGCTCCCTGAGCAGTTGTCTAAGATTTCTACGCATCCCAGTTAGGTGCATGCGCATTTCGGCACTCCTAACATAATTAAGATAAATGTATGATCCAGAAGGAAGCCAGAACGGCACCTTGTATAAACCGGGCAGCTGTCACGTTCTCTCGTCGTGCGGCACTGGATCTAGATGATTTTAATATTGACATCCTGGCGAGGTGAATGCACCCCGTGAAGTCAAAGATAGGCCTCACGGCTGACCGCACTTAAGTAAGGGACTGACGCTTCCATTCGTTTTTAATTAGCGAACTATACATTTGTGCACCACATGTTCATATTTAAACAGTTTTGGTAAAACATTACACTGACCGCCGGGAATCAGCAACGGTATTATAACCCAAGAGAAAAGCACTCTTACAGACGAAGGACAGGCAGCACAGGAAAGCACAACCCTCTTGCCTACGGCCTAAAGGCGCCAAGGTGATTGCGTCAATCTGTCTTATATGACAACCAAGAGGTGCACAATTGTTAGAATAGGGCGGTCGGGCACCGCTGCTTGACGGAACCTTGGTTGGTCAAGTCGACGCCCGTTCCACGACGACCGTAGTGCCATCGAGCGAAGGAGTTGGGTGATGGGAGAAAAGAAAATGTTTGGGTTTGTATACATTTTGTACAACGTAAAGACGAAACGGGAGTGTCTCTCGGCCACAACTGTTGCCAGTTTTATAGGGTACTCATTCTCTGCCTCTCACGTGGCCTCTCACGTTCGCTTTCGCGTACAATCTCACACCCATGCATTTAAGCACCCCCCCCCCCCCCCCTGGTCACGTGTTTGAGCCTCAGAGAAAGGAGGATGCCTTCCAAGCAGTTCAGACTGTGCTCGGTCAGCACGTGTAGCTGCATGGCCAGGTGATCGACATGTGTTACCGACACCTGTGGTTCATGATACCCGACGCGCGGAGGCAGGTAAGCCTTAGGACAAACGCCGGTGACGGCACCTTTATCTCCAGACATGACCGCGGCAATTAGAGATAATGCCCGCCTGCTCGGCGAGGCGGCGCTCGGCCCCTGGGGACAAAAGAAATTGGGTCCTTTTGTGTTCGAACCACAGCCCGTCGTTCTTTTGAACCGAAGACTACCGCTCTCCGGCAGAGCCAAACTCGACGATAGGATTCAGATGACGCCCGGGTCCTCTCCGGCTGGTCCATTAAGACAGGATGCCTGCTTCCAGAGAAGACTTGTTGATTCCGTTCTAAACAACATTCTTGAAGGCGCCTGCTAGGCCGATGACATGTCCCTGATAAACTACGCCTGACATACGTAGTACTGTCGGTAGGTGCAGCAGGTAAACGCGTGTGTAATCTGTTACTACGTACGCTAAAGTAATAGAGGGTGGTCTGAAGGAGCGCTTGACATTTTTCGACTTTCCCGATTCACGAGTTGGTCCTATTGGAATGGTATTTCCGAGGGTCCGCAATGATTCCCTAGTGCATCTAATAAATCGCAGCTCCTCGCACTGTGTCTGAGAGCGAATGCAAAATGTGTCAAAATTCTCCAATAATCTCAGAAATATGAGAACATAGCGACAGCCGCTATGCTGTGGTTCAATACCCTCTCCCTTTCCATATCGCGGCCTCAGTGCAGCACTCTTTTGCGCCGTGCCACGGCGGCTTATCCTATGCCACTGATGCCGCTGCTCTGTTCTGGAGATGCGAATGTGCATCTTCCAAGCTGCGCAGCTCTTTTTTTCTCTCCCATAGCTGAGCGAAACTTCAACTGCTCTGTCTCAGCAGCTATTAACTCGATAGCGTTAGACTTCGCGTTGGACGTGAACCCCAGTGTCGGTGGGGCGATGATTACCCATTGGTCTAAAGGAACTTTGACGTCGCAAGTCTCGCAGCGAATCATATTTGGCATCGACGTCAGAGGTCCCTTCGCGGTTTCTAGAATCTAACATCTCACCAAATGTCCAAATTGAGATACAAGGAAACAAACAATTAATTGTACGAAAAATAACATCAGCTAATTAGTTGGGCCGAACTTGGGTCTCCTGCGTGCGAAAGCGAGTGCGCTACCTTTACGGCAGGAAGGCACATTCGCCGAACAGTGATAAAGGAATACAATCGTTTGCAAAGCACCGACAGTCAACAGGTATGACAGTCAACAGGAAGAGAATTCCTCGCTCTGGCACCGCGCAAGCTGCATGCCTGCCAGAGAGAAGGATCTGAGAGCGATAGCGTGCGGAGATACCTTTGCGTGTAACTCCTCTCCTGAAAGGCTTAGGAACCGCTCGTTGCCTTGTTTTTTTTTTTTGCAAATTCCAAGCGGGAGGACAACTAATGGTCGCGAGAGCAAGAGCTTTCACACAGGGGGATCTCTTCACGCTATCTAGCTCAAATCTCATTAAGGTTACTATTGCGACCTAAATTTTTTTTTCCTTTCTGCCTGCAGCTCCTCCTTACTTGCCGGACTACCACCCTGTCCTTCCCACCTCGTCTGCTAACCGCTGGAAGCGCAGACGTCCATGGAAACCAGGCTGTTACAGGGGCTTCTCCGATTACACGCTTTGGCTATGCAGAAGAAAAAAAATCGTGGGCCCCAGGCATCGAAGGTTGACTTACAAACCAGCCGATGGTGACGAAAGCAATCTTCCGCTCCCTGCCAAGGTCGTCCGGTGTCTTCTGCTGGCGGCCATCTTCGAATGTCCACCTGGATGCGCTCGTAGAGGTCGGGTGGTGGCCCCGGTATGTCCTGACCTCAGTGGCCGACGACGACGGCGTCTCAGGTGTCCGGGGGCGACTGATAGAATCGGGCCGTAAGCGAGGCCGATAGTTGAGAGGCTGGGCCAGATTCATCGGTTTTGTGCTGTGTGCACGGACAAATAAAATTCGCAGTGCTTCGCTGTCGCCGTTTCTTCTTCTTCTGGTGATAAATGCTCGTGCAGCCTGCAGCTTCGTTTTCTTTGCCAGCTGTACATTTCGGGGCGTAATCAAGTTTTATGACAGTGAGCTTGATGGTGTCAGTGATGTAATTTTCGTCAACTTTATTTCGGGTCTTTTAGCCTTGGAGCTGGACACTGCACTAACAGTAGTCAGTTCCTCACGCAGTTCATTTGATCGCTGGTAGGGGTGTTTGCTGCTGAAGCCGTTCACAATTTGGCAAAAAAAATGAATTGGTTGGGATTGCTTGATTTATTTTACACATTAATTGCTTTTCTCTGTGGCGCCACTGAACACATGTAGCAACCAGTTCCACTCAAGCTGATGTCAATCTCCTGTTTGAAGGAACGTTAATACGTATTCAGCCAAATTGACAATAAAACGTTTGGTAATTTCTCTCATGATGATTGTTTGCTTCGAATTAATTTCTAGATTATTAGTTTTAGCAAATAGTAATACCTGAACTGGAACAATGACAGAATGACTAGCACAGCGGATAGCAGGTATGTTGCCTACATAAAACTAACAGAAAAGAACGCTAACAACGCCTTGCTATTTATTATCTTGTGCTTCTTTCTTTACGCTTTTCCGGCCTGGTATCTCCCGCCTACGTGCTTGTTTGAACAAAAGGCCGTAAATAAGTTTGTATGAGCTGCTTCCAGCACCCGATTTTGCCTTGCAGTTTCAATGCTTCGGCATACGTGTGCAATGTAAAGGACGAATTCTTAGAAGAACAGAAAATATTGCGTTTTTTGTGCAGCAGAAAATACAAGCTGACCTCTGCACTCACGGGTCGACAATGATGTGATTGAGACATATATTGACATTTGTGGCTCGAATTAATTGAACCGAATTCTTGTCGCGAAAACTACCCATCTTTTTATTGATTTGTACATACTGCAACCCCTACATGGGCTATCGCAGGAGTGGACATATACATTAAAAAACTAAAGACATGGTTGCAAAAAACCAAAGCACCAAAGTTTAATACATAGAAAAAATTGCACAAATTTGGACAATGGGTACAGTAAATAAAGAGATTACGAATCTGTTATGGCCTGTATAAACTTGTATATAAGGAGGGAACGTACTGGACCAGGCAGTGTATTCCAGTGTTCGTGGGTGCACGGAAAGAAACTGTATTTAAACACAGTAGTGCGAGCAATGTAAGGTGAAAAATTAAGATAATGATAACTTCTAGTTGACGATGGTATGGAACTCGTAATGGACCTGTCGCTTGAGAATCGATAGTGCGAATTAACGACACAGTGCAGAAAGTTTGTCGACTCAAGTAGCAAGGGTAGCGATTTGCAATGATTGTAAGGCGAAACTAATTTGTACATGTGATATATCTGAACGCCGTAAACAGCAATACCTTTCCCCCGGCTTAGCGTTCCTTTCGCGCATATATATATATATATATATATATATATATATATATATATATATATATATATATATATATATATATATATATATATATTGTCACGTAGTGGTGATGGCAGTCGAGGCAGCGATGAAGACGGACGAAAGGATCTTCTAAAAGAACTGTTTATTGGGCTGACTTGCACCCAAAATGGACTGAATCACTCGGCGGCGGCGAAGCGACAAGCGTGCTCGGCGGTCGTCGAACAGAATGCCCGCCGCTGTCGGCCGTGCTCAATTTAAAGCTGATAGCGAACATTCGAGATAAAGGCCGCAAAGTTACTAGAACATTCCGGAACAACGTAGAATCAGCTTTGCCTGGCTGCGATCAATCGAGATAAATCTAGTCGCGTCTTGCGTCGCAAACAAAGCGATAAGGTGGTGTCGCGGCAGATTTGAAAAACGAACAAACACTGCAAATATTGGCGGCATTACTCCCCTCTCAAAGAAGCATCGACCCGATGCATTAAAACAAATAATGCGACTAGTAAGGGAAAAAAAACAGATCTTGCGAAAATAGAGCATGGAAATGCAGCGGCCTTTAGCGGGCATAATACGGCTTCAGACGGACTACATGGACGACTTCTGGTCGTACGCGGCGTCGCTGGGATGCAGTCATTGCGTCAGGGATGACCTCATAATCCAGTTCACCCAGCCGACGAAGAACCTTGTACGGGCCGAAATAGCGGCGCAAAAGCTTTTCACTCAATCCACGGCGGCGAATGGGCGTCCACACCCAGACTTGGTCTCCTGGCTTGTATTCCGCGTTGCGTCTTCTTAGGTTGTAGCGTCTGGCGTCGGACCGCTGCTGATCTTTGATCCGTAATCGGGCAAGCCTTCGAGCTTCTTCTGCGCGTTGAAGGTAGGCGGCAACGTCGACGTTCTCTTCTTCTGTAACGTTGGGCAGCATGGCGTCTAGCGTGGTCGTGGCCTCCCTGCCATGGACGAGCCTAAAAGGCGTCATCTGGGTGGTCTCCTGCACTGCGGTGTTGTAGGCGAAGACGACGTAAGGCAGGATGACATCCCAGGTTTTATGTTCGGCATCGACATACATAGCGAGCATATCGGCGATGGTTTTGTTCAGGCGCTCGGTCAGTCCGTTGGTCTGCGGATGGTATGCAGTTGTCCTCCGGTGGCTGGTTTGGCTGTAGCGCAGGATGGCTTGCGTGAGTTCCGCCGTAAATGCTGTTCCTCTGTCCGTGATGACCACATCGGGGGTGCCGTGTCGAAGAAGAATGCACTCCACGAAAAATTTGGCCACTTCTGCTGCTGTTCCGTTCGGTAGGGCTTTCGCCTCGGCGTAGCGGGTCAGGTAGTCGGTCGCTATGATGATCCACTTATTTCCAGATGTTGACGTTGGAAAAGGGCCAAGCAAGTCCATGCCAATCTGCTGAAAGGGTCTTGAGGGAGGTTCAATGGGGTTCAGAAATCCTGCTGGTCGTGTGGGAGGAGTCTTTCGTCGCTGACAATCTCGGCATGTTTTCACATAGTGTGCGACATCGGCAGACAGTCGGGGCCAGTAATACTTGTCTTGAATGCGGCGGAGGGTGCGAGTAAACCCGAGGTGTCCAGCTGTCGGCTCGTCGTGTGAAGCCTGTAGAACTTCTTCGCGGAGACAAGTAGGTACAACAAGGAGGTAGGCTGTTTTGTTCGCTGTAAAGTTCTTCTTCACAAGGACCTCATTCTGCACACAGAAAGAAGAAAGTCCTCGCTTGAATGAAGCGGGGGGTGAAGAAACCTTGCCTTCCAGGTACTCGATGAGGCCTTTTAGGTTGGGGTCCGAGCGTTGCTGCTGAGCAAAAGAGCTTGCGCTGATGGGTCCCAGGAAGGCGTCCTCATCGTCGTCCAGCGGCGGTGCATCTACAGGGGCTCGTGAGAGGCAATCGGCGTCAGTGTGCTTTCGTCCGGACTTGTAAACGACGGTGACGTCAAACTCCTGGAGACGCAGACTCCATCGAGCGAGTCGGCCAGAGGGATCCTTCAAATTGGCAAGCCAGCAGAGCGCGTGGTGGTCGCTGACCACCTTGAACGGCCGTCCGTAGAGGTAGGGGCGGAATTTCGACGTAGCCCAGATGATGGCAAGGCACTCCTTCTCAGTGGTCGAATAGTTAGCCTCGGCCTTGGAAAGGGAACGGCTAGCGTATGCGATGACCTTCTCCAGCCCGTCACTTTTTTGAACGAGAACGGCGCCTAGTCCCACGCTGCTTGCGTCGGTATGAACTTCAGTATCGGCGTTTTCATCAAAATGCTCAAGGATCGGTGGGGACTGTAAACGACGCTGAAGTTCCTTGAAGGCTTCTGCTTGCGGCGCTTCCCATTTAAACGGCACGTCTGCCTTCGTCAGTTGGGTCAGGGGCTCGGCGATGCGCGAAAAGTTTTTCACAAATCGTCGGTAATATGCGCATAGGCCGAGAAATCTGCGCACTGCTTTCTTATCGGCCGGCGGTTGAAACTGTTCAATAGCAGCTGTTTTCTGCGGGTCTGGGCGTACTCCTTCCTTGCTAACGATGTGGCCTAGAAACAGCAGCTCTTCGTAGGCAAAGTGGCATTTCTCTGCTTTCAAGGTTAGGCCAGACGACTTGATTGCGTCTAGTACTGTTCGAAGTCTTTTGAGGTGCTCTTCAAAGTTCGAGGCGAAGACAACGACGTCATCTAAATATACCAGACAAATCTGCCACTTCAGGCCTGCCAGCACTGTATCCATTACTCGCTGAAACGTCGCTGGTGCGGAACAGAGACCAAATGGCATCACCTTGAACTCAAACAGCCTATCCGGAGTTATGAATGCTGTCTTCTCGCGATCTCTTTCGTCGACCTCAATTTGCCAGTAGCCGCTCTTGAGGTCCATCGATGAGAAATATTTGGCGTTGCAGAGGCGGTCCAGTGTGTCGTCGATGCGGGGGAGGGGGTAGACGTCCTTCTTTGTTATGTTGTTCAAGCGGCGGTAATCCACGCAGAATCGAAGTGCGCCGTCTTTCTTTCTCACTAGAACAACCGGTGCCGCCCATGGGCTGTTTGAGGGCTGGATGACGTCGTCGCGAAGCATTTCCTCGACTTGGTCCCGGATGGCTTGTCGTTCTCGTGGAGACACACGGTAGGGGCTTTGACGGAGAGGTCGTACGTGTTGGTCTGTTATAATGCGATGCTTGGCAATTGGCGTCTGTCGCACCTTCGGCGATGTCGAAAAGCACTCACTGTAGTTTTGAAGCAGATTGCGGATCTGGTCTTGTCTGTTCCGGTGCAGGGCTGGGTTGATGTCGAAAGTGGGCGAGTTCTCTTGGTCAGGCGGATCTTCTGCCGAGGGGTCGGAGTGGGCGAAGGAATCTCGTACGTCAGATATTTCGTCGTAGAAAGCAATCGTCGTTCCTCTGTTAATATGCCGGAATTCTTCGCTGAAGTTAGTCAGCAGTACTTCGGCCTGGCCATTGCGGAAATGTGCGATGCCTCTTGCGATGCTGATTCCTCGGTCTAGTAGCAACTGCATGTTCCCCTCGATGATGGCTTCAGTGTTTATGGCTTTCGTGGCGCCTACGGTCACGATAACGCTTGAACGGGGTGGGACGCTCACTTCTTCCTCCAGGACACTTAGGGCAACGTGATTTTCCCGAGTTTTCATCGAAGCGATGGCTTCGTCCGTCGAAAGCGTGATCAGCTTGGATCGCAGGTCGATGATCGCCTGATGCTCATTAAGGAAATCCATACCCAAGATCACTTCGCGGGAGCATTGCGGTAGCACAATAAAGGTCGCAGGATAGGTATGTCCTTGGACAGTCACCCGCGCTGTGCATCGTCCTGATGGCGTAATGAGGTGGCCCCCAGCGGTGCGAATTTGTGGGCCGTCCCAAGCCGTTGTGACTTTTCTGAGCTGCGCAGCGAATTTTCCATTCATCACCGAGTAATCGGCTCCTGTGTCGACTAGAGCGGTAACTTTCCGGCCGTCGATAGTCACTTCTAGGTCGGAGGTCCTGGGTCTTGCATTGCATGTCGCTCTCGGCGTCGGGTCACGGCTTCGTCGCGTATGCGAGTCACGGGTTGGGCGTGTGGTCGAAGCTCCTCTGGGTGGCGGCGTCGATTTCAAGGTAGCTTGCGTCGTGGTTCTCATTGTGTGCGGCGTCGGTGCAGCGAGTGTCGGTTCTTCATGCGGCGTCGCGGGTGCAGCGTCTTCATGGGGCGTGGTCGGTGGAGGATCTTCGGCGTTTAGCTCGTGAGCAACCTCACCTCCAGAGGTTGCTGCCTTTAGTTTCCCCTACGGGGGCTGGGCGACGTTCCTCGTACCGCGGCTGCGTAGCTGCTGCGTGGCGACGCAAAGCGCGAGGTTGACGGCGATGGTGAGCGCGAAAAGCGGTTCGGCGTGTACTCTTCTCGACGCAGGTACTCGTCGATTTCGTGCGGACGTTGTCCGAAGCGTGGTCGTGGGGCGTTAACGGCAAATCCTCGAAGACCGATACGTCGGTACGGGCAGTGACGAAGAATATGGCCGGCCTCACCGCAATGGAAGCACAACGGCCGGTTGTCGGAAGTCCTCCAGGCGTCGCATTTCCTGGGGCTTGAGCGTCGGTCATAGACTGGGCGGGTAGGGGCTGGGAGGCGGCGTTGTGGAACGATTGGCTCATCTCGGGGAGGACGTGGGGGTTGTCGTTGGGGCTGAGCAGTCCTTACTGCAGCGGCGTAGGTCATGGCCTGGGGTTCTGTGGCCGTCGGGGTGCCAAGTGCCTGTTGCACTTCTTCCCGTACCACGTTCTTCAGAGTCGATGCTTGTGGCTGTGGGGAGGATGGCAGTAATAGGCGTAGCTCCTCTCGGACGATTTCGCGGATAACGTCCCGCAAGCTGTCGCTGGTGGTGGCCGGCGTGTCCGAACGGATTGCATAGGCAGAGGAAGGGCGGTTGTACTGCCGATCTCGGACGTCGAGGGTCTTCTCAATCGTGCAGGCTTCCTGCATGAATTCCTCGACCGTTTTTTGGCGGCTGACGGACGAGGCTGCCAAAGAGTTGTTCTTTTACGCCGCGCATTAAGAACTGAACTTTCTTTTCCTCGGTCATCCCGGGATCGGCGCGGCGAAATAGGCGCTTCATCTCCTCGACGTAGCTGCGGACGGGCTCATTCGGTAGCTGGATCCTGGACTCGAGGAGTCGTTCGGCTCTTTCTTTCCTCACGACATTGGTAAATACCTTCAATAGTTCTCTCTTGAATAGCTCCCATGTCGTAAGGGACGACTCGTAGTTTTCGTACCACGTGCGTGCGGAGCCATCCAATGAGAAAAAAACGTGTCCAATCTTTGCCGCATCATCCCACTTGTTGAATGACGCCACGCGCTCAAAGTGATCCAACCATTCTTCAGGGTCTTCGCCTAGGGATCCATTGAAAGTTGGCGGCACCCGCGGCTGCTGCAGTATGATCGGTGTCGACATCTTCGGCGAGATTGCGGTGCTCGTAGCCGCGTCTTTTCGCTGTCTTGTGCGGTCCGGCAGTTTCCCGAACTCAGGCTCCTCTCCCTGGAGACGTCGGCTGGCTCGCTGAGCTGCTGGCTCGTCCTCGGGTGCGAAACGCTCAGGGCTGGCTTCACGACTTGAAGGGGGCGTCCGGAACATGGAAGGCTACCCCGCACCTCCACCAGATGTCACGTAGTGGTGACGGCAGTCGAGGCAGCGATGAAGACGGACGAAAGGATCTTCTAAAAGAACTGTTTATTGGGCTGACTTGCACCCAAAATGGACTGAATCACTCGGCGGCGGCGAAGCGACAAGCGTGCTCGGCGGTCGTCGAACAGAATGCCCGCCGCTGTCGGCCGTGCTCAATTTAAAGCTGATAGCGAACATTCGAGATAAAGGCCGCAAAGTTACTAGAACATTCCGGAACAACGTAGAATCAGCTTTGCCTGGCTGCGATCAATCGAGATAAATCTAGTCGCGTCTTGCGTCGCAAACAAAGCGATAAGGTGGTGTCGCGGCAGATTTGAAAAACGAACAAACACTGCAAATATTGGCGGCAATATATATATATATATATATATATATATATATATATATATATATATATATATATATATATATATATATATATATATATACATATATATATTCAATTCAGAATGCTTTCACAACCATAGCACGTAAGCAGGCTTAAGTGCTCCCGGTAATTTTTCAATGGCACACAGATTGCACGAATATGAGCTACTACCTCTTTTTCCTCCTGGACATCATCCAAGACAGCAACAGTGGGTGATCGCGAGACCTTCCTCCCGGACCCGACTCCTAATGCCACGAATACCAAACAAATCAGTTATCCAGATGGCCGTAAAAAAGCGTCTCTCTTTACTAAAGCAAAGAGAGTAAAGAGGAAGCACCACTTCCAATATACTAAGCTTTCTTGTGGTTGCTAACGATGGTGTGCATTTCTGTGTTATAATCAGCAATCGAAGACTTTCGGACGCTCCAAATAATGGGATAGCGCGCTTAGCCAGAGAGAGTGCAAAATATATCTGGAGATTTCCCCATTCCCTCTATAAGCCACCCAGGAATACCTCACATTGTGCTTGTGTACATCTTTCGCGTCGAGCAAGATTTTCAAAATTTTCGCATGTTTATTACTTTGTTTTGACCCATTGCTCTCTGCCAATAACACGCTTAAACAGTGCTTGCAAAGTGGGCCATCCGGCAGGAAGCAAGTTGAGGAGACTCCGATCATTGTCAAAAAAGCACAGCACAGTAAAGTGCTGGAGAGGACTGAGTCAAGGATGGGGACGCTGTCAAACGAGGAGGTCCCCGAAATTTTTGGATCTGGATACGGCCTTCCGCGAAAGCGGCGCAGAGACAAGTTGTTTCAAGGAAATCGACGGTAACAGTTAGCGTTATTCTGAAAGCATTGATTCCTACAATCGGTTGAAAAATAGTATATCCCGTATCCGTACTAGCGAGAACCCATATAAATATCACGGTTCGTAAAATAGCAGGAATTTACTTCAAATTGGATAGTCTTCAATATCAAAGGTATAACAAATATTCCCGCGAATGAACTTCTCACTCATTCTAGAGTCTTGATATTCCATCATAAACCATAAGAGCGCTTTCCAAAACTGATATGTGATTGCTTTCAGAAAGTAAAAGAATAGTATTGAAAGTCTTTACGGAGTTGTAGCGGTATTTTGGAGTTCCTAGTCCGGAACCTCAAGTGTTACTCTCTGCAGAAGATTTATTTTGTTTATATGACCATACTTTCAACCTCAACTGGGATTGTTGCTGAGTGGTGTTCACCTACGCGAATTATAGAAGTGCACATTGATGTAATGTTTATTGAAGTATAGAATTAAGTGAATAAACAAGTGTACTCTCAGGTATTAAAATAAAATAAACTAGAAAACTCTGTAAATGGCGTGTACGAATAATAGACAAGTTTTGGACAAAAAATGTTTCTTCATGCAAAAGGAAAGTGAGGCAATAGTTAGATAATCAAGAGTAGGTAGAAGGCTGGAGGACGGTATTGTAGGGCTGTTAGAGTCAGTCCGTATGTGCGAAGCGGAATTGTTAACATTTGCATAAAACTGTATCTACTAACGAAAATACATTTTCATTTACTACATTCGCTCCGACCTACCACAGTATTGCGCTAGGTGACGAGGAGGCGGGAAGGGAGGGAGCATTCTATCATTATAGCGTTAGTAAAGTCCATAATGATTTAGTGGTCACACGACACCATCAGTTAGGGCAGAATAGGACAGGATTACAAGGTATTGCCTACAAACCACTTACTAAGACAATCGAAAACAGAGTGAGGAAGGGCTAATAGAGTTCACACAGGCTTTCGTGCAGGGAACTCGAAAATATAACATAGTCACACTATCAATTAGGTGACAAAGAAATGGGCAGAATATGACCAACACCTATATATAGCCTTTATTGATTTCGAGAAAGCATTTGGCTGAGTGGAAACCTCAGCAGTCTTGCAGACATTGCGGAATAAGGGTGTAGAAGAATCTTAAGTGAAAATACAACCTTTGTCCGTAAAGCTTCGAGACTGAGTCTATTAAAAATGCGTTTAACATTGAAATAATTTGTGTCTTCATTGCAGTCTATATACAGCTTACAACGCTTTTTGAGGTCTTGTAAAGAGCTGGAAAACGCTTCTTTTGTCAGGGCTGTCAGCTTGTCGCGAGTTCGTAACGCGTTCCCGACTTTACGAAGGGGAGCGCTATCGCGTGCAGGTTCCAAAAAACATCAAAGAGATCAAACAAATAAAAGTGAACCTGTTTTTATTATCAAAAAGAAAAGAGCCGATACCAAACGAAAAAAAAGAAAAACGCACATTCAACACGCGTTTAACACTGCAGAATGAATGAAAGAGTTCACCAGGTACTGAGCATCCCAGGTGAAGTGGGGATGCCTTGCAGACATGGCGGATGTGGATCGATGTATTGCGACGCATCTCTGGCGTTGCGTCGAAAGAAACTGTGGAAGGGAGCCAGGTGGTGGTCGGAGCGGAGAGGAACACAGAGACGCTGGTGGTGTCCCGTCAACAGCCCGGAGAACTTGGCAGCAGCAGGAGAATCGTAGCCAGATCCCTTCGACGGCAGCCCGAAACGCCGGAGGCTCAAAGCAGGCTATCCAAGAGTGCCTTTCGGCAACACGGACCCTCAGTCTATCGGCTGCCACCCACATACTTGGAAGGAACGCAGGAGGCTTGCATTGGTGATCCAAGGCAGGTCCACGACAGCACGGACCCAACATCCGACGGCTGCCACATCCACGCTTGAATGACCCGACCTCCGCTGCGTTGTCATCGTTTAAAACTCGGTTTTCTGACACGTCAGCTTTCCGCTCCTCGTGCTCACCATGCTCCCTGTTGCCGTCGAGTCGCACACACCATTCGCACGCGCACACGCGTAACGCTGGGCTGGCACGTGCAGCGCTCCGCTGTCCGACGCACCACTGTCGACGCACCGCATTCAAAAATCCTGCGAAGATTTGTTGTGCACCTCACACAGCTCCTTTGGCGTGGTGTCTTGAATATCCTCCACGCTCCCCATCCAGCGATCTTCGAGGGCTCTCTTCACGCGAAAAAAAGAGAAAAAATCTCATGAGGAGAGGTCAGGATGGTGAAGTACAGTAATGCTGTGCTCGGCGAGGAATTCTGTCACGCTGAAAGCAGTGTGCGGCCTTGCGTTATCGTGGAGAAGGCTCCATTGTCCAGATGCCCATAAGTCAGGGCGACGGCTTCACAGTGCATCGCGCATGTGTTGGAGCACGCGGATATAAAACTCCTGATTCACCGACTGCCCTTGTGGTACGAACTCGTGGTGTATGACATCTCTGGCATCGAAAAAACTATCAGCAGCTTTTTTGTTTTGATCTTCTGTTGCCGCACCTTTCTCGCGCTCTGCTTCTTTGTTTAAGGATCGTATTGAAAACATCATGTTTCGTCTTCAACAATGATGCTATCGATGAATGCAGCATCCTTCTCTGCCTAGGAGAGCAAATCGGTGCTCACTGATACCCGCGTATCCTTCTGGTCCTGTGTGAGGGAGTGCGGACAAGTCTGGCACTCATCTTTCGTTTCCTTAAGTTCTCACACAAAATTTGGTGTCTTGTTGTCTTAGAAAATGTCGAAAGCATCTGATAGCATGCGGACTGTAATGCTGCGGTCTTGCTGTACGATTTCCCTGATCCGAGCCACTATGTTTTCATTCTGTGAGGTTGAAGGCCGCCCCTACCTTGTGTCGTCTTCCACCGACGTTCTCCCCGAAACGAACCTCTTGTGCCACTCGAAACCTCGCGCCCGCGACAATGTCTCATTGCTGTAAGCGTCACGAAGGAGCTCATACGTCTGTGTGGCTGTCTTGCCAAGCTTCACACAGAATTGTATGTTTGCACGCTGTTCGAGGTGGACGTCCATCTCTCCACATTCACTCGCAGTAGAATGCGTAGAGGACTAGTGACAACATATTTTTCTGCATGTGGTGCCATCTAGCGGCTGCCACAGCAATTAACATAAAAAGCTCAGGTTGGCCCGAAAACATGGCGCTACACATAAGCACTAACAGTTCTTTCGGGAATCATTTTTAGAGAAGAAAATAAATCATTCTCGAAACTTTAAGGAAAAGGCTTGTATTCAGAAGTTCATAATTCATTTTACGTACATGGATCCCTGGCAGTCCTCCTTGCACAGGGGTGAAACGGTTAAGTGATGCGCCAGTGCCCTTCCCAGCGGTGGGATTTTTGCGGCCAAGGTTGCTCTTCCCGATCGACCAATCATTAATTCAACTCCCATCTGCCGCGGTGGGCAGTTTGCTCACTATCCCGTCGTCAGGTTGCGATGACGCCGCAAGGACACGTGACCTAAGTGACCAACCTGCGCCTTAGATTGCTCTCTGAGGACTACCTGCCAGAGCAATGCTCGTGATTTTTCGCTCACAACGGCGACGCCGACGATGCCGACACAGGATTTTCTGGAGAACATGGCTATTTACTCTATCGTATTAAAATAGAAAAAATAAGTCATAGAGCGCAGGGTAATCGATACCGCAGGGTAATATACTGCAGCACCTCAAGGTCTCTCTATATTATTCAAATGCGGTAATGAATCGGTATATTCAAGAGTGCGCAACAAAGAATCATCAATCCATTTTGTCGTCTGCGTGCGTACTTGTTTATTTAGTACAACTGTCATGTGGCCGGGCATACTTCGATCGAAGCTAAGGTTCGACATAAGCTAAGGTTCGACCTAAGAGGGCAGGCTGTCAGCGTGACGAAACGGATACTGAGACACTGGGCTCCATTGTCGTGAATGTAATGATTGATTATCGAACATCGAGGAAAGAAAAGTATCGTTATTTACCAAGAACAAATGTACCCTCTAAATAATAGAACGATTCACAGTTGACAAGTTACAGCGTGTCTCCATCAGTGTGCAGTCAATTTTCTTTTTCCGGCAGAGATGTCATTCCTTTCAAGTTTGATCAAATTTTCGGTGCCTTTGACTTTCCTGCTCGTGGTCAGAATATTTAATTTCAGTCATTGTATATTTTTTGACTATATCTGGACAGTGACGCATGATCGATATTAGTATTGCGTTTTTTTCTGTTGCCAGCGTAGTTTTGCTAGTGCAATATTCCTTTGTTTCAATAAATATTAGTTTTAATAATTTGAAGTCATCCCCTTTTACCGGTTTTCGCGTCTTTACGCCCTACCATTGTAATTGGTAAACACAGCTTCTGCTGCGTTATCGTGCTTAGTGCGTATAGTTTTATTTTTGCTGAACTCTACTTGTACTTCTGATTTCGCACGCTGACGCCATCGTCAAAGTTCGTTCTTTCTTTGAGTTGCACTTTTAGGTACATTCACATATACAGTATCATTTAGTTACGCTTTTAGTTATCTTTAGCCACAATTTATTTCCCGGTTTCCTTTCTTAACTTCTGCAAATTTAGTTTTCATAACAATTTCAGCCTGGTCATATTCAGATTATATTTAGATCAATGTAACTGTTGACAGCGGTAGACACAGATTTAGCTGGTTTATCCTTACTGACTTTCTTTACTTTTACTTAGTTCGCCTTGGTTTTCTCAGGTCGTGTGCCATGTCGAGCGTGGTCCATCATCTACGATTGTTGCCTCCTTGTTTTGTATCTGCATGCATCAGACTTTCTGTTCATCCGCCTGGCTATCGCAAGCCACTACAGCCTTTTTGATCTGTTAATGTGGAAGCACAGAATATGTGCCCAGATCGACTTTCGAAATACACTTGCATGTAGTCAGCACTGCTATGTTTCTTCCTTCTTTTCATTTATTCCTCTGCCAGCTCTGCTCACCATGATCAAATTTCGAAACGGGAACTAGAATTAAAGTATCACCTAACTACCAAGTAAAGCTTCTTCCAACCTTCTTGTTGTTCCGCAGTCGCACACGTGTCAAATTGTTAAAGGCACACATAGGACGAAGAGTATGTTGGGGCGACGAAAAGGAATGAAAAATAACACGCTCCTGCAGGAAAAGGGTGTAACAACAATTTCCTACGCTCACACTGTCACGCAATTCGGAGACTGGGCATGGAGGAGAGCCTTAAAGTAGCTGCCTTTGTAATACTAGTAGAACCGCCATACTTATGAAAATTGTTGCTTTTTTGTGCCTTCTCTGTAGTTACGAGACATGCGAGTGTTTGCGGAAGTAAGAACCGCTGGACCCGTGCACGTCTTTCGCACGGCCGCCTCCACGCAAGTTGCAAGTGCAACATATAAAAGAGGAAGCTCCCAAGTACAACAGCAGAGCTAGAGCACAGAAACGAAACAAGGCCAGCCCTTAAGCGGCGCATATTCCCAGCACGTGGATCTGTTTTAAAAGCATGGTACGAGCATTTCGCATGTGAAAAAAAAAGCCTACCTAAAAGAAGAAGATGAAAACAGTGTCGTTAAGTGAGGAAATATCACTGAACTTCGGCAGTTTTCTGCATTTGGCTAGCGAGAACTCTCAGCATAACCTGGTCCTACAGAAAGAGAACAATACTGATCTGTGCCAGTACCCTACCACCATGCGTGTGTCCTGTGGTATTGAAGCACTCAGCTTTAAATATTTGTTCCTGCGAAGCAACAAAGTAATCGTTGCCAAGAAAGCTAGAAAAGTGTTGAAGCACATGCACTTCAACAATTCATTAATACACTGAAACGCGAATAGACGAGGACAAAGAGAGCCCAGGGCAAGCTAGCGGTCTGTCTTACCAACGGTTTGTTTCCGGCAACACACAATTATAGTGAAATCGTTACATCGGGCTCTGGACCACAAGCTTCATATCGCAACAGGTCGCGTGAAATCTCTTTTAAGGCGGTAGCGTTGTAGCGCACGTTCGTAGGGAAGTTCTGGGGTGTGAGAACGGAACACCCACAGGTCGCAGACGAGGAGATTTCGCAGGCTGTGGAGCACTTAACGAGGAGCTTGACTTCACACCATGAACGACCACGTGACCACATATGTCGAGTGTTACGGGAAGTGGCACGTGCTGCAGAGGAATCGAAATGTCAATAAAACAGCAGAAGAACTGCTATTAAACGGTCGAAGCGCGACTCAAACTTCACATGACTTGCAAGGATGTGAAATAATTTTGCTGATATGTAAAATGTGGTAATCAGATTGGAATAAAAAATTTACCGGATTGCACTTAAGTCTGGCTAAGAACGGAAATGCGAAAGCCTGTCTCTTTCCTCTCGTTCTCCCTCCATGTTTAATTTTTTTGCTTCCAGAAAAAGGTTTGCAGCGCCGAAAAAGACAACACACAGAAAGTGAGACGGGACAGGCGTGTCACATATATTAAGGAGTCTAAATTAAATTTTAAAGAAAGAGGTGTGAAGAAGACGACGTGGATAAACCGAAGCATAAAGAAGAGGGAGAAGAAGCATTCGGTGAGGTGGAGAGAGATGATTGGTGGAGAAGCATTCGGTGAGGTGGAGAGAGATGGTTGGTGGAGAAGAGAAGAAGACGACGACAAGGATTACGTGTACTAATTCGAAGGCTATGAAAGGGCGAATGAGAGCAAGGCACGGGGGGAACAGCAGAGCAGCGGAGGCTCCGGCGGGTCAGAGACGCTTTGGCTGGAGAGAGCGACGCCGGCTACTGCTCCGGTGAGCTCGCGTTCTACGGCTTCGAATCGTGGACTTCCTGCCGTGCCTGAGCCCGTTCCGGGCAGTCGACGGAGGACGCTACCACCTGCTACGGCCAGGGGTGTCCCCAGCGCTGTTGCCACCCATCCGGGTGGTGCCCCCAACGCCAACAACACCGGCATCACATCCACGGGCGCTTGGTCCGGGAGCTTATACAACACAGCCAGCGACGCCGTCAGCGACGCCAGCCCAAGCAAGTCGAACGCCGCCTCGACGCCGGCTATCGGATCCATACAACGCCGCAGCCGCACCGAACCAACCGTGAGCACGGACGCCGGCCGCTTATAGTAGAAAGCTAGTAGTAGACGCTGGTAGCAGTGTGCCCGGTTCGTGTGCATTTATAGTCTTTGTGTTTTGTGTTAGTTTTGTGTTCTAGTGTGTGTGTCACGTAGGGTGTAATAAATGTGCGTCTGTGTGTGTATACCTGTCGCCTTGTCCATTCTTTCGGTCCGAGTGTTATTTGGGGAGATCCGTGACAAGGCGCCTGTCCCGTCTCACTTGCTGTGTTGTCTTTTTCGGCGCTACACACCTTTTTCTGGAAACATGCACCAACTAGCACCCCCCCCCCCCCAACAAGTATTACTCAGTTTTTTTTATTAGAAATTTTTTATGATTTTCTTTTATTTATTTCTTTATTTGTTTTTGTTTATTTTTATATCGGTTTATTTTATTCCTCTATTGCTTTTATGTTCCAGTTTAGTTTTTATACTAAGTAGGCCTTCTCACGCATTTACATCGTTTGTCATGAAATCAGTGAAACAAAACCTGCTTCACACGCAGCAATTAAATATGCAAATCTATTTATTTCATTAACTAATTGTTCTTTGTCAGCCAAATTTCTCCAATTTCAACAACAATTGACACCCTACGTAACACAATTAAACGTTTTCACAGCTATCTATATAGGATGACAGGATCGTGGGGACAAAATTTGAGGAAACGTTTCGCGTACACTATTAAATTATAAAAATCAATTTAATATGTTAATTGCTATTACTCAACCAAGTTTCTCCCATTTCAAAATGTATTCACGCGCTACCTAACACAGTTAAACTTTTTCTCATCTATTTATACAGGAGGACCGGATCGTGGGGAAAAATTTTAGGACACTTTTTGCACAGTTTGAAATTATAAAAATCCTTTTATTATATTAGCTAATTGAAATTACTCAACTAAATTTAACCCATTTCAGGATGTACTCAAACACTAGCTAACGCAATTAAACTTTTACACATCTATTTATACAGGACAACAGGATCGTGAGGTCACAATTTGGGGACACGTTTGCGGACACTTTTTGCTGATGCGACATAAACCTATGCTTTAGCATTAACATTCGACTTTTGGGCACGTTCGTTCGACTGGGATAAAGCGAGTCGTTGTGCAACTTGTGATAAAAAATAAAAAATAAAACGTGCATGCTTGTATGTAAGGCGACTTCAGTCATTTCGAGTGACGGCTGTGGTCACGTGATATGGCTCGTGGCTGTGATGTGACGCATAGAAATTTCCAGTGCTGAACACTTGAAATCAAGTCAAGCAGAAGTACGAGCGGCAGTGCCAGGCTCACGTCGATAATCACTGCAGGCTGCTGACGGAACCCGTTAACGCTATTGCGTCATAGCCATAAGGCGGAGCTTCAGTGTCCCCCAAATTGTTCCTCACTGAGATATTAAGAAGGGCTTCTCTATGAAAACTATGCTTCTGTATGAAAAAGGATGCCTCCAGAATTTTTCCGGGCGCTGATCGCACATATATTACGAAGCACGATGTTGTCGAGCAGCAATTGGTGACAGTAACACTCCGCACAATATTGTACTATCGCAAAAACGCTGCTAGTGGCAAGGAATCCTGAAGTGCTTTTACTCTAACAATTAAACACTGAAGGAAAGAGAAAAGTGCTTCCGCATGAGAGCAGGCAGGGCGGAGTGCATTTGAAAGGAAGGGAAACAGAGGGAGCCTGCCGTAGAGCAGGAGAGCAGAGAACGTCATAATTTAGCGGGATGACGTCACTGCAAGTGAAAGTGCAGAGGACTAATTAAAATATCGATGGGAAGTCGCTTGACCTTGCAGACAGGAAAGGCTAAAGCCATAACGCTAACTTTCTTTTAGTGGCAGTGGCGCTAATGTCTATGTCATTGTTTATATGGTCCTGTTCCGGAAAAGAAAAACACGCAGATGAAACAACTCTAAACAAAGAGCATGGGTATTTTACTTTCTAGTTCTTGTAAGCAGTATTTTATCATTTTCTCGGCAAAGTCGAGGCTAGCACGTTCACTTAGTTCTGCTTTGCCTAAAGTTTTTCACGCCAAATTTTATGTTATTCGGGGCGTCAATGCGCGTGGAGGTATTTTGGTTGAATTTTTATTATGACTTTCGCTACACTTTTCAGTTTTTAAAGCTCCCCACCGTGTTTTCGATGCATTCTTTGTTTTTGTGCATGCTAAGTGGTAAATAAGATACAAGGCTTGAATACAAGCAAGAAGACGGCTGAAATTGAAGATATAAAATAAATAATAGCGACAATAAAGCGTTAAAATATTTATATCTTTTCAAATCTCAAAACACAGTCATGCTTATTTAGCGCTTTCTCTTACGCAATGTCAGTACCAAATGAAACGCGAACAGGATAACTGAAGCGCGAACAAAACAACACAGATGTGTCACCTCCGCAAAATAAATACAGGCTGGGTTCATTAAAACTCCCGGGCAACGCTCATTGCATCATCTATGTAAAATAAAGCCTATTAGTATTCTTTCCTGTTCAGACAAAATTTCGTTTTGGTGCTTTCATTTTAGATTTATTGCTCGAGTTCCATCTGACGCTCACTGTATATTATCTGTCATAAATATTCATGCACGCCGCGAACATCTTGAACTATACTTGAAACATTCAGTCAGCTTTCTCTGAGGCTGTTTCCATTCAGATCATGTCCAAAATTCTCGGACAAAACTTTTGAAAATGAGAAAACTGTAAGTCATTGTTATGCAAATATTGAAGGTAATGGTCCATTCTTCTGATGTGTAGCAAAATGTTTCTTTTAAAGTGTTTCCATCGATCTTAACGAACAGTAAAGACTGCCATAGAAAACAAGTGGGAAACACTGTTGACGGACGCAAAAACGTAAGCAGAAAAAAAATGCAAGACTCCCGTCGGGTGATCTTCGGATATAATAACGGTTATAGTGAAATCCTACACTATATAAAAAACTGCGTTTATGAGCGGTTTCCCGCTGAAAAACGCTTTTGTCCAGAATTGTTGAGGAAGAGCCAAAAAAGAAGGGAGTTTTTTTCAGCATATAGAGCTTCGAAGTACAAGCATCGTCTCAGATCGTTTTATGCGCAGTCAATTGAAGTGGCGGTCTTCAAATTTTTATCTACTGCTGTGTGTAAAGAACACATGCCAGATGCCTTGGAGGCTTGAGGTGACTTTTTAATCCATTACAAATTTTACACACGTAATACGTCCGGCAGAAGAAGGTACCGAAGCTGGCCAGTAAAGAGGTCCGCCTGTGAAAAAACTACAAAGATGACTTATTATTTTAAAGTATACAGTAAATACAGGTATATAGTGAGAGCGATAATGAACTCACAAAGTTTCACATGAAATATACACGCTAATTATACAATTCTGGTGCTAGTGGTCAAGGAAATTGTAACTTGCTATGGCCATGGAAGCAAACAACTTCCGGAAAAAGAATGCAAAGAATAAATGAAATAAAAAAAGAAATTATAAAATGATATCCACAAGATATTTAGTAATAGATAGCAGAAAAATAGTAATAGTAAATGAAAAAAATCCTAAAAAAAACACTTGTAGAAAGGAAGCGATAGGGAGCAGAAAAAGGTAAGTGAACAGCTATTAGTTTAACTTTTAGGAACTTGCCCGCCGCGGTGGCTCAGTGGTAAGGGCGCTCGGCTACTGATCAGGAGTACCCGGGTTCGAACCCGACCGCGGCTGCTGCGTTTTTATGGAGGAAAAGCGCTAAGGCGCCCGCGTACTGTGCGATGTCAGTACACGTTAAAGATCCCCAGGTGGTCGAAATTATTCCGGAGCCCTCCACTACGACACCCCTTCTCTCCTTCATTCTTTCACTCCCTCCTTTATCCCTTTCCTTACGGCGCGGTTCAGGTGTCCAACAATATATGAGACAGGTACTGTGCCCTTTCATTTCCCCCAAAACCAATTATTATTATTATTATTGTTTAGGAACTTTTTTATTGTTATTATTATTGTTTAGGAAGATTTTTTACTGAAATATGCACAGTCACTAAATGTCATTAGTGTTGGCAGTGAGATAGCATTAGCAGCTATTGATGCCTTTAGCAGAAGTGACATCAGCACTGACCAGGTGATGTAACTTTCTTTGAGACAATCACGAATTTTGTAACAGTCGACACATTTACATTAATAATTCCTCAACCAGCGGTGAGAAGACAGCGAGCTATAAGACGATATGATATTATCAGGCAATGAATTCCATAGTGAGGTTGCGGAGAGGTAGAGTCTGGTTTTCATAATTAGTGGGTATATTTCTCGTATACGCTCATTTGTTCACGAAATTGGGTGTTGTTTGAGGTAGAGAAACACGAATACTTTATGAGCAATTGGGAACGGTGGACTAGTCAAGTTGTTTTGCCAGGACGCGGTGCATGAAATTAAATTATCAACTGTATTTCTCCTTGAAAAAATAAAAAATATACTGTGGTAGCGGAGGTTCGACCTGGGGACCTCTTCATGTTTGTGATGTAGTGTTAAACCACACGCCTAAGGCGTGATGCACTTCTATGTGCGGACGCAACATTAGGTTCCAGCCCTGCAACGCTAGGTTGGGTTGCCGTGTTTCAAAATTATGCATTTCTGACAATTTTTCTTGTTTTTCTCAACACAGCACTGAATAACGAAAATCCAAGCCCTTGCTCTATTTGAAGCGCCTTGAACAAGAACGATTGGAGTCGCACATTGGTAAAAAGTCCTTTTTTTAACCCAGAAGGGTTACAAATTGTAATAGTTTCCATCACCACAATTGCATGCATTCTGAGTGGGTTTGGAACATAATTTAGGGGAAGCATCGAGACGCCTCTTCCTTTGATGTGTGCGGGAGATCTCGAGAGCCTAAATTCAATTGAAAAACTCAGTCCATTAACAGCGTGATTAGTTACATCAGAAAACACTTCTTCCATTGAACCGCTACAGGCCCCAACCAATGCTTAGCGCCGCTATCTATTAACTGTCGCCGATTTATGATGAATTTTTATGTGCCGGAATATTCGTACTCAGTGCGAGACTGCCTCCGCATCCAGGATGTGGTTTTTGTGCGCATGGCGGCAGGACGGAAGTGCGGTGATTTGCAACTGGACCGGCGTCATTGCTATGAACGCTTTCGTTTCCGTTCATTCAAGCGTATCCCGACAGCTTCTATCAACCGCTTTGGGTGGCTTAAGGAAGAAAATCGCAGCATTCAAACTCACCAGAAACATTAACTTATCACTTTTGACGCCTCGATTTATTCTAAAGCATTGCGTATCATTCGGGGTATAGGTGGTAGCTCCGTGCAAGACGTTCTACCCACTTAATTTTTAAGCCACTGCAAGATACTGCAAGTATCTGCAAGTCTACTGCAACGTAGAACTAGTCAGGTATAAGTCAGGTATGCCTGCAGCCATACGCTATGAGCAGACTACTGAAAGATAGATGTCATTTTACAACACATCTAATAACTTCAGAAACCGCTCGCGTTCATTATCTCTGATAAATGTAATCTATAGACGTTTTCTTGTTCTATTAACTTCTTTCTTTTCAATATTTGGTTTAGGCGCACTCAACGCATTTGTTTAAGGAATGAAATGAAAGCAAACAATTTTTATATAGAGTCTTACCTCACCGTGTCAGCGCTGCCAAAAACAAGACGAGACACCCCCGGCGGACTAGAAGCAATATAACTCTAGGGAAACAGTCACCATTCTTGATGAGTTAAAAATGGGGAAACTAAGCTGAAGATAATGTGAAAGGCAGCGGTGCAGACATTTGTTTTTAGGCGAAATTCGCAACATAGCTCTCGCTGCGGAACCTATATGGAGGCTCAGTGGAAGTGTCTGTCATAAAATAAACACAAGGAAATTGTCAACCCAAGCAAGAGCATGGTCCAGTTTGGCCCGAACCCTAAGGTAAAATGTTACTAGAACGTAAAATATGGAACATTACGTTCTATGAAAGTTACTAAAGCTTGTGCTCGCCTCCGATATGGCTCTATTGAAAAAGCTCAACCAGTGCACACAAAGTAAAAATTTCATTGGGTGTGGCTGAGCTTATGGCGTGGACGTATGTTAAGGGGGTGGGGGGTAGTGCTCTTATGATTCTCTCACGTACGCAAGTATGCGCTATAGGTGTTAGAGAGGTGCTAAAAGTAATGAGCGCCGGAAGAAAAACACATTCGAGCAGAGAGGAAGAATATATTATTACTGTATCTTATAAAAAGCACAAAAGGTCGGTGTTTTTCCTAGCCTGCTGTACATTCTGAACTGTGTGTCACGGAGTATTGTAGTAAAAAGGAAGTAAAAACCTTCGGAGACCAAAGTAGTACTTACTGAAACCAAATGCGAAGAAGGAAAGATCTGTAGGCATTCAAGAGCACAAAACAAGAAAACCTTTTTTTTGTGCTTTAACACATTTAGGCACCACTGCATATAAAGTGGATTAGTTTATTGGTTAAGTTGATTATGATGACTTGTAGGATTTGATTTCCGTGGAGGCAGAAGAGAAGAAGCCTGTGTTCCGACTTCCGCACCTGCTTTGTAGCGCATAACTTGCTTAGATATCAAGAAAGTCTAAAAATAATGTAAAAAGCTACAATGAAAATAGCAAACTAAAGCATGTGCACCCATGCTCGAATAATATTTTTGGTCTCGTTTTTATTTGATCCTACACGCTTCTTCCTTGATTTTTATATTTTATTCTAGAAATAATATACTAGTCCAGTTCCCTCATGTTTGACATTAAAAAATGGGAATCAAACCTTGCCGTCTGAAAAACAGTTACGTACAAGAGACTTTGCTTTCGCTAATTGCATTTCTACCGGCGAAAACTCGTCTCATTGGGCTGAAGGATCGGCTAAAATTTTGAATTGGATTGCGAGAGATTCCAAAGAGTGAAAGTGTGGAGGGGGACACAAATTAAATAGCATCAGCAATCGCTGGCCAGCATTACCGATATCCTTATTTAGTTAGTTCTTCAAAGAAATAAAAAAATCCAGGGAAGTAGCTTTTCGCATTTGTGCGGAAATAGATAGTGCAAGTCACTAGCTTTGAGAAAAGAAATGTTCTTTCGACGAGTGATCTCTCAGCAGCACAGCACTGCTCGAATAAACGTCCTCACTTCTATAAAGCACTTGGAATTGCCTTGCCGGCTATATGCTTAAAACAAGTGAATGATGTTAGCAAAGTCGCTGTTCCGAGAGCAAGAGCGTTTTTTTAATGTCGTTAGAACTAAACACCAATCTCGAACGTCGGCGATGTTTGTCTATCCGAAGCCTCTGTTCGGAGTGTGGAGGTTGCTCGGGAAGAGCAGCCTTGGTCACACAAGCCCCTCCCGTAGCAGCACCGGCCATCGCCGAGCAATGGCACATCGCTTAACCACTGCACCATTGCTCCAGCAGTGGTGTGAAGAATGCCAGGGATCTAAGAAGGCAAAGCAGAGAATGGCCAATTCCGCATATGTGGGCATTAACCATTAACGCTATCGCGTCATACGCTTAAGGCGAAGCTTAAGACAGATTTTGCCGATCTTTGTCTGAAGCCTGTTTGACCCTGAAAACTGATCCTGGAACCGAAAGCGAGGAGAGAACTGAAGTGCTAGCGCCCCTAATTGAGATTTGGCCAAACTATCCGAAATCTTCCGCCAACTTTTCAATTTATTTTACATTCGGCTTACCGTTTCAACCCAAGGGACAAATAGGAATTAAAAAAATAAGTAATATGGCGATCAGAACGGTACCAATGTGCAAAGGAATTTAGAATGCTTTCAAGCCTATGATTGTACACCTTATGCTGCGCGCAGCAGGCTTTTCGCACTCCATTTAACCTAAAAATTCGAATTTGTGGTGAATTTCAGGTCCATCGCGCAATTCGTCATTAATCACTGCTCTTATTTACATTTAGAGAGATGCTAAAACTCATGACCCCGAGAAGAAAACGACGCAAGAGCAGAGATGCAGAATACTTTATTGCTGTGTCTTGGAAAAAAAAAAACATATGAAGTGTAGATTTTTTTCAGCGCTCTACATTCTTAACTTGGCAGTTGGCTCCCGTCATGTATGTCGTAACGAACCCCTCTTTTCTCTTCTTTTGTCTGCTCTGTGCTTCGTTTTGTCATTCTGGACCCTCCATTAACTCACACTTTTAGATGGTCATATGTGCATATACCATACCCATAAATTTCCCCACGACATCAGCTCGCGGCCGGATAAGGACCGGAAGCCCCTGAGTTTGCTTCGCCTTGTCTCCTGGTCGCTCACTAAGCATTGTGCTCATTAGCCCCTCACACGGTCTTTGTGTCTCACCAATGAATTGTGTCTAACTAAAGAATTTGCTTTTCTACGGATTCTGTTTGCGCGCTTATCCATCTGGAGGAACTATGCGTGCCTGATGAACCTCGCGCTGTGAATTCCGCTGTAAACGGCTATGAAAATGCTGACAGCGTCAGATATTCGTGACTAATCGGATTTTGCGCCATGGCGCCTACACATTGAAGCAGAACTCGCACTGACAGGCCATAGACATAGATCGAAGGTATATTTTTGATGTTGCTTTGAATAATACAGTAGCGCTTCTCATCGGCTACAATGCAAAGTTTTAACACTTCCTTCTCTGAATTTAGTAAGCATCGGAATTAAGACGAACCGGAGCTCCACGTCTTGGTACAAGCGAAAAGTCTGGAAGCAATATGATGGGAAATTTCATGCGAGTTTTTTTGAGAAGCCAGGAGTAGATTCCTGTGATTTTGTTGGCTGTATTTTAAAAGCGCTGCAGAGGGCTGATAACATCGACGTCAGGCAATCATACTCCTGGGAATGACCCTTATCATGCATTCATCTGGTGATCTACGAAACACGATAGTTCTTCATTACATAACGAAAGGTGTCGTAGAATTTATCACTTCAGGTGATGTTATGAGTGATTTGCGGACAAGTCGAGAGCACGCTGCAGTTCTCTGCAGTTCTCTGCATCACCTTAAGTTGTTATGTGCGTCATTGAAGAGACTCTGCAGCGGTTCCAATAAAAATATGACCCGCAGATAAACTGTGTTGGACTTTTCAGCCGTCTAGAATGCACACATGACGAGTTCCATGTTTACGTTAGCGTACTCCACAATAATTTGGAGCTGTAAACCTAAAAGAATTAGATGATGCTTTTACCTTACTGCCTTCAACTATTTATTGTAGTGCAAATGCAAATTGCTCATTGTCCTGGCCTCTTCCTGTACCCACATGTGTGGCCCTTTACATATCTCTCTCGATGTGTGGACGTATTCAATTGTGCGATACAGCCGGCTTGATTGACAAGAGTGGTTTTAGTGTTAATCAGTTTCGCTTACATTCTGCCGCGAACCAACATGCAAAGCTATAAAAAGTAATCATGCAACGCTGTCAGAAATTCACCACCGCCTGGTGGCAAAAAAAAGGTTTTGGCTCTTTGCGGTTAGGAGTTGACCTGCACGTGCTGCGGTTGAATAAACGGTGGATGTGTTTCGCCATAATCCCTAGGAGTAGGTAATGAAATGTATATCCACTCGGGCCGAATGCCGCCAGTGTCGAGGTTAGTTGAGATGCGTACCCACGTGGAAGGATAAACAGAGTGACAATAATGGGCTTAATCCAATGTGAAAATAAGGTGTACGATTTCGCTTGCATATCCCGGAGGCACGTGGCACTGCTCAGTAGAATATATATTGAAATTAGACGGTCCATTTCAAGTTTAGCATTACTATGAAGATTACTTTCGGCGAGTGTCGAAACGCTACATTTCACTGTGTCTTGCTTGGGTTTAACTTTCTTGAGCCTAATGCTCAAAAAATTATTTTTTATGAAAACATGTTTGTATGTTAAGCACCTGAACGCCTTAAATAAAGCGTTATGAAGCGCCGGCTGGCTTAAAACAAGTTCATATAAATTCTGAGCAGAACCTCACTGAGCCGAGAATGCGAGAAATATACCTTAAAAGGCGACAACAGTCTGATTTTCTTTCGGTCAAAAGCATCACAAATTTTCAGCGTTTACACTAGTATGCCTGATGAAAAATAAGCAAGGCAAAAATCCGCGCGCTGTCATAAGCATATACTCATTATGGACAAATGCTTGAAAGGCCAGCCAACCGGGAATAGAAAAGTTTATTAACAATTTCTGCATAGTTCTCAGATATCAGGATTGGGAACGCCGCTAACGAAACTTTAAGGTAGAATTGCAGGCGCAGAAACCTCTGGTATTCCTCTTTCTGAATTTAATTGTTAAGTACAATATTACTGGATGCTGTGGCGTGCAAATTTCCCGCCTTTTTCAGTAATGACTGCCTTGATTGCTTTACTTGATATTCTTTTCTCCACTCTCATGATTACTTGCGTTTCGCGTCAACTGCGTTTTTAAGATCCTACTTTAGTGGGAGGCATCACTGGAATCCCACAGATTCTGCTTAAACTTCAATATACAAATTAAAATAGCCTTATTGCTCCCTGGTGTAATGTTTGGTTACTAGTTTTTTATTGAACCCCCAAACACACTTTCCCAATTTAGAGCTTCCAAGCGCACCGAAAGGACAACGTATAGAGAATGGGAGCTCAGCTGTCACGCACCACAGCAAGAAAAGCAGGCATCAAGACACATAATATCTAAACCTATGAGGCACTGTCATCGCTCTGTTAAGAATAATTGGTTATCCGAAATAATTGCTGATTTTTTAAAAAACCTCCGAATGGTTATCTGAAACTGATAGGCCACGACGGCCTACAACCGTCACCATAAATTGCTGTCAAGAACAAAAACTCTGCACCAGATCCTAATGTAATTGCTAATTTCCCCTTGTGTATTAAACGCGTTCACCGACCACACTTTATTAGATCAGGGCTGATTAACTTGAGCAACTTAATCTTTTACGAATATTTATAATAAAGAAAGGTTGTTGGTTCTTACGAAACTCGCGTTTAGAATGTTTAGATGAAGCAATGTTTGTCTTTCTCTAAGTTTTACTTTTTCGGACAAACTTAGCCCGCAATAGGCCTGATGTTTGTCGTTATATTCGATACACCTCGAACCGGCCCAGAAAACCGAGAGAGAGAGAGAGAGAGAAACGTTGAATCTATAGAATGTGGGGGTGGGCCCTGAAGCCATCCTTTTAAGTGCACTTCGGAGTGTCCGAGGATGAAAGAAAGCGAGAAAGATGTGACGAAGTAAAAGAAGTGAATAAGTGCTAAAGGAACAAAGGAAGCGAAGAGACAGAAGGAATGGTTGAAGTGAGATGAAGTGCGTAGTGAACAAAACGAAGAATACAATTACAGGAGAGGTCTTTCACCTAACAGCGTAAGAATCCCGTTCTACAGAAAAGCCACTGCAGGCGTTAACGTCAGCGTCGGCGTTACCGAAAAATCCCGATTGGTCGAAAAAGTTGCAATTACAAGAGGGTTCCAAAGATGGCGCTGTCACCCCAGCGACGCTAGAGTCATTGGAAGCTTTACCAGAGTACCGCATTCCTCCTCTCCACGCCTCCGGATTTGGAACGTATATGGTAGCCACTACTATAGTGAACTATAGCCACTGCCTAGCGTGTCCAGGACAACAATCACCTTTGTGATGCCAAGCTTATATGCTTCATGCCCGCTTCCCATCGGCGCGCTGTACGGCGGTTGTCGCGGTTCGTGCTTTCGCCGGCCGTGTTTCCATGGGATGAGCAGCAGTAGAGATTTAGAACTTCAGCGGCCGGAGCAACCGAGAGCAACGCGCCAAGTGCACCGGCCATCACCCGCCGTACTCTTGGTCACCCTCGTATAAACACGAAGCAGAGGACGACCCAAGTTACTAGCGTCGCCTCACAAGCTGCTACGCAGCATACCCATCCCTGTATCCCCTCACCCTTCGCTTACTAGTACGATGCACTACCGGTGGCCCACGCAGGCATGTGCGTACGGCTTGGTTAAAGCAGGGCGTTATATGTATGTCGTGTTGTCTTTCATATAATGATTGTGATTGTCAAAAAAGAAACAGTGTCTGTGGGCAAGAGGAACCGCTGTCGTTTCTTAAAGGCAGAACTTAAGTTCCCATTCAAAAGGTGGACATCGAAATCGCCTTCTAAGTGGACGAATCTCTATAGTTGAGACAATTGCACGCCGAATAAACGCATAAAACTCGATAATTTCACTTAAAGAACATAATAACACAGCATAGTTTACTATAATGTCTTTCCCTTGTCGTACTCCATAAAATCAGAAAATTCTAGGCAAAGAACCATGCAAATGATGTACGCAGAGAGAAAGCACTCTTTAAAGGTACTGAGTTCGTCAAGCCGCTCTTCTCTGCCTTTGCTGGTAAATTACTAAGGACCCCTGTGTGACAAATCCGGCACCAATCTTTTTTATTAGAAAAAGAAAGTTTACTTTCTCATGCTATCTCTCTTGTGTCTTTGTTTTTGACAGTAAAGCGCGTGCTGCGAGACGACCGGCTATTAGTGCAACCCTAAAGGAAGCTTCTGCACTATCCGTTTTCGAGTTTATACTGCAGCACTCCTATTAGTTGGCCGTCCAGCGGCCTAGACGATGTTAAGAGTCGCATGCAGGATTAGAGAACCTTTCATGACATGGGCACTGTCAGTTCACTGTACATCCCTGCGTCAGTAGTGTCCTGCTTCTGAAGAGGTTCTTGAGATGAAAAAAGTGTGGACACTGCATTAGAGGGTATTTTGTTTATGTTCTCTCGTAAACACTGCACAAAAATTCAAGAAAAATTGACGGGCGAAATACTGGGCTGATGCGAAAGAAATTCGATAGCGTGTTTCTTTCACTCGCCTTTGATTTAGAATTCTGATTTTGTGACAATTGCGTGATCTCCGGTTGTTTATAACTTGGGCTGCTCTAATTACGCTAAACATATCACACTGATAGATCGCGGCGGGTCCCCACACCACTGCCGGTGCAGTGGTGAAGCGGTTCAGCGGTGCGTAGCTGCACACCCAGTCACTGAAGGCGCTTGTGAGCGCCCGTTTGCTCGTCCCGAGCAATGCTGAGAAAGAATACCTTCTCCCGTAATCCCCCTGTTTGCACATAGCGTTCTTCGGGAGGCTATGTATTTTGCACGTAGGCCTCCTGCTGTTTCAGTCTTCTTCTTAGTTGCACTTCTGTCGGGAATCTACCGTGTATCTTTATTTGGAAATTTATAGTTTATGCCAGAAGCCACGCAGTCAAAATAACAAAAAATCTTTTAAGTATCGTTATTTTTGCGAGTCATTCATAGTCTGGTGTCGGCCTCCTCTCCCCTACAATTGTAGAGGAGCAAGGAGGACCGTTGACAGGTGGCAGATAGAGAGAGAGAGAGGGAAATACTCCTAATCACTGCCTGCCACCTCAGACCGTTGATGGGCGTTGGCTGTACGGCCGGCACCAGAGAGTTTTCGCCTTCATGGCCCTGCTAGTGCTATCACATTGAGAAAAAGAAACGTAAGGATGACATTATTCTGTAATGCTGTCTCTGAACCAGAAGACAGGTGTGGTTTCATCGTCGTGGCGCAATGGCTTTGCAGTTCGGCTGCTGATTCCATGTCAAGGAAACAATCGCCGGTGACCCTTTATGCATTTACATGGATACTAAATGCAAAACCGACTGCGTGCTGTGAAATGTCTCTGCACTTTAATTATGCCCAGGTCCTAAAAATAAATCTAGAAGTCTCGATAATGCCGCTTGTTGCAGCCTAATGTTCGTTCGGAACGTTAACCCCCCCCCCCCCCCCTACTCCCCTCCATACCAATACGGGAAAGAGTGCTGCTGGCGTTCTCTCCAGACGCTATCGCCCTTCATTCAGAATGGATAAATGGCGTGAGGCAGATTGATGAAAAACCGTTTCACCTCTTTGACGCAGCACCCTCATACGCTAGAATTGTTGTGCAAACAGAATGAAACCTAAGCGATCTCGGGCTCCCCATCGACTATGTGAAACGAATCGAGTAAGAGGTCGAGTAAATAATGCGCCACAGTCCATGCTGCTCTTCGGGACCAGACAATTGTTAATCTTGTCGCTATTTTATTTACCGTAATTTCTGTTTGCTTCAATGCGCAGAAAAAGAAATCATCTGAGGTGAAAGCAATTTTAACAACGCGTGCCAGTGGTCACTTCATCCATGTATGAAGTTGTCGAGACATTGCAACATTTACATGCCGTCAAATGGCATCGCATCGGAACGCTTGGGATACCTGCAAAGGCACTGTTGTCCCCACTATTAAATATTCAGTGGAATATTCTGCTTTAGTACAGAGGTCACCGCAGAGCAGCTTTAGCATCCTTTTTTTTTTCTGCACGAATCCGCTTTTCTAATGCGGGGTTTTATAATCAATATTTTTTCTTCTCTTGGAGCATTAAATTTCTTGTTACTTAGCAGCAGTGTAGCGTCTTTAGGCCGTAAGGAGTGACCGAAGATTTCTTTCCAAGTCCTCCTCGTTTCTATACTGATTGTGGTTCGCGCCGCAACTAACAATGAAATCACCGTAAAACTGGTGAAGTTGCAGCTTGTTCGGTTAGGATGTTACCAGCAAAACTAACGACAGGAAAAGAAAAAAAGAAACAGCGCTCCGTTGTACTACTTTGATCCAGACTACCAATTACGCCTCGCTGTCCTTCGCCTGCTCTTTTCGTTCGTAATACCAATGGTGAGGAGGAACCTTGGAAGGAAATACGTACACTTAATTGCTAGGACCAATCGATCGTGTCTCCAGCTTCAGTCTCTCGGCTCTCTCTCTGCCTGCCCAATTTCCCGCGGTACGAGACTTTCCACTGTGTCTCCTTCATTAAAGCTAAATCGCCAGAAGAAATGTTTTAAAATTAACTTGATTACAGCTTCGAATACAATCTAGAAAATGCCTTTATTGTATATATTTCTTTTTTTCGCGACTCATGTCATGCATTGAACATTCCTTAGCAATAGATGTAGCCAGTCTGAAGGAGGTTATTAGAGATTAAAAGATATCAAACTCAGCAGGGGCGGCTGCAGTGCTCGCGGTGGTCGATTTGTTGCACCCGTAACTGCAGATATATTTGTAAGAAAAATCATAATTTATGATGATGTGAACCTTGCGATCGATAAAAAATCAAAACGCCGTGAACGAGCTTCCATTTAATTTTTTTCATTAATACTTCAGGATGGTTGCGGAGATTCTAGTGTAGGTGAGCTATGCAGGAAAATAAAAATTAGGTTTGGCTCGTACCCCAGAGAGAAAATAGCTGCCTTCCTTGTGTTTGTCAACTCGCAGTAGAATGAGAATTTTACCTCTATATTATGATCAAAATATGCCCTGCAGTATCATTAACAGCGGCAGAAACCTTCATATTGAACGTCGCAGACTGCGAGACCAAAGTCCATGAACTTGGGGGCAGCGGGGCAACGGCAAATATGACATAGTCACAGTGAAGCTGCCTGCACTCCAGGATCATTTGCATGCGAGGCAGTAGCAAAGTGTGCTTTGGTAGGAATCAATAAAGAATTGTTTTTAAGCCTGTAACCCGTGCTTGACATGGGTAACGTATTTGCTTCAGAGATTTGCAAAATTCGGGATGGCCATACATTTTGACGTCGCGTCTCCATCTAGACGTTCTGCGTTTGCCTGTTCTCTTGAGCAATAATTTTAAATCTTCACCACACTGGCGCAAGAGAACGAAGGAGGCAACCGCATTGCTATTGTTTGCAATTCGTATCTCCTCAACGCTGCTGGGTATACAGATCAATATTGTCTGGTGTACTCCCACGAAGGACATCCAGACTCAACAGCAGGGCGCTGTCTCGTGATCCACAGTCATTACTACGCCAGCCAAGGGACAGTAAAGGGATTCTGTTTCGTACGCGCCATAAATTCGCAAACAGTTGGTCAGGCCCCGTATTCTGGCTTGGTTTTCTTTCGGAGCAAAATAAATGGCCTATAAAATTTGATGCGAGCGATTTCGACAGTTTTTAAACCACTGGCTCAGTGAGTTGATACAAATGCCGCATACTTCAATGAAGCAGACAGTATTGTGCTTTTTTTTACCAAATTGAAGAAACAGTCGTTTCAAGGTGCACAAAAGTGCCCGGAAGATGCGAAATGGGGTCAAACGGTCTCGATCCGGTTTCCGTTGACGTTTATATTTTCCCTACAGTCGAGCGAGCCTCTTTCGCTGGCCGGTCGCATGCTAGGTACGTTTTGTAGCGTTATATCTTTATGACGCTCTGTATTTAATTGTTTATATTGCAAAGTCGCAGCTTATTGGGAGCGTTTTTTTTTGTTGCATAAGAATGTAGAAACATTAAAGTTGTAGCTGTGGTGTACTAATGGTACGTAATCGTTTCAGAACACAATTTTTCACAAAAAATGAACTCACCCGCACGTTCTTCAACATTAACCATTGAGGCTGACTTTTCCACTTGATCTTAGGTTTGTGGTGTTAAGTGCATTATCAAAAAAGTTTTACTTTATTGCAGAATGATCACTTTGCCCCATTTGACAAACTTCAGCGAGGTATCGTTAGCGGTAAACCCTCACCACCACAGTTTGTGCGTGTTTCGCATGTGCACAGAGAGCCTTGATGAAGGATGAAATATAAACCCCTCGTTGAAACGCACAGATTTTAACCGGCATGAAAAATTCGCTGGTATGTTACACAGTGAAGGGGAAGCGATAGAAAGACGTAAGGAGAGATACACGTAAAGTTCTAAAGTATGAAAGCAATAGACGTGAAAAAATAATAACTCAAAGACTAAAAATATATGGGCATTAAATTTGGGATGAGGAGCACTTAGCAGTACTGGTGCAAGATTATAAATCGTGATGTGCAATTTCTTACAGAGGGAATAACGAAGTTCAATGCATAAAGAGTGCATGGTAAGCAGGGTAAGGGACTTAAAACATAGTCCAATGTTAAAGGCACTTGTGTACAGTGGCTCCATATGATGATCATAATAAATACGCTTGTCGGCATACACAGGGTTTTCAAACAGAATATGTTGCACTGCTTTTTTGAACCCCAACTGTTGCGATGCAGTCTGTTCACTTGTACAAAATGGCACCGCAAACTGTTTGGAAACGTGGCGTTCAGACGTAAACAACGAAAAACAGTCGAGATGACTTGAAATGCTGGGTGGCAGTCCAAAATTGAGATTTAGATCGATGGACAGGAGAAAAGGGCCATTGTTTGATGGCGAGGTTGACAGTCTATTTTTTTTCTTCGTCGGCATATCTTTAAGGTGCTTGGTGAAGCATTTGACTCTGGGAAGAAATTTCTTCGTTTCTTCTTGTGCTACAGGACATTGCGGGCAGCTGCTTCTGATTTTCGCTGGCTAGGATGCCGTAGTTAACTGGTATCCACTGAAATGCTGTGTAGTGGCACGTGGCAATAGCCAAGTAATATAGGTATGCGATGTAGAGAGAAACAGGCCAGTGACAGATCTTCTTAACGCGATTAGATAGGGTTTCGCAGCGCTGCTTTGGAGTCCGTGAAATTCACGCACTGGCTAGACGGTCCGCGTAGGAGAGCTGCGCTAACACCATGAAGTTCTGCTGTCGTAGAGGACGTCTTCCGCTGTAGGCGATAGGAAAGAATTTGTCTTGTTTGCACGTTAACGCCAAAGCAGGAGCTCTGCTGTGAAGTTGGGTCATTGCTGAAGATGTCATTATTATCATCACATTATCATCATCAGCCTGACTACGCGCACTGCAGAGCAAAGGCCTCTCCCATGTCTCTCCAAATAACCCTGTCCTTTAACAGATGCGGTCACCATATTCTCACAAACTTTTTAATGTCATCCACCCATCTAACTTTTTGCCGCCCTCTGAGTGCTTGCTCTCGCTTTGAATCCACTCCGGTACCCTTAAGGACCAGCGGTTACCTTGCCTTCGCATTACGTACCCTGCTCAAGCCCATTTTTTTCTCTTAATTTCGACTAGGATGTCATTAACTCGCGTTGGTTCCGTCGCCCACTTTTCCCGCTTCCAGTCTGTAACGTTACAGCTATCGATTTTTTTCCATAGCTCACTGCGTTGTCCTCAAATAAAGCTGAACGCTTTTCGTCAGCCTCCACGTTTCTGCTCCATAGGTGAGTACCGTTAAGATATAGCTGTTGTATACGTTTCTCTTGAGCGATGTTGGTAAACTGCCGTTCATGACCTGAGAGAACCTGCCATATGCGCTCCACCCCATTCTTATTCTTCTAGTTATTTCCCTCTCATGATCCCGATCTGGGGACACTACCTGCCCCAGTTACACGTATTCCATTACCACTTCTAGCAACTCACTGCCAATAGTGAAATGCTGTTCTCTTGTGAGACTTTTGAAAATTACTTTGGTATCCTGCATGTTAATTTTAAGACCTACCATTCTGCTCTGCCTAACTCATTGATCATGTGTTGCAACTCATCTCCCGAGTGACTTTTCGAGGCAGGGTCATCAGCGAATTGCAGACTACTTAGGCATTATCCATTTACTCTTGTCCACAACTGTTTTCAGTCCAGGCCTCAGAACACCTCCTGTAAACAGGCGGGGAATAGCATTGGCGAGATCGTGTCTCCTTGCCTGACACCTTTCCTTATTGGAATTTTATTGCTGGCTCTATGAAGGACTATGGTAGCTGTGCAGTCGTTTATTTATATCTAACAGTATTTACACATAAGACTCTTCTATACTCTGATTCAGCAATGTCTGCATGACTGCTGTCTGCATGACTGCTGAGGTTTCCACTGAGTCAAACGCTTTCTCGTAATCAATAAACGCTATATAGGGGTTGGTTATATTCTGCGCATTTCTATATCACCTGATTAATAGTGTGAATATAGCCTATTGTTTAGAATCCTTTACGAAAGCCTTCCTGATCATTTGGTTGATTGAAATCTAAGGTTGTCCTGATTCTATTTGCGATAACCTTAGTAAATACATTGCAGGCAACAGATAGTTGGCTGATCGGTCTGTAATTTTTCAAGTCCTAGCTTGGCCAATCAGTACAGTGTACTGTCATTTTAATTCGTTCATTGTCGATTCCACGTCTTCATAGGAGCATTCAACGGTCTCGTAATCATGGCTCGATATAGGCATGTAGGCCGGCACCACCTTATGCTTTTACCTCTTATGAAGCCTAATTACGATAGCTGCCACCCTCTGGTTAATACTAAAGAACTCCTTTATGTTGGCAGCTATATACTGATTCATGGGGAATCAAACGCCTAGTTCTCGTCTGTCCGCTAATCCACAACAGCGCAGTACGTGCCGCCTTTAACACTGTATACCCCTCACCGACCTCTTAACCTCACTGGGACCCTATGACATCCCATTTAGTACCCTCCAGTTCCATGAGCAACGCTGCTAGGATAGACTCACTGGATAAGGATCTAGCGTTAAACATTGCCAGGTTCAGTTTCTAATTGCGGCCTGTCCGGAGCCAGAGATTCATGCTGCTCTACGCTGCGTCACAGGTCTGACCACCGCCTTGGCCAGTTGATCCGCAGCCGCTGGGGACTGAGGCAGAGGGTTAATCGGTTTGTTCAGGGAAGGTTGTAGCCATGTGCTACACCAGGGGGGCGAAATCCTGCTCTCGTGAGCGAGTGCGTTGTCGGTTCTGGTGGCCAAGATTAGGCCGCACCCCAGGAAAAAGAAAATGTTCATGGCTGTCTGGAGTACACGATGTGTAAAAGGCTACAAATAAAAAAAAACTTTCCTAGCTGTCTAGGATAGCTCACTGGCAGAAATTTTGAAACGCAGATTTCTCAACAAGAAACAAAATTGTGAATGGACCTGTCAAGCAGAAAGGTTCATTCTGGAAATTTGCTTTTCAAAATTTCAGAAAACGGACGATTCTAGACAGCTTCCTAAAGTGTTACTTAAAAACTTGGTCTACTTTTAACCTACCTTTAAGAATCCCCATTACACTACTTGCGCAATGATGCAGTGGTTAAGCGATGTGCCACTTCACCTGCAGATGGCTACTTTAAATACAGCCACCGGCGGGGCATGCAAAACCAAGGTTGCTCTTTCATCGGCGCCTCAGTTCACCGGCGCCTGACAGAATCAAACCGCGTTTGCGCCTCTTAATGCTTAGTTTCTGTTTCGTGCACAGCGCTTGCCTCAACGAACCCATCGATGCTAACAAAAAAAAAACACTATCTCCCGTGGTTGATAGTCGGTGCATGCATGCAATGCTTCGCAGTACCGGCGGTTGCAGAACGTTTCAAGCTTGCCTTTTCAGTTTTTGCTTAGATTTAGCATATTTAAAAAAGCCCGCCTAATTCGAATATTTTATGCAGGACGAGGAGATTAGATTTGGTTTGGTTTATGGGGGTTAAACGTCCCAAAGCGACTCAGGCTATCGGGACTCCGTAGTGAAGGGCTCCGGAAATTTTGACCACCTAGGGTTCTTTAACGTGCACTGACATAGCACTTCCCAGGGGCTCTAGAATTTCGCCTCCATCGAAATTCGACCGCCGCAGCCAAGATCAAACCCGCGTCTTTCGGGTCAGCAGCCGAGCGCCATAACCACTCAGCCACCGTGCCGGCTACGAGGACATTCCATTGAGAATTTCTGTGCGTGCGTTCTATAAAAACATACATTGAAGTCTTGTTATGTGAGACCTTAATCAGTCAGCAATGTATGGCCGCCAACAAAAGGAAATTTTGATTAAAGGGTGGCGCACCATCTAAGCTTTGGTTGTCGTTTAGGACCGTGCAGACCGTGTTCTAGCTTAGTGTTCTGCAGGATGCGAACGGGGAGCCACAAATGGCGATCAAGAAAGAGTGTGAGCACGCCCATCAGCGAGGTCGCGGCGGTTGGCATGGGCATCCGATCATCTGGGGGATGTTCCCTATGATGTTGGGAGAAGAAAAGAATGGGAAGTGCTCCAGAGAAAACGAGAAGGCAGAACGAGAGCGCTAGAAGTAGCGACGGTTAGACTTCGCCGGGAGTGTCGCGGCCCTGACACTCGCAGCGCAGACGCCGAGGGCGCGAACAATGGAGAATCGATGATCGGTTTTGCTGGGACGAGCGTGATCCTCCAAAGATGCGGGAAAACGGCGATGCTGGGCTCGCAGGATGGTCTACGCGAGCAAAGTAAGGACAATAACAATGCAGATATACTTCGCTTTAAAATATTCGCGTGAAAATAGCTTTGCTGTGCACTCTCACTTACGCAAGTAGCCTTGTCATATTTAACTAGGAGCTTGAGTTCAGTGTCGAGTCAACCTTTTTCTCTGGTGAAGAAAGTAAGCAGGCACACTAATAGGTTTACGCATCCTGTTCAGCAGCAAGGCCGTCACCGTGTCAGATGCAGTCATAAGATAAGGAAACGTATTCGCGTGACGCCTATGCCTAATATGTCGTTCAAAGCAGCTCAACGTCTTGTTGTGGAAAACTGAGACCTCGTCTTCCATATCTCCTGAACCTGAAAATATGCATGCCTTGGAGCATTCATTAAAATAAAGTCCTCGAATCTTTGGGCGTTAATTAAATTTTGCTTCTAAAAAGAAGATATACAGTTATATGAAAAGAACGCTGTCAGCTATCATTCTAGTTGTAGAACGTATGTCGAAGGCAAGAGCTTAGATGACACTGGAAAAATATGATTCAGATGAACGCCACGACGCGTGCTATGAATGATGATGATGATGATTTTTATAGCGCATGGCTAGCTAGGACCTAAAAGCGCCTTGGCATAAAATATTTTAGTCTACACATGGTGGGTCGAATATCCACTACCCAAGCATTTCACCAGGACAACCCGAGCACGAGGCCAGGGGAACGCTTGCACCCATTCTATCACCGGTTGGTACCCGGCGGCACTAGGGGTCGAACAACCCCCCCCCCCCCCGCCCCCCCCCCCTTCTCCCCGCCAGTCGAACCGCGTGGAGTGCTATGAAAGGAACGCAGCATGTGGGGAATAAAGTGTCAGTGAATCTATCTCGTTCGTACGATGGTTTTCATGCATGAGGATGATAAAGAGGGCCAAATACCGCTGTGCTTACAACTTGCGCCACCCTGCGGTTCTACTAAGAAGACGTCGGAGTTGCCATCAGTCCCCACCCTTCTGTCTTGCGATTAGAAAAACTAGGCTGGGCTCGTACATGGGGCACTCGTCACGTAAACGGTCACAAGCATTGCTTAGAAAGACAATGACAGTTCCTGATCATGTTTGTATCATTATAAGCGCGATGGCTCCGTTTTGACGCATCTATTTCAGGCGCTGAATTTGCGATAAGATGGCCGAGCGTGATAATGACACTGCCTCAATTGTTGCGCCGCTCCGACGTTACCCAAAGGTACTGGAGCTTTTAATTTTTCATTTATGGATGACAAATGCTGGGAAGCAGCTTCTTATTGACTCTAAATGCTCCAGGTTTTCTTCACATTTCGCAATGATGCAGAAAGGATGTAAGATGCATGGACACTTGCAAACACAGTGACCCAGTCAAGGATCTGTTTTCCTCATTAGTGACCGTGAATGCTCTTCAGCATGGCTGGATAGACAGCTTAGTGAAAGAAAAGTAGTCGCACGTTCAGCCTTAGAACCATCGCTGCACGTGTGGTCCGATTCAGCCGACTTTTCAAACCTGTCCCACCAATTTTCGTCAATCGCCAAACTGTTCATACCAGCACCTAGTGATCTACTGATTTACAATAAAACTGCGTCCAATGCTAGCAAGCGCAATTACTCCCAACCTAGGAGTCGAAAAAAAAAAACAAGTGGTTGACAATGACGCCTTCCTATTACTACTACTTAGTAAATATTCGCGCCTGTCGACCAGTGCATCATGCAGTTTCGAATGCCTTAAGTTTTTACATTAAGTTTTGAATGCCTTAAGTTTTTACGAACACTAACAAACAATTCAGTAAACAAGATTTTAATATCGCCTAAGAAGCAAGCATGTTGAGGAGGTCCTTATCTAGCTCGGTTTCGCTGTAGCCTTGTAAACAGCCGTAGGACGTTTTAGATAGAATATTTAACTTTGGGACTGACGGCTCAACGCCTAAACCTTTATGACAATCAATAATGTATGGGAATGGACGCGCTATTATCAGCGAGGGCAGGGAAGACAGCGGGTGATGTGGCGTTCGTCCCACTTAAATTCGGTGTGTGTGTGTGTGTGTGTGTGTGTGTGTGTGTGTGTGTGTGTGTGTGTGTGTGTGTGTGTGTGTGTGTGTGTGTGTGTGTGTGTGTGTGTGTGTGTGTGTGTGTGTGTGTGTGCGTGTGTGTGTGTGTGTGTGTGTGTGCGTGTGCGCGTGTGCGCGTGTGCGCGCGTGCGTGCGCGTGCGTGTGTGTGCGCGTGTGTGTGCGTGTGTGTGTGTGCGTGTGCGTGTGCGTGTGCGTGTGTGTGTGTGTGTGTGTGTGTGTGTGTGTGTGTGTGTGTGTGCGTGCGTGCGTGCGCGCGCGCGCGCGCGCGTGGATAGGGGGGGGCGTAAACAAATAAATATCGCTCATGGCTGCGTACTTGGCGCAAAGTGCAGTCAACGATCGAATTCGCCTTTTCGGTATGCATGTCCGAATTTTTCAAGTGAAAACTTCGGACAATGGCCGCCAGGGTTGTTTATTAACTCGCACGGCATTTTCTCACCGGCCGCTTTAGGGCAGAGCAAGATGGATGGATGGCCTCATCTCCAGCTACTCGGGCGGAGCAAAAGCAATAAGTATGCAAAGCTGAACTCCCCTGCGGGAAAGAACATACGAACGTGCGTACGCATGCTTTATTCCTCAGAACTGAGCACGTCGTTACGGGAGGAAAAGTTGCGGGGAAGGGAGGGAGTTGTTTGGCTGGCAGTTTCCAGCGGGGATTAATGCGTCATGCGTATAGGCTTAATAAAATTCAAGCTTAAGTCAGGAATACAGAGCCTTACAAGGCACCACAGCACACAAATATCAGTCATATTCCTTCAAAATACTTCAGAACGCGTTCCTGGCTTGACTGCTCACTTTTGCGCTACGTTTTTTTGTTCCACAATGCGTCGTAGCACATAAGCTCCAGTATTACGAGAGCAGCGCGTTTCTTCCGTTCCTTGACTTTACTTTCTAGATTTGGGAGCAATGTTTCCAGTCCGCAGAACATGGAAGAAGTGGAACTGAGGATTTCAGAACAATGGCGGCGAGGGATAATTCACACCTTATGTATATTACTTACTCAGACAACTTTCGCTAAATTTCATTATAAAACGCTTTTGGTTAGGAACAGAATTTTCAGTTATGCCGTGCCTAAGAAACAGTGGAATGTGGTGTTTGATAAATGTGTATTACTATGAGCCCAATATCCGCAAAAAAACTGTGATGTTATAATTCAATGATAATGACCGTAAAAAAACGTAAGGAATAAAGTTGCCTTCAGAATACCGTGACACTTGTAGTTTAAAGGAAGCAAAAGATATGTAAAAAAACAGAAATCGCTTACTACGTTTATGAACACTCCGGCATTGGTGCACAGTTTGAGGAGCTCACGACGTTCCAAACCTTATTTTATTCATTCTCATGCATTGAAAACGTCAGATAAAAGATATGATTTTCCAGGACTTCATCATTAATGGCTTCTTGATCGCAGATATGTAATAAAATAAAGGTTCATTAAGAAAAATTTAACTACTTATTAGTAGATTTGAGCTAAGTTTTCTATCTGGATGCCTAAGGTACACAAAATCTTGTACTAACACGCAGGTGCATGCAGGAATTCAAGTACAAAATTCAAAACTCCTCTATCATCTGCGAACGCCGCATAGAGACCACAAGAACATTAGGCTATTAAGACGAAAGCTAGTAATGGCTCAATCTCCCGTCTGTCCGGCGTCCGTTACATCCAGCAAGACGATAAGAAAATAAAGCTCTGCTCGATTGGATTAGAACCACCATCCTTCCGCTCCGCATCCGAGCGTGCTAACGACTACGCTACTTCCTGCCAGCGCGTATTTAGTTCTCCTTGTCTAGGACGCTGGAGAGTTTTCGAAAATGCGTCGAATCAGACGAATGCCTCCCAAACACCCTCCAGGGCCTCCAGCATTTAAGTTTCACAAAGAATTCTGTACCTAATTAACATCTTAACAACACATCAGTGACAGAAGCTGCAACACCTCGGCTTTCTCCTCCAAAGGCGTTCTCCTCACAGCAGTTTAGGTCAACAATGTGCCCCTCTGAATTTTTTTTCGTTAAGGTTGGCAGCTTATACTTTGGCCTTGCGTTAATAAATGTGCTGGAGAAGAGCGACAATTGAGCTGCGCTAGCAGTTCAAGCAAATATGCGGATAAAAATTTAAACTATTCGCATTTTTGCCCTTGGTATCATATATTCAAAGTCGAGCGTGAATGGGTTACGCAGCATATCACAAAAGGGTCATTTTTGGCACAATGAACATGCCTGCTACGATGAATACAAGGACACAAGCCTATCACCAAAGACCCTTTGCTGAAGAAGCAGTAGTATGAATTAATGCTTTTAATAATTTATGGGAGAATTTAATATGACACAAAGAGTAGCGGCCATGCATGCTACTTGGGCTTGCTATCTAAAAAAATTACTATTGAAGCAGGCATTCAAGCTATAAAGAGCATCATGTGGAGGCGTGTACTGCGGCATCCAGTTTCTTGAACTGAAATAATTGATCGGAAGGCTACATATTATGGTGAAAGATGCAGACAATACTCATTTTACAAATACTCAATACAATACTCATTTTTACTAATTTTATTAGTAATTTGGCCTTTTACAGCTACGACTGCTAAGCGCCCGTCTCTCGGTTTCTCGTCATAGTTGTCCTAGTCACAACAGTCGTATTAGTCAGGGGGACCGGAGGGTGCGTTAGCGTGGTAACCACTCGTGCGGTGATTACCGTGGAAAGAGGAGCGTGTAGCGAGTCGGAGGAAGGCGCAACCGGAAGTTGGTTACTACGAGCAACGTCCCGAAGGCAGTGACGGTGGAAGCAAGACCATATGACAAAAGTGGAGAAATCGTCAATCGTACTTTGGTTATCACTGAACTAGTGCCGTGTGGCGAGTCGAAGGAAGGCGCAACTTTAAAGTGGTTACCCCAAGAACCGTCCCGAAATCGGTCCAGGTGGAAGCAGGAAGATATGGCAATATTGGAGCAACCTTCAACCGGACGGTGATTACCACTGAACTAGTGGCGTATGGTGAGTCGGAGGAAGGCACAACCGGGAGGTGGTTACCACGAGAGCCGTCCCGAAGGCGGTCACTGTGGAAGCAGAAGGATATGACGAAAGTGAAGAAATCGTCAACCGGATGGAGGTTACCACCGAACTAGTGGGGTATGGCAAGCCAGAGGAAGGCGCAACCGGGAGGTGGTTACCACGGGAACCTTCTGGAAGACGGTCATGGCAGACGCAGGAGTATATGGCGAAAGTAGAAAAAATCATCAACCGGAGTTTGGTTACCACCGTTCTGGTCACGTACGGTGAACCGGAGGGAGGCGAAATTGGAAGTTGGTTATTACGAGAACCGCCCGGAAGGCGGTCACTGTAGAAGCAGAAGGATATGGCAAAAGGGTAGAAATCTTCAACCGGACATTGGTTACCACTGAACTATTGGCGTATGGCGAGCCGGAGGAGGCACAACCGGAAGGTGGCTACCACGAGAACCGTCCCGAAGGCGGTCACGGTGAAAGCTGGAGGAAACAGCGAAAGCGGAGAAATCTTTAACCAGACGGTGGTAACTGCTGAACTAGTGGCATATGATGAGCCGGAGGAAGGCGCAACAAGAAGGTGGCGACCATAAAAACCGTTCCAAAGGTGGTCACAGTGGAGGCAGGAGGATATGGCGGAAGTGGAGAAATCGTCAACCGGACGGTAGTTAGCACTGAACTAGAAGCGTATGGCGAGCCGGAGGAAGGCGCAACCTGGAGGTGGTTACCACGAGTGCCTTCCGGAAGGCGGTCACGGTGGAAGCAGGAGGATATGGCGAATGTGAAGAAATCGTGAGCCGGACTTTGGTTACACTGAACTAGTGCTGTATGGCGAGCCAAAGGAAGCCGATACCGGAAGGTGGTTACCACGAGAACCGTCAACCGGACGGTGGTTACTACCGAACTAGTAGCGTATGGCGAGCTGGAGGAAGGCGCAGTCTGAAGGTGGCTACCACAAAACCGTTCCGAAGGCGGTCTAAGTGGATGCTGGAGGTATGGCGAAAGTGGAGAAATCTTCAAGCGGAGGGTGGTTTCTTCTCAAGCAGTGGTGTATGGTGAGCCGGAGGAAGTCACAGCCAAAAGAAGGTTACCAGAAGAATAGTCCAGTAGGCAGTTACGGTGGAAAGAGTAGGATAGGGCAAAACTGAAAAAAATCGCCAAACGGACTGCGGTCACCACAGCAACCGTCCGCAGGACAGTGGCGGTGGAGGCCAGGGGGATATGACGAAAGTGGAGAAATCTTCAACCTGGAAGTGGTTACTGCGGAACGAGGAACATATGTCGAGCCGGAGGAAGGCTCAGCCGGACGGTGGTTTCCATGGGAACTATCCGATGGAAGAAGGAGAATGTGGCAAAAGTGGAGAAATCTTAACTGGACGGTGGTTGCTACTGAACTTGTGGTATATCGCGAGCCGTAGGAAGGCGCTACCAGAAGGCGGTTACCTCGAGAACTGTCCGGAAAGCGGTTACGGTAGAAGGAATAGGATATGGCGAAAGTGGAGAAGTCATGAGTGACAGAGAACATAATGACAATGTCATTAGCAGCGCTAGAATCTCAACCTAATTTGGAAGACAATCATGTGAAGGCCGTTTCTGATGTCAGAAATCAAATATTCGACGGAAGCGCGCTTGGTCGGGATGATGCATGACGAAACTTATACTATATGACGACCAAAAAAATGAATGAAGGTGACGCTTCTTCATTGTTTTGGTCGTCCACATGGGAGCCTTGCTCTCAATAAGAGCGAAACAAAAAATAGTCGCCTTAAATACGGCTCATGACCGATCCCAGACATGGGGTGTATACAGGGAACATATTACCATCATGGCTGTTCATTGCGTGTGCGGTCGTTTGAATAATCAGCGAATTAAGATAAAGCCGCGATACTCACTTCTTTTCTATCGCAATCGTATATGCCTCCTCCCACTTGATGTTGTGGTTGGCAGACACCGAATGCTAAGCAAGTGCATTCGATGTCACCACAGATTTTTTACATCATTCTGGTGCTCCCGAAATCTTTGTTCAAAATCTCCTCATTGTGACGTGAAGCAACTTTGCTGTGTCGCCTGTGGCTTGGTGTAGCTTTCATCAAGCACTACTCCTTTTTAATAGGTATGGCTGACAGCCCTGCATGTGCCATCTGCGGGTGTGATGAGACTATAGCCAACATTCTTTGTGGATGCCCTGCCTACAGCGCCGAAAGACAGTCTCTCTGCCGTGCACTGGAGCATCTAGACCTGCGCCCACTGACGGAAACGAAGATTCTCGGACACTGGCCACAGCGGTCGTCGGCGATGAAGGCCTCCAAGGCACTGCTCCGCTTCTTGCGAACTTCTGGCATGCACAATAGGCTGTTGCTTTACTGAACGCTGTGTCTTTAGATAGTGATTTTAATTTCCTGCAACTATCTTTTCTCCTTCATCTTTTTCTCCCCTCACCCCTTTCCCCCGTGCAGGGTAGCAAACCGGCTATTCGTATAGTTAACCTCCCTGCCTTTCCTCCTCCTCCTCTTCCTCTTCCCACCTCCTTTTCTACCTCCTCCCTCCTCCTCCTCCTCTTCCTCCTCTCTCCTCCTCATTAGCGGGCAGCAAAAGGTTATCTGGAAATGTCTCAAATTCAAGGTCTCTGACCAACCCGATGAAATCGTCGGCGTTGCGCACGTGCGTGGTTCTTCTGCAGACGAGTGGCCAGATAACTTGGTGCAGACACTTGGATAGGTTATGAAGTGGGGATCCAGTGCAATCCACTATAGGGCGCAACAGCACCTCAGGCTTGTGGATCTTGGGCAGACCATCGATCGCAGAGGCGAAACCACTGTGGCATAAAATGTAGTAAAGGAAAAGTTACCCGCCATCGTATATACAGCCCCGTGTTCCGATTGCTTTTCTTTGTACATCGGCGAATGAGGAGATTTTGAATGTAGATTTCAGGAGCACCAGAATTTGGAAGGAATTCAGCGCGTGACGTAGAATGCACTTGCCCATCACGCGTTATCTGGCAACCACAACATCGGCTGGACGCAGGTACATGTTATTGCCAAAGAAAATAAGATTATCGAGGCTCTGTCTTGAGTCGCTGATTATTCAGACGAGCACACACAATGAACACCAACGATGGTAATCTGTCACCAGTATACACAAGGTATCTAGGATATGTCATGCCCCGTATTTAAAGCGACGATTCTTCCGTTTCGCCCTTACTGTGAACAAGGCTCCCGTGTGGGAACCGAAAGGCCATATTCCTCGTTCTTTTGGTCGGCGTCGTTCATATTTCTTCCTCGTTTCATATTGTCAGAATGTTGAACACGCACTTCTCAGGTGTGCCGATCATGTCAAACCATGAATTTACACAATTAAAAAAAGGCATTTTGAGTTAGAAGTGCGTTTTTATTGGCATAGCATTGTCAGTGGCGCAATACTCCTGAATACAGCTATGATGTGCTAACTAGCAAGCTGTTTAACTAATATCGAATAGTCAACTTTTAACTTTTAGTCTTAGGCTTCTTAAATATTCAGTGGCGTGTAGCGCGCCGCAAGTAAAATGCACATGAGTTGTTAGAAGTTCGAAAACATGGTTACCCTCGGCGCTGTGACAAACATATTTTGGCTATAGCGCGTAAAAATGAACGCGTTTGCGAGACGCTTGCCGGTAAATGAACCTCTCAATTGCACATAACTGAGCCACAGCACGAGCGTAACCGCGTTTCAGAAATTTTCAAGACTGATATGAATATTATTAACTGTGGGCTACATGGCTCTAAATAATTACGAACCCTAACAGTAATAATTAAAACGTAACTTTTCAGTATTAGTTTACCAGCCTGCTAGTTAGTTTACTACATCGCTGACAACCTTGTGCCAGAAGAAAGCACATCTCTAAATCAAAAAGCTTATTTTAAAAAAAATTGTACAAGTTAGGTGAAGCAGCCTGTATGTGAAAGAACGGCAGACCACGATACTTTCGGCTACTACGGGCACAAGGCTGAAAGGGTCCTGGCAAATGAAAAGCCACACAGGAGGATGCAGAATTGGAAATAATGCGTTAATGTCTGTGATTTACACTGTTTACTATACCTTGGCTCTTGTCTCTAGGCGAAATACTATAACAGAGCGTTCGAGACATCGTCTTTCCCGCTCTTGTTCGTAAGCATCACTCAATTGACTCTGCAGATAAAAAGAAATCCACTTTCTTTTGCTTGCCGTTATATGTATTCCGCTTTATCGTTATTTTGTCGCACGTTTTCGCCAGAGGTTGAATAGAAAACGAAAAGGACGCTACACATTTGTCTAGCCTTGAGACAGCCTTTGTAAGTGTGGCAGAAAGGTTTGAAACCTGCGCTTTTGTGGTTCATATTTTAGGATGCTTTTTGCCCATTTCCAGGTCCGGATATTCAAGAAAGAGGGGAAATAGCCGTTTACGGCGGATGTCTACGGCGATCCCGGTTTGAACGAAGAGTCGCGCCTTATCTTTCCTGGCACGCCCATGTGCCCGCTTTTGCCGGTCCAAGCGTTCTACGGTGATTTATGCTTTACGACGGCCCGCTACTCTCCAGGCGCACGTAGTAACGGGTTTTCTCGAAATAGGTCGCATGTTTTTCATTCCTTATTTTTGTCATTTATTTTTTGCTGCTGTATTATTGATGCTACACCGGCAGGTGTAAGTTTTACAAGGTGAAGAGGGAGCTCTACTTGAAAGAAATTGGAAAAATCTTTCTAGGAACCTTCCTCTGCCATCGAAGAGTAGACAGCGGTGGAACGAGGAATGGGAAGGATATTTATCAACATCACCAAGACATTTCGAAGCAGACATGAAAAAAATGAAACAATGTCAGGTTCTGGAGAGGATCAGCACGAGTCCTCGGATTAACTGTGTCAACACTGTAGAAGATGCTAGTGTTGACGCTCAAATTGAGTTTCTTGAGACGGAGCCAGTTTTATTTTAGTGTTATCGAATATTTGTCCCCTTTTTCAAAAAGTGTCCAACGTGGAAATATGCAAGAAGATTCCCCCTGTGAGTGATTTTCGTCGGAAAATACAATCGACTAAGTTTAGTTTTTTTTTAAATTTAACGCACTTGTCTATTCAGGGAACCACCTTTTTAAGGAAATGATTTTGGAGCACTTCATTTGTTTTTTGAAGTCGGAAAATTATAAGCTATAAACAATAGCCTATAAATTTACTTCAATATGGAAAGAGAGCGAGAAATAACTTTATTTGCACCCATCAAAAATGACGAGGTAGAAGGCTTTAGCCTAAACCCCCATTCATACCCCTAACCGTCAGCCGGAATCCCTTGGGACTCAGCGGCGGTCAGGGCGAGACCGATGACTTCGCGTTGTTCTTCTGCTTCGTGGTTGAGCAAGAAGGTCTACCAGGATTGTACATTTCTATCCGGGTCGTTGTAGAAAGGGCAGATCGAGACCATGTGGACTAGATCTGCAGTGCTATTGCAGTGCGTACACCTAGGATTAAATACTTCTAGATGCCATTTACTGTACAGTTGAGGGTTTGCAAACATCCCGGTTTTGCATTTTCCTCTACATTATATTGCTCTTACCTACTGAGCTGTTTATCTGCTGCTGGATAGGTCTTACGACGAGCTTATAATTAGAAATAATTTCATGGAATGCTGGGAGTTCGTCACCCGGATGGAGGTGTTCGTCACGTGGAGACGGCGCGTCAGCGGCGATCGACCGGAAAGTGAGCCTTCGGGCGATCGCGTGCGCCTTCTCGTTCCCCTACAGGGCCTGTTGAGCCGGGGACCTGATCAGTGAGATTAGCTCTGATGGTACTTGCCGTTCTGTCAGAATTTTGGCAGCCGCAGCAGAGATTCTGTTCATATAATAATTCTTCACGGATTCCTTACAGTCACTAACTGTTCTGAATTCTAGCTAAAAGAGTTCTTTCCATGTTGAAACACCGTGGCATTTCAACGTGGAAAGAACTCGTTTAGCTAGAAAATTCAGAACAGAATGGACGCAGCTAATGGTTTCAGCGACGCCAGTTGCAGCGTCAAGATTTTATGAATATTTTATATTTTGTTGCCCTTAGCTACGAGACAGACAGACAGACAGACAGACAGACAGACAGACAGACAGACAGACAGACAGACAGACAGACAGACAGACAGACAGACAGACAGACAGACAGATAGATAGACAGATAGATAGATAGATAGATAGATAGATAGATAGATAGATAGATAGATAGATAGATAGATAGATAGATAGATAGATAGATAGATAGATAGATAGATAGATAGATAGATAGATAGATAGATAGATAGATAGATAGATAGATAGATAGATAGATAGATAGATAGATAGATAGATAGATAGATAGATAGATAGATAGATAGATAGATAGATAGATAGATAGATAGATAGATAGATAGATAGATAGATAGATAGATAGATAGATAGATAGATAGATAGATAGATAGATAGATAGATAGATAGATAGATAGATAGATAGATAGATAGATAGATAGATAGATAGATAGATAGATAGATAGATAGATAGATAGATAGATAGATAGATAGATAGATAGATAGATAGATAGATAGATAGATAGATAGATAGATAGATAGATAGATAGATAGATAGATAGATAGATAGATAGATAGATAGATAGATAGATAGATAGATAGATAGATAGATAGATAGATAGATAGATAGATAGATAGATAGATAGATAAAAAGTAGGAGGGGAAGGCAGGGATGTTAACCAGAAAGGGGTTCCGGTAGGCTACCCTGCACTAGAGAAGAGGAATTAGGGGACAAAAAGGAGGAAGAGAGAAGGGGAAAAAGGCATAACACACACACACACGCACAACGCTGTCACAATTTGTCACTCAATCCAGTCGCTCTCAAGTAGGCAAAGAGTGCCTTGTATGCCTTGAGGCTTAGCTACTAGAAAAATATAACGCACTGTTTCCAGCAAACAATCAGGTGTGATAACTGCCTTGACGAAAATGTTAGCTCCGTATAATTTTCTCTTGAGGTAGACAGTGAGCGTCAGGAGCAGCCAGTAAATATCCTTGCCCCAAAAGATTATATACTCACAGTACACTTCGCGGTAGCTGAGTTCGGTGTTGGAGACACCTGAGAGCTTTTCACTGTCAGAAACACTGAACTCTGAGGTTTTGCATGAAAAAAGTCGTTTAAGCGCCTGGAACGGTAACGTATTCGACCACAGTGTGCGACAACATTCTGTGAAGTCTACCTAGCCAAGTTTAGAAGAAGGCATCACAAATGTGGCTGTGGATCACTGCTGAGGTTTGCTCACTGAGTGTTTTTTTTTAATTTGAAGACATGTCATGCGGCATAAAAAGAGGGTGTCATTAAGCAGAAGTGGGTCGCGGAGGCTTTTCTCTCCCAGAAGCCTGAGAAAGCTCTGGCTCTTAGCGTTGTCTCTTAGACACGAGGAAAGATGTTCCTCTCTTGTAGCCGTGAGTCCAGCTTCAAGTCCAGTCCAGCTTCCAGTCTTGTTTTCGAGGTCTGTCTTGTGGGGGTGTCCACATTAGGTGCCTAAGATCCACCTCAGTGGCTGGCGTAGAACATTTCGGCCATGTGCTCACTGAGTCATAGGTGTTGAAGTGGAGTTTTCCATAGTCAGTTTTGTGATTATGGAACACAAGCGATCTTGGCTGCACCGCTGGCTTCAATCATTTTGGGCGTTCGGGTAACCAAGAGCTTTATACTTTGGTATGGCAATCAAATAGGTTACTAAAGGAGGTCCCACAATAATAAACTTCTACGGAATGTCTTCTATCAGTACATAAAAGTGAGTTTCAATATAAGCGGAAAAACATCCGATCAAAATGCTCAAAATATTCGCAAAGAAAGACGAATAAAATAACTGCGAGAAGGCAGTACAAAATGATTGTTTTGTTAGAACATCATAGAAAATAGAAATAGCAAATTAGCGTAGGTATAACAAATACTACAAACCATTTTCAGAAAGCAAATGTTTTACTTCCTAAATTTAGACATTGGTTTTGAAGTTCTTTAGTTCATATAACAATGTACTCAAAAGAAAGAATAATAAAAAGAGAGCGGCTAGTTTCAGCGTAAGAAAATACCCTGAGAAGTGTTGGTTTCATCCGGCTGCAGTTTCCAGCTTTTGTTTATTTATTTGGCTAAATTTACATGAAACGCCCTGTACACGGAGAAGGATTTCCACCTCTCGATCGATTCCCACCGTCCTCTTTTAATTCTTGTGCGCCCTCACCCGTTACATATGCTGAGGAAATCCATTACGTACGGAAATATTAACAAGGAAAGTGGCATAAAATATTAAGAGAGGAAGTGTGTATTTTGATTTTAGCTTCCTTCTCCCTCAAAATCCTTGCTTCGCTGCTTATGAACTGTAGCCGTGGTGCCAGCTGCCTTGAGCGTGCAGCACAGCACTAATGAAGAGTTTATTTTTGAAGGGGCTCAGGAATGAGGATTATGAAACGTTGGGTTTCGTTATGTAAAATTAATATACCAAAGCTACTCCGGCAATGAGGGGCGCTGTAGAGCATAATTTCGAGCACCCGGGGCTCTTTAGCGTGCACAGACATCGCAGAGTTCCCGGCTCTTTTATATTCGCTTTCATTGAAATGCGAAAAAACGGGATCGGTCCGGGCCGTGGCAGACTGATTTCGATGGAAGCGAAATTCCAGCGGGAACGTCAACAACATCATCAACATCAAATTATTTAACAGCCAGTGGGACCAAAACAGGTAATGAGAACTTGGTCGGACAAAGAGCTCAAATATGTAGCATTAGTAATGATATTTTTCAATTTTAATTTAATGTTCAAGTAGCTACTCTATCCGGTATGAACATGAAGAAAAGGCACGTAACGATTCTCTCAGATTAAAACAATAGTCAAGATTATGACTGCAATTGATGCGGGGGGGGGGGTACTCGTTAGGTTTGCTACTCCGATTTTCTGACCCATTTGGGTCACTGAAAGCAACGCAAAATATTTTTTCTCACAATTATTTTTTTTTGCACGTTGTTCAAATAGTTCAAATCAAGTGCTCATTTTCCTCTCACCAGTTTTTCTCCTCGGGGTTTGTTCCGATCGCGGGGCGGTTTATGTGCCTTTTGAGAAGTCAGACAGATACTGTGCGCTTTGTTTTTCTCTAACCTTTTGTTTTCTGTGCTTTTCACTTCCTTAAACGGAGTCTTAAAACTGCCAAAAACTCTGGCGTTTCTCTGCAATGACCCTACTAATGATAGCGCATAAAGCTGTACGTGCCTCTTCATTTTAACGCAATGGCGTTAAGTGTCCTTTTCAGTGGTGAACCCGGTGTAGCTGGCATTGTTGCCAGTGTGTGGGAAATTCGGATTTGTGGAGAGGCTCACGACGTCACACGCGGACCTATGGAATGAAAAGTGATTGAAACATTAGAATGGCGATTACAATGTCCCATCTTGACTCAAACTTAATTAGGACGAAGTGTATAAAGAAAATAAATTTCGCTGAAAAGAAAATTCGGGTAATTATTTCAAATCGAACTATGCGATGTTTGCATGTAATGATTCCCTGGTGGTCGAAATATTTCCGGAACCCTCCGGTACGGTAAGACTGGAGATTGGTATTGTGAAGGAAGGAAATGGCGCAGTATCTGTCTCACATTTCGGTGGACGCCTGAACCGCGCCGTAAGAAAAGGGATAAAGGAAAAGTGAGAGAAAGAAGGAAGAAAGAGATGCCATAGTGGAAGGCTTCAGAATAACTTCGACCACTTTGGATCATTAACGAAAAATTGAAGATTTGTTTGTGGAGAAAGGAAATGGCGCAATAATTGTCAGACATCTCGGTGGACACCCGAACGACGCCGTGAGGGAAGGGAGGAAAGTGGAAGTGAAAGAAAGAAGTGAGAAAAAGGAGGCGTACTTGAGGGCTGCTGAGTAATTTCGACCACCTGGGGACCTTTAACGTGCACGTACTATCAGGGACAGAATTAGCCAGGGCGTGGTTTCGACAGCCGGAGCAGGTGAAACTGCGTCCCTGCGCTGTCTAGCGATAACTTTTCTGGTTCGAGATCAAGCAGGAGCGCACGCACCTCGTAGCTTCTCCTGGATGTTCGCGAAAAGTGTGCGCCGTGGGGTGCTAGTAATTGTCATGCCAATGGAAGAGGAAATTTTTGTATTCAGACGGGATAGTCGAAAGGTGTGTTTATATCCGAGCTCAAAACCGCAGATCGCACAGCTAGCGGTGGTGCTGGATCATAAAACGACGAAGCCCAGTTGCCAAATGAGTTCGATACCGAGAGGCCTAGCCGAGTTCCTAAACGGGCTGAAAAGAAACATGAAATCCAAGTAGCGAAACATGCTCTAACCGAGAGGTGAAGCCAAGTAGCTAAACGCGCGAAAGAGAAAAGCAAATTCAAGTAGCTATTTGCATCTCAGGTTAGCTCGTCTCGTGCATAAAAGGCCTGCACCCTAACCCCTTACCGAGCAATGGGAGACCTTGCTAAGCAGCACCGCCCTGGAAGACCAGCTCGTCCTTATCTTCATGGGCCAGGCGACTTGGGAAGCATATGGGTCCCGTGAAGAGGGAACGACTTCCATCGACGGCGTCTAAGACGACGTCGTAATTAGCGCGGCGCAGTAAAGTTGTCCTCTCTCTCCCTCTCCAACCAGCTTTTGCTTATTAATACGCTAAACCTGTAAGCTTAGGTCTACTAATGTTTCTTCCCCCCGTTCCTCCTTTCCTTCACAGCACGGTTGAGGTGTCCTCCGAGACGTGCGACAGTATCTGCATCTTTCATTTCCTCGAGACAATGATAATACGCTTCAAAAAGAGAGAGACACAGTGCACAGCCTACACAATGCTACTCACAGTAAAAAGAAGGTCCACTAGGCATGGCTAAGAAAACATGGCCTAAAATTAGCACAACATAAAAATGCACAGTATCAAGGATTGCAGTCGCAAGGCCTCAACCAGAAGTCTCAACCAGTTAACGTTCTACAGCGCCAATATTACGGACTACACGAAGGAAACAAGGACTAGTTGTTTGATTTTATATGTGCCATTAATCCCGAGGACATTATCATCACCAAAAGTTTTTATTGCTGTAAAGGAAGGTGAAGAATCTCTGATTATTCATGATTGGCACCTCTGGTCTAGTGCGCTAATGGCTTCTGCTGCTCGGCGAGCTCGCTCGACCAGCTGGAGCTGATCGTTGACTTCAAGGCGACAAGCGCTAAACTTTCAATTGAATTTCGAAAAAAAAAGAACGCCTGACAGGCACATGATACTTATCAGGAACAAGCTGGCAGAGGCTCTGTTTGTAAACAAGGAGCTGCAAACCGATAGGGCAGGATATGCTTGTAGCTCTGTGGCTTCTACTTTGAGCAGAAGTCGCTTCACGAAAACAAATGACGCAGGTCTATGAAATAGAATGTTCATTCGAAAGGAACCTCATGCGCTTCCAGCAACTGCTACAGACACTGCTGAAAGCTCTCCATACCATCGAAGACCAAGGAGAACGTTCCGTTCAGGCTGTGTGCTCGAAACGAAGCAGGTATTTACAAAAGAAACACGTTCACAACAACGATAAGTGGCAGAAGACAGGGCAGGTGACCTTAGGAGCTTCCTGCAACCCGCTGAGAACCAGGGCGAAGGAAGAGTCCATACAAATTCTTTTCGTTCGCACATACAAGGTTCCTGGCCGCTTCATCATCTTCAACATCAGCTTGGCTGCGACCACTGCTAAAAAAGGGCTAACATTATTACCACTCCAGAAAATTTCAATCATTTTGCACTGCGTTAGGGCCTCGGCAATTCCGACCGGAACCTTTGACTCGGGGAGCGACAAAAATGCACACAATAGGAACCTATGTCATTATCCGAGAAATTACGTCCAGTGAATGAAAAATAATAATTTCAACTTGTACAGATAGAGGGTAGAAAAATTATAATACAATCACAAGAAAAGTATTGGCCAATTCTTAAAATCCACTGTGCAAGCTGCGTTGGAAAATTCCTTGCTGGCGCCAACGTCGTTAAGCCGGCCAACAAAGAACATCAGATTAAGCTTTCGTGGGATAAGTTTTAGCGCTGTAACCTATTTTGGTGGGGACATCTTTGCGAGCGATTAGGGCTTTGACCGAATTAAAGCTTCTAAATGAACACTGAGTAGCGACACTCTTTGAGCTTTGCCGTTTTCCTTCTGCTGTGCCGCTTTGTAGGAGGGTCGATACTTCCACTGGTAGATACAAGCACAGCAGTCACCTGTTAGCACGCGCATTCTCCAATTGCCAAAAAAAAACAATTATCATTTTTTTGCGGCAGGCGCCGTTACTTAGGCAACGGCGGAAGCAGCCGCTGGGGCATCAGTACTCCGCGGTTGTTCCTGTGCAATGTTTTACTGTGGCTGCGCTGTCAACAGTAAAGCAAGTACTGTAAATAAGGTTTTCGCAATGCTATCTCCGAAGAGCAAAGCGGTTCGCCGAAATGTTAGGTACCATGTAATTTGGAGAGCATATTCTACACCTTTGTAAGAAATGCCCGTAGTTAGTCTTCGGTCGTGTCATATTTCGGAACATTATGTGCCAAAATCGGGAGACTGAACGCTTTTATCGCAGTAGTTACCTGGACAGGAAGGTCGTGCTTCTTATGATTTCAGTCATGCTAATATAGTTTCCTGCTATATAAATCTAATGATCCAAAATAAACTTTCTGTAGGTGTCCGCCAATGAAACGGAACATTTCGGAAGCCGGGTGCTCTTCCATATGTACTACGTTCTTTCCAGCGTGCTAATAGTTTATAAAGTACCACACAAACACGGACTCCTGTAGACCGACAGAGAAAAGTATACAGCCTACCAAAGCACGCACACAGGCTTTCACGTGGTCGGATATATGTGCGCACACTTGCACACAAACGCACGCCCCTGTGTACAGGTGCCCCAAAAGTAAAACAGAGCACGCGAGCTGTGGCCGAACAGGAAGAAACTGCATGCCAGCGCGCTCTATCAGCAGATGCGCGGCAGAGAGCGAGCGTATGTCGGCACATCCGGCAGGCCCATCTCGATAACGTGATGCTCGCGTTATCGCCGCCACGAGCAAAGCTGTGCTGCTATCATCAGTACTCGACAGGGGCGCTTTCAATACCTTATGCAACCGATATTGTAATCGCCCAAAATGAGAGAGCAACACAGGATAGCACAATAGAAACCAGCTTAGAACTGACCAATCTTAACTGGAAAAAGGTGAACGCAAATATTTCAAAATGCACGTCCGCAGGAATCGACGAAATTCTAATCAAATTAATTGTTAATTTGGCCCAAGAGGCAAGAAAACTCCGATAAATACATTGGAGGCAGTCATAACAAATAAGCAAATTCCGCATAGCTGGAAACTAAGAAAAATAATTTGATTTATAAAGGGAAAGGCGATAAGACGAACATAAAATCCTTCCGACCGATTACGATAACGTCAGTTATACACAGGCTGGCGATGCAGGCGGTGAAATTAAAAATGTAGTCATGGGTAGAAAGTAATTGAATACTCGGCGAACTTAGAACGGGTTCAGAAGTGGTAGGCGCTTAGATGATAGCCTGTTCGTGTTTACCGAGTGCATTGAAATAGCTAAGGCGGAAAACAGACCTCTGTATTTAGCCTTCCTGAACATAACCAGTGCATACGGCAACGTGAACAGGGAACTCCTGTGGAACATATTAAAAGATGAAGGTATCGGTCATGAGGTAAATGATTTTCTGCAGGAAATATATCGAGAAAATAAAGTTGAAATAACATGGGAAGGAAATAGGAGTACGAACCCTGTCGAGGTGCAGAAAGGATTAAGGCAAGGTTGTCCTCTATCACCGCTGCTGTTCATGCTTTATATGATAAGTATGGAAAGAAGGCTACAAGGAGGCAATCTAGGTTATGATCTATCATACAAATTAGGCGGAAAGGTTGTTGAGCAACGACTACCGGGTTTAATGTATGCGGACGATATTGTATTATTAGCAGATAGGCAGGAAGACTGGCAAACTTTGGTAAACTCTGCTAAGGAGACAGTAGTAGTAAGTGTTTAATTCAAAAAATAACAAATAGAAGGTAAAAGATTTTTGCCAACCCCGTCATCTGCCATCACTGAGGCGGCGGCACCTGAGCTGGGGCAGCGGAAATAAAAGATAGCAGGCAATTTGAAGGAGTGAAATGAAAGAGGTGAGAGGATAGTAAGAAAGGGTATGGGCAGTCTAGGTTTCAGTTTTAGCGCAGCTAAGTCAGGTGTGATGATTTTCAATGATACAACTGATCGGGAGCTTACAATACAAGGCCATGAAATACCCCGAGTGGCCGTATACAAATATCTCGGGGTATGGGTAAACGAAGGGCAGATGTACACAGAAAAGCACGAGCAGTCTCTCATAGCAAAAGGGCGAAGAGATGCCGGGATAACGAAACATAAGTTATATTGGGGGTCCAACAGGTATGAAGTACTGAGAGGTATTTGGAAAGGAATAATGGTGCCGAGGCTTACTTTTGGGAATGCGGTTCTGTGCTCGAGGGCAGAAATTCAGAACAGATTAGAAGTAAATCAGAGACCTGTTGGAAGATTAGCACTAGGTGCCCACGGTAAAACCACAAACGAGGCAGTACAGGGGGATATGGGCTGGGCATCGTTCGAAGCACGGGAAGCTCAGAGTAAAATACTATACGAAGAATGCCTGAGGAAATTTGACGATAACGGGTGGGCAGATAAAGTATTTAAATACCTATACAGAAAGAGCGTTGACTCACAGTGGCGGAAAAGAACTAGGAAGCTAACCAGTAAGTATGCCAGACACGAGGACGGACAAATAAAGGGCATTAAACGACAGGATAAAAACGCGGAAGGTAAACATTGGATAAATTCAATGGAAAAGAAGCATAGTGTAGAACTATATCGACACTGAAAAAAGCAGATGAGGAAGGACGCGTTTTATGATAACGCAAGAAGCAGCACCCTACTCTAAAAAGCTAGGTCACAAAGTCTTACAACGCGCAGCTATAAAAAGAAATTTAACGAAGATGATGACAATATGCTGCGTGTGGTAAACCTTTAGAAACAATAGAACACCTCATACTAAAATGTGACCGTATCCATCCCGATGTCGATGCAGGCACAGCCACTCTTCCTGAGGCCCTAGGGTTTAGAGATAACAATAGTCATGTAAATATATCTGCGATGAAAATGAGCAAAAAGTTATTGGAAGATTGGCGGCTCAAAAGCAGAGAGGTGCCATAAGGTTAAAAGTGTAGGAAGACGTATTTAAAGAAAATGGTGAATTTTAATATCTTCCAACACAGTTTTAAAAAATAAAGGAAAAATGCTGAGCATGGTGGCTACAGCCATCACCCCGTTTCAAAGGGACGCTCCTACCTTCCATCTATCTACCATCCAGCAAGGGTTTTTGTTCGTCCTGACCGCGCAGAAAGTTGGCGTTGGGCAGCTTGCGCTTTTTGCTTTTCCCTGCTCCTGGCGGGCAGGGATGTGAGCAGCGCAGCTTCGCTGATTGAGGCGATTACGCGAACATCAATTTATCGAGATGAGCCCGCCGGATTTGCTCTTTGATGCGCATCTGCTGATAGAGCACGCTGGAATGCAGTTTTTTTTCTATTTCGCTCACCGTTCGCACGCTCCGTATTAATTCTGGGACACCTGTACACAGGCATGAACCTAGACACACTTGCACACATACAGGCACCAGAACATGTGTGGGCACTTACAAATCTATGCAGGCGCACATATGCACAGCCACGCGTAGAAACTGAAATATATAAGCAGGCACCCACGCAAGTGCGCACAGACGAAGGGCACATGTAGTACGAGCGCACAGCCACAGCGCATGCGCACGATACGCACACAGAGCCATTGCACCGCACGCATTCCTGCACACATACGCACAAGGCACGCACATATGCCCTCGTACACACACATTGAAATGAAAGCGTCACATATAGAATCAACAATGTCTCCGAATGCGTGACCCTTGCCCTCGAACAATGTACTCGACAGCACAGCAGCAATGATCGCGCCACCTCACCTGTGTCACCTTTCTTGTGAAGGTAAATAATGAATATTCGTTGTTTACATGGGCTACCCGGTGCGCGGCGTCGCTTCTGCGGCCGAGCCCTCAGTGTTATTTTGCAATTTCTTTCGAGTCCTTCACTCTCATCCGACAGCTGCATATGTTAGCAGGCGATGTCGAGTGGATTTGCGGACCGAACACCCTATCTGCTCTTGCCAAAGCCTCGTCGGACATGATAAAAGCTTTAAACGAAATAAGTTCACGACAATGATCTCAGCTGAAAAATCTAATATAGGTAAGCCAAAATTCAGCTAGACACCGTATTCTTTCACACAATCAAAAAAAGAGGTCGACTGGTTCGAGTGTTTGTGGAGCGAAAAGCGCGTGAAATAGTCAAAACAGTTTCTAAGATGATTGAATATTAGTGCAGAACACGAAGAAGCAATTAAAGTCTTCAATTTGAAAGATGCAAATGATGAAACATGTGCTAGAATTTAAATGGTTATATGCAGTTTTTTTAAAACGAGATTTCTTGCATCAGGGCATCAATGGGCGAAGGTGTGATGAAAGATGTGGTAATGATTAAAATAATGAAAAAAAGGCTAGCTGCTTTTATGAAGTCAAGAAGAGAGCAGTCGTATGGTCCCTGCGTCCATTCAATATATGAAGTAGGGTTGCTCGGTGAAAGACCCGCTGCCTTCAGGTGCCGGGTCGTTGTAGGCTTGAGAGCAGGGCAGTCCCGCAGTAAGGGGTGAATGTCAGCTTCAATGTTCTAGCGTTTACATATCGGACAGTCAGGCCGAGGAAAAAAATCTCGGTACTGAGGCAACTTCCGAATGACGGCAGGTGTGAGGGTAGTCCCGACCCGGATCCTCCTAAGTGCAGCCTTCTCTGCACGGGTAAGACGACAGGGGAGGGCTACCGCACACGGAGGGATGAGAGCACGTAAGCGTCGTCGGAGGAGTTCCTTTCTTGACGAAGGGAGGGTAAAGTTGTCCAAATGAAGGAGCCGAGGCAATGATGAGCCTGGAGTCATGAGGCGTCAATACGTAATGGCTGTGGGATGCGTGCCGCGAGCCGGTGGATGTCCTGACATATCGTTGGACTGCGGATAACAGGTCGTAGCAACCGGACTACTTGAAGGGCGTCAATGCGGATGATAACGCGGGCCGCAGGGAGTATAGTTATGTCGGCCACGAAGCAGAGTGCTTCTTGAACTGCAACGAGCTCAGCACAAAAAAAGGAGGAAGGGGGTTCCGTAAGCTGAAACCAACAGGTTTGATTCAGGGCAGGTCTGCACGGGCAGTAGATAGCTATTGTTGCTTTGCAGTCTTGTATGCTTGCGCCTACGTAGACAAGAATGGATCCTTCAGGCAGGCAAGCATCTTGTTCATAAAATTTTTTGGTGAAGCAACGATGCCAAATTAGCAGACGTTGGTAGGCAAGTATCTGTTGGCTTGTTGTCGCTGAGAAAGAGAGAGAGAGAAAGACGGAAATACAGGGAGGTTAACTAGGCAGTGCCCAGTATGCTTCCATTGGGGAAGAACGGGTGTTGGAGGCTGAAGAATGGAGTGTGACGTCGCATAAGTGTGACGTTGCTTAAGGAGTGCGATAGACTAGCTTTAAGGCTGCGAGCATCACGGCGTTGCTGCATCAGCTCATCAATGATATTGAGCTGCGCATTCTCTTGTAAAGCTATGACCGGTGTGATGCGTGGAAGGCATGTAACGGTCCTCATAGCCGCACGGTACACGGCTTCAAGATGATTCCATTGGGCTTTTGTAAGATGTTGAAACTAGGCTTCATAAACAATACGTGGCTGCAGAACTGCCCTCACCAACTGCCGTGCAACGACCGAGCCTGCACCATCCGTTTCAGGAGCAAGTCTTCTAATCAAACTAGTCTGAATAGCTTGATATGCTGTTGCTGTACTGAAAACCTCTACGTCGTTAACAATCCTATGGACTCCGAAAGACGTCACACACGAGGGGGGGGGGGGGTTAAATGTAACAAAAACAAGCCAACTACAGCTAAGTTTTACTATTTTTATACGTGAAAAACAATTCATTGCTCTGATACAAAATCATGAAACACTGTCTGCAAGTTTCTGAAAAGTGCTATAAGCGTATCCTCTTTTCAAGAGAACAGCTTGTCCAATTTGGGAAACTTACCCACAAAACATTCAAAGTTCACCATGATTAACCAATCCCAGAAATAATATTTATACTTTTATTCATACCTAGAACAAATACGTTCCTCGTAATCGATAGTTGTTGGTTACAACTTACATGGACGCAACGCACAGCTCCTTGTTCTTCGTTCATTCTAATATCCGTAGCCTACTACCGCTACCTTCACATCTGTGACAACCTTGCGCGCAGTATGAACTACCACGTCGTCGTACTGTTGGAAACATGACTAAACGAGAAAAAGTTGTGCAGGTTTCGCACAAAGAACCAGTGGGTGGGCACCTCAGGTTCACCGGCACCCTACGATGCATTCAAGATAAATACTACGACTGTGCCGACGTCGCACGATACTTCAAAACTTGCTGTGAAAACCAGTCATGAAAGACCGCACCGATCAAGCCAGCTGGACTATCAAAGCCAATAACACTACCGAGGAAGTATTTTCAATATTTTGTAATGGATCTTCTTGGCCCCTTCCCAATGTCAACATCGGGCAACAAGTGGGTCATCGTGGCGGCCGACTACTTGACCCGCTACGTCGAAGCCCTGCCAAGAGGTACTGCGGCTGTAGTCGCAAAATTGTTCGACGACCAGATCCTTTTGTGCCACCACGCCTACATGTTCTCATCACGAATACGGTAAGAGCATTTACGGCCGAGCTAACCGGAGCAATTCTGAAATACAGCCATAGAAGGCAACGGCGAACTAGTGCATACCGCCCGCAAACCAATGGACTTGCAGACAGTCTGAAAAGAAACTATTGCTGACCTGCTCGACATGTTTGTGGACACCGCACACAAGACCTGGAAGTCCATATTCCCTTACGTCATCTTTTCGTACAGAAGGGCTGTGCAGGAGACCACCCAGAAGACACCGTTTAGGCTCGTCCACTGCATGAAGGCAATAACCACGCTCAACGCTAAGCTCTCAAACGTTGCCAATGAATGACACATCGACGTCACCGCCTACTTTCACTGCACAGAATAAGCCGCCCGAATTGTGCCGCTATGGATCAAGGAGCAATAGAGCCCGGACATCCGACGCTACTATCTACGCCGACGTCACCCGGTGACCATGTGTGGGTGTGGGCGCCCATTCGCCACCGCGTACTCAATGAAAAGCTCTTGTGCCGCTACTTTTGCGCGCACATGATTCTTCGTCTAATAGGAGAACTTGACAACGAGGTCACCTGTGATGGACTTACGGCAACTCAGCGGCGCTGTTCAAGCCTAGAAGTTGTTCATGTTGTGCGTTGGAAACTTTATTATGGACGCTAAAAGACGCTTTATGTTTCTATTTTTGGTATTTATTTTCGTCTTCTCAGTGTTCAGTTTTTCATAAATTTTTCGTTTTGTAAAGCATCGGACCAATGCTTCTTTGAGAGCAGAGTAATGCTACGAAGCTTTGCACCTTTGTTTGTTCGTACTGAAAGCCGTCGGCACGCGACTTTACCACTTTGTGACGAGAGATGCGTCCACTTTTACCTCGAATGATCCCAACATTGTCGTAACTGCTTGTGGAGCTACATGCTTACGTAGCTTTAATTTGAGCGCGACCGAGAGCATCGGTGATTCTGTTCGACGACCACCAAGCGCAGTTGCTGATACCACCGCTGCCGTGTCATTAAGTTCATTGTGGGCGGAAGACAGCTCAGTAACAAATTTGTTTAGCCGTCACCTCTGTCAGGTCGGCAGCCGTACACGGCGTTGTCACCACCATGTCACAGTGGTCAGCTCATACGGCCTAAACATCGCACAGAGGTGTGGTGTTCACGGTTTAGAGCAAACATTACGCTGCTTGCATGGCTTTCCTGTGTTCTTACTATGAAACACTTTTCAATCTCAGACCAATAAGTACAGCTTCTCTCGGGAAAAACTCCGCAACTAGCACAAATAAATGTGCGTTTTAGAGTACTATTCAGTACTTTCCTTAATGTAGCTAAGCCTTGCACAAAAGTGGAAAGGAATAGTTTCCAGTGAAAATAGTGATAGTGCAGCCAAGTGGACTGAGGTGCTCTGTTGCCTAATGCGAAAAGAACGCTAACGGAAGACTCGTTCATAAATAATTGAATCGAGACGGAATTTTCGAGGCGTACTTAGTATCAGAGCAACAGTGTCTATCGTAATTCGTTGATTATTTGAAATGAAGAACAGTGGTAACTCCTGGCGAGAGTACCTAAAGACGCGAAAGTTCAGCTTGAAAGGCCTTGAGCAATCTTCCTCTTCTGAATATAATTGCGCGCCATTTATTTTTTATATTTTAACGCAATGCATTCATAACAGTAGGCAAAGAAAAGAACATATTAGAAGTAAATGTAGCAATGGGTGCCTCTATCTTTGTTGCGCCACCACGTACGGTTACTAAGGTTTTGTACTGATTGGTTACTTTACATGACCGAGGAGCAGTTAGCTCGCGACTTTGGCGAACTCTTCTTCCGTGAGACACAACGCAATAAGATGATAACATCTTCTAGGCAGTCAAAGATTGCGCACGCATGATAACATATACACCAGAACTAGGAAGTTTTGCGGTTTTCTTTGTAAACACAGTGTTGAGGAGATGAAACTGCTTTTTGCTGAAGTGCATTATGAAAATTTTCGCCTCCCGGCGCCAGCCACTACATGTGCTCTATGCACTTATGCTCCGGAGGAGCTTTTTGTAGCGATAGCTACACTACGCCTCCTCTTCGAGCCTTATGCGTGGAACCCCTAGAGCTCCGTGGCGGCATCGTTGGTCACGCGGTTGCGTTGTTCACGTGGTGGAAAACTTGGGTTGTCCACGTGGTGCGGAGCAGCTACTGCTGCCAGCGGCGTGGCGCGTAACAGCTGGAACAAACAGCTGTGCGCATGTGCCGTGCCAAGTGGGACGAAGATGAAGAAGGGACGCCTAGTGAAGAGGAGCGGCGAAAAACTGACTTTTCAAGTGGACTGAGCTAGTTCCACTAGGCCAGGTGTAGCTATCGCATCACTCCAGGTTTAACCAGAGCTAAACCTCAGTCATGAATGCTAATTCCTGCTCCTTGACTTTCAAGATACGTAACGGAAACAGAAGGGCCCACCGCACATTCCTGTTACTTGTACTTTCGGCATGCCAACGGCTTTTGTAACAAAAGAACTGTAGCGCAACCAAGACGAACACAAGGAAGAGGCACACAGGACTAGCGCTAAACTTCATCTTACTTTATTCACTGGCAGCGCAGTAAATATAAGGAAAAAACCAGATCACGTGCAGATATCAGGTCACACACACCACTATCAACAAAACCGTCCAAGGTATGCCATCTCTGATTTGTATAGATTCACAGACGTATCGCTAACACAATATACGCCTCTCTTCCTTATATGAAATGCCCCCAGTAGTTCCCTTGCCCTAGTATCTTTGCTTTTGCCCAGAATCTTGATCTCATGAAACTGTGGTTGACACTTTTTGCAGAAGACCCGCCGCGGTGGCTCAGTGGTTAGGGCGCTCGACTACTGATCCGGAGTTCCCGAACTCGAACCCGACCGCGGCGGCTGCGTTTTTATGGAGGAAAAACGCTAAGGCGCCCGTGTGCTGTGCGATGTCAGTGCACGTTAAAGATCCCCAGGTGGTCGAAATTATTCCGGAGCCCTCCACTACGGCACCTAATTCTTCCTTTCTTCTTTCACTGCCTCTCTTATCCCTTCCCTTACGGCGCGGTTCAGGTGTCCAACGATATATGAGACAGATACTGCGCCATTTCCTTTCCCCAAAAAAACCAATTATTATTATTATTATTTTTGCAGAACTAGCATCTAGCCTGCGGCAAATGTCCTTCCGCTCGAGGGCAGTCAAAACACTCAGAGCAGTGCCGAGAAAGATGCGCACCACTTAGGTCTTTCAGTGAGCACGCGTGCTCACTTGCCCTTTCATTTATGCACCGCCCTGTTTGACCCTCATAGACTTTCCCGCATGACAGCGGTATCTGATATACCACCCCGATGCAGCAATCCATGAACTTCTTTGCATGTCTGACGCAGCAACCACCCTTGTCTTTGCTCGCAATTCGCGCGCAGAGCTGTGCCAACTTGAGTGGGGCCGAGGAGGCAAGCGGCGCGCCATGTTTATTAGCAACATTCTTCATGTAGTGGGCTACCTTGTGCACATACGGCATAACCTCCCGGTTTGACAGCCGTTTCTCTGCTAGCACATGGCTGCTGCAACTCGATGGTTTTTATCTTCTGTAAGAGGCTTTCAGCAACCGCTGTGATGACAGTGCCTGGGTACCCTGCCGAAAGTAATCTGTCAACCTGATGTCATCGCTCCCTTGCCTAGTATGACAGCACGATTTCATGAGAGCCGATTCAAGGCAAAGCTTGGCAATGGCGCGTTCCACAGTTTCCGACTGAGCCGAAGCATACGGTAGTAGCTGCTTCTGTGCTCGCGGTGGGTATTGCCAACATGCATGACATACACCCAAAGCGATGTTTATGTCTAAAAACCGTAAAAAACCCCGCATAGACAGCTCATGCGTGAACCTCAGTCCCCCTCCCATATCTTTAAATGTATTGAACACAGTGCTCATTGCATCTGTGTACGTCAACTCATTCTGATTTTTTAAAAACAACCAGGAAGTCGTCTACATACCAAAAAACTTTCAGAACTCCCTTCGCCGTTAAACTTAGGTCAAGGGCACGGTCAATAGATGTTAGAAAAATGTTAGTAAATACAGGCGCTACGCAGGATCCGATGCAGATCCCTTGTCTTTGGCGATAAAATTTGCTGCCGTAAGAAACAAACGTCACACTGAGGTAAAATTCAAGTATCTTCATAAAATTATATATTGAAACTGTAGAAGAACGGCAGATTGGGAGAGTTCGAAATGCTACATAATATTAAAACAGCGCTAAGCAACAAGGACGAAGAACGAAGGGAACACACACACAGGCGCTGACTGATTTCAGCGCCTGTGTGTGTGTTCCCTTCGTTCTTCGTCCTTGTTGCTTAGCGCTGTTTTAATATTATAGATATATGAAACCCCTGAGGAGTTCTGAAATTGAACAGCACCGCTCTCTTCTATAGCAACTGTTACAGCCACAAACAACTAACTGTGGGGCACAGAGTAAAATAAATCTTCAACATCGACAGAAAACACATTACCAATGGAAGCATTTCTTCTAGAAAACTAATAACATCTTTTGAACTCTTAGTACGAAAATGTTCACATACAGATAGATGACTTAGGTGCTTTTGCAAGTATCTGCTTAGGTTAAGCTGCCAAGCGTCCGTCTCGCTAACCACAGATCTAAAAGGCACTGACGGTTTATGCGTTTTCGCGGTAAAAAACACTGCAAGCGCATTCTTTTTACTGTTCATGATGTTACTCGCTAGTCTGTCCAGTTTTAAGTCCTTTTACATCTGGGCTGCCTTGCCTTTCACTCTCACGGCGCTGGCTTTCACCGGAACAAAGTTCTTGGCAATAGCTTCATCGGCTCTGACACCAAACTGTTCCTCGGTGAACACATCAAATCCGCCCTCCTTGTCGGCTTGGAGAAGCTGGAGGCTGTCTTCCCTGAAGTAGTTCACTATATTCGTCATGGTATGCTTGTTAGCCCTTCTGCCGCTGTTGCACATCGATCTTGTTACTGCATCCACTCCATCCAGTAGGCATCTTGCCTTGTTTTCTTCAGAAGTCTTTCCGGCTATACGCCTATTCAAGGCCTAGAACTCATGTGCTTCAACATGCGGCTCATGGCTAACCTTCGGTCCTTTGCTCAAAATTTGGTTTACTTCACTAGGAAGTTCAACTTCCCTTACAACAGAGAAAAAATCCTTCCCCAGGACGTCATCACCGTGCTCGGAGGCTTTGTTCCTTCTGTTGGGCACTCCGGAAGGATATGCAAGATCCTGCGGGTAGAATGTCATCGACAAGCTCGGCTTTACAGAAGCCACCTGGCCATGCAGCTGCTTGACCCAACGGATTCGTCAAAATCTGCTCGCCTTCTACGGGAATACCGGCGCCTGGCTTCTCGAGCTACCGAGGCCATCTGGCAGCAGCAACTGAAGATTCTACGGTTGCAGGTCACCGCCCGAGCACAAGCGAAGGGCACCCTGCATAACCCCGAGGGATTGGCTTTGCCAGAAGACATCAAGAACGTCCTAGCCCTTGGCCCCAAGTTCGCCTACGAAACGAAGAAGTCAGGTCATGAGCTTCTGTCCATGGTACGTCGGATTTCCAAGTTAGCTCCAGACTCCGACGAGGCCAGCCGTTGCACCTTGGACGGCATTGACGTCCTCAACCACAGCAGACCGAATCCATCCAAACTTCCCCTGAAACGCGTTGCAAATTTTTTGTTGGAACAGTCCATGTGTGTTATACCGGCAGATAAGGAAGGCGGCTTTGCTGTCTTCTCCCACGACAGTTTCAACGCGAAAGCGCTGGAGGCTATCTCCGCCACCTTCAATTCCCACGGTGAGATCTCACTCTCAAGGCGGAAAACCGAAGCGAAAAAATTGTGCACCAGGCTCAGCCTAGATAAACTTACCAGGGGCATTCAGAATTGTCCGCGGAACCACCTCGATGTTTTTTTCAGTGCTAAAACGCATAAGATTGACGTACCCTTAAGGGTGATTATTTCAGAGAATGGGGCGTGGCAGAAGTGTGTGGCCTTGTTTCTTCAAGAAAAGCTAAATCTGCTAAGCATTGACGACCCCTTTGTGGTTAAGAACTCAGAAGAAGTATTAGACTTTGTTTCATCCCATCCCGACAAGAGCCTTCAGGCCTTTTCAATCGATGTTAAAGACTTATACTACTCACTGCCACATGCTTCTTTACTAGAATATGTTCAAGATAGCATCGACCACTTCGGTGTTGTCCCCTTCCAAAATGATGCCGGGGTTTCATGTAGTGGCTTTCTTGAACTTTTGCAGTTTTACCTGAAAAATACTTTTATTTCCTGGAACAACCAACCCTTCCTACAAAAGGAAGGTGTATGTATAGGCTCCTGTATAGCACCGGTGCTCAGCGATCTGTTTTTAAGCTACCATGACAGAGCCCTCCAGCGGTACCTGGAGGGGTCAAAGGTTTTTAAGGTGTTTAGATTTGTGGATGATTTTTTAGTTTTTATTGACTGTGACCAGAAATCCCTTCAACACGAAGCTAGCCAGACTTTAGTAGCCTTCCAGAATAATCTCAGCCCACTAAAACTAACCCATGAACTACCATCTGGCGGGGAAATCCGCTTCCTCGATATAAACTTCTCACTCACCGACAACCACGTTTGCTGGAGCTACGAACCTCGCGGCAATAAACCCCTCTTAGCTTTCCGCTCAGCCCACTCTAAGCTGGTTAAGCGAGGAGTGATTGCACTTTGTTTCAGGAATGCATTGACGAAATCTTGCCACCACTGCATGCCCCGTAGTTTTCATAAACAAGTGAACCGGTTATCCGCCGCTGGTTACCCGGTTCCACTTCAGATCTCGGTAGCAGAACGCGTCCTTAGGAACCTGAACGGTCGCGACGAAATCGCAAATAAGTCTAGTGAGAGAAAAAAGGTTGCTGTGCTCCCTTACGTGCACACTGTTTCACACAACCTAAAAAAGGTAGCGCAGAAAGCAGATGTTAGAGTTGTTTTCACGGCCCCTAACAAGCTAAACAAGCTTTGCAAGCTGACGAAACCCTACTCTTCTGTCAAACAATTATGTGGTATCAAACACCAAACAGCGTACGTGGACTGTGTAGACTGTGTTGTGTACTGCATCCCTCTATCTTGTTTCAAAATGTATGTTGGGCAAACGGGCTGCTGTCTCAATGACCGGCTACGCCAGCACAACAACAATGTTAAAAATTCCTTCGGAAGCAACCTAGCCATTCACTGCAGTAAGTGCCTCAATTGTGCTCCATTGTTAAATCAGTGCCACATCATCGGACGTAGTCGTGATCAACTAACCCGAGAGATTATAGAAGCACAGAACATAGCATCACTGGGTAGCACTTGTGTAAGCTCACCGTCCATTTCATTGTCAAAAAAAGAACTTGCCTTCCTCCGGGTATCAACGTAATCGTGCACTTATCTCCTTGGTTCTTTTAGTCTCGGTAGCTATACTGTGTATTCTCGCACGTGTAGTTTACTACCGTGTCATAAAAGCGTTCGAGAACTGTTTAAAGCACTTGCGGTTTTACGAAATAAACAGTTGGAAGTAGCGCTCGTCCCTGTCTGTTCCCTCTGCGTCCTCGGTGTTTTAGCGCTTCTGAAAATGTCAAAACAGTCACCGGTCGTTTTGCCTGCGTCTTGCACTTCGTCCCAGAAGTATGCATCACTTGGTTGAATGTGTGGGCCCACCTAAAGTCCGTCATTCTTCCAATCAGGCGGCGAACTGCTTGGTGTTTGCTCTCTCCTAGCCATCTCTTATCCATTCTGTAGCATATTGTGCGCACATAGTTTTCGCACCTTCTAATCTGTCGCCACAGCTGATCTTTCAAAAATCTGCACAACCGCTTCAGAAGACCTAACGGAGGCTGCAAGTAACCAAAAAATGCACTCACTTCCCTAGGTATGATGTACTTTCGAAGGCAAAAGGAAATGTTTCTTGCCCGGCACGTTGACGCAATGATGATGGAGACAAAGGCATCTAGCTGAGAAGAAGATGACAAGAAGTCACAAACAAAAGGACCCTGAGCTTTTGAAAGATGTTTTAGAAGAACTTTTTGTTGGGCTAGATGGTGCATTTTGCAACAAAAAAACTGTAGCGCAACCAAGACAAACACAAGAAAGAGTTACACAGGACTAGCGCTGAACTTCATCTAACTTTATTCACTAGCAGCACAGTAAATATAAGGAAAAAACCAGATCGCGTGCATATACCAGGTCAGACACACCACTATCAACAGAAACGTTCAAGATATGCCATCTCTGATTTGTATAGATTCACAGACGTATCGCTAACACAATATACGTCTCTCTTCCTTATATGAAATGCCTCCAGTAGTTTCCTTGCCCTACTATCTTTGCTTTTGCCCAGAATATTGATCTCATGAAACCGTGGTTGACACTTTGCAGAACTGGCATAAAGCCTGCGACAAATGTTCTGCCGCTAGAGGGCAGTCAAAACACTCAGAGCAGTGCTGAGGAAGATGCGCACCACTTAGGTCTTTCAGTGAGCGCGCGTGCTCACCTGCCCTTTCATTTATGCACCGCCCTGTTTGGCCCACGTAGACCTTCCCGCATGACAGCGGTATCTGATATAACACCCCGATGCAGCAATCCGTGAACTTCTTTGCACGTCTGACGCGGCAGCCACCCTTGTCTTTGCTCGCAATTCGCGCGCAGAGCTGTGCCATCTTGAGTGGGGCTGAGGAGGCAAGCGGCACGCCATATTTGTTAGCCACTTTTTTCATGTGGTGGGCTACCTTGTGCACATACAGCACAACCTCCGGTTTGACTGCCGTTTCTCTGCGCAGTATAAATATACGTTCCCTCCATTACTAAAACACTGTGCGTGTTAGCTTGGTTTATGAGGTTTAATGTTCCAAAGCAATTCAGGCTATGAGGGACGACGTAGTGGTGGGCTTCGGAAAATTTCCACCACCTGGAGTTTTTTAACGTGCAATGACATCGCACATTACACGGGCCTCTAGTATTCGGCCTACATCGAAATCCAACCTCCGCGGTGAGGATCGACCCGCGTATTTTGGGTCAGCAGCCGAGCACCGTAACCACTGAGCTACCGCGGTGGTGGTGGTGAAAACTTTTAATTGCTGCAATAGAGTTTGGGAGCCACAGAGTGGCCCCGCTACATGGTCGGCGTCCCTAGTCCGGGACATCGCATGACAATATGCTCCGTCTCTCGCCCGTGTCACCAGAGCCCTTTGGGACTCAAGCGAGGAGCAGTTGAGGAGGGCAGTCTCCCATGCCTCTCTGGAAGGGGTAGGGGAAGGGGGGAGGTGGGGATTTTGAGTACATGCCCACACCATGTGGAAGATATCACAGGTCTCCCCACAGTGCGGGCATCGCCCATCCGTGTTAGGATCGTCACAACTATACGTTGTGACGTCAGCCTAAAGGTGCAGACCACACGCCAGAGTTGTTTTTTAAAATGCCTATTACTACTTGCCATGCCCAACGCTACTCTCAGTATCACGAGGGCTTTTGCGGTCATACTTCTGCAATACATATGCAATGCAAAAGAATGCAAATTTTTTGTCTGCAATGCTTGTATATACCTTAAAATAAAAATAACGCTTACGCAACGTGATTAAGCAATCATTTCCTTTGCATTGCAGTTAAATGCGCCGAGACGTATTCGCTAACACTGATGCAACCACGGTGCCTTTGACTTTTAACGAATCAACCTCAAATTTCTGCAAAAAAGAAGGCACTCGGAACGCGCTAGGGCTGCCGGTTCCGCGCGTTGACGGAGAAGCTCCGCCAAAGCTCGAAGATTCAGGCATCACACATACCTCGGGTTTTCCAGCTTTGTTGGGGAACTAGGGATTTCTGCACTAAAAGTCAGTTCTCGCGACCGCCGATTCTGCATGTCAAATTCTCATCGGGTGCAGAAAGATGACACAACACGAAGAGTATTTGTCCACCCTTTTTTCGGGTGCTGCAGTACCGCAATGTCGCTATTTCCTATAGTCGAATAAAAGTCAAGAAAAAAACGGATTTTCTATGACTAATAACCCCCTTCGAGCCAATGGCGTTGGCCGATTCTCATGGACCTGCAACTTCAAAAAGCAGAAGTGGCGGATGGAACCTGATAGTCTCCTCGCTGCGTTGTCCCGCCATCCCCTCCATTGCCAAACTGCTCAGGCTAGCAGGTTCATGAGACGTGGGACGCCAGTGGCTGGAAGGGGATACTTTGACGGAGAAAAGCCGCTTTTTCTTGACTTGTATCCGACTATTACCATCGTTCTCCTCCGTCTTCTCTGCAGACGACGCGGTCGGTCTTTCAATTAACTTTTACAAGAAGAAACAAGTACTTCACTCAGAGTAGTGTCGAACCATGCTCGTGAACAATTTTCATTATTTGCAGCATTTGCTTTGGCGATGAAACGCATTTTAGGAAAGGCTTTGAGCGATGCGGTGATCGGCATGTCCTACAGGCATTCATGGAAGCCGGTGTCATGCTAAAATATGGGCAGCCTCTTGATCTTAGTGTTGTCGGTCGTTGCCGTAGATATGCCGTGTTTTCTAGCAGCTGCGAGTTTGAATTCTTGTAGTGCTGTTGTCAACGTTTCTGGACGCGGCATGCAAATGTGAGGGAGAAGTGCTGAACTGGTTATTCACCTTCGTTTACATACGACGCGCCTTTTCATTGTTAGTTCTTCTACAATAATAAATAAATTGAACTGAGAGCCGCAATTTCTAGCGCTTCTTTTCTCTTCGAGAGATTGGTTGGCGCCTGGGGTCCCTTCATAAACGGGAGATGCGGTACACATCGCGTCGAAGCATGAGATTCAGTTAGATGAAACGCAAAGTTGGTGAGTTGGTTGGTGGGGTTAATATCCGTAAGCGACCTAGGCTATTAGGGATGCCGTAGTGGAGGGCTCCGGAAATTTCGACCACCTGGTGTGCATTAATATCGCATAGTGCACAAGCCTTAAGAGTTTAGCCTCCATCGAAATTCCACCGAAGTGGTCGGGATCGAACCCGCGTTCTTCGGGTCAGCAGCCGGGCACCATAACCACTGAGCCACCGCTGCGGCGAAATGTAAAGTGAACTCCAGAAATTCAGCTTTCTTGTCATGTCTATTGAACGGGGTCGTTATATCAAGGCGTCCAAAAGTCTGTTCCTTGTTCTGAATAGTGTCTGTGATGTCACAAAATACGTATGCCCATGCTAGTGTAGTGATGTTTCGTAATAATTTTAAACCTGTTACTTTGCCGTAAATATTCATAACGGGGTGCACCACTGATAATAACAACAGGGAGCACTTATCCAGTAAAAGATGACTTTGATATAAATAAAATTAATTTTTTTTCAGAAATGGGTTCAAGTTCTCTAAGCATGAGCCTCTTCAAAGTGATCGAGCTTACCTCATGAAATTTTAGCATGTGTCAAAATCTCGAGAATGAGAAAGGGGATATTTTAAAATGCCTATGTAAAACTGTCCAAGGCATGTAATGTCAATATTTCAAAATATCATGCTCGAAAAGCACACAGTTTGTGGTTTTCAAAAGCTGATGCATTTTAATGCTGTGCCAAGGTGTGCACTATCTATGGTGCACGCACCTTTTACGTTTTCGTCTATGTGACCCTTAAACTTAATACACTGTCTGAGCCAACATTCTCCTCCCATTCTCGTAAGCAAGTGAAAGAAATGGTGCTGGATTTATTTACTGCAAACGAAACCTTCATTCCACGCGCTACTCAAACTGAGTATTCAGTCATTTACGCACCGAATACAAATACGAAGTTATACGGTTATAATAAATCACGGTGCACTCACTTGTCAGAAACTGTCACCCAAATGCCCTTTTGGCTTTGGCAGGCCCGTGAAATGCCATTTCATACGTGTGAAAAATGAAGATATGGCTATAAATCTCTGTGAATTTGAACTGTCACCCCAAACATCGCATTTAGTGGAAAACATCTCTCATGAGAAGACAAAAACTGGAGGGGACACTTACTCTGGCTAAAAGTATGACGCATCACGTTTCCTGGGCTATAAACCTGAAGGACGTGCTGTTTCATGTAACCCTCCTTTACCACTTCCATATGTCTGCCATGGACACCATTTATGCTATTCTTTCAGCATTTTAGCAATAACGGCTAGACTGTAAGGATTTTCTCTTTTTTTATAAGTTGGACATTTCTCTCTTTCCGTTAATTGTTGAATCGGTACTGATGCGTTTTGGAACGTGTTGCGGCGCAGTTCTATTGAAGCTTAGTTCATCCAAATGCCTTCCATGCTTTTTGAAGAGGGCAGGTCTTTGTTAGGAGTCTTGAAAGCAATTTTGCCGCTTTCCCCTTTATTCATTTTACTAAATAGAAATTAGCAATAAATAAACGTAACGTTCACCATTCCTCACTCAATATTCGAAGCGCACTGACTTTGAAGCGTGTGAAGAAATAGCTCCATTTAACCGTTCTTCATTTTTTTTTCTGTTTCATTATTAAGGGCTTCAAGGATACGACAACTCGTTTCGTAATTATGGCCGTGTTTCCTTCGTTCGGCGTTTCTATTCATAGAAATCGTTAGCCCGAATTGAAGTTTGTGTTTTTTTCACTAGCGCATTATGTTTCACAGTGTACAATAGCACGATTAGATCATTTCGCATGGTATACTTTTACATGGTGTACATGTAGCCACGTTTTTCCTTGTCGAAGCATTCGTGCTCTTTATGGCCTCTGTTTACAGCAATAACTTATAATGCGAAGGCGCCCGGTAATCGCGCAGGAGGTGTTCGCTTTCGAGTATTCATTGAGGAGGGGGAGCGGGAAATGTGTACAGACGATGGGTGTGGCACGTAGAGTAACGCATAAATGAAGCCAGTACCTTGCGCCTCGTGCTACTCGTGTCGTCGTAGGCACAGTGGTCGTCTGTGATCACGTGACCACTCTGTGCATGCGGCCAATGCACTGTGCCTCGTGCTTCCTTCGCGGTTGTCGGACAATACTCCCCTTCACTAAAAAATGCTGCCAAACACCTCGAAACGCCTCTGAAGAAAAGAGCCTGAAATTCGCAAGTTCCCACTGCGACAAATTAGATCACACTTTCTCAGACGTCCCTGCTGATGACTTCATCGCCGGCGTCATGAAGCACATGTAATTCGTCGTCTATGCAGCTAGAGGGTAGCTCATTCTCCAAAACAGCCCACTGCTGTCGATCCCATAAGGATACACGCGTATCAGCATCATGTTCAGCTGGCAGGTCAGTGTAGATGTGAATACTCTCGGAAGCACACATTTACCTGACCATAAAGCAAACATAATATGAACCATTAGACGAAAACGCCTTCAAGTGAAAAAACGCCGCGGTCAAATTCAGTAGTACGCAACCCTATAATGTAATACTTGAAGAAAGCGCGCTATCAAATAGAAGATAGCAAGATCCTTCCGAAGATGCTGCAAATGCTCTGTTTCCTTATATCATTTTTTTTCTGCTGCCCTAGCCACGTATATTCTCCGTTAGCATAATTCAAGCAAAGTGTAAGCAAATGCCTCTATTTAGAGGCTGTGTTAACTCCCTACCACCACTTCCTTAAGGGTTCCTCTCACAAACTTCCTTCGTGTTGCTTGTCAGCACCGTGAAGTGCTTGCGGCTCGATAAAGAATGGAATACAAAAAAACAAACGGAGGTATTAAAGACGGAAACACAAAGGACGAGGTCGTATCTGCGTGTCTGAGACGAGAGGTTTATTGCACCTTCTTATAAGTGTTGCTGACCCACCAATTCCTCGCCTCTGGATTGCATGAGTGGCTTGAATTGACACGAAGAACTCTGTCCATGACCCCTGCTGACGCATTTCAACCCAATACACACCACGGCTCCGACTGAAGCTTCTTGCGTCCGAGACTAGTTCCGGTGGCTATGCCCTTTCCCTTTAAGCTTTATTTCCACGTGTGCCGAAAAAGAACTACAGTTATTTCTGTATCCGCTTTTTAACCAGTGGGTTTGTGCAGTGCTTTCTTTCGTGTGTTTGTGTAATAGTGTGGCGGCCAATAAAATGAGTAACAGCCACGGCTTTCTCAGAGCACACACAAAGGTGAAAAAAAAGAGAAAAGCGACACACTTTATTCAAAGCACAGCCTATAGGCGCTCAAAAGTTCAGTCACAAAATGCGTCGACTCTGTACGTCATCCACTGATACCTCTCTCGAAATGTTGACGTCGCTATAGCAACCCATGGCAATTTTCCGGCGTCCAGGAAGATTATCCTCGCTTGCGCCACACTTCATTCAGCGCAACATCTTTATTTTGAGCCTTAATAATGGCGCAACGCGGATATTACTGCATAGAATACCGCCAAGTTTATTCCTGCAGGTATGATGTGTTTTGCAAACATTGGATTGGGATTGAAAACACCACCGTTAAACTTCCGGAGGCAGGCGGGCCTCTGTGAGTTACAGAGTACGTCCCTGGTCTGGAGATTACATATGAACGTCTCTCGCTCTATTTGTTGAGCAGTCCAATCAGAAACTTTCAGCGTGTTCTCCTTGGCTCACCATGGACTTGGAAAACCCTCTTTCATAAATCCCCGTCTTCGTGGGGTATGAAGGCACTGACTGGCCATGCAGTGTTTCCGTAGAGCACTTCTAAATGTCCGATTCTGCCGAATTCCGCAAAGAAACTGGCAGGGTATATCCCTAAAACCGAGGCAGTGAACTACAAAGACAGGCCGGTTATAAAGAGCGCACCTGCGCTCATAACAACCCGCTTTCAGGCGTTGAATTTAAAGCCAGCTGCGTCTATCGGCCGTCGCAGGCGTCTAATCCTATCGGATGTGGGTTCCGAGTCCATTGGCCCCACACTGAAATGTAAAGCCTTCACTGACACCGCATTTATTTATATCAGGGACAAATGAGAAGCGAACAAGATAACTGAAATTTCAACGAAAAAACGCACAGCTACTAGCTCTGGAGATGCGATAGAAGCGAAGTCAATTAACTCCTCTTAAGTACAGTCTTCACGCTTAAGAAGTGAAAATAACCGGCGCTAGTACTGAGCTTCCTCTGGCTAGCATCTCCTTTCGGTGTTCATGTTTGATTTGTCCAGTTTACGTTTCATTTGCTGGTGATAGCAATTGACATAACCGCTGACTCCCTATAGGGCACGCCATATCAGGACAAGGACGGCTTCGATTTTGGGCACGTGTGTTTTTAACATCCACTCAAAACGTGATTACATAGACATTAGAGGATTGTAGCCCAATATTTTGTTTGTTTTATATCTCCACTTGAAACGACATGTGCAGTCTGCGTCACACTTATGTGAAGCGCTCGAGCATCGACTCGCTTTACAAACAAATCTGCACATCGCCTCAGCTACACGGTTCTGCATGTATAGCAGCGCTCTAGTGGAAGTAAAGTCCCATTGACGTGTAGGTCATGAGTATGCAACCAGAATATTGTAGGCGGCACGTCTAGCGTCAGGTTTGTCTCACGCGCAGTACTCGAGCGATATATGCTCAAGTGTGAAGCAGACTGCCTCTTAGAGATAATGGCAACGCTACGCCCAAATAAAAACTTCCGTGTAATATCCTCTAAAAGAGAAATAGAAAATAGGAGAAGGAAAAGGAAGCAGGTGAATTAGAAGAGCTACCTATGAATAACCTATACCTGAATTTGGTTGCATTCTGTTATCCGGTAGCGCAAACTGCAAGATTCAACCCTTAGTATTACTTGAAAGGCGCTCTCTACGTGTTTGCCTTAGTATCCCAAAATCAGTTTCAAACGCCCTGCTTTAAGTGGAAGGCCTTACTCCTGATCTAAATTACCGCTTCCATATACTCACGGTACGAAATTTCCTCAGGTGTTTTAACCGGTGACTAAATTCAGTACTCCTAATTTTTGCCTCAGAAGGCCTTATTCTTTTCTCATCATTGGTCACGGTATAAAATGCAAAAAATCACGTTAACGCAGAACCTTTTAACACCGATTGGTGTTGATCTCAGTTCTTTGCAGTCGGTTGGCGACACACCGGCAGCAGTGGAATTTCATTTCGACCACATCTTCCCGTCTCATGCAAAAAACATACCCGCAAACGTTCTAAACCGTGTTTTATCTGATCACATAGAGGAGTACCCCATCATATGGTGCTTTCTACCGATGCCTCCACCAGCTGCCAAAAAGCTGCAGTTGGCCTCTTTTCGCAGGATTTGGCATGGAACTATTCCGTCTGCATCCCAGGTCATATTCTCATTATTTCTGCGAACATTTTGGCTATTGGAATGGCCCTGCACAAAATTCTATTTCATGTGTAACAGGTTATCATCCTCGCTGATTGTTTATCGCTTTCAGTCGCCCATGAAACTTCACAAAAGATTTCTTGAGCCGTTCCGTGCGATTTTTTGTCCCATGCCCTTTAAGGAGGCCTGTTTTGTCTAGGTCCCTGGCCATGCAGGTATTCAGTCAAACGAGGTGGCTGATTACTTAAAGTAGCAAGGTCGCCTCTTAACAGGCCAGTTACACATGCCCCGATTTTCAGTCTGCTTGTGATTTACAGGTTTCAGCGGTTCCAACGCATACCACCCAATTACAGGATCGCTCACTAAATACGACTGATTATCAGCACTTAGCTTATAATTGGAACGTCCGTTCCTGTAAAACCAGGCTGTGTGAGGTATCAGTGACGCGGTTGCGGTGCAGGATTTCAAGTTTGAATTTATATATATATCTATGCAGATGTGGGTGGACACCGACAAACCTGTACGACTAATGCGGTGAAGATGAATCTGTGGACATTTTCTCCTATACTGCCACAATTCGCACTTAAGAGAAAGATTTACCTGGAGGACCCTCTCTAAAGGTTAGGGCTCCCGTTATCTCTGCCAGTGTTATTATCTTTCGGTGCGGGCGCCAAAGAATTTGCATTATGTTTAAATTGTATGCTTCTCCATGGTTACATAATTTCAACTGGTAGGTTGATTTGTTAGTTTAAAGTTCTCTGCGCTCTTCTTTTTTCATCAAAATGCTATATGTTATTTTACTTGAAATATTCTTATATCGTTTTTCATCGATGCAGTTTTCAAAATTCACGCTTGGCGTTAACATTTCTTCGTAATCACCAATGGAAATTTCCTTGTTTATGCCACTACACAATGGCCAATGCCTTCGTGTGGGTATGCGCCATGTTTTCAGAGGAAGAAGAAGAAGAAGAAGGAGAGCTACTGGTTGGGAACCCACCCGTTCCGGCGAAACAGTTTCAAATAAAAACTCATCTCGGAGTTTCTGCCGCTAATTAACGGTCTACGTTAGGACAGTGCTGGTAGAAACTTCGCCAAAGAAAATATTGTAGCTGTTAAGGAAGGGTACTTTAATTTCTCCTGCATCTGGACCTGCTAAGGTGAATTGGCATGTATGTTGTTGAAACAAGTTTTATCAACCCACAGTATTACGGGATGCGAATGCAGCGTAAGCAACTGCTTACGCTGAAAGTCACGATCATTTCCGGTTGGAAGAGCCTACCGTTCGTTTGGTATGTGCATTGCAACAGAAACTAATGCTCCAGTGCTAGCTAAAGCCACGTTTGTTTCAATAAGAACCGCTCGTTAGTATTCGAGCGCGGTGCCGCCAATTTATGCGATGCGCACCTGTCTGCCTTCGGTGAAGGCAACAAGAAGGGCACCGAGAACGGGATCTGATTCCTGCCGACGTTCGAAAAAACCGGTTTACTCTTATGCGAGGATATACATCGTGCAACATGCGACGAAAACCCTCGCCGAAAACGGCCAAAAACCATTCTCGGGCCGAAAACCATTCTACCTCCCAATGCGAAGTGTGCTCAAAGAGATTAATGTCGTATTTATTTCCATAGTGCGCATACCTACTCTACAGTTGCTAAAAAGTAAAATTTTTCTCCTCGCGTAATTAAAACACGTTTTTCTCTGGCACTCAGACTGCTCATTGCGATTGTTAAATCTTGAAGGCAGTGTTTGTTGAACATCAATGGAATTACACAATAATAAAAGCACGATCGCACGAATGTCTACAGCACTATATTTCAAACCTCTTGAACAGAAGGAAATAAGAATGTTCCGCATAGAATCCGAGAAACGGTGGAAATTACATCTGCTCGCAAAGAGGTTCTCTGTTCCACATGTCATATGAAAGGAATATAGACGACTAATTTCAGATGCTTGTTTTCATCTTTGAAATGAAGCGACTGACATTCGAAAACATAGATCACCGCGTGTTATTCGCATATGACGCTTAAATCATTTATAAACGAATTTCTTCTCTTATACTGTTTAAATCAACCGAACGCCGGATGTGACCATTCACATGCGTGAAAAAACTCGTAATATATATGGTGATACGCAGATGTCTTTCGCTACAACACTAAAGCCAGCCAGCTTCAAGAGTTGGAATGAGAACAAACGACCCATTAGCAGTTATATTGTCGTTTTTTTGTGCTTCACGTGACCAAAATGTGAGCTACTCGTCACCGCATTCGGTGTGGAATCCAAACCGAACAAGCTTCATAAAAAATTCATTTCTAAATTTTTAAGCTGTCGCAGGCAAATTCCACTCGGTGATTCATGCATTCAAACTTCTAAGGCATCATTTTAAAGAAAAAAATACGTAACCAAAATTTTGAGTCAATAATCTTTTAAGATCTGCAGGAACTTTTTGCTTTTGTGTTTTGCGCTAGATGCTGTAAGATGCTCTAGAAAAACTTATGTGTTCTCTCAGGAGATCATTACGTGCCGCTTAATGGGTAATAAGCACGGGCTTAAGATATAAATTTTTGGTAATCATCTCGAGTACGGAAACTGTGCTGAAGAGTGCATTTCCTTTGTTTAGAACGAAGGTTGTATCTGATGAAGTATGTTTTCTGCCAGTATATGTTTTGCTCAGTTTCTATCGCTTCAAATTGTGTCCTCAACACTTTAACCCCACGTAATGAACTCACGCCTAAACTTTTTCAGCACATTTTAGTAAAAAAATGGCACTCATTATTCGAGTAATTAGGGTTGTTATTCCATGGTATATTGCGCAAAACGGGACAAGCGACAAAGAAAGACACACACATCACAGGCGCTACAGGCCCTTGTCCAGTTTTGCGCTACATAACATGGACAATTGTTACCGACTCGCCGAAGTTTCTACCGTTGTGAATAGTTGTTACACTGTCTTTATGGAGCTCAAAAATGGCCTTTTACCAGTAACCAGCCCAGCTTTTACCTTCAGTAAAACAATACTGCGGGTTACTCAGTTCATGTGCAGGAAAATTAAAAGTGCGTGAACGGAATGAGCGCCCTTGCAGTGTGTGCACCTGTGCTGGCCTTGTGCTGTTCGCGCGGCGTTCTTTCCTGGATAGCTTTAGGAGTTACAGCGTCTTCAGCAATCCCACGTTTTCGGTTCACACTTTTACCCCGTTACTTTTCTCATGCTTGCCATTCCACCCGATCATATTATCTCTGTACTAAAGGTTATGAAATGTTACTTTGGCGCTGGTGGCGTAAATATAACGGATTTGTCGTCATACATCTCGGTGAATTTACTTAAAGCGACATTGACACACTTTTGGATAACCCACAGAAGCAATTCTTTTCTTACTACAACAGTGCATTCGAAATAAAGTAAATACAGCCAAACACACACTATAGATGTCCTAGAAACAACGTATTTAAAAGAAATGCGAAGCGCGAACTAAAGAGGCGCTCGCCCTCTCATGACTATGCGGAAACTTGTTAATATCGGTCCCAATATTATCTTACACCTCTTTAATTTACGCTTTAACAGCGCGTTTTACGCTTCACAAAGACCGGTAAATACGCCCGCCGACTTTCCTCTTATCATTATTTAATACTCGGTACAAATTAAAATGTTATTAAGGTTAATTGTTACGTCTTGGCCGGTATCAGATGACATCTCTAATGCCTTCATGCGGCAATTGGGAGTTAGCGAAGGACCTCTGGATTTTCTCTCACCTCTCTGTTGGAGGAAATAATTTTAAATGATGCCTGTGTGTAGATATGTAAACCCACTGTCTAGCCTTCCATGTAGATCAGTTACTTAGTACCTTGGAATTAGAGATAGAAAGCTCTCCAGGGCGTAGCTCGCGCTAATGCCCTCCACAAGTAAATGGGCAGGCCCATGATGCCATTTGGGTAGACACCACATGTACAGTGCATGAACCGGTAGCAGCAGGCTACAGTCCAACCCTACCCCACCACTTCGTCTCCTCTCAGGCTCTACGCCTGAGGAGGCATATGAGGCCGTCATTGCCCTAGCCTTGCACATTCGGACGCCCCAATACTTTTTCAGCGACTCAAAAACGGCTCTGTCCAATTTTGCCAGAGGACGGCTTCACACCCCTTCTTCGCAATTCTTGACCACCCCTACCCAAATTAAACACCCAGGGTAGAGCTCCAGTGGGTGCCGGCTCACTCTGGGAACCCTGGAAACGAGGCTGCCGATAAATTCGGCCGAGGTTTGACTTGCAGGGCTCAGGACAGTCCCGATCTAAGATTTTGGAGGGAGCGGGCGTACACTTTTGCAGAGCTCCCACAAATACCTAGTTTGGACCCTCGGACCAACCCCCCTCTCGATTCCGCTCTGTTCACACGCCTCCAGACCGGCTCTCTGTCATCCCCTCAGCTACTATCCCACTATTGTGGCACATCCCTTGCATGTTCCCTATGCGGTGACCCTCTCGTCACACTCTCCCACATTTTTTTCGGCTGTCCTGCTGACCCTCCCCCGCAGGGACAGCACGCCATCTCGAGCTGGGAGGACCGGGAGGTCCTGCTCACGTTTGCAGACACGTCATCGCAACTTAGTGCGGTGACTCGGGCTGACGAAGTCATGTCCCGTCATGACCATCTTCATGCAGTGCAGGACCGCGAAGTGGACCAAGGACCCAGCAGAATCTAAAACTCATTTGCAGAACTGAATTTTTCCTCTCTGTAAATCCAGGCAACCCGCGCGCTTCTTCGTTTCTTGCAGAGCACTTGTCTACACTCGCGGTCGTGATTAGGCGTTTGGTGCCTGTAGATATTCGCTTGTCTCACACATCCACGTCATCACACTTCATAAAGGTCTTTCTTGCCCTCTTTCCCTTCTCTAATGCAAAGCCGAAAGGCACATAATGATCCATGAGGCCGGCCTCTCTGCCTCACTCTCAAATAAACTTCTCTTAATTCCGTACTTCCCTATAAACTTGACGGGTTGCGCACCGTTCATTGCATTCGGTACACAGGGCTTGACGCAGTCGGCAAAACGTGTATCCAAGCCGAACTTTTACCGTTATATGGGTAGCAGTCCAAAGCAACAAACATGTCATTCTCGGGGGTTTATTTACGATGGATGAGAGACCGCAAAAGGAAAAAAAATATGGAAGTCCACAAAATGCTGGGCGCAAGTGCCGCAGAAATGCGTATCCAGTGAATTCGCTGCAGATTTGCGAAAAATAGGAGTATATTTCCTCTGTTCATCTTTTCACAGAAGATTAAATACCAGCTACTCGAATTCTCTCGAAGCTATCCTTCTCTTCTGTTGCCGTTGGCTTCAGGTGGACTGGCACATACCCACAGTGGGGGATTGGCCATGGTGCCTTGCACATTCAAGCAGAAGTAATACATCGAAGTATCTAAGATTGACATGGGTTAAATTTTGTGTTGAAGGCAAAAATTTTGAAAATTATAGCTAACAAAGGATTTTCCCTGGCTAAGTTATGTAATAATGAAGGTAATCGCACACATATGCTCTGGCGCTCGCCCCAAAGAAAGAAGAACCGGAATAGAAATAAACACGTAATTCCCGAGGTGATTTGACGATGGATGAGTAGAATGCAAAAGAAAAATATTGTGGCTCCATTCCACGCTGTGAAGGTGGTTGCACATTCAAGCTGTAAAACGACACCCAATTAGTCATTCTGCCGTCATTTGAAAAATCACAGACGTGACTTTACAAATAGTAAAACCAGAGACAAGTGAAATGTACTTATATTGCCCTTTATATATATATTTTAAACTTTTTCATTTCTAATTTTGTTTTATTTTCAATTTATATTTATTTATTTTTTCATTACGACTGCTTTATGGTCAGTATGATATACGATTTCTATGCTGTTATTTACTTTCCTTCTCTGAGTAGCATCCAACTTTGAGGTGGCGCTTTTTGCTTAAGAAAATACCAAAATATGCTTGTACGGTAGAGGTATAGAGCTTCGCTGTAAAAAGCGCTGAAAACGTTGGGCACAAGTGCCGCATAAGGACGTTGCCACCGATTGCGCTGGCGATTTATGAAGGATAGCAGCGCCTTTGTTCTGTTCTCTTCACGAAAGATTCCGCACAAACTACTGTAATCTCTCGAAGCTATCCTTCTTCGCATCGCGTACATCCCCTTCCGCTTCTTCAGCTTCCTCTTATTCCAAGGTCACACCTGCATAATGAAGAAAACTTACGTGGCCATGTATACATGCAGAGTGCGCCTTCAAAGACGTGGGTAGTGTTTACAGTTATTCAGGAGACCTTGGGCCTGTTTGGTACATAGGTGACATTTATTGTTACGCTGACGACCATGAGGTCTGCGGTGCCAAAGGAAACGTGCCGCAGATAAAATCTAGCCAGTAAGCCCTCGAAAGGTTTTGTGCATTAGTAGACTTCAGTGCTGCCGTGCAGAGCCTGACCTGCAGTGAAAACAATGCCAAGCTGGTGCCGGCAAACCATGGGCCGAAGCAAAACGTAATGACGGAGAGGATATATTGTAATAAAAACATTATTCGTGCCCACTCTATGCCCGATCCATCACAGCCGGCCATGCACGCACGTGACAGGTGCTGACGACAAAGAAGACAGACTAGGGTGAACTGCATCTTTTGATAGGCTAACAACAACAACAACAACCATGGACGCTGCGTTTCCAGGTAAGACACCGCTATACATTTAGACAGGCTGCCAGGCTTCAGTCCGTCCGATTTCAGGTGATGCGTCAATTTGTAGAAAATATCCTTTTATACGGGACCAGAAATCAGGCTAGTTGGTGGCAGGTAAGTGTACAATGAACAGCGCCGAGACTGCACTTCTATCATTGCATTGTACATGCTCTCTATTTCCCTAAGCAAGGCCAAACCGCTTTGGGAAGATCTTGGCGCCATTAACGTATTGCAGTATTCTTGACGTAGTGAAGAGCCGGTTGAAATTACCTTGATGGCTTGCATTGCACTCAGTGATCTTATTTATGTAATTCACATTTTTTTTACGGTTAAGATGGTTAACTGGTACGGCTGCCACGGGTTTTTCAAATTTTCTCGTGGGCAGGGTAGGCGTTATACTAGGCCAATAAAGCCCTAAAGTCTACTCCAATAAACTAAACGTGTTTAATCTGCAATGAGTTACTTTATCGCAATGGCACAGTTGCCGGTGTAGCTTCCAATGGGCTCGCCATTGTGGGCTGTTACTATTTTCATACTTCTGGAGGAGCTAGCCATTCTTGCGGTGAGTTTAGGCCTGTCCTGACATCTAAATGAACTTGCACGAGTCACACAGGTCTTGATATTATCTGCTCCTATTCCGGACACGAAAGGGCAAATAGTTATGACAAGGATAAGTATGTTGACACACCGCTGAGATCACCTTGCGCAGTTAATTCCGCGCCGCTTGCAGTGGAACATGTAGCTTCTGCTTCGGGGCTTGCAGGTAGCAAGAACACAAAACCCGAACAGATCCAATCCGGTGCTGTACGCGGGGTCAGAAAACGATTTTTAGTTTCACTGAGCCGACGGGCAGCTACCAGCTGTGACTGTACGACTTTATGTGGATTTCCAGGTGATGCACCATAGCACGCAGGTCCCCAAATGTATAGCCACAAGATGAATGGGCGGGAAATTTATATCCTTTGTCACGATTTGTTGGGACTGCAGCCGAAGCTCCTCGTGACACCGGCAAGTTCGGGGTCCTGTTGCCTGTATGCCCGGCCATCACGACTGCCGACAGAACGGACGCGAGCGGGTCACGAATCTGTCTTAACGCATGAGCTGCTTTGACGATTCAGACCCTGATTCCCTTTTGCCAGCAGACCCTGATTCCCTTTTGCCAGCTGAAGATTTCGTTTCAAGAGCATTTCATGCCCTTGAAGCAAAATGGCCTCCTCCCGACAGTCCGACAACGTGACTCACAGCCCTAACCCCTCCTCCTGTCAACGCCCTCCCCCGCACCTTTCGCATGACAGCTTTCCTCTTTTTCTCCTCGTGCTCCCCTCTATGCATACTTAAACGCACTAGCTACTGCCACCAGTCACCGCTGAAGAAAGAGCCGAGCCGGCTCCGTAACGTTCGGTTTCAAACTAATGGTTTTGGTTGGAGATGTGTTAGAGTTAATTATAAGTCTTCAAACGCAACCAGTCAGCCAAATCTGCTAAAATATTTAGTCGTCAGTGCTATGCTATGAACGGTGATTTATCGTGGTAAGGAGAAATGCCGAATTTCTCAGTTAAACACACGAGATATTCGGCTGTGGCGATGAAGCAGACGTCTAACGCAGTGGCCGGCGAAAATGATCTGATCGCGCCGTCGCGGGTTAGAAACGCACTCGCGGCCTTACAGTCTTTTGCCGTAAAGTGTTTTGCATAGTTGCCAATAAAGCATGGTGACAGGCTGTCAACAACTTGGTGGGAAGATTGGCTACCATCTACACTTCACTCTCGCATAAAAACCTCTTTGGTTATCAGGTCATGCTGGATCCAACGAGATTCAGCATGTGTTGGCACGATACCTATCTCAGGAGGTCCTTGGGGACACAGTGCCAAGACATTCGGGACCTCCCAAATGTCGGGGCGCAGTGTCTCCAAGGACCAGCTGAAAAAAGTTCTTGGCCAACGCTTACACGTGCTAAATCTCAGTGAACCCACTATGGCAACGTAGCTAGAGAGGTTTGTATGTGAGAGTGAAGTGTAGTTGACTGATCCAAGATTATAACATGGTATGAGCTCTTTATTAGTAATGTAGCATCGACACGTACTGGAAACCGGTATGTATGTGTTATCTTTCACAGCTTAGTTCTAAGGCAGCTGAAATGACTAAGTATGGCGCATTGCTGGCGGACTGATGCAGAGTTTGGCCGCGCTTGGTAGTGGCATGATCCACTTCTGCTCATTGGAGGTGCAGTCTACTTCATGCTACACCTTGTGGCATACTGCCGAGCACAAATGTGTTACAAATCCTCGCCTGTCACCGCATTGACTTATGTTGTGGTCATCGGCTCGGTTCTTAGAGGCCTAATACGGCTGATTTGCCAGAAACCGTTGAAAATGCAGAGTGGAGTAGGCCATGATCGGCGCCGGCTTGCTTTGCGCGTTTAAACTGAGATCAGGCCGAGTTACATTTTTTGTTTTTGACTTTTTGCTCCCAGTTCTGGCTGTGAAGAATGCGTCGGCTTTTGTAACCGAAGTGGAGCGCTCTCTCCTCGGGAACAGCGCGCCTAAAATGCACAACTGGTTCCTCTGCTTTGAAATGGTACGGGTACACAGCGTTTTTCCGTGCTATATATATACTCTGGGGCCGCTATCGCTAGAGATCCTTTATTGACGCTTAGCCCAAAGTTCGCCCATTTGGTTCAATCTCAGCAAAGAAGATATTTTACTTTGTTTCGAGTACAAAGAGACAGTAATATTGGCGGAACGCTACTATCTAGAAGTGGAAACTGGTGCAACATGTTAATGTTGCTAATAGGCCTGATGTCTTGAGAAATTCATAAGCCATCTAATATCTTGAGAAAGGAACGGCGCCTTCTGACTTTTGCTTCAGTAGGATTGCACATTTCGGGCAGCTTAACAACTTATAGAGAAACTTGAGCGCCGTATTTGGGCCACTTATGTTTTGAGCCGTCTTTGCAGTGTTTCCTTTCTTCAGGCTTCCGACATTCCCGTTTGCCTCATGAAGGAACCTTTGTGCATGGTCCTTATCCCAGGCAGGAAACATGGCCCTGCTCTCACTGCTGTACAGCGCATGGTCGCTGCGGGTGCCGTCACCGGAGCCTTGGCCACTGTGGCTGGCGCAGTGCGCCTCGCTACAGAGCAGCCTGCACTGCGCCGAAATGGTGCTCTCGGCCGCGCTCTCCGACAGCACCTACTTCCTGCTGCACGCCACTTTCTATGTGAGTAGGAACTCGGTCCACTCGAAAGCTATAGTTGCGTGCTACACGAACATGCGTTTAGGCGGCGCCTCCACAATGAAGCCGAAACCCATGTCTCTTTTTTCCGGAAAAAAGGCGACAAACCGGTCAGAAAAATTCTCTTCACTCGCATGTTTCATAGCTGTCAGCGTGGACGTCACAGGCGGGAGCTACCTGGGGTGGTTGGGCTGGGAAAAAATAAGCAGAAAATAATTACTTCAAGGCAAGGATCCAAGTTTTGTTTCACGCATAAATATAGGCCAATGATGGTTTCATTTTCAGTCACCAACAAAAATAATTTTCGCGCCTGAAAGACCATACTGGAAATAAATCTATAGAGGAAGAAGCTAGCATGAACGCGTTGAACTAATGAATATAGATAAGATTTTTTTCAGAACAGAACTTCGACCGATGCTCTTTTGGGGGTTCTTTAGTATGCAAAAACAGAGTGGAACATAAGATTACAAGCTAACACAAAAAACCACTTTCTTCAAGGATTTTTAACTCCGGTCGCCTGACTCAGTTTTATAATATGGTCGGCACACTCAGCTTTCCCCACTGGAAACTTGAATGTAGTCTTTGCCAGAAGTAACCAGGCTGGACGGTTTGCTTCTCAGTCGTATACTAAAGCTATTATGCAAGCCCTCAAGCTCTAAATCTCTCTATGGTAAGGCGAACCCTTGTCCTCACCTTACGACAACTAACTTTTTGATCTGTAGGGAACCCGTAAGGGCTCTACTATTCGAATGAGAAGAAAACCATGCAGTCTGGTTACTTTTGACAAAGGCTGTAGCTAAATAACCATATAATTGACTTGTGACTTCCGCTTGCCACGCAGTATAGATAGACGTGATCGAAATTGCCTCCATCGAATGCGCCTTGAAGTTGCTTTTACTAAATCCTGTTTACATTATATTGGTGCATCATGCAACCCTCTGTGCCTCACATGTGGTGTGCCCGAGGATATTCTACATTTGAAATGCCGCTGCCAATTCTTCAACAATGCTCGCAAGGCACTCTTAAGTGCTTTAGGACTCCGACAGGACGGCCCCGCGAACCAAGAGCATGTCCTTGGACCCTAGAAGGACGCTGCTTCGGGTGTGCGCGAAAAGAAGCATTTTTAGTGTTTCTAAGAGGCACGTGTTTGGCGGACATTCATTGATAATCATGTTTGTGTGTGTGTTTGTGAGTGCGTGAGTGTGCTTGATTTCACCATTCACCGTTCCTTTTTCTCTTTTCCTCTCTCTTTCACCATCCTCTTCTCTAATCTTCTCTTCTTTCACCCTCACCTGGAGTAGCATGCCAGGCCGAGAACCTGGCAGAGCTCTCCTGTTTCATTAAAATCTCTCCTCCTCCTCCTCCTCCTCCTCCTCCTCCTCCTCCTCCTCCTCCTCCTCCTCCTCCTCCTCCTCCTCCTCCTCCCCCCCTCCTCCTCCTCCTCCTCCTCCTCCTCCTCCTCCTCATAAAATGTTATGAGAACCCACCCATATTCTGATATAAATCACACTTGTTGCGATTTTGGGGCCGCAGCTGCTTACCGAATGTTTAGGGTGTATAGTGCACAGTCATACCAACTTGAATGCGATCTTGACCACCAATTTACGCCACACATGGGCCTCACGCTCATAAAACCGATCACACAGACCTCATTCCATGCAAACTTGACCACCTAATTGCCGCGGTCGAGCAAATATTGAGATTCAAACGTGGTGATTTCAAGCGAATATTGACATTCAAACGAGGTGATTTTTTGCATAGAAAAGGAATGCCTATTGCTCCCTTTTCCTTGCCCTTTTTCAATAATGCCACGGTAGCTGTCCAGAAGTACGCCCACAGGAGGCCCTACTACTTCTCGTATGTACCCGCCGCGATGGTTCAGTGTCTATGGCTTCGGCAGCTGAGCAAAACTCGCAGGTTCACATCTCGACTAGCAGGTCCAATGCGAAAACGCCGTAGTGCAGTGCAATGCCGGTTCATGTTGAAGAACCTTACACGATCGCAAATAATTCGGGTCCATAAACTTCGGCCCCTCTCATAGTCCGTTAGCAGCTTCGGGACGCTAAACCCTACATACCCAACGATACCATACCACATTCTTGTCCTATGTCAGCTAGATTACCAAGCTGATTGGCCGGCAGATGACAGCGTTAGTTTCTGGTTAAGCGGTTTTGATACATTGTCTACATATTGTGTGCGTTATATTTTGTACGAATCATTTACTCTTGTACTCTGTACAGGTGGTAGATATCTTTATACATAGTTGAAAGTGCTATTGCTATATTGTTCACCTTTGTTTCTGGAACAGTCGAGACGACTGCCTTTGGAAGTGGGGCAACTCACCTTCAAGAAAAGATGTTACGCAGCGAGTGCTCTCGAGTGAGGAGAATAACGATCAGACAGCGCTCTGCTTCGGGTGGGTGCAACTTTTCGACCTCGAAGCCCCTAACTCAACGGCGGCCGTGACAGAGTTTTGACAGGCATATTATGACGCGTGTTAGAAAATATATCTATTTTACACACCGGTATCCGCTGACTATAGCGCCCGTATATCGAGAGCTGCATAGCTGGGTGGAATTAACAGAGGCACATACCACTCGTTACAGAACACATAACTCGTTACATAACACTCGGCATGAACAGTGGTACATAACACATCTTTCTGCCGTCGAGAGGAAAATACCGGGACTATTCCATTATTTCCACGTCTTCAAGTCTACCTCAGCAGTTGGTTTGGGCTTCACTTCCTTCACCTGCACTAAAAGGAGTGGCATTTAAAGCTGCATTCTTTTATATATCCCTTTATCGCACGTTTGTCTGACGTAACCGCACTCAAACTAAGATCAGCTTTCCGTAAATAGTTTTTTTAAGGTTCACTAGTGAAAAGGCCATCGTGGTCGTCTTGCACGATGTCATAAAAAGTTCATTCAATCAATTAAATTGGCTCTTTAGACAAATTTCAGAAGTAACTTTCAAGATGGCTTTTCGGTTGGAGGTTTTAGACGCTATCACTCCATCTGCATAAACATTACTAATCGGCTGTTTGAAACAGGTATGTTTTAGTACCCTTAAAGTGCGGCCTCAAAGCGCGCTATGACAAGTAAAATAGCGGCAGCTGGACTTCCATTATTTCGCTGCTCAAGTGTGTTCGTGCAGTATATAAAATTTCATTCAGCAGGAGAAGCATGATAACTCATTGTTCCGACAACCAGACGGTCGTATTTTCTGATCCTCGTAAAGAGACTCATTTAAAATGCTTTTCTCACGTACTTGCAGTTCCTGCTTTTTGAAGCCACAGCCACGCTACTCGTACTGGGCAGTGGCATCTACATGCTTGGCAACCACGTGAATAAGTTCGCTGGCGTGAGTATTGCAAATAGTGCCCCCCCCCCCCCTTGACCTTTGCTGAATACATTTTATAGAGTAAACTCTTGTAGAATCGGTCTACTCATATAGCACTGCATTCTACCGCGGAACTTATACGGCGCCATGCGTAAGACCTTAATTACTAAGTTACCTATTTTAGTTGTTCTCTTCTACAAAGGGCAGGCGAGAAATTAATTATTTGAATTGGACCAAACTAAATTACCATAATGAAATCTATTCGGTGACATCTTTTCTTTATTGTATTAATTTCACGCTGTCATTTACTTCGAGTGTGCAATGCTTATTCTTTGAAGATATTTTACTTTGTGATCTTCCATACGTGCACGTAATTCTTAGAGGTTTGTTACACAGTCTGCACCTTGTTCCTTTTAATATATTTTGTCATGAAATAGTTCACTTTCTGCCAGGCGCTGTCAATGAAGCTTTCTGAGGCTTTAGCAAGCGTGATTCTTTCTGTATGTCAGTTAACGTGAATAAAGGTGCTATCTATCTGAACCTTGGAACCTGTTGAAGGTGACGAAGAGAAGAGAGGTAAATCCCATTCACAGCGTTAAGGGGCGAGGAGAGAGAGAGGGAAGGTGGCAGGCGACGGCTGGCCCAATGCCTTCGGAGGCTATGACGAGGGCACATGAATGTGCAACCTAAGGCTAGTTCTACGGTAGAATGCAACAATATATAGCTAAACCAAATATATGACAGCGTTCGCTGATTCATGTACTAAGTCCCTATATCTTTCTCTACAAATTTTCCACCATGTGGAGCAGCTAGAGTACTGTTTAGTCACATTCGACTGTAGAGAGATAACCCCGTGCACTATTACCTCTGCACAACCCCACAAAATTGGTAATACACTGCAATGTGCGTGTTATCTGTGCTGGATAAGTTGAAAGTCGAAGTTAAATATTCTGTACAATCGCAAGGGGCAACTTACTTTCGAGATTTTTGCGTGGATTTTACTAAATATTGTGAGTGTTATGTCAGCTCTTCTCTTAATAATATTACATCTACCTTTTTCATTTAAGGACAAATTGAGGACAAACTGAAATTCGGCTGTACCGATTGGACATTTTGTCCCAATAAGAAGGATACGTTCACTGAAAATGAAACATTTATAAGCGAAAAAAGGCAAAAATGAAAGACAGACATCTCAGCTACGCGCGGCTTCTGTGCCTGCGCTGACGACAATCTCCTTTTTTAAAGTACTCTCCGTCTACTCCTTCACTTCTAGCAAGTGATCATGGAGTCCTTTTCGTTATTGACATCACGTGTTTAAATGCAGTAGGCGTAAATAAATGTTTCATTTTCAAATCGAATTTTCGATGCACGAAATGGGTCTTTTGCTGGCGAGCAAACATCAACATAGGCACAAAGATTCATAAAATCGACCTTTATCAAGAAAAAAACGTCCTTGGTGCGCCTTAAAAAAAGCATAGTTGGGAAAATTATTCTCCCAGCTTTCAAGAAATTTCACATCAGTCAAAGCATCTGTTCAGCAGACGAAGCGTCAACAAGGCTGTGAAATTCCATCTATTGTATTAATTAGGAACAAAATATGTTGCAGCTGCCGTTAGTGTCTCCTTAGAATAAGCAAGAGAAAGGACTTCCCTGAATTGTCGTGCTCAATACATATCCTCCTCATGAGTGCTTGGGGTTCGTTGGTGTCTCTAGTAAGAAAAGACTGTCACCCAATGTGGGACTTCACAATATCTCTGCCAGAGAAGGAAGGGGTTTGCTGTTGTTGCCAAAACTATTTATATTTTACAAAGCAAAACGTTAAAATCCACCGCAAAGTTTTGTGAGGGCACGAGCCCTGTCTACCGTTGCCCACTTTTTTCTCCGCAGATTGTGGCTACAGTTACCGGCGCCATACACGCAGCCCACCTGTGCCTCACCGTCAACGACCACTACTTCAAGTCCAGGGGATACTGACGGGCTGGCCAAGGGGATATCCGGTGTCCTAACACGGTCACCACACAGCAGTGTCGTCTGTCACGGACGCTCATACATTGCGTAGTTTGTCTTTTCTTGATATTTTCCACATTTGATGCTGTTTGGACAATAGAGTTAGACCAATGTTGTTTGTGCAATCCAGTATTGCATGAACGTAAAGCATTGCAACATGTGTACCGCTTTAAACTGTGTAGTAATGACTAACATCTGTAATTTACATTCGTGCATTTAAAGAGTCAAGGTATCATTTCAGTCATCCTTAACATTATTACGGGGTTAGCTCAGCAGCTGGATGGACAGGCCGCAATCAGAGGGTGCGCAAGAACCATGTCACCCAAGATCTAGTTGCAGTGTCCTCGAAGCGTCAGCTGCGCAGCGACAGAACAACGTCCTTTTCGCCTCACGACTGTGGACTGTACCAATATAACCCCGAAATGCATTACGCCGAAGTAGGAGCCTTGTTCAAAGGCTGTGTCGACAGCTGCTTTACAAAACGTTTATAAAAGTGATCCGTGAAACGCAACAACTGGGTAAAGAAGTAATGCACGTATACTCCGAATAAACTCAAGTGAAAACTTCCGAAACACGATCGATCGACAAGGCTGCAGTGAAAAAGCGCTAGGAACATAAGCAAAAGGACTACTTCATACAACCTTTTAACGACGTGAAAACATGAGAATAATGTTGTAAGGCATATCGAAACCCGGTGTGCTTAACGTTCAAGTATAGTCCAAATATATCAGGCTTAACTTTTGGTGCCATGCGTCGTGTGTTACTTGGCGGTGTGCTCCGTAGCCGATATTATTTTGAATAACGAGCGGTAAGGGACGATACACCGTCTACTTGGTTCCCTCACATGCGCTCTTTGCTTCATTCCTTCATTTGGGCGCCCGGTCACAAAGGTTTGAATTGGAATGCCCTTTTCGATGCTTGACGAAAGAAGCGACGCACTGGCTTCAATATTACTGAAGGGCATGCTAACTTGATGACCACTGCAAATCTTTGAAGGCGTCCAAATGCTTGAAGTTGCAGAGTCGCCTTCCACCTCTTTTCCGGCATATATGCATTCTCGTCTTGTTATATGGCCACATAAAGCACGAATTAACGTCGTGGCTCAAACAATACATTATTATAAGTATGTCTGCCAAGCGATAAAGCGAATATCTGTATAAAAAAGGCTTCGTGATATATCGCAGGTACGCCCCTTCTCTTCTGAAAAAAGAATATACAATGGCTTTTTAGGCCGTATGTAACCGGATCTCATTAACGCGAAGGAATTTCGGTTCAACTCATCATAAGCCACAATCTCGCTAATCTGTCATCTACGCGCCCTTATGGCGTGAACTCCCAGACACCCTTACAGAGTGCGGTGGCTAGCGGCCTCGGTCTCAAAGGAGATGCCCTCTACTCAGCTTGGCAAGCGCAGCTAGAAACCAGCTACCAAGTGACAGGGGGGTGGTCGTTTGATGCCCAGCTTTCGCCGGTCGCAAGCCAGAGAATGGGTCGCAGCAAAGCCGAAGCCGAAGACAAACTTTATACAGCAAACGATACTGAGGATTTCCAAATCACTCGTACGCAACTTTTGCAAAGTAACACTCACCAGAGACTACGATACAACAGAGATATTGCACATAAAGGGTACTAACACGAGAGAGGTAAACGAACAAAATTTGTTCACCGGGCACTGCAACAGTCCGACGCCCGGAGGATACGACGGGGCCGTCCCGAAGACAGGCGCGTACTGCTTCGCTGGTCCGTGTCTGGGCGAGCGGTGTCGACCCGGGAGTCGTGCGAGCGCGCTTCTCCAGAGCTGAAACGGTGGGACAGGCTGACAGACAGCGAGCAACGTCCTTCTTATATAAGAGCGCGCAGCGTCTCTTCGTTTCTCGCGCCAGGACAGGCGCGCACATGCACACAGTAATAACCGTACAATTTCCTTCTAATCCTAGCGCCGGGTGCGCGACCCCAGTGCTCAAGAGCGGAAAGCGAATTCGAGAACTTTCCAGGTCCTTCTCGCGATGCGCCGTGATCGAGGCGAGAGGAAAGGGGAGGAGGCATCACTCAGCATGCTGAAGACTACGTCCTCTCCGCCGGCAATGAGAAGCATTTACTCAAAACTTCTGAAAGGTTCGACGGCGCACTTGGACATGTTTTCTTTGGCCCCACTCTGGCGTCGAGCTAAGTGGAGATCGCAGCCACACACGCAAGCTTAGCCCATCTCCGTTTTTTTTCCCCACTGTTCTAGTATTGTGTACGGCGGGCACTGGCGAGATTGTCTCCGCGCCGCGCCTGTATCTGAAATGTGCGTCGAATTTTGTTATGTGCATTCTTGGGTTCCGTGCTCGCCATCAAGAATCTGTGTACCACCATCTGCGACTGAACGCTGCTTCTCAAACAGGTTCCAATACCGCGTAGGCCAAGCCGGCAGCTTCCATTGTGGTAACAGTGGCTCATTTGGGACAGTGGAGCATATTCAGTTAGAAAGCTCAGCTTATGATTACGTGCCTGCATAGTACCATGAGCACAAAATTATCGATTTGCTATGTTTTAGGCCCCTCAGAGGGCGCTTCATAGCAGCACCGTGCACCGAACTGTTTAATCACATACCTGGAGGACATAAAACTAGCTGGCCAACTTTCAAATCGTTGGCCGAGCAAGCGATTTATTTGCATGCAGGAATCTTTATCTGCTACCTACAGTTCATTATAATTCTACAGTAACTTGAAAACTTTCTTGCTTTTACCTTCTATGCGTATCCATTCTGATTAAATGACGACCTACCTTTGTTCATTCTTCGCTCTGTCAATTCAATATTTTCCTTACCCCTTCACTTCGTGCTTTTCCCGCCAAAAAAACATGCTAGGATATAAGCCTATTTCAAACGCCTGCTAAACTATTTGTCCTTCAATAAAACCCCTAATTTGCTCTAGAGCCTGATGTATTCGTGAGTATGGGTGCTTCGGCCTGTAGCTCCACATCGTCAGGTAGGGCAACCATACGATAAAAATGTCAGTTTGGAGACTTTTTCGCGGTATTTTGAGGAAAAACTAAATGTAAAGTCAGGTCCCTGCTCAATTTGATGCCGCTAGAAATATGTTACTTCCATCACATTCTTCAAAATTTGTGCTTTCGGACATTCTAAGTGGCTCTAATTATGTCCGCTTCTATAGACGCTCATTGTTTAAAATATTAGCGGAATGAAAACAAGCGTTAGTCGATGCATGGTGACGCCTCTGCGTTTCAAGTGTGCCGCAGATTACCTAGAGCCTAAATGCCGCATAAAAACCAGTTCTTTATCAGTAGGATAGATACACGAAACGGACGTCTTCTCACAAGCTTAAAGTGGCGTAGGGTGTAAAGCTTAGCAATGCTCCCTAGCAGCTGCCCGAAATACCTGAAAACGCTTCTGTGGGCACTATAGAATATCGCTCGACCACAAAACCGATGTGATTTGTGAACATTTCACTGCAATCCACACAAAAGCCATCCTCTCACGTGGCAGTAGCTTCTCCTAGGTACCATCAGGTTACGTACCTGCCACCGCGGTCTGTTATTATTTCCTGCGAATTGCGAGAATGGTGTCTAATATTTTTTCATTTACCGATTTCATCGTGATCGAACCCCACTGATATTTTCAATTCCTCCCTGATGATATTATGTTTAATTTTTGTTCCACTATTCCGAAGTGTGCTTCCACTCCTGTTCGCCGCTAGCAATGCAGAGTTTCAGTGAGGATATGTCCCGGTGACGTCAGCAACAACCACAGCTAGGACACAAACGCCCCTCTCATCTACTTGTCCAACGGTTGTTCTTGTCCTCTGGTAGTGGCACATACCAACAGTGAGGGATTTGAAGATATGCGCGGAAATGTGAAACAGCAGAAACACATTAAAGCAGTTATGTTAGAAAGTTAATCGTGAATTTTTGTTAAAAGTTGGTAATTAAGAAAATTGTAGGTAATGAAGGACCCTTCCTGACGCAGTCACGTAATCATGAAGAGAATGGCACACTGGTTTTGGGACATATCCCTTAGCGCTTGCCCCAAGCGAGTGGAGAACTGGAATAGCAAGTGGAAGCCTTAAGCGAGTGAGAAGAGAGAGAAGAAAGTGATCAAGTGATTCAGTTTCACCGCAGGACTCACTAAGATTCCACAGAGAGAATTGCGACCAACGCTCGTCAAGGTTTAAACATGGTATTCCGCAGCGCAAAAAGGTTATGGACACCTCCCGTTGTGAAATGCATAAGCGGACACTCTAAGGAAAGGATGATGATCATAATGTCCTCAGGCTGAATAAAAGGGCGGGGGATTGGCCAGGGCGCATTGCGGATACAAACGCACTCATGGACAAGGAGTGGATTATTTGGATATTTTTGTGTCTTAGACTAGAATTGGTACGAAGAAAAAGCGGAATAAAACAAGAAAAAAAAAGTAGCGAATTCTCATTCTAGCCGAGGAATCTACGTGATGTAATTATATAGTCGTGATTATAATCGCACAGTAGCTTGAGGGCATATCCCTTGGCGCTTGCTGAGAAGGACAGGAGAATCGGAATCGATTGAGGAAGCCCTGGTCGAGCGAGGGCTATCTCCAAGAAAATTCCACGCAGCGAAGAGAACCGCCGGAAGAAGAGGAAAAAGTAATCTGTGGACTCAATTTCACTACAAGCCTCAGAAAGGTTGGTCATAGATACCCCTGATCGACGTAAATAAAAATTTAGCCGGGCACTCTCCAACGCAAGAGGGTCATGGGCACCTCACATTGCTTTGAACTGCACAACCCCACACTTCAATGAAATGCCAGGTGATGACAATCTGCTGCAGCAAGGAGAGGCTCATGGCTCAAGTAGTGGAGACGCTGGAATCGTTGAAGGCGGGCTATAGTAAGGGAATGACAAATGCTGAAAATCCAGTCATCTTTCTCTTCATCTCCGTCTACACGTGCAGCGTGGATCGCATGCATTAACTTGTCTCGCTACACCCTGATTGTCTCATTTGAACCGTAAACGAGCGGGTCTCGAAAATATTTACACCATTCCGCTTTCTTAGACAACAATCAGCTCTCAATTTGCGTTAGTTATCACGCACTTTATATTTCAGGAATCGATCTCAATTTGACGCTATGCGTTCCGCATCGTACCCGCGCGCAGTGTTCCTCGTAGAAATCATCATCACTGCAAGACACCACTCCTGCTTCCGGGCGACATATTGGATAAGCTCGGTGTTCAACATTCCGGATCTTCGCACCGCCCTGCCCTGCTGAGTTGCCCACAGGCATCGGATTCATAATCGTTAAAGGTAAGCCTTCGCGGACAGAACTGTGAGCGAAGCGCTTATATCGCGAGCAATGCCTGGCCAACCAATTCGTTTCATCGGTGGGGCAGTCTATAGATTGCTTAAACCTACCGTTACTGTTCGGTCATGTTCAGCTGGGAAAGTCTTACCAAAGTAGTTTATCATCAAGGTAGTTTATCTGAGACGAGTTGCCTCTGTGCCAATAAGGATGTTGTAACGTGTAACTCTCGGTTTCGTCAACCGACCAAGAAAATCGTTCTTCGCGGGATTCTCGGAGCTGCGACCTGTCTTTGTCTTATCCGACCTTTATGCTCTGTGGCCCATTGGGGGCACGTCTCCTGGGCACGTCTGATTATCCACTCACACAAGGTTGTTTCAAGGACCCTGGTACATTTATAGCGGTCAGTGTTGCTGGACTTGTCCTTCCTCTTTATGGCGAGAGGTCGTACTTAGAATACATGATGATTATGTTTATGAATTTTTATGGCGCAAGGGTATCTGTGGCCGAAGATCACTATGGCACAAGGTGTTTTCGTCTTCTCAAGGCGGGTTCAAAGACCAATTCTCCAAGCATTTCACACCAGATAAGCCGAACGCCAGGACAGGGGAAAGTTCGTACCCACTGTGCCAGCGGTGGGTAACCGATGGCACTGGGGATCGAACCTCGCACCTGCCGCATGCGAGGCGGGAGCTCAACAACTTGACCACTGCTGCGGTGGCCATGTGGTTAGAACACAGATGGAGCAGCTGTAGCAGGAGCCTTTTCGTATTTCTTTCACGTCGCCTTAAGCGCGACGATTATTCCTTTTACAGCGGCAAAACTGAGCTGGGCTTTAAGAAGCATTGCAATCAGCTACGGCGAGAAGCAGGTTGTAATAATGCAGCGCAAATTTTCCACTATGTTTAATATGTAAACACCCAAGATTATTATTCACAAAGGCTTTTGCAGAACGATTGAAAGAAAAAAGGAGTACAGTGCGCAGCCGATTGGTGCAAAACAAATAGTAGAGTCCGTTTCTTAGAGGCCATTCAATAGGCTCGAGTTCATTTCGCGATAACAGACGGGGAGGCCCAAATTGCAGACATGAGGATTTATGTTCGATATATGCTTTAATTGGCACTCTGTGGTGCTGCTGCGCATACAACCGCCTAGGACAAAATGGAACTCAGTTCAGCATGTCTTATTCCTCACTGTATGAAGGATTTGATGTTAATTTCTGGACCCTACAAAGGAATTTAGTTACTACCATTTAATATGAAACCATGTGAATCTATATTAAGGTTGATAGAGCAACAGATACTAGAGTATAGTCGCTGCGGTAGCTGAGTGGTTCTGGCGATCGGCTGCTGGCCCGAAAGACGCGGGTTCGATCTCGGCCGCGGCGGTCAAATTTCGAATGAGGCGAAATTCAAGAGGCCCGTGTACTGTGCGATGTCAGTGCACGTTAAAGAACCCCAGGTGTTCGAAATTTCCGGAGCCCTTCACTACGGCGTCTCTCATAGCCTGAGTCGCTTTGGGACGTTAAACCCCCACAAATGAAACCAGATACTATAATACATATCAAAGTGAAATAGCAAGAGCTTTACTTGTGGGTTTGGTTCGCGGAAACGAAGACAGGCGATGTTTTCGTTTGAGATTAAAATTTGTACGTTTCTTTGGCATGTTTGGTTTATAGCAGTCGCAGGCTCGTTATAAAGACTTTGGGTGCGTGAGCGCCCTACATTTTTTGGAAGACAGCGCTATTATCTTTCAATAGCTTTTGGTTTACTCAGAAGAAACGAAAAAAAAAAGGTGACACTGATCAGTCACTAAAGCATCACTATTAATGATCATCGCTTTTCTTTGCAGCGCCATCCCTTGCGTCCCTGAAGGTTGCAGCGAAGCACCTTGTCATTCAAGCGCAGAGGGAGTGTTCCGTGAATCACACCAGGCTGTGAAATAATAGAGTGAGTAAGCAAAATAACAGGAGTGTTGACCAAAATTAATTCAAAGCGCCTAACTTGCCCGAGATGGCGGGTCATATTGGAGCCCTCTGTCCCAAGATTCGCTGCCCTAAGCTATAGATTAGTTAAGCACGTTGACGGATCAGTTGGTTAAGCATCTTTTAACTTGAACAAACATCTTGGCGAAAAAAAATTCGCATACATAACAGAGACGAGGAGACGACGGACAGGCGCCTGTCCGTCGTCTTGTCTCTTATGCGCATGTAAATTTTTTTCCGCCGAATTGTTTTACTACGCTTCAATAGGTTATAGATTATCCTTTAAAATCGTTATGCACACTAATCCGCAGCAAATTCGCAGCTTCTTCTTGGTGTGTGCTCTGGCTTGCACCAATTCCTTTGTTCAAAAAGAATTCCGCAATCATGGTATTGCAACTGGAGTGCCTTTTTGAGTTGAATACTGACAGTAGTGAATATTTCCGAGGACAGTAAGCTGGGCAACACGCCCTTGGACTCCGGGAAAATTGTCACCTGAAGTAGTTATTATCACTTTTTTCTGGAATTCCTAGCATTATGATGACCTTCGAAATATATGTGAACCGCTTATCTCTCGCGTACTGGTCCGGCTATGGTGTTTCGATGTTGCGATTTCCAGCCATTGGGGAATTTTGTACGCAATTTCGTACAGGGATAAAATATGTACCACGTCGTGCGTTGACTTGATAACTTGGCTGTTACTTGATGCTTGTGTGGAATTCTTCGGCGGAAAATTACTTCCCTTTTTTGAAGGCCCTAAACATGAAAGAATTAAGGCACCCAGTTATAAGCAAACACATATGAGCGAGACGTCCAGATTTCGGTTCCAGCTAACTACTGCAGTCCTGTATATCATATTTATATGGGTGCTAATGGCGGTACAGTAGTGATCATTGGGGGCACGACTGCACGTTTCTTTCGCGTCCGCCACGTCATCAAGACGCTCCCACTTCATCTGTTGCTGTGCAACGTCCTCGGCTGCGCCCGGTTTCTTGAGTCCAAAGAAAGGTTCTCGATGCAGTATCACGGTTGTGCAAAAAAAAAATCGCGCTCGCATGCTTAATGTAGCAGTGTCCACTAATCTTCCTCATGGTAACGATCATCGAGCAGCAATAAACTACGATAGACTATTGCGCCGAGAAAACAACCTTCACAAGACAACCTCTATCAGAGCTGTTCGCTCATTTCTCTGTCCCGCCGTCGAGCGCTTAATGATGATCATGATTCCATTGAATAAATAGGCAACTTGGTTAAAGGGCGTCATGTTAGGTGTGAGTTTACTCTACGTGAGGTTGGGTAAGGGACCCGTATTTCTAAGAAGTTCATCAGGCCGTGATGCAAGGGCACTGTACAATGGTAGTGTAAAGCTTGCGTACGTCTAACAATCGGTGGGCACCCAGGCATACCAGGAGCTAAATCCCGCGCACTCCACTACGAGAAATTTGCTTATACCGCTGGGCTGCCTCTGCGGTGTACAATGGCTTGACCGCAGACGCTTTAGTCTATCGTCGGCAATACGGAGACACTAAAAAGTTCTTTGATTTTCAGTACGCCCTCACAAGCTTCCAAAGAAAGTGTTTGCGTAAGTACTCCTTAAACGCTTCCAAGTTCGGTGAGACTCGCCGTTAACTGGTGTGTGCGTTTTTTAAGCAAGACAGCATTGTTTCAATTTTATAGTCGTAACCGGTTAGCGAACGTGTGCGAGTGTTTGCAATGCGTCACGGCTGACCGGTAAGCAGTTTTCTTGCACGTACTCTGGCCAGTAAATTGGTGCATATGGTAATGCAGCATTCCCGGTAATTGTGATCAGATGGTGTTTCCGCATGTCAATATATGCCTTCTTTATTGGGTCCTTTGTAGTGAGGCCAAGCCCTGTCCTCACGACAGGCATAGAGGGCACGATCCTTGCAGTAAGTTCTTCATTTTGGATGGTTTGGTAGCCATCACTTACACATGGCGCCATGATAGTTTGTCAATATACGCTGGAAAGACATACAAGCACAAGCGCAAGTATCAGTGTATTTAATCGGAGGCTGAACGTGGCAAAATATATCAAGGGTCCTCCGTCCTCAGCGCGCCCTTGGAAAATCAGCACCTATGGCGAGAACAGTGCATGCTTGCGGTGTCACTTTATTCAAAGCTACTCTGGGACTTTTCAGGTAAACCGTACTTCCCCCAAAAACCTCTTGTAGCAGAGACAACTGCCAGAACATCTTCACTTGCACCATGGATATCCTGACGCCACGTATTGAAAAATGTTAATTTCTAGCGACGCAGCAATTCTCTCGCACCCTAGTTGCAGGGGAAGCCCTCTATGCATTCAATGGCTGCGGGCGCACGCTGCACCACTGGCCCAGACTTTGAGCGTAATACTTTCATGGCAGGTGCTCAACGCTATGCCAACTTAGCTCCGCTCTCTGCAGTAGGACGTTGAAAACAAGGTAAAGAAAACCAGCGCTAACCACAGAGCTTGCCACCTTATTCCGGCGTTTCGCGTTTCGCGCTAATTGTGCGTCGCCGTGCAGTATTATGCAGTAGTATGCAGGCTGTAGTGCGGTCGAGGTAAGCGATTAGCGGTGTTACCTGACGGTGGAAAGGGTAACATAATCCTTCTTTTTCCAAGGGGTCTCTATATCTCTCTGTCGTTACTAGGGGCACACAAATGAAAGGTGGCTGGCGTATACTGTTTCGTGCCCTTGTGTTTTTGTAGGCTCGGGCTAAAAGGTACTCCGCCGTCGAGAAGTTATGTCTTCTGGACCAGGCGCTCCCGACGGGGAAGGAGGCCCTTCAAAGGTAGACGGAGAGATGTCTAAGCTGTCCTCTCGGAAGACACGCGGCCCCGGTGCACCAGTCGGCGTCGAACGAAAGAACGAATCTCCCCCGCCGCAAGGTATAGAGGAGACAGCCAAAACTGCATCGTCCATTAAAAGACCTCGCAGGTCGTCAGTGAGCACTACCGACAACCGCCGTCGACGCTCAGTAGCCGGCAGCTCCACCAGCCGCGTTAAGGGCGGAGCCATCAAAGTGGAAGCAACGGCGCCATCTTCAGATAATCCCGCTTCGAAGCCCGGAAAGGCAAGCGGCGCTGGTGGCCCTGAAGCCCTGTCTCGTAAAAGGACTCAACCATTGCAGCATGTCTCGTAAAAGGACTCAACCATTGCAGCAAGCTCGGGACAAAAGCTCAGCTCTGAAGCACTCGCGTCAAAAAACTGTCGGAATGCCCTCTGGCGTAGCTGGGGCTCTCTCCGGCGAACCGAAGAAGCAGGAGGACGTGATCGTCACGGTGGCCCCCATCAAACCTTCTAGCGCTCCTGGCATGACTTCTACCAAAAAAGGCGCGGCCGAGACTAGCGTGGCTAACCCGCAGAGCGCAGACGCCCCACCATGTGACGCAGCTCCCGCCGGCTTAGTATCGGATGCAGCGCCTGCCGGGGATCCGGCATCTCAAGCCAAGGGTTCCAAGGTGATACCAAGGAGAGGAACCTTACTGACCCCCAATTGGCTGGGTATGAAAAACTTCGATTTAGCCGACATGGTGAGCTGCCGATTTGAACATTTCATGCGGACGTGCCTTCCATAATCGGGGCATGTTAAGAATTGAACTGCATTTGGTTTTATATGGGAAGCATCCTAACGAAGCAGATGAAATTAGATGACGTCTCCCACTCACGCAAGCGCTAGCTTTATTTAGGTTCTGAGCAGGGCGCTTCATTTTAAACACATTGGAACAGGAGTTTTACTTGTACCGGAGGACATTCTCAATATAAATTTTGCTTTATTTTCGAAAAAGAAAGTGAAGAAAAACTTGGGGGCCTTCTTAGCAACGTAGGTAAAGAAGATAAAGAAGAAAAAGCCATAGCGGTTAGGCTGCCTGCTATGGTATCTATAACAACTGTCCAATTTATTGGCGATTTTCCCGCCAAAATAACTGTCAGACCATGTTCCATTGACCTTACATGGTATGCATGAGTTATCACTTTCAAGAATGTTCAGTGCCTTCAATTGGGTTATGAAATTTTACTAATTATGCTTGATAATCCAATAAGAACGGAAAACTGGGCGAATTGGTAGGGAATCATGTTTAACAGCGCAAAGAAACGAAGACAGATAACAAGAAGGCACGAGATGAGCGCAACTTCTGCGCTCGTGTCGTGCCTTCTTGTTCTCTGTCTTCGTTTCTTTGCGCGGTTAAACATGATTGCTAATCCACTTTATTCCACCCATGTATACCCACTAAACTGCCTGATTCCTTTTCGGGGGTGGCCATACCAAACATTTCTAGGTTCTTAGAAATTTTAGAGGTTGGACCAATTTCAAAGTTGTGGTTCCTGCCATTTTCAGCCTTGGCGATGCTTTATCATAGGTTCATTGATGGTGGCGAGGCTTCTGCGACTCAGATTGTTTATACCGAGCTCTCTTAAGACTCATGCTCAGCGCCAAGATGGGCGGGTGGCAATTGCATCGAATTTCGCAACGGTGGGCAGTTAGCTGACAATCCGGTGTGCAGGTTTACACCTGCCACACTGGGTCAGTTGTGATGACATCACAAGATCACGTGACTCTTTCGACCAATCAGAGAATTTCTTGACAAAGAAACCTGAATTTTCTTCTGAGACGTCAAGCAAATTTCGCTCGCATTTCAATTCTTTACCACCGGTGGAGCGTTCCACTACGATAATTTGCATGCCCTTCGACAAGGGCAAATCTCGTTGCCTTGAACCGCAAACGTCAAACGTAAAACTATACCTTTATGTATAACACAATGAAAGTAAAAATAACACATGTGTTTTAGGCCGAAGCAACCTAAATTAGGTTTGGCCCTGCACAAGGACTGTCTTGTACTCGTGTTTCACAATTACTCGAATGCGCGGAAGGATGCTTACCCAGACTTTAACCTTTTCATGCCATAACACAGCACTTCCAGGTCGAGTAATACAAAGCTTTTTTTCGTCTTCAGGTGAGAAGTCCTCGTGAGACCTTCGGGAGCAGCGCAGGCGTGTTCATGAAGGGGTTGCTCCCGAGCCTCGTTGTTATAGGCACCATGCTATTTGTCTTAGTCGCCCTCTTCTTCCTAATCCGCACGACGACACCGAAAGTAAAAGACGGCTTCTGCGTGACAGACGACTGCCTTTTCCATGCAAGCCTTCTCAAAGAGACTCGAGGGACGAAGTACGACCCCTGCAATGACTTCAGCGCCCATGTATGCTTCAACTGGTCACCGCCCAAACAAAGAGAAGACATTAGAGATTTTGACACGTCCGCGATGGTGGACATGGTCTACTCGTGGCTTCTGGACCTGAGCACAACTTTGCAGGAAGGATCCAAGGCGTTCCCCGTGGCCAACAAGGCACTGGCTATGCTGGAGTCTTGCATGAGCAACGCTTCAACATACGGAACAGACTTGAAGAATTTTCGGGAATTTCTTAACAATCTCAGTCTGCCTTGGCCGAATCCACCAAGACAAGATGTTGACGCGCTAGGCGTGCTCGTCAATCTGGCCTACAATTGGCAGGCTCCTTTCTGGTTCGAGGTGAGAGTGTCCTTGGTGCGGAAAGGTGCATTCAAAGGTAGGCGCAGCATTATTTTGGCGCCAACTCATCTGATCACCCTCTATCGCCAACAGCACCGCGCGGTCATAAGAGAGGGAAAAGACGCCTACTTCAAGTACTGGATGCACTTCTACGTAGCCCTCTTCGGCGACGCCAAATCAGCCAACAAGAAACGGGCGCTTCAGACGGCCGCAATCGAGGGCGACATTTTTGACACTATCTACGAGGCGTTACACATATCGCCTAAACACTCGGCCGTGTTCCTGATAGAAGACCTCGAAGTGTACACTGCCCACATAAATTCCCGCCGATGGTTGCAGCAGTTGCAGGGCGCTACCGCCTTGAATCCCAAACTGACTTCTCAAGACGTTGTTGTCACGACCAATGTACATTTCTTGAAAACAGTGGCCAACCTGTTCAATAGGTACACCAACGATGATATCTTGGATTTTCTGGGTTGGCAGTTCGCCCAGCACTACGCGCCGGTGTCTGACAGCGGCCTTCTGGTGGCACGTTACGGCGACCGCAGGACAGCAAGAAGCTTGCGACCCGCATTCTGTGGATTCCACATCGAGGTGCCTTACAGGGTGCTCCTGCTATCCTTGCGCTTTGCCTCGCGGCTGACGCAGAGCGACAAGGAACTGGTCGACGCCGGCTTCGACCGCCTTGTGTCGACGGCTGTGTACTTGGTCAACGATTCCACCTGGTTGGACTCGGAGAGCAGAGCCTTGGCCACTGACAAGATTCGCGCTGCCAGTTTGCGGCTGTGGCCTCCCGCCAAATTTTTCAATCATACAAACCTGGAGGAGTTATTTCAAGTATTTCCGGAAAAGCAACCGTCCTTTGGCCAATACTTCATAAAATCGCGCCAGAGCTTTCGAACGATCTGTAGAAAGCCGGAGTTCGAAACAATCCTTGAGATGCCGGAGAACTTTGGCCTGCCTTATTTCGAGTACGATTACGTAGACAACGCCGTAGGTGTCGCCATCGGTGCGCTGAACCGCCCATTATTTTACAGCAAAGGCACTCTGGCCATGTTCTATGGCGGGTTTGGCTTTTCGGTCGCCTTAGAATTGGTCAAGGCGCTCGACCAGGAGGGACTCCAATGGCACCCCGACGGGCGGCTGGTCGACTCATTCCTCAGCGCGCGCTCGCGTTCTGCTTTCGAGGATAAAAATAGGTGTTTTAACAGAAGCGAGTTACGCCGTGGCAAGAGCGTATTTCCTGAAATACCGGCGCTTCAAATAGCTTACTCCGCTTTCCTGGACGCAGCAAGTGAAGCCGGGAACACAACGCAGATAAGTGCCGAGCTTAACGAAGAGAAGGTGTTTTTTATGACCATCTGCCACATGACGTGCACCCGGCAGGACGTCAAAAACCCCTTCTCGATTGACTGCAACAAACTTGTGCGCCACTCTACGCCTTTTGCCAAGGCATTCCACTGCCCGGAAGGCTCAAGGATGAACCCGAAAAATAAGTGCAGCTTTTTCGACTGATATGCGAATTTTGTCATGTTAGAATTTTTGAAGCTTCGCGACGTCAGTGGGGGTTAGAATTTCATTGCATGCCAAAACATCGACTAATGTGTTCACGCACTGTTTTTATTCCAGTGTTTGGCATCTTGTGCAAACCATCAGCGAGCGGTGAGAGCTTTGGAGAACTGTGGTGATTTTCATCTCTTTTTTTTTGTTTTCACGCATCTTCTTGTGATTTGCTCTCATAAGCATTTTCAGATTTTACGATAGGTTTTCTCTCCGGTATCAAATGACGACCTGGATGATTTTGGAGTAGTCATAACCAAAGTTGGACTCATAAATTTGAAATGTCCCTCTTAGGAAAGGGAACCGAGGTGGTTACGAAGGTTGCATACGTGGCCTTATTTCGTCATGAAACGGGGACAATTCTCAAAATCTTAGTTGTATTTTGCCCATACAGTTATTGCGGCCAAGGCCACAAAACGAGGCACAATTTTTATGAATACAACTTTGGATTTGCAAGAGAGCAGACTATTACGCTGAGATTTCACTGCAGCTAGGAAATGGTAGCGGCTCCTTTGCGAGTCGTTGTTTTCACAGTATATCACTTCAACTCAACCGCATTTCTAATTGCCGTAGATTGCTTGTCTGCTTTGGCACTCTATAGTCATCCGATTGCATTATCGGTGCATCTAACTGTGGATTGCAGTGATGACCGTCATGTGTTTCGCGTGATTTTTGGGCTCCAAATTTTTCTTTTGCCACGGAAAGTAGGACATATATAAAATAATTCACAATAAGTGCCATTGTAGTTCTTATTAAAATCGTTCTCTTTTAACGCATGGTTGTATTTGCTCTTGGCTCCTACTTTGTGGACAATAATGGTTTTTGTTGCTGCAGCAAAAGAAACAGCAGCAGTGAAACGCATGCAACAAAATGAACACTAATCAAAGTACTGGACTGTGTTTCTTCCAACTAATTGTCATCTGCCTGCAGAATCTCTGTGGGGCCTCTTTGTAGCTAACGTTTCTGCTCCTTAGTACGGCTTCTGTGTTGAAGCTGTAGATGAAATTTTATTAACAGAGGGAAGAGGCGGAGACCTCACCGAAACGACAATCTAATTGTCACACTTTCCGATATTTTAGTACGGCTGACTTGCTCTGCCTTTTTCGCGCATTTACAATTCCTGATTTTCGAAGCCACAGCCACGATCCAACATTTTGTGAGCGGTATAACATACAAGGAAACCTCGCGTATAAGTACACAGGCCCAGTTGTTCGTAATTACCCTCGCTTGCTACTCTACTGAATTGTAAGTACCACGTCACCACGGTATTATTTGGGCACAACATTTAAGATGTCGAAATTCAGTATTCTAAAGAATGGCACGGGATTGTTTAGACCTGGGTTTCTTGCATGCATTCTCTGTTTTGCCAGTTTGACGTGCTGTTCTCCGTACAAATAATATTTCTACCATTCCCTCCATTTGGTTTAAAGGAGACACTGAGGGAAAATTGAACTTTGCTAGCTTTGATCTGTTTTTGTTCTATCGGCAAAGCGTATAATTTCAGTGTGAATGGAGCGTTTATAATCTGGAAAGTTAAAGTTGTCTTAGCCGCATTCCATTTTTTTTCTTGAGTGAAGTAAATCATTTCATGTTCAAGGACGAGAGACAGATACAGACAGGGACGGGCGACTCCTCCTCGCTTACGTCTCTTGCCATTGTGAGTGGTGAAACTCCCCCACACGGCGCACACGGCGAAGAAACTGCGGAGGGGAGTAGTAAAAGCTTTTGCTTTTAAAACCCTCAATCGGTGGCATAATTTTTTAAAGCGAAAGCTTTACTACTCCCACCTGTAGCTTCTTCACCGTGTGCGCTGTGTGCGCGAGACTAGCCATGAACTGAAAGTAACCACGTGACAGCTATGACGTCACTCAGCCGGCGCCGCCGCCGAAACCGAGCGCTTGCGTCTGTTTCGATAGCCCGTCGGCGTTCATTGTGTTCAATGGCGTTGGCGTTGACAATGCTCTAGACTCCGATGACTTTGACGAATGGAGGGGCGCATAACTGTCTCTCTGGAGCAGTGGACACCTCAGTCGCGCTTTGAGGTACGTGACGATGGTTAGAGAGCTATGGGGACTGCAGGCCTTAGCGCTGACAACTTTGTGGTAAACACGTGGCACTGCAGCATCAGGCCGCAGCGTTCATTGGGTAACCAACTTCTCGCGATCAAGAACAAATTTAACTGCCAACTCCCAGGGTGACAGGTTGGGCGCGCTGCCTATCTAGTGAGCGGAAGGCACCCAACATTACACACGCCAAGCTGCGTCTAATTGTCTGATACACCAAAGCTGTCGCTCTTTAACCAGGTTCAGCAGCAATTGAACCGTAGCTGAATTTTTTCTTGGTGTACATGCACTGCCGCACAGAAAACAGGAATAGAGCGACCTGACCCGTTCAAATGAACATTGGATACCGAAGAAATTTCTCCCCTATAGGCAGCAGGCACCAGTAGCAAAATGGCGCTTGGCACTAAAGTAATGATTTCCAGGATAAAGTTTTCATTGCGTTGGTAGATAGCCAATAAATATAGCGAAACTTACAATTAAAGGCAGATGGATATTTGGAGTTTTACCGTCCGAAGACATGGTTGTATAGATGATTGTTACAAGTGAGTTTTATTTGGAAAGCTCAAAGCGTACCGCAAAATGCTCTACGGTGGAGAAATGTCATTCAGGGTTTCTCATACAGATTACACTTCTTCAATGTTGTTAGACTTATATGTGTGATCAATGTATAATATTGTACGAGTAACTGAAATTTCTACGTAATTTGAATGATAACTGTATGATAACTTTACACGCTTGCATGAGAAACCATATGAGGTTACTGCATCATACAGGTTCTTTCACTAGGGAATGCATATACAACCAGCAGAGCGGTTATGTGATTCAAGTTTAGTAACACGTGAAATGACACCTACCAACGAATGCGAAACCTTATAAACACATGGTTCCCAAAAGATATTAGCAAACAATGACTGTAGGCCTCACTTCAGCAGCGTAACGTATAAGCAGAAGCCGATAGTTGACAACGTTGACACAAAACTTGTCATTTCATACCGGCACAAGACACACTCAAATTTCTGGAGGTCAGCGTGCTTAGTTTTCATAAAGCATTATATTCCTTTTGTACTGTGCACTGAATAATTCTGTTGGTCGCATCCTTTTCATCTGCGAAAAAATGCTTCATGACTCAAACGGGCTAGTTTCTTATTTGTTTATTCATTTATTTATTTATTTTTTTATTTATTTATGAATCCTTCAATCCCAACTGAGATTTTAGCTGGGTGGTGGTCATTACGACACACATTTCCTAGGCAACAACGGTGAAATATACCAAGCGTAAAAACTTGAACACAAAGCATCAAATGAAACAGAATAAATTCATGGCAAATAAAACATGCAATGGTTAAACAGGAGGTCACAGATCATGGCGGGAACAAAAAAGATTTAGAGAGGGAAGCAAGAGTGTATTATTATCTAGCTTATTCTATTCAGTAATTGTACTAGGAAAGAAGGATTATTTACAGCAGTTATTGCGAGTAGAGTAAGGACATATTGTTAGGGCGTGCCTGTGTCGTGCAGCGCATCCCGTAGGAAAGGAAATTATATGTGAAATGCCTTCCTTTGTAATCACATTTGATTAACTGATATAAATATTTTTGGCGCGAAGCTCTGTTTCTGTCGGTTAGAGTTGGAAGTTTAGCCTTATTTAAAAGTGCTGCGATTGAAGTCGCCCAACGCTGTTATAGATGAAGCGAATTGCTTTTTTAGATGTTCAATCTAACATGTTTTTGAGTATAGGGGTGCCAGATAATAGCCGAATATTTTATTGCAGTAAGTACTATTGATGTATAGGCAAGAAGCGGAACAGCCGGTGTGGGCAGTTTTAACGCTCGCCTCAGAAAGAAAACGTTTTGATTAGTAGAGCTAGTTACATAATTAATATGCTTCGCCCAGCTTAGATCTTTGAAAATCGATACACCAAGATAATTAGTGTTCAGATTCCGATAAGAAAGCATTAACAGTTGAGTACGTAAAATTTAGAGAGTTCTTTTTGCGAGTAATTTGAATAAATTCAGTTTTTTGCAAAATTGACCTCGATTTGCCAGTCTTCACACCATGAAACTATTTTTTGGAACGCCTCATCCAACCTGTATCTGATCTCAGTATTATTGACTTCAAAATAAATGACGCAATCGTCTGCGTACAGCTTAACCTTAACCTCAATGTTATTTACAATGACGTTCAGGAATATCAATAATAAAAGGGGACCAATAATGGAGCCTTGCGGAACGCCAGAATCAACTGAAAGCTTAGTGGAACTACGATCTTTGAAAGAAACGTACTGTTGCCTGTTCGAAACATAGGCTGATATCCTATCTACAAGCTGCGTATATTTTATTATTATATCTAGCTTAAAAACAAACTTTTGTACGAAACTTTATCGATTGCTTTTGCGTAGTCTACAAGAATTGCGTCCATTTGTTAACCTGAGCTAACTGAAGCTGCGAAATCATGTACGGCAATTTTTAGGCGTGCGCATGCGGAGAAACCTTTTTTTGAAACTGTACTGTGCACTCGATAAAATATGAAAAGTGTCAAGAAATTTCCAGATATATTTGTGTATTATAAGCTTAAGAAACTTACATGATGTTGAAGTTAAGAAAATGGGACGATAGTTTACAATGTGCGCTCTGTTACTTCTCTTAAGAAGAGGCATGATTTTAGCTTTTCTCCATATATATATATATATATATATATATATATATATATATATATATATATATATATATATATGTGTGTGTGTGTGTGTGTGTGTGTGTGTGTGTGTGTGTGTGTGTGTGTGTGTGTGTGTGTGTGTGTGTGTGTGTGTGTGTGTGTGTGTGTGTGTGTGTGTGTGTGTGTGTGTGTGTGTGTGTGTGTACATATACATATATATATTGTGAAACCTAAAGAGCATAACGTTTCAGTAATAAATCAGGAATGCCGTCACCCCCGGGTGAATTTTTTGATATCTACTTTGAGAAGTAAGTTTAGTATAACTTGTTCAGTGATGAGAATGCCTTGTATCGGAGGATACCACGCATGGAAATTTGATAGACTGCCATTGTCTGTTGTGAGCATTGATTTGAAATGGTAGTTAAAAGCACTCGAGACTTCACTGCTATCTTCACATTCAGCATCATTAACTTGAAGCACTTGATTCATTCGACATGAGGGTGTAATCAACCTCCAGAATTTCTCGGGGGGCCGTTATCTAAAGTTCACAAGTTTTTCACCATAGTATTGTTGCTCGTCAGCACCAACTTGTTTCCTTAGCTGACCGGAAACCCTATGAATTTTTTCTAGCAAAGTACGTAGATCTTTAGCAGCACGTTTTTTGTTTCCTCAGCGCTTAATTTGTCGTTTTAGCTGCAAGTACCCTCGAGAAATGCAGTGGTTTCGATGTTTCTGTTTTACTATTCGAGAAACATAGCGGTCAATGCAGTTATTTATAAGATACTTAAATCGTTACCACAAAACATGAGTATTATCAGTGCTGTTAGAAAAAGAATCAAACATGAAAAACAACATATCTAAAACCGACACATCGTCTTCTCGCGAAAAATTTGCTACGGAGATTGGCACAAGCTGCCTATGTAACGATACATCGTAAAGCGTTAATAGAAGAGCTTGGTGATCCGAAATTCGAGGGGGAACTTCGCAGTTGCTATATGCAGTAATTGATCCACTTTTCCCGAACAGATCTAATATTGATCTAGAGTTAGCAGTAATTCTCGTGAAGTTTTTAACTACTTCAAGTAGATCAAACTGAAATGCTGTTTCTATCATTTTTTCGCCACACCTATCGCCGGTAACATTGAGCGGTAAAGAAAGCCAATCAACGTGCGGTAAATTAAAATCTCCAATCAGGATAAATCAATCACCGAACATTACATTCTCAGTCAGATAGTGTTTAATGGCATCAAGGACTTCATGAGAAGAGTTAGGTGGCCGACAAATAGCTTCTATTAGACACCTAATATTATCATGATATACATTGCAAAATATACCCTCCACAATTGGTATTTCAGGCATTCTTATCATTGGTTTGGAGGTTTTTAAATGGACACCTACACAGCACCCTTTGTTACTACGATCTTTCCTTTGAATATAGTAACTATGCGCACAAATTCGCTGTCTTAAACTGTGTTGCTTAACCATGTCTCTGTTAGTATAACAACTTCTTGAGTACAAAAATGCAGCTAGGCTGCGGGAGGAATGCGAAGTTCCTCCATACGCGCAGGGATGTGAAAGAATATGTTCTGTCTCAGTTTAGTAACCTGACATCTGAAGTACTGGGGCCGTATTCCGAGTTTGTGTCATAATAAATAGCGTCATAATCTGCCGCAGTGGCGACACCTGTTTGGTAAAAAACCAGAACCGGATGTCTGTTCGGTTGCGACTGTGAGCGGATTCAGGATGTCACTGCGTTGCGGTTGCCGCAGCGAAACGTTCAGCGGCGCTTTTGCTCTTTACCGAGAAAGAGAATGCGACTAGTGCGACAGAAGAAACATTCAGCAACAAGTTTTGTTGCGTATTGGATTCCACTTCAATGGAATAATATCAAAGCTGCTTTGTTTACCCATCTGACTTCAGCAAATACAAATAAAATAGTTCAGGCACTCTTTTCTGCACCGTAAAGGCCGGAGTTGTACTTAAAGAAGAAAATATTGTACACAACTACGCATGGCTTTTCAGTGACAGATGGCGGCGCCTACAGCCGCCAATCGCCGATGGTAAATAAAAGACAGCTTGCTTGTTCCCACAACACGGCGTTTTACATTTATCTTGAGGAGAAGGGAACGGAGAGGAAAATTTGCAGCATGCACTAACTCGCTGCACAATGAGCGCTTCGTGCCGGGCTGAACCACGGCGCCGTGTCAACTTTCCGTCTGCAACATCGCTGAATGTAAATTGGTGCGCTGGTCGGACGGTTGTGCAGACGGTTATTTACGCTTTTTAATTCATTTTATGTAGGCACTGCAAATAAATGAAAGCGATGTGCTAAAAAAGTCTTGTTACTGTGTTTCTCTTGATATTTGCGTTGGGTGAGTTCGCAAACGAAGTTTTCATAGGTGCGCCATGGTACGAAGCGCACGCATACCCATTGACGCCTTAAAACTAACTTGACAGCTAACTCGTGAACTCACTGATCCAGAGCCACACCACCGCGGCTCTCGAGAACCGTAAGGGACAGCAAAAACTACCTCTGTCATGTGAAACGCTTCGGTGTTGCAGCGCGTCGCTGGCTACTAAACATCCGTGCACGTGAGTGGTTTCACGCTTGGAGACATTACACACGATCATGACGGAGGACGCTTCATCAGCTACTAGAAAGCTCTAGAATAAGAAATGCAAGTTTGCGTGCACTAAACGCCAGTATTTTGCTGGTCATTCTGCTTTATGTTACATCACTGAACATACGCAGACGAGATAACTCAGTGATAGTGGCGCCATCCAGTTTGAATGAAGACCACAATTTCTGCAACAAACCGGTACTCGTTAGGCCTAGGAGCTACTGAATCGTTGAACGAAATAAAAAAACAGGCCGAATTTTTCTCTATCCAATTTGTTATAGGCAAGACAAGACGAATGGAAAGCCCCGTACCCAGTTTATAGCCTGTTCACGGGCCGAAAAACGCAGTAACATCGACGAGTTCACTTCGAAGCGAGACGCTCCACTTCTGAGCGCGCCGCCATGTTGGCTGTCGAGCATCTGCTGCGAACGCTATGTGTTTGACGTCACCGTCCAGTTTCTTCGACTCTTTTCGCTGCATCCGAACCAGCACATGCGCTTCCGGTTTTTTGACCAACCAGGTATGGCCGCAGCGGCAGATTATGACGCTTTTTAATACGACACAAGCTCGGAATAAGGCACCGGTAATGCTTATACTGTCGGACAAAGTAAGAGTGGCAACAAAAATATATAGTTAGACCATCAGTAATAGCTTAAAGCTTTTTTTTGGTGTTTGAACGTGTTGACTACTTTTGACTTGTATACACCTCTCTCTCACTCAGATTTCTAGTCTCCCTCTTTCCTTCAACTGCTGTATTTGCCCCTATGGTAGAATTCTTTATCATCTCTTGGGCGAGTCCGTTCGGAAGATGTACATTTCGAAAGGTCACCTTTCAGGTACCACCAAAAGTAGTTGGGAACTGCGGATAATTTCGACCACCGGTGATCCCTTACGCGCACTGACCTCGCACAGCACACGGGCACCTAGCAATTCCCTACCATCGAAATGCGATCGCCGTGGTTGGGATCGAACACGCGTCTTACGGAACAGCAGAGAAGCACCTTAACCACGCAGCCACAGCGGCGGCTGTAGATATGGAATCTGTTTGCTAATCAAGTAGAAGAGGGAATGCTGCCTTAAAGCTCAAGATCAATGAATTTGAGTGCCATCTCACGCCAGGTAGACAAAAACAGGACGAGGCGACGTCTGCTCTGGTGCTATAATGTCATATACCTAGCTTTATCTTTATATTGTTCAAAAGTGAGGGTGGTAAGAGGGACGGTACATTGCAAACAGACGTCGTATTCTCGCTTTTGCACTCTCTTAGACGCACTGATGTTCGCTGCTGAGAAGCATGAACACCAGTCCTTAGCCTAGTTTAATATTTATTTATTGCTTTATTTTTACATACTGTAGCCTCCATTGGCGCAATTGCACACACACACACACACACACACACACACACACACACACACACACACACACACACACACACACACACACACACACACACACACACACACACACACACACACACACACACACACACACACACACACACACACACACACACACACACACACACACACACACACACACACACACACACACACACACACACACACACACACACACACACACACACACACACACACACACACACACACACACACACACACACACACACACACACACACACACACACACACACACACACACACACACACACACACACACACACACACACACACACACACACACACACACACACACACACACACACACACACACACACACACACACACACACACACACACACACACACACACACACACACACACACACACACACACACACACACACACACACACACACACACACACACCACACACACACACACACACACACACACACACACACACACACACACACACACACACACACACACACACACACACACACACACACACACACACACACACACACACACACACACACACACACACACACACACACACACACACACACACACACACACACACACACACACACACACACACACACACACACACACACACACACACACACACACACACACACACACACACACACACACACACACACACACACACACACACACACACACACACACACACACACACACACACACACACACACACACACACACACACACACACACACACACACACACACACACACACACACACACACACACACACACACACACACACACACACACACACACACACACACACACACACACACACACACACACACACACACACACACACACACACACACACACACACACACACACACACACACACACACACACACACACACACACACACACACACACACACACACACACACACACACACACACACACACACACACACACACACACACACACACACACACACACACACACACACACACACACACACACACACACACACACACACACACACACACACACACACACACACACACACACACACACACACACACACACACACACACACACACACACACACACACACACACACACACACACACACACACACACACACACACACACACACACACACACACACACACACACACACACACACACACACACACACACACACACACACACACACACACACACACACACACACACACACACACACACACACACACACACACACACACACACACACACACACACACACACACACAAAGATTACACCTAAAATGTATGAATACAAAGCGGAAGTCATCCGCATAGAGGCGTATTTGTGATGTGATATGGCAAGTCACTGATTTATATTATGAATAATAAAGGGCTAAGCACTGGTCCTTGAGGAACGCCAGATAATACATCGAAATGACAGGAATTAGTAGAAATATAGGAAACAAAAAGTCAGGGGTGGGAAAGAAGACCAGCAATCTAACCAACCAAACATTTTCTTAAAATGGCATTAGTTTGCACAGGAGATTAGACTGTACCACAGTGTCAAAACCTTTAGAGAAATATATAAATATGGCATCCTCCTGAGCTGCAACATCGAGGGTGGAGGAAAGGTTGCTTACAAATTCAATTAGTTGTGTTACGGTGTTGAAACGTTGTCTAAATTCACGCTGAAAATTTCAGAGTACATTGCTAGAGTCCAGAGATTCTACATTACGCTCGTGGATTATGTGTTCCAATATTTTACGCAAATACGATGTTAATGAGATTGGCCTGTAGTCAGATAGAAGCATTTTGTTACCGTATTTGAACAATGGAAGCACCTCCACTATCTTCAAGGATGATGGTACCGCACCAGAAGTTAGGGACTCATGGAAGGTGACGGTTAGATATCGAGCAGTATATAATGAATAGCGAAAAAGAAATGAGTTTGGTATACCGTCAGGCCCAGTAAGTTTTTGTGTCCAATTTCAGTATCTGTTTAAGCACACCCTCTTCACTAATTATGATATCACCAGTTGAGTTTGACACGTCAGGAGGATCAAAGGCTGGAACACACAATGGAAGGAGGCATTGAAGGCGTTAGATGTTTTATCAGATGATAAGTGGCAAAGTTACGTAGGTATACTGAAAGACGAAGATGCCGACTGTTTTGGTAAATCTGATTGTCAAAATTTACGGGCTTCGCTCTCATGAAGCCAACCAAGCTAGCAGTTGAAAAAGTGATCTTTTGCTAGAATAATAATTGATCGAGTTCATCCTTTGCTGTTTTGAACCTGACAGTATTGAGAGGATCGTTTAAGTGTTGTGTGCGCTTCAGGTGGCGGACAGGGCGTGATGCATGCAGAATGTCACGAGACATCCAAGAGGCCTTCGGATTTTTTTCTTGTTTTGAAAAGAAAAAAGTGCTGTACGCAGTTTTTAGCGATGTTTTCAAAGTAGCAGACTAAAATGTTGATGTCACACCTTATGCTAGCAACGTCGTTGGCACTATTCTAGTTAGGAACTGTACTGAAAGTGTAAAGTCGTACAGAAACGGAACAGTTTAACAAGGCACTACCGCCTTTTTGTCTAAAGTTCCCTTGACGAAGTCACATTCGCAACTTGTTCCACAAAAATTTGATCCTAAAACAATCAAGTCAGGAAGCGAATCATCCCTTGTAGCTTCGTCAACTACTTGTTTAAGGCCGAAGAACAAGGACAGGTTTATCAGCTCACAGCAGATACTGGGTTCCCGAGCAGAAAAGAAAGTGTCGGCCAATGGATGCCTGGAGCCTTCAAATCACCCATCAAATTAAATTTGGACAAGTTGAACTCTTGTGTGTTTAAATATTTATTTAGGCTGTGCAATATTTGGACAGAAGAACCAGGAGGGCGGTAAAGAATACCAAATACAATGCACTGCTTCCTTAGGAACAGTTTGTACCGAACTTTAAGAAGAAAAATCAGCGACGACAATAATCTAAGAACAATTGTTTGGAAAGCCATGGTTGATAGATCAGAATGTGCGGCATGTCTTGGATGAAAATATACACACATAATTAAAACATTTCGGCGAATCGTCGGATGCGCATGCGAGTTAATTGGGGGAAGAATCCCGGCGCGAAAAAGAAGAGAGGTGTTGACAAGAAGGCATTTATTGTGTAGGAGGAGGAGCTGTGTTAGGGCCAGTGAGAGGCAACCGGAGTCAAAAAGCTGGCGACGTCTCAAGCGCACAGCATGTGCAAGGCGCGCCCTTTTCAGCAACACACACCCGGCTGTTTTGGCGAGAATGGGCCTTATCTACCTAATGCGCTGTATTTCCTTGCCTTCCTCTCGCACAGCGTTCTCTGGACATTAAGGTCGAGTGCCGACGCGGAATTGGCAGTGGCCGCCCTCGCGTTTCCGTAATGGTGTGCTCTTGTGCCAAGCCCGTGGTCTATCTGTTTTTATTATTTTACTTGATAGTATTCTGCAAGCCCCCTATTTCCTAGAACTTTAAGGGTGGTTCCCTGGCGATTGAAGGAATGAACGACTTCGCCGCTGTTAGCTGTCTTCTCGATGAGTTGATCTGATGAGGAAAGAGAATGTTTGCTTTGTAACCCTCTTTGTCATTTTAATCCTTTAACGGGCCTCGGGAAGTACACGTGCCACTAGTCGCATTTTGCGAGCACGTGAAAAACATTTTCTTCACCGCAGGTGCGTTTTTCTGTCTCACGTCATCCATGTAAAACATAAAAAATTAGTTGATACTTTTTGTGTACAAAAAAGAAAATTACTGGTCCCGAAATTTTTCTGCCCACTGATCTGCAATTATGAACAGTGTCCAGCAAAGGTTTTTGTTGACCTGGGGTATCAAAGGATGCGCAAAATATTTCAAACCCTTTCTAAGCATGGTAAAAGCGTGATTTCAAAATAAATGCATAGCAAAATTGTATTCCTGTGACTTTTAAGATTTTTCACGCGGTCGTGAACACACTGAAAGGGCAGGTGCGGCACTGCATGTCAGGTCTGTGTCGCCATGCTTGGATCATTTGCCTCCTGCCTGCGGTGATCTCGTGTAGAGCGGAGCACAAGGACCCACATTGGAATCTGGGACGTCATCCGCAGATTAAAAGTCCGGTACCATGGAGGGGCGGAAAGACATCATTCACTTCCTTTCTCTTTGGCTCGACTCTGGCAAGGGAAAAGCTGCAACTCTTCTCTGCAAGTAAAAGGCTCTTCAAAGGATACTTAATTTCATGCGAAAGCACTATTAGCCTATGTCGGCAGATTAAGTGTCCACACAAAATGTGGATGCAAAACGTGTCGCACGATATGACATCATAAGCTAGTGCACAGTACACATCATTGAACGTGTATGACAGACAGACAGACAGACAGACAGACAGACAGACAGACAGACAGACAGACAGACAGACAGACAGACGGACGGACGGACGGACGGACGGACGGACGGACGGACGGACGGACAGACGGACGGACGGACGGACGGACAGACGGACAGACAGACAGACAGAAAAACTTTATTTGGAAAGTGAGTTTTAGACCCTGCTGTGTCCCTGGGCCACTGCGCGGTCCCGCCTGCATCAAGTAGGTCATGTCGGGACATGACGTCGCCACGCCGAGTCACCGCAGGAAGCTGCGATGTCGGGTCTGCAGACCTGATCAGGACCACCCAGTCCTCTCAACTCGAGTTGGCGTGCTGTCCTTGCGGGGGAGGGTCACCAGGGCAGCCGAAACGGATGTGGGTGAGTGAGGCGTGAGGGTCACCGCATATGGAGCATGCAGGGGATGTGCCACAATAGTGGGATAAGAGCTGAGTGGAGGACAGAGAGCGAGTCTGGAGTCGTCTGAAGAGGATATGTTGGGAGTGCGTAAGAGAGGAGTAGGGAGGGGGATAAGTCCGAGGGTCCAAGCGGGGTATATGCGTGAGCTCCGCATTGGTGTGCGCCCGCTCCCTCGAGAATCCTGGATCGAGACTGTCCTGAGCCCGGAAAATCAAACCTCGGGCCAATTTATCGGCAGTCCCGTTTCCAGGGTTCCCAGAGAGAGCCGGCACCCACTAAAGCTATACCCTGGGCGGTAAATGTTGGGTAGGGGTGTTCAACAATTGCCAGGCAGGGGTGTGATTCCTGCCCCTGGCAAAGTTGGACGAGCCGTTTTGGAGTCGCTGAAGATGTATTGGGCATCCTTATGTGCAAGGGCAAGAGCGATGGTGGTCTCCTCTGCCTCCTCGGGCGTAGAGCCCAAGGGAAGACGGTGACTTAGGGATTGGGGTAGGGTTTGATTGTAGGCAACTGCTACCGCTTCATGCGCTGTACATGGGGCGTCTACCCAAACGGCATCGTGGGCTTGCCCATAATACTTGTGGAGGGCATTAGCGCGAGCTACGCGGCGAGGAATATGATATTGGTGATGGACGTTTTGAAAAAGGGGTTTCACAACGAGAGGTGAATGGATGTGTCTAGGGATAGCTATAATGGTTTACTAGTTTGCCGGTGTATTGATGCGAAGGGAGGAGAGTATATGGCGGGCAGCGGCGCTCGTGCCAAGTCTAAGGTACTGTGCCCGAAGATGCGCGTCAACTAGTTCCTGAATGGTGTTATGCGTGCCTAATGCAGGAAGTTTGGCTCTGCTAGTGCTACGAGGTAGGTTTTGGGCTGCCTTACTCGCAAGGCGGGCCATGGTGTTCACGCGTTCGGTTTCCGTGCGTTTCAATTTGAGACATGGGGATTTGGGTTTGCATGTAGAATGTGGCTAAGCATAAAATTAGTATATAAATCTTGTTTCAGATCATTGTCATTTTCATGTGAGTCATTGTCTGAGGAAGGTAATGAGTTGTGGTCATCTAAGATATGAGTCACGGTCGTAAGTCATGGACACAAAATGGTCACAAAAATGCTGTCGTTGGTCACAAAATGAGTCAATGTACTGAGTCATGGGTCACAAAATTAATCACAAAAAGCGAAAAGTTATCGGTCATAAAATGAATCACAAAATGACCTGAGTCGTGGGTCACAAAATGGGTCACAAAAAGTTCCGAATCATAAATCACACAATGGGTAACAAACATTTTTCGCCGAGTTGATTGTCCACCGAGATGTCAAGATCTGAGAGCTACTGCGCCCTTTACTTGTCTCAAAAACGTTTCCTTTCCTCAAAAAACACGCTTTCGAATCCCTCCACGGGACCAGACTTAAGTGCCCTCAGAATTCTCTCTTAGTCTACAGTAAGCGTTCTCAGCTAGTCTGCATTGCATTTTTCCACAAATACAACAAATACTTTTGCAAGGAGGGAGAAAGATTCCAACCATTACTTTCTGAGGCCAGATTACGTAGCTGTCAATTAGGAAAATTCTCAAAAACTTTTCACAAAGATGTCTGTAAGCCACGCTCACTTTGGTCGGTCGTGGCCGGCGTCCATATTGCTTTTTTGCGTCATGGGTAGCTGCAGATGACGTCACGGATGTGGCAGAAGTGATGACGTTGCAGTGATAGCGTTATGCAGCCGCTATTTGACAGTTTTATCAGTTTTGAGGCTGTCAATTTGACCGTTACCTTTGTGACAGAAAATGGCGGCGGTATATACCGCGATACGAGTGAGGCGGCTGCGCTGGCGCGAGCAACGGCGAAGGAGGGCGCATGAAGACGCGTTTGATTGTTTGATTTGCCAGACAGGTTGTTTCGAAGCCTTTTTCGACTGGAGAAGCAGACGGTGGAGTGGCTATGTGACGAATTCGCCGGTGAACTGGGAGGTTTGCGTGCGGGTGCGCCGTCGGTGCGGTGGCAGGCGCTGTGTGCACTGCGGTTATTTCCCAAGGGCGGCTTTCAGGCTGCAGTTGGTAGCGAGGCGCACGTCGGCATCGCACAACCGACGATGGGAAAATGCATGCAGCGTCTGGCGCAGGATATTGTAAAGTTGGCGCGCAGAAGGGGTGGGTGCCGTCGTCACCTCTGCGACACACAGCTACATATAAATAAGACACACTTATGCTGGCAAAGCACTTTATTTTCCCAGAAAATGGCACTTCGTGGTCGTCTTCTGTTTCCCAAGGGGTATGAAACAAACAACACTCGTAACATACTGCAACACCTCACCTTTTGGCATTTTTGTCATCGATTGAAGGATCCGAGCAACACAGACTTCAGCATGTTGTCTTCGTCGATATCGTTCCATGCGCTCCTTGCAAGTTCGCTTCGCAGGCACGTAGCCTTCACTGAATTCGTTGAAATTTTTCTGCGCACTTAGGTCAACCGCACAGTAGCTCGATTCTAGACGCAGCGCAAAAAAAAAAAAAACACGGCGTGAAACAGCTGCTATCGTGCAAAACGGCCTTTTTACTGCCGTCAGCACACCCCCGCGGGACCGAAAGTTACCCACCAGTCAATTTAATAGCACAACTTCGAAAGCTTTTTGTGTTGCTTAATATTTTCATACTTCCAACGCAATGTTTTGGCAAAATAAAATATTAGTTATTTTCACTGTTGCTCGTTTCTTATCTCTTTTTACAAAAAATTAAGCAGACGGTCTCTCGAATGCTCTCGGGGCGCCGTCCTGCTGTAATTGGCTGATTTCTCGCTGCGTCACGTGATGACGTCTCATTGTGTCGTCATTTAGACGTCACTGTCAATAACTTGTGACAGAATTTGTCACAGTTGCCTAATCTAGCCCGTGGACTTTATAAATATGGGCATTTGTGACAATATCGTGTGGAAAAGTCTCGTAAGTAGTTCCCCAGATCTAAGAACAAAACATTCGCCCATGAAAGCGTTAAGGAAAAGAAGAATGAGGGAAGTGACACAAACTAGCTTGCTTAACATTGCACGAAACACGGAGAATCCAGATGTGATCATCATCATCAGCCTGACTACACCCACTGGAGGGCAAAGGCCTCTCCCAAGTCTCTCCAATTCACCCTGTCATTTGCCAGCTGCGTCTAGCCTATGAAAGCAACCTTCCTAATTTCATCGCCCACATAGCCTTCTGCCGCCCCCTGCTACGCTTGCCTTCTCATGCAAACCATTCCGTTACCCTTCCGGACCAGCGGTTATCTTGCCTCCACATTACATTCCCGCCAAGCCAATTTTTTCCTCTTGATTTCGACTAGGATGTCATAAACCCGCGTCTGTTCCCTCAACCTCACTGCCCGCTCCCAGTCTCTTCACGTTACACAGATTATTTTTTTTCCATAGCTCGCTGCGTTGTCCTTAACTTAAACTGAACACTTGTCGTTAGCCTGCACGTTTCTGCTGCCCATAGGTGAGTACCGGTATGGTACAACTGTTCTACACTTTTCCCTTCAGGGATATTGGTAAACTGCCATGTATGATCTGAGAGAACCTGCCATATGCGCTCTACTCCATTCTTATCCTTCTAGTTATTTCCCTCTCAGGATCCTGATCAGCGGTCACTACCTCTTTACCGGTTCCAGCACCTCGCTGCCAATTGTGAACTGCTGTTCCCTTGCTAGACTGTTCAACATTACTTTGATTTTATGCATGTTAATTTTTAGACCCACCGTTCTGCTCTGCCTGCCTAACTTATCGATCATGATTTGCAGTTCACTTCCTGAGTGACTCAGCAAGCCAATGCATCAGCAAATCGCAGATTATTTATCCGCAACTGTTCCCATTTGTTCTCTTATTTATCCCCTTATCCCCAACTGTCCTCAATTCAGGCCTCGGAATACCTGCTGCAAACAGGTGGTGAATAATATTGGCGAAGTCTTGTCTCATTTCCTGACGCCCTTCATTATTGGGTTATTCTTGCTGACTTTATGGAGGACTGCGGTAGCTGTGCAGTTGCTATATATATATATATATATATATATATATATATATATATATATATATATATATTGCAGTATTTTTGCCATAAGGCACTTCTACATTCTGATTTCGCAATGCCTGTATTACTGCTGAGGTTACGACTGAGTCAAGTGCTTTCTCGTAATCAATGAAGGCTATATATAGGGATAGGTTCTATACTGCGCATTTCTTTATGACCTAGTTGATAGTCTTAATATGAACTATTGTGGAATATCCTTTACGAAAGCCTGCCAGACCATTTGGTTCATTGAAGTCTACGGTTGCCCTGACTCTATTAGCGATTACCTTAGTATATACCTGGTAGGCAACGGACGGTAAGCTAATCGGTCTGTAATTTTTCAAGTCCTTGGAGCCGAATGACGAAAAGCGAGACAGAAAGGGGGACAAAAAGGGAGACGAAACGGCCGCCCGCAAAGGTCTCCGGCTCCTGAACTTCAGAATGGTTTGCTTCACAAATCTTGACTCGTCCCTAATGACGACAAAACGAACTTATGAAGAAAGTGGTTGCCTTTGGAACATGCTACCTCATCGTCCATTTCCTCATCCTGGTGGACCACACAGAAAATCTTGACTTCCGCACAGACGTGCTCGCCATAAAGAATCTGTGTGCCACCATCTGCGACTGAACACTGCTTCTCAAACACCTTCCAATACCGCGTTGGTCAAGCGGCCAGCTTCCGTTGTGGTAACATTGGCTCATTTGGGACAGTGAAGCACGTTCCGTTAGAAAGCCCAGCTTATGAATACGTGCCAGCATAGTACCATGAGCACAAAATTATCGATTAGCCATGTTTTAGGCCCCTCAGAGGGCCCTTCATAGCAGCGCCTCACACCGAACTCTTTAATCCCATACTGGAGGACATAAATCTAGCTGGCCAACTTTTCAAATCGTTGGCCGAGCAAGCGATTTATTTGCATGCAGGGATCTTTATCTGCTACCTACAGTTCATTATAATTCTACAGTAACTTGAAAACTTTCTTGCTTTTACCTTCTATGCGTATCCATTCTGATTAAATGACCGCCTACCTTTGTTCATTCTTCGCTCTGTTAATTCAATATTTTCCTTACCCCTTCAATTCGTGCTTTTCCCCCCCAAAAAACATGGTAGGATATAAGCCTATTTCAAACGCCTGCTAAACTATCTGTCCTTCAATAAAACCCCCTAATTTGCTCTAGAGCCTGACGTATTCGTGAGTATGGGTGCTTCGGCCTGTAGCTCCACATCGTCAGGTAGGGCAACCGTGCGATAAAAATGTCAGTTTGGAAGGTTTTCCGTGGTATTTTGAGGAAGGCGAAACTAAATATAGTAAACTCAGGTCTCTGCTCAATTTGATGCCGCTAGAAACATCTGTTACTTCCAGCACATTCTTCAAAATTTGTGCTTTCGGTCATTCTAAGTGGCTCTAATTATGTCCGCTTCTATAGACGCCCATTGTATAAAATATTAGCGGAATGAAAACAAGCGTTAGTCGATGCATGGTGACGCCTCTGCGTTTCAAGTGTGCCGCAGATTACCTAGAGCCTAAATGCCGCATAAAAACCAGTTTTTTATCAGTAGGATAGATGCGCGAAACCGACGACTTCTCACAAGCTTAAAGTGACGTAGGGTGTAAATCTTAGCAATGCTCCCTAGCAGCTGCCCTAAATACCTGACAACGCTTCTGCGGGCACTATAGAATATCGCTCGACCACAACACCGATGTGATTTGTGAACATTTCACTGAAATCCAGACAAAAGCCATCCTCTCACGTGGCAGTAGCTTCTCCTAGGTACCATCAGGTTACGTACCTGCCACCGCGGTCTGTTATTATTTCCTGCGAATTGCGAGAATGTGTCTAATATTTTTTCATTTACCGATTTCATCGTGATCGAACCCCACTGATATTTTCAATTCCTCCCTGATGATATTATGTTTAATTTTTGTTCCACTATTCCGACGTCTGCTTCCACTCCGGTTCGCCGCTAGCAACGCGGAGTTTCAGTGAGGATATGTCCCGGTGACGTCAGCAACAACCACAGCTAGGGCACAAAGAAACGCCCCCCTCATCTACTTGTCCAACGGTTGTTCTTGTCCTCTGGTAGTGGCACATACCAACAGTGAGGGATTTGAATATATGCGCGGAAATGTGAAACAGCAGAAACACATTAAAGCAGTTATGTTAGAAAGTTAATCGTAAATTTTTGTTAAAAGTTGGTAATTAACAAAATTGTAGGTAACGAAGGTCCCTTCCTGACGCTGTCACGTAATCATGAAGAGAACGGCACACTGGTTTTGGGACATATTCGTTGGCGCTTACCCCAAGCGAGTGGAGAACTGGAATAGCAAGTGGAAGCCTTAAGCGAGTGAGAAGGGAGAGAAGAAAGTGATCAAGTGATTCAGTTTCACCGCAGGACTCACTAAGATTCCACAGAGAAAATTGCGACCAACGCTCATCAAGGTTTAAACATGGTATTCCGCAGCGCAAAAAGGTCATGGACACCTCCCGTTGTGAAATGCATAAGCGGACACTCCTAGGAAAGGATGATGATCATAATGTCCTCAGGCTGAATTGGTACGAAGAAAAAGCGGAATAAAACAAGAAAAAAAAGTAGCGAATTCTCATTCTAGCCGAGGAATCTACGTGATGTAATTATATAGTCGTGATTATAATCGCACAGTAGCTTGAGGGCATATCCCTTGGCGCTTGCTGAGAAGGACAGGTGAATCGGAATCGATCGAGGAAGCCCTAGTCGAGCGAGGGCTATCTCCAAGAAAATTCCACGCAGCGAAGAGAACCGCCGGAAGAAGAGGAAAAAGTAATCTGTGGACTCAATTTCACTACAAGCCTCAGAAAGGTTGGTCATAGATACCCCTGATCGACGTAAATAAAAATTTAGCCAGGCACTCTCCAACGCAAGAGGGTCATGGGCACCTCACATTGCTTTGAACTGCACAACCCCACACTTCAATGAAATGCCAGGTGATGACAATCTGCTGCAGCAAGGAGAGGCTCATGGCTCAAGTAGTGGAGACGCTGGAATCGTTGAAGGCGGGCTATAGTAAGGGAATGACAAATGCTGAAAATCCAGTCCTCTTTCTCTTCATCTCCGTGCACACATGCAGCGGGGATCGCATGCATTCACTTGTCTCGCTACACCCTGATTGTCTCATTTGAACCGTAAACGAGCGGTTCTCGAATATATTTACACCATTCCGCTTTCTTAGACAACAATCAGCTCTCAATTTGCGTTAGTTATCACGCACTTTATATTTCAGGAATCGATCTCAATTTGACGCTATGCGTTCCGCATCGTACCCGCGCGCAGTGTTCCTCGTAGAAATCATCATCAGTGCAAGAAACCACTCCTGTTTCCGGGCGACATATTGGATAAGCTCGGTGTTCAACCTTCCGGATCTTCGCACCGCCCTGGCCTGCGGAGTTGCCCACAAGCATCGGATTCATAATCGTTAAAGGTAAGCCTTCGCGGTCAGAACTGTGAGCGAAGCGTTTATATCGCGAGCAATGCCCGGCCAACCCATTCGTTTCATCGGTGGGGCAGTCTATAGATTGCTTAAACCTACCGTTACTGTTCGCTCATGTTCAGCTGGGAAAGTCTTACCAAAGTAGTTTATCATCAAGGTAGTTTATCTGAGACGAGTTGCCTCTGTGCCAATAAGGATGTTGTAACGAGTAACTCTCGGTTTCGTCAACCGACCAAGAAAATAGTTCTTCGCGGGATTCTCGGAGCTGCGACCTGTCTTTGTCTTATCCGTCCTTTATGCTCTGTGGCCCATTGGGGGCACGTCTCCTGGGGACGTCTGATTATCCACTCACACAAGGTTGTTTCAAAGACCCTGGTACATTCATAGCGGTCAGTGTTGCTGGACTTGTCCTTCCTCTTTATGGCGAGAGGTCGTACTTAGAATACATGATGATTATGTTTATGAATTTTTATGGCGCAAGGGTATCTGTGGCCGAAGAGCACTATGGCACAAGGTGTTTTCGTCTTCTCAAGGCGGGTTCAAAGACCAATTCTCCAAGCATTTCACCCCAGATAAGCCGAGCGCCAGGACAGGGGAAAGTTCGTACCCACTGTGCCAGCGGTGGGTAACCGATGGCACTGGGGATCGAACCTCGCACCTCCCGCATGCGAGGCGGGAGCTCAACAACTTGACCACTGCTGCGGTGCCCATGTGGTTAGAACACAGATGGAGCAGCTGTAGCAGGAGCCTTTTCGTATTTTTTTCACGTCGGCTTAAGCGCGACGATTATTCCTTTTACAGCGGCAAAACTGAGCTGGGCTTTAAGAAGCATTGCAATCAGCTACGGCGAGAAGCAGGTTGTAATAATGCAGCGCAAATTTTCCACTATGTTTAATATGTAAACACCCAAGATTATTATTCACAAAGGCTTTTGCAGGACGATTGAAAGAAAAAAGGGGTACAGTGCGCAACCGATTGGTGCAAAACAAATAGTAGAGTCCGTTTCTTAGAGGCCATTCAATAGGCTCGAGTTCATTTCGCGATAACAGACGGGGAGGCCCAAATTGCAGACGTGAGGATTTATGTTCGATATATGCTTTAATTGGCACTCTGTGGTGCTGCTGCGCATACAACCGCCTAGGACAAAATGGAACTCAGTTCAGCATGTCTTATTCCTCACTGTATGAAGGATTTGATGTTAATTTCTGGACCCTTTAAAGGAATTTAGTTACACCATTTAATATGAAACCATGTGAATCTATATTAAGGTTGATAGAGCAACAGATACTAGAGTATAGTCGCTGCGGTAGCTGAGTGGTTCAGCGATCGGCTGCTGGCCCGAAAGACGCGGGTTCGATCTCGGCCGCGGCGGTCAAATTTCGATTGAGGCGAAATTCTAGAGGCCCGTGTACTGTGCGATGTCAGTGCCCGTTAAAGAACCCCAGGTGTTCGAAATTTCCGGAGCCCTTCACTACGGCGTCTCTCATAGCCTGAGTCGCTTTGGGACGTTAAACCCCCACAAATGAAACCAGATACTATAATACATATCAAAGTGAAATAGCAAGAGCTTTAGTTGTGTGTTTGGTTCGCGGAAACGAAGACAGACGATGTTTTGGTTTGAGATTAAAATTTGTACGTTTCTTTGGCATGTTTGGTTTATAGCAGTCGCAGGCTCGTTATAAAGACTTTGGGTGCGTGAGCGCCCTACATTTTTTGGAAGACAGCGCTATTATCTTTCAATAGCTTTTGGTTTACTCAGAAGAAACGAAATAAAAAAAAGGTGACACTGATCAGTCACTAAAGCATTAGCACATTCCTCGCGATCGCGCAAACGCAGTGCATCACTATTAGTGGTCATCGCTTTTCTTTGCAGCGCCATCCCTTGCGTCCCTGAAGGTTGCAGCGAAACACCTCGTCATTCAAGCGCAGAGGGAGTGTTCCGTGAATCACACCAGGCTGTGAAATAATAGAGTGAGTAAGCAAAATAACAGGAGTGTTGACCAAAATTAATTCAAAGCGCCTAAATTGCCCGAGATGGCGGCGCATATCGCCGCCCTCAGTCCCAAGATTCGCTGCCCTAAGCTATAGATTAGTTAAGCACGTTGACGGGCCAGTTTGTTAAGCATCTTTTAACTGGAACAAACATCTTGGCGTAAAAAAATTCGCATACATAGCAGAGACGATGAGACGACGGACAGGCGCCTCTCCGTCGTCTTGTCTCTTATGCGTATGTGAATTTTTTTCCGCCGAATTGTTTTACTACGCTTCAATAGGTTATAGATTATTCTTTAAAATCGTTATGCGCACTAATCCGCAGAAAATTCGCAGCTTTTTCTTGGTGTGTGCTCTGGCTTGCACCAATTCCTTTGTTCAAAAAGAATTCCGCAATCATGGTATTGCAACTGGAGTGCCTTTTTGAGTTGAATACTGACAGTAGTGAATATTTCTGAGGACAGTAAGCTGGGGAACACGCCCTTGGACTCCGGGAAAATTGTCACCTGAAGTAGTTATTATCACTTTTTTCTGGAATTCCTAGCATTATGATGACCTTCGAAATATATGTGAACCCCTTATCTCTCGCGTGCTGGTCCGGCTATGGTGTTTCGATGTTGCGATTTCCAGCTATTGGAGAATTTTGTACGCAATTTCGTACAGGGATAAAATATGTACCACGTCGTGCGTTGATTTGATAACTTGGCTGTTACTTGATGCTTTTGTGGAATTCTTCGGCGGAAAACTACTTCCCTTTTTTGAAGGCCATAAACATGAAAGAATTAAGGCACCCAGTTATAAGCAAACACATATCAGCGAGACGTCCAGAATTCGGTTCCAGCTAACTACTGCAGTCCTGTATATCATATTTATATGGGTGCTAATGGCGGTACAGTAGTGATCATTGGGGCACGACTGCACGTTTCTTTCGCGTCCGCCACGTCATCAAGACGCTCCCACTTCGTCTGTTGCTGTGCAACGTCCTCGGCGGCGCGCGGTTTCTTGAGTCCAAAGAAAGTTTCTCGATACAGTATCGCGGTTGTGCAAAAAAAGAGCGCGCTCGCATGCTTAACGTAGCAGTGTCCACTACTCTTCCTCATGGTACCGATCATAGAGCAGCAATAAACTACGATGGACTATTGCGCCGAGAAAACAACCTTCACAAGACAACCTCTATCAGAGCTCTTCGCTCATTTCTCTGTCCCGCCGTCCAGCGCTTAATGATCATGATTCCATTGAATAAATGGGCAACTTGGTTAAAGGGCGTCATGTTAGGTGTGAGTTTAGTCTACGTGAGGTTGGGTAAGGGACCCGTTTTTCTAAGAAGTTCATCAGGCCGTGATGCAAGGGCACTGTACAATGGTAGTGTAAAGCTTGCGTACGTCTAAAAATCGGTGGGCACCCAGGCATACCAGGGGCTAAATCCCGCGCACTCCACTACGAGAAATTTGCTTATACCGCTGGGCTGCCTTTGCGGTGTACAATGGCTTGGCCGCAGACGCTTTAGTCTATCGTCGGCATACGGAGACACGAAAAAGTTCTTTGATTTTCAGTACGCCCTCACAAGCTTCCAAAGAAAGTGTTTGCGTAAGTACTCCTTAAACTCTTCCAAGTTCGGTGAGACTCGCCGTTAACTGGTGTGTGCGTTTTTTAAGCAAGCCAGCTTTCTTTCATTTTTATAGTCGTAACCGGTTAACGAACTTGTGCGAGTGTTTGCAATGCGTCACGGTTTACCGGTAAGCAGTTTTCTTGCACGTACTCTGGCCAGTAAATTGGTGCATATGGTAATGCAGCATTCCCGGTAATTGTGATCAGATGGTGTTTCCGCATGTCAATATATGCCTTCTTTAATGGGTCCTTTGTAGTGAGGCCAAGCCCTGTCCTCACAACAGGCATGGAGGGCACGATCCTTGCAGTAAGTTCTTCATTTTGGATGGTTTGGTAGCTATCACTTACACATGGCGCCATGATAGTTTGTCAATATACGCTGGAAAGACATACAAGCACAAGCGCAAGTATCAGTGTATTTAATCGGAGGCTGAACGTGGCAAAATATATCAAGGGTCCTCCGTCCTCAGCGCTCCCTTGGAAAATCAACTCCTATGCCGAGAACAGTGCATGCTTGCGGTGTCACCATATTCAAAGCTACTCTGGGACTTTTCAGGTAAACCGTACTTCCCCCAAAAACCTCTTGTAGCAGAGACAACTGCCAGAACATCTTCACTTGCACCATGGGTATCCTGACGCCACGTATTGAAAAATGTTAATTTCTAGCGACGCAGCAATTCTCTCGCACCCTAGTTGCAGGGGAAGCCCTCTATGCATTCAATGGCTGCGCGCGCACGCTGCACCAGTGGCCCAGACTTTGAGCGTAATACTTTCATGGCAGGTGCTCAACGCTATGCCAACTTATCTCCGCTCTCTGCAGTAGGACGTTGAAAACAAGGTAAAGAAAACCAGCGCTAACCACGGAGGTTGCCACCTTATTCCGGCGTTTCGCGTTTCGCGCTAAGTGTTCGTCGCCGTGCAGTATTATGCTGTAGTATGCATGCTGTAGTGCGGTCGAGGTAAGCGATTAGCGGTGTTACCTGACGGTGGAAAGGGTAACATAATCCTTCTTTTTCCAAGTGGTCTCTATATCTCTCTGTCGTTACTAGGGGCACACAAATGAAAGGTGGCTGGCGTATACTGTTTCGTACCCTTGTGTTTTTGTAGGCTCGGGCTGGAAGATACTCCGCCGTCGAGAAGTTATGTCTTCTGGACCAGGCGCTCCCGACGGGGAAGGAGGCCCTTAAAGGTAGACGGAGAGATGTCTAAGCTGTCCTCTCGGAAGAGACGCGGCCCCGGTGCACCAGTCGGCGTCGAACGAAAGAACGAATCTACCCCGCCGCAAGGTATAGAGGAGACAGCCAAAACTGCATCGTCCATTAAAAGACCTCGCAGGTCGTCTATGAGCACTACCGACAACCGCCGTCGACGCTCAGTAGCCGGCAGCTCCACCAGCCGCGTTAAGGTCGGAGCCATCAAAGTGGAAGCAACGGCGCCATCTTCAGATAATCCCGCTTCAAAGCCCGGAAAGGCAAGCGGCGCTGGTGGCCCTGAAGCCCTGTCTCGCAAAAAGACTCAACCATTGCAGCAAGCTCGGGACAAAAGTTCAGCTCTGAAGCACTCGCGTCAAAAAACTGTCGGAATGGCCTCTGGCGTATGTGGGGCTCTCTCCGGCGAGCCGAAGAAGCAGGAGGACGTGATCGTCACGGTGGCCCCCATCAAACCTTCTAGCGCTCCTGGCATGACTTCTACCAAAAAAGGCGCGGCCGAGACTAGCGTGGCTAACCCGCAGAGCGCAGACGCCCCACCATGTGACGCAGCTCCCGCCGGCTTAGTATCGGATGCAGCGCCTGCCGGGGATCCGGCATCTCAAGCCAAGGGTTCCAAGGTGATACCAAGGAGAGGAACCTTACTGACCCCCAATTGGCTGGGTATGAAAAACTTCGATTTAGCCGACATGGTGAGCTGCCGATTTGAACATTTCATGCGGACGTGCCTTCCATAATCGGGGCATGTTAAGAATTGAACTGCATTTGGTTTTATATGGGAAGCATCCTAACGAAGCAGATGAAATTAGATGACGTCTCCCACTCACGCAAGCGCTAGCTTTATTTAGGTTCTGAGCAGGGCGCTTCATTTTAAACACATTGGAACAGGAGCGTTACTTGTACCGGAGGACATTCTCAATATAAAGTTTGTTTTAGGTTCAAAAAAGAAAATGAAGAAAAACTTGGGGGCCTTCTTAGCAACGTAGGTAAAGAAGATAAAGAAGAAAATGCCATAGCGGTTAGGCTGCGCCTGCTATAGTATCTATAACAACTGTCCAATTTATTGGCGATTTTCCCGCCAAAATAACTGTTAGACCATGTTCCATTGACCTTACATGGTATGCATGAGTTATCACATTCAAGAATGTTCAGTGCCTTCAATTGGGTTATGAAATTTTACTAATTATGCTTGATAATACAATAAGAACGGAAAACTGGGCGAGTTGGTAGGGAATCATGTTTAACAGCGCAAAGAAACGAAGACAGATAACAAGAAGGCACGAGATGAGCGCAACTTCTGCGCTCGTGTCGTGCCTTCTTGTTCTCTGTCTTCGTTTCTTTGCGCGGTTAAACATGATTGCTAATCCACTTTATTCCACCCATGTATACCCACTAATCTGCCTGATTCCTTTTCGGGAGTGGCCATACCAAACATTTCTGGGTTCTTAGAAATTTTAGAGGTTGGACCAATTTCAAAGTTGTGGTTCCTCCCATTTTCAACCTTGGCGATGCTTTATTATAGGTCCATTGATGGTGGCGAGGCTTCTGCGACTCAGATTGTTCATACCGAGCTCTCTTAAGACTCAAGCTCAGCGCCAAGATAGGCGGGTGGCAATTGCATTGCATTTCGCAACGGTGGGCAGTTAGCTGACAGTCCGGTGAGCAGGTTTACACCTTCCACACTGGGTCAGTTGTGATGACATCTCAAGATCACGTGACTCTTCCGACCAATCAGAGAATTTCTTGACAAAGAAACTGGAATTTTCTTCTGAGACGTCAAGCTAATTTCGCTCGCATTTCAATTCTTTACCACCGGTGGAACGTTTCACTACGATAATTTGCATGCCCTTCGACAAGGGCAAATCTCGTTGCCTTCAACCGCAAACGTCAAACGTAAAACTATACCTTTATGTATAACACAATGAAAGTAAATATAACACATGTGTTTTAGGCCTAAGCAACCTAAATTAGGTTTGGCCCTGCACAAGGACTGTCTTGTACTCGTGTTTCACAAGTACTCGAATGCGCGGAAGGATGCATACCCAGACTTTAACCTTTTCATGCCATAACACAGCACTTCCAGGTCGAGTAATACAAAGCTTTTTTTCGTCTTCAGGTGAGAAGTCCTCGTGAGACCTTCGGGAGCAGCGCAGTCGTGTTCATGAAGGGGTTGCTCCCGAGCCTCGTTGTTATAGCCACCATGCTATTTGTCTTAGTCGCCCTCTTCTTCCTAATCCGCACGACGACACCGAAAGTAAAAGACGGCTTCTGCGTGACAGACGACTGCCTTTTCCATGCAAGCCTTCTCAAAGAGACTCGAGGGACGAAGTACGACCCCTGCAATGACTTCAGCGCCCATGTATGCTTCAACTGGTCACCGCCCAAACAAAGAGAAGACATTAGAGATTTTGACACGTCCGCGATGGTAGACATGGTCTACTCGTGGCTTCTGGACCTGAGCACAACTTTGCAGGAAGGATCCAAGGCGTACCCCGTGGCCAACAAGGCACTGGCTATGCTGGAGTCTTGCATGAGCAACGCTTCAACATACGGAACAGACTTGAAGAATTTTCGGGAATTTCTTAACAATCTCAGTCTGCCTTGGCCGAATCCACCAAGACAAGATGTTGACGCGCTAGGCGTGCTCGTCAATCTGGCGTACAATTGGCAGGCTCCTTTCTGGTTCGAGGTGAGAGTGTCCTTGGTGCGGAAAGGTGCATTCAAAGGTAGGCGCAGCATTATTTTGGCGCCGACTCCTCTGATCACCCTCTATCGCCAACAGCACCGCGCGGTCATAAGAGAGGGAAAAGACGCCTACTTCAAGTACTGGATGCACTTCCAAGTAGCCCTCTTCGGCGACACCAAATCTGCCAACAAGAAACGGGCGCTTCAGACGGCCGCAATCGAGGGCGACATTTTTGACACTATCTACGAGGCGTTACACATATCGCCTAAACACTCGGCCGTGTTCCTGATAGAAAACCTCGAAGTGTACACTGCCCACATAAATTCCCGCCGATGGTTGCAGCAGTTGCAGGGCGCTACCGCCTTGAACCCCAAACTGACTTCTCAAGACGTTGTTGTCACGACCAATGTACATTTCTTGAAAACAGTGGCCAACCTGTTCAATAGGTACACCAACGATGATATCTTGGATTTTCTAGGTTGGCAGTTTGCCCAGCACTACGCGCCGGTGTCTGACAGCGGCCTTCTGGTGGCACGTTACGGCGACCGCAGGACAGCAAGAAGCTTGCGACCCGCCTTCTGTGGATTCCACATCGAGGTGTCTTACAGGGTGCTCCTGCTATCCTTGCGCTTTGCCTCGCGGCTGACGCAGAGCGACAAGGAACTGGTCGACGCCGGCTTCGACCGCCTTGTGTCGACGGCTGTGTACTTGGTCAACGATTCCACCTGGTTGGACTCGGAGAGCAGAGCCTTGGCCACTGACAAGATTCGCGCTGCCAGTTTGCGGCTGTGGCCTCCCGCCAAATTTCTCAATCATACAAACCTGGAGGAGCTATTTCAAGCATTTCCGGAAAAGCAACCGTCCTTTGGCCAATACTTCATAAAATCGCTCCAGAGCTTTCGAACGATCAGTAGAAAGCCGGAGTTCGAAACAATCCTTGAGATGCCGGAGAACTTTGGCCTGCCTTATTTCGAGTACGATTACGTAGACAACGCCGTAGGTGTCGCCATCGGTGCGCTGAACCGCCCATTATTTTACAGCAAAGGCTCTCTGGCCATGTTCTATGGCGGGTTTGGCTTTTCGGTCGCCTTAGAATTGGTCAAGGCGCTCGACCAGGAGGGACTCCAATGGCACCCCGACGGGCGGCTGGTCGACTCGTTCCTCAGCGCGCGCTCGCGTTCTGCTTTCGAGGATAAAAATAGGTGTTTTAACAGAAGCGAGTTACGCCGTGGCAAGAGCGTATTTCCTGAAATACCGGCGCTTCAAATAGCTTACTCCGCTTTCCTGGACGCAGCAAGTGAAGCCGGGAACACAACGCAGATAAGTGCCGAGCTTAACGAAGAGAAGGTGTTTTTTATGACCATCTGCCACATGACGTGCACCCGGCAGGATGTCAAAAACCCCTTCTCGATTGACTGCAACAAACTTGTGCGCCACTCTACGCCTTTTGCCAAGGCATTCCACTGCCCGGAAGGCTCAAGGATGAACCCGGAAAATAAGTGCAGGTTTTTCGACTGATATGCGAATTTTGTCATGTTAGAATTTTTGAAGCTTCGCGACGTCAGTGGGGGTTAGAATTTCATTGCATACCAAAACATCGACTAATGTGTTCACGCACTGTTTTTATTCCAGTGCTTGGCATCTTGTGCAAACCATCAGCGAGCGGTGAGAGCTTTGGAGAACTGTGGTGATTTTCATCTCTTTTTTTTTGTTTTCACGCATCTTCTTGTGATTTGCTCTCATAAGCATTTTCAGATTTTACGATAGGTTTTCTCTCCGGTATCAAATGACGACCTTGATGATTTTGGAGTAGTCATAACCAATGCTGGACTCATAAATTTGAAATGTCCCTCTTACGAAAGGGAACCGAGGTGGTTACGAAGGTTGCGTACGTGGCCTTATTTCGTCATGGAACGGGGACATTTCTAGTTGTATTTTGCCCATACAGTTATTGCGGCCAAGGCCTCAAAACGAGGCACAATTTTTATGAATACAACTTTGGATTTGCAAAAGAGCAGACTACTACGCTGAGATTTCACTGCAGCTGGGTAATGGTAGCGGCTCATTTGCGAGTCGTTGTTTTCACACTATGGCACTTCAACTTAACTGCATTTCTAATTGACGTAGATTGTTGGTCTGCTTTGGCACTCTGTAGTCATCCGATTGCATTATCGGTGTATCTAACTGTGGATTGCAGTGATGACCGTCATGTGTTTCGCGTGATTGTTGGCCTCCAAATTTTTCTTTTGTAACGGAAAGTAGGACGTATATAAAATAATTCACAATAAGTGCCATTGTAGTTCTTATTAAAACCGTTCTCTTTTAACGCATGGTTGTATTTGCTCTTGGCTCCTACTTTGTGGACAATAATGGTTTTTGTTGCTGCAGCAAAAGAAACAGCAGCAGTGAAACGCATGCAACAAAATGAACACTAATCAAAGTACTGGACTGTGTTTCTTCCAACTAATTGTCATCTGCCTGCAGAATCTCTGTGGGGCCTCTTTGTAGCTAACGTTTCTGCTCCTTAGTACGGCTTCTGTGTTGAAGCTGTAGATGAAATTTTATTAACAGAGGGAAGAGGCGGAGACCTCACCGAAACGACAATCTAATTGTCACACTTTCCAATATTACAGGAAAAACACGCTGGCTGTTGGTCAAATGCTGAAGAATTACGACCGACTCGACTGCAGTTTGCCCTGATTTTAGTACGGCTGACTTGCTCTGCCTTTTTCGCACATTTACAATTCCTGATTTTCGAAGCCACAGCCACGATCTAACATTTTGCGAGCGGTATAACATGCAAGGAAACCTCGCGTATAAGTACAGAGGCGCAGTTGTTCGTAATTACCCTCGCTTGCTACTCTACTGAATTGTAAGTACCACGTCACGACTGTATTATTTGGGCACAATATTTAAGATGTCGAAATTCAGTATTCTAAAGAATGGCACGGGATTGTTTAGACCTGGGTTTCTTGCATGCATTCTCTGTTTTGCCAGTTTGACGTGCTGTTCTCCGTACAAATAATATTTCTACCATTCCCTCCATTTGGTTTAAAGGAGACACTGAGGGAAAATTGAACTTTGCTAGCTTTGATCTGTTTTTGTTCTATCGGCAAAGCGTATAATTTCAGTGTGAATGGAGCGTTTATAATCTGGAAAGTTAAAGTTGTCTTAGCCGCATTCCATTTTTTTTCTTGAGTGAAGTAAATCATTTCATGTTCAAGGACGAGAGACAGATACAGACAGGGACGGGCGACTCCTCCTCGCTTACGTCTCTTGCCATTGTGAGTGGTGAAACTCCCACACACGGCGCACACGGCGAAGAAACTGCGGATGGGAGCAGTAAAAGCTTTTGCTTTTAAAAGCCTCAATCGGTGGCATAATTTTTTAAAGCGAAAGCTTTACTACTCCCACCTGTAGCTTCTTCACCGTGTGCGCTGTGTGCGCGAGACTAGCCATGAACTGAAGAGTAACCACGTGACAGCTATGACGTCCCTCAGCCGGCGCTGCCGCCGAAACCGAGCGCTTGCGTCTGTTTCGATAGCCCGTCGGCGTTCATTGTGTTCAATGGCGTTGGCGTTGACAATGCTCTAGACTCCGATGACTTTGACGAATGGAGGGGCGCATAACTGGCTCTCTGGAGCAGTGGACACCTCAGTCGCGCTTTGAGGTACGTGACGATGGTTAGAGAGCTATGGGGACTGCAGGCCTTAGCGCTGACAACTTTGTGGTAAACACGTGGCACTGCAGCATCACGCCGCAGCGTTCATTGGGTAACCAACTTCTCGCGATCAACAATTAATTTAACTGCCACCTCCCAGGGTGACAGGTTGAGCGCGCTGCCTATCTAGTGAGCGGAAGGCACCCAACATTACACACGCCAAGCTGCGTCTAATTGTCTGATACACCAAAGCTGTCGCTCTTTAACCAGATTCAGCAGCAATTGAACCGTAGCTGAATTTTTTCTTGGTGTACATGCACTGCCGCACAGAAAACAGGAATAGAGCGACCTGTCCCGTTCAAATGAACATTGGATACCGAAGAAATTTCTCCCCTATAGGCAGCAGGCACCAGTAGCAAAATGGCGCTTGGCACGAAAGTAATGATTTCCAGGATAAAGTTTTCATTGCGTTGGTAGATAGCCAATAAATATAGCGAAACTCACAATTAAAGGCAGATGGATATTTGGAGTTTTACCGCCCGAAGACATGGTTGTATAGATGATTGTTACAATTGAGTTATAATTTGGAAATCTCAAAGCGTACCGCAAAATGCTCTACGGTGGAGAAACGTCATTCAGGGTTTCTCATACAGATTAAACTTCTTTAATGTTGTTAGACATATATGTGTGATCAATGCATAATATTGTACGAGTAACTGAAATTTCTACGTAATTTGAATGATAACTCTATGATAACTTTACACGCTTGCATGAGAAACCATATGAGGTTACTGCATCATACAGGTTCTTTCACTAGGGAATGCATATACAACCAGCAGAGCGGTTATGTGATTCAAGTTTAGTAACACGTGAAATGACACCTACCAACGAATGCGAAACCTTATAAACACATGGTTCCCAAAAGATATTAGCAAACAATGACTGTAGGCCTCACTTCAGCAGCGTAACGTATAAGCAGAAGCCGATAGTTGACAACGTTGACACAAAACTTGTCATTTCATACCGGAACAAGACACACTCAAATTTCTGGAGGTCAGCGTGCTTAGTTTTCATAAAGCATTACATTCCTTTTGTACTGTGCACTGAATAATTCTGTTGGTCGCATCCTTTTCATCTGCGAAAAAATGCTTCATGACTCAAACGGGCTAGTGTCTTATTTGTTTATTCGTTTATTTATTTATTTTTATTTATTTATGAATCCTTCAATCCCAACCGGGATTTTACCTGGGTGGTGGTCATTATGACACACATTTCCTAGGCAACAACGGTGAAATATACCAAGCATAAAAACTTGAACACAAAGCATCAAATGAAACAGAATAAATTCATGGCAAATAAAACATGCAATGGTTAAACAGGAGGTCACAGATCATGGCGGGAACAAAAAAGATTTAGAGAGGGAAGCAAGAGTGTATTATTATCTAGCTTATTCTATTCAGTAATTGTACTAGGAAAGAAGGATTATTTACAGCAGTTATTGCGAGTAGAATAAGGACATATTGTTAGGGCGTGCCTGTGTCGTGCAGCGCATCCCGTAGGAAAGGAAATTATATGTGAAATGCCTTCCTTTGTAATCACATTTGATTAACTGATATAAATATTTTTGGCGCGAAGCTCTGTTTCTGTCGGTTAGAGTTGGAAGTTTAGCCTTATTTAAAAGTGCTGCGATTGAAGTCGCCCAACGCTGTTATAGATGAAGCGAATTGCTTTTTTAGATGTTCAATCTAACATGTTTTTGAGTATAGGGGTGCCAGATAATAGCCGAATATTTTATTGCAGTAAGTACTATTGATGTATAGGCAAGAAGCGGAACAGCCGGTGTGGGCAGTTTTAACGCTCGCCTCAGAAAGAAAACGTTTTGATTAGTAGAGCTAGTTACATAATTAATATGCTTCGCCCAGCTTAGATCTTTGAAAATCGATACACCAAGATAATTAGTGTTCAGATTCCGATAAGAAAGCATTAACAGTTGAGTACGTAAAATTTAGAGAGTTCTTTTTGCGAGTAATTTGAATAAATTCAGTTTTTTGCAAAATTGACCTCGATTTGCCAGTCTTCACACCATGAAACTATTTTTTGGAACGCCTCATCCAACCTGTATCTGATCTCAGTATTATTGACTTCAAAATAAATGACGCAATCGTCTGCGTACAGCTTAACCTTAACCTCAATGTTATTTACAATGACGTTCAGGAATATCAATAATAAAAGGGGTCCAATATGGGAGCCTTGCGGAACGCCAGAATCAACTGAAAGCTTAGAGGAACTACGATCTTTGAAAGAAACGTACTGTTGCCTGTTCGAAACATAGGCTGATATCCTATCTACAAGCTGCGTGTTTTTTAATATTATATCTAGCTTAAAAACAAGCTTTTGTACGCAACTTTATCGATTGCTTTTGCGAAGTAAACAAGAATTGCGTCCATTTGTTAACCTGAGCTAACTGAAGCTGCGAAATCATGTACGGCAATTTTTAGCTGTGCGTATGCGGAGAAACCTTTTTTTTGAAACTGTCCTGTGCACTTGATAAAATATGAAAAGTGTCAAGAAATTTCGAGATATATTTGTGTATCATAAGCTTAAGAAACTTACATGATGTTGAAGAAAATGGGACGATAGTTTACAATGTGCGCTCTGTTACTTCTCTTATGAAGAGGCATGATTTCAGCTTTTATCCATATATATATATATATATATATATATATATATATATATATATATATATATGTGTGTGTGTGTGTGTGTGTGTGTGTGTGTGTGTGTGTGTGTGTGTGTGTGTGTGTGTGTGTGTGTGTGTGTGTGTGTGTGTGTGTGTGTGTGTGTGTGTGTGTGTGTGTGTGTGTGTGTGTGTGTGTGTGTGTGTGTGTGTGTGTGTGTGTGTGTGTGTACATATACATATATATATTGTGAAACCTAAAGAGCATAACGTTTCAGTAATAAATTAGGAATGCCGTCACCCCCGGGTGAATTTTTTGATATCTACTTTGAGAAGTAAGTTTAGTATAACTTGTTCACTGATGAGAATGCCTTGTATCGGAGGATACCACGCATGGAAATTTGAGAGACTGCCATTGTCTGTTGTGAACATTGATTTGAAATCGTGGTTAAAAGCACTCGAGACTTCACTGCTATCTTCACATTCAACATCATTAACTTGAAACACTTGATTCATTCGACATGAGGGTGTAATCAACCTCCAGAATTTCTCGGGGGGCCGTTATCTAAAGTTCACAAGTTTTTCACCATAGTATTGTTGCTCGTCAGCACCAACTTGTTTCCTTAGCTGACCGGAAACCCTATGAATTTTTTCTATCAAAGTACGTAGATCTTTAGCAGTACGTGTTTTTTGTTTCCTCAGCGCTTAATTTGTCATTTTAGCTGAAAGTACCCTCGAGAAATGCAGTGGTTTCGACGTTTCTGTTTTACTATTCGAGAAACATAGCGGTCAATGCAGTTATTTATAAGATACTTAAATCGTTACCACAAAACATGAGTATTATCAGTGCTGTTAGAAAAAGAATCAAACATGAAAGACAACATATCGAAAACCGACACATCGTCTTCTCGCGAAAAATTTGCCACGGAGATTGGCACAGGCTGCCTATGTAACGATACATCGTAAAGCGTTAATAGAAGAGCTTGGTGATCCGAAATTCGAGGGGGAATTTCGCAGTTGCTATGTGCAGAAATTGATCCACTTTTCCCGAACAGATCTAACGTTGATACAGAGTTAGCAGTAATTCTCGTGAACTTTTCAACTACTTGAAGTAGATCAAACTGAAATGCTTTTTCTATCATTTTCTCGCCACACCTATCGCCGGTAACATTGAGCGATAAAGAAAGCCAATCAACGTGCGGTAAATTAAAATCTCCAATCATGATAATTCAATACGGGCTTTACATTCTCAGTCAGATAGTGTTTAATGGCATCAAGGACTTCATGAGAAGAGTTAGGTGGCCGACAAATAGCTTCTGTTAGACACCTAATAATATCATGATATACATTGCAAAATATACCCTCCACAACTGGTATTTCAGGCATTCTTATCATTGTTTTGGAGGTTTTTAAATGGACACCTACACAGCCCCCTTTGTTACTAGGATCTTTCCTATGAATATAGTAACTATGCGCACAAATTCGCTGTCTTAAACTGTGTTGCTTAACCATGTCTCTGTTAGTATTACAACTTCTTGAGTACAAAAAGAATGCAGCTAGGCTGCGGGAGGAATGCGCAGTTACTCCATACGCGCAGGGATGTGAGAGAATATGTTCTGTCTCAGTTCAGTAATCTGACATCTGAAGTAGTGGGGCCTTATTCCGAGTTTGTGTCATAATAAATAATGTCATAATCTGCCGCAGTGGCGACACCTGTTTGGTAAAAAACCGGAAGCGGATGTCGGTTCGGTTGCGACTGTGAGCGGATTCAGGATGTCACTGCGTTGCGGTTGCCGCAGCGAAACGTTCAGCGGCGCTTTTGCTCTTTACCGAGAAAGAGAATGCGACTAGTGCGACAGAAGAAACATTCAGCAACAAGTTTTGTTGCGTATTGGATTCCACTTCAAAGGAATAATATCAAAGCTGCTTTGTTTACCCATCTGACTTCAGCAAATACAAATAATATAGTTCAGGCACCCTTTCTGCACTGTAAAGGCCGGAGGTGTACTTAAAGAAGAAAATATTGTACGCAACTACGCATGGCTTTTCAGTGACAGATGGCGGCGCCAACAGCCGCCAATCGCCGATGGTAAATAATAGACAGATTGCTTGTTCCCACAACACGGCGTTTTACATTTATCTTGAGGAGAAGGGAACGGAGAGGAAAATTTGCAGCATGCACTAACTCGCTGCACAATGAGCGCTTCGTGCCGGGCTGAACCACGGCGCCGTGACGACTTTCCGTCTGCAACATCGCTGAATGTAAATTGGTGCGCTGAACGGAGGGTTGTGCAGACGGTAATTCACGCTTTTTCAATCATTTTATGCAGGCACTGCAAATAAATAAAAGGGATGTGCTAAAAAAGTCTTGTTACTGTGTTTATCTTGATATGTGCGTTCCATAGGTTCGCCATGGTACGAAGAGCACGCATACCCATTGACGCCTTAAAGCTAATTTGACAGCTAACTCGCGAACTCACTGTTCCAGAGCCACACCACCGCGGCTCTCGAGAACCGTAAGGGACAGCGAAAACTACCTCTGTCATGTGAAACGCTTCGGTGTTGCAGCGCGTCGCTGGCTACTAACCATCCGTGCACGTGAGTGGTTTCACGCTTGGAGACATTACACACGATCATGACGGAGGACGCTTCATCAGCTACTAGAAAGCTCTAGAATAAGAAATGCAAGTTTGCGTGCACTAAACGCCAGTATTTTGCTGGTCATTCTGCTTTATGTTACATCATTGAACATACGCAGACGAGATAACTCAGTGATAGTGGCGCCATCCAGTTTGAATGAAGACCACAATTTCTGCAACAAACCGGTACTCGTTAGGCCTAGGAGCTACTGAATCGTCGAACGAAATAAAAAAACAGGCCGAATTTCTCTCTATCCAATTTGTTATAGGCAAGACAAGACAAATCGAAAGCCCCGTACCCAGTTTATAGCCTGTTCACGGGCCGAAAAACGCAGTAACATCGACGAGTTCACTTCGAAGCGAGACGCTCCACTTCTGAGCGCGCCGCCATGTTGGTTGTCGAGCATCTGCTGCGAACGCTATGTGTTTGACGTCACCGTCCAGTTTCTTCGACCCTTTTCGCTGCATCCGAACCAGCTCATCCGCTTCCAGTTTTTTGACCAACCAGGTATGGCCACTGCGGCAGATTAAGACGCTTTTTAATACGACACAAGCTCGGAATAAGGCACCGGGAATGCTTATACTGTCGGACAAAGTAAGAGTGACAACAAAAATATATATTTAGACCATCAAAAATAGTTTAAAGTTTTTTCTGGTGTTTGAACGTGTTGACTACCTTTGACTTGTATACTCCTCTCTCTCACTCTGATTTCTAGTCTCCCTCTTTCCTTCAACTGCTGTATTTGCCCCTACGGTAGAATTCATTATCATCTCTTGGGCGAGTCCGTACGGAAGATGTACATTTCGAAGGGTCCCTTTCAGGTACCACCAAAAGTAGTTGGGAACTGCGCATAATTTCGACCACCGGTGATTCCTTACGCGCACTGACCTCGCACAGCACACGGGCACCTAGCAATTCCCTACCATCGAAATGCGATCGCCGTGGTTGGGATCGAACACGCGTCTTACGGAACAGCAGAGAAGCACCTTAACCACGCAGCCACCGCGGCGGCTGTAGATATGGAAACTATTTGCTAATCAAGTAGAAGAGGGAATGCTGCCTTAAAGCTCTAGATCAATGAATTTGAATGCCATTTCACGCCAGGTAGACAAAAACAGGACGAGGCGACGTCTGCTCTGGTGCTATAATGTCATATACCTAGCTTTATCTTTATATTGTTCAAAAGTGAGGGTGGTAAGAGGGACGGTACATTGCAAACTGATGTCGTATTCTCGCTTTTGCAGGCTCTTAGACGCACTGATGTTCGCTTCTGAGAAGCATGAACACCAGTCCTTAGCCTAGTTTAATATTTATTTATTGCTTTATTTTTTCATACTGTAGCCTCCATTGGCGCAATTGCACACACACACACACACACACACACACACACACACACACACACACACACACACACACACACACACACACACACACACACACACACACACACACACACACACACACACACACACACACACACACACACACACACACACACACACACACACACACACACACACACACACACACACACACACACACACACACACACACACACACACACACACACACACACACACACACACACACACACACGCACACGCACACGCACACACGCACACACGCACACACGCACACACGCACACACACACGCACACACACACACACACAGATTACATCTAAAATGTTTGAATACAATGCGGCCGTCATCCGCCGAAATGCGTATTTGTGATATGATATGGCGAGTAAGTCTTTGATGTATATTCGGAATATTAAAAGGCTAAGCACTGGTCCTTGAGGAACGCCAGCTAATACATCGACAGGACAGGAATTAGTAGAATTATACGAAATAAACAGTCAGCGGGGGGAAAGAAAACTACCAATCTATTTAACCAACCAAACATTTTTTTAAATGGCGCTTAGTTTGCACAGGAGATTAGACTCTAGTACACTGTCAAAACCTTTAGAGAAATCTAAAAATATGGCATCCACCTGAGCTGCAACATCTGGGGTGGAGAAAAGGTTGTTTACAAACTCAATTCGTTGCGTTACGGTGTTGATACGTTTTCTACATGCACGCTGAAAATTTCAGAGTACATTCTACTGATTCTACTGTACGTTCGTGCATTATGTGTTCCAATATTTTACACAAACACGATGTTAATGAGATTGGCCTGTAATTAGATAGTCTAATTTGTACCGGATTTCAACAATGGAAGCACCTCCGCTATCTTCCAGAACGATGGCACCGCACGAAAAGTTAGCGACTCACGGAAGATGATGATTAGATATCGAGCAGTCCATAATGAATGACGAAAAAGAAATGAGTTCGGTATACCGTCAGGCCCAGTCAATTTTTGTGTGTCCCATTTCAGTATTTGTTTAAGCACACCCTCTTCACTAATTATGATATCACCAGTTCAGTTTGACACGTCAGGAGGATCAAAGGCTGGGACTTCGTCAACGTCAGATAAAAACACACATTGGAAGCAGGCATTGAATTCGTTAGATATTTTACCAGATCATTAGTGGCGTCGTTACGTACGTATGCTGAAAGACGAAGATGCCGACTGTTTTGGTAAAACTGATTGCCAAAATTTGCGGGCATTTCTTTTAAGAAGGCTACCAAGCTAGTAGTAGAAAAAGCGATCTTTCGCCAGATTAATAATTGATCGAAGTTCGTCCTTTGCTGTTTTGAACCTGACAGTATTGGCATGATCGTTTAAGCGTTGTGTGTGCTTCAGGTGGCGGACAGGGCGTGATGCATGCAGAATGTCACGAGACATCCAAGGGGCCTTGGGATTTTTTTTCTTGTTTTGAAAACAACAAAGCGCTGTACGCAGTTTTTAACGACGTTTTCAAAGTAGCAGACTGAAATGTCGATGTCACAACTTATGCTAAGCGTGAGTAACCTTTCGAAGGCATCAGCAAGACTGTCAGTGATAGCAACGTCGTTGGCACGATTGAAGTTAGGAAATGTGCTGAAAATGTAAAGTGGTACCGAAACGGAACAGTTTAACGAAGCAACTACAGCCTTATGGTCTGAAATTCCCTTGATGGCGTCGCATTCGCAACTTGTTCCACAAAAATTTTATCCTACAACAATCTAGTCAGGAAGCGAACCATCCCTTGTAGCTTGGTCAACTATTTGTGTAAGGCCGAAGAACAAGGACAGGTTTATCAGCTCACAGCAGATACTGGCTTTGCGAGCACAAAAGAAAGTGTGAGCCAATGGATGCCTGTAGCCTTGAAATCACCCATCAAAATTAGATTGGACAGGTTGAACTCTTGTGTCTTTAAATATTTATTTAGGCTGTGCAATATTTGGACAGAAGAACCAGGAGGGCGGTAAATAATACCTACTACAATGCACTGCTTCCTGAGAAATAGTTTGCACCGAAATTTAAGAAGAAAAATCAGCGACCACAATAATCTAAGAACAATTGTTTGGAAAGCCATGGTTGATAGACCAGAATGTGCGGCAGGCCTCGGATGAAAAAATAAAAACATAATTAAAGCATTTCAGCGAATCGTTGGACGCGCGTGAGAGTTAATTGGGGGAAGAATCTCGGCGCGAAAAAGAAGAGAGGCGTTGACAAGAAGGCATTCATTGTGTATGAGGAGCCAGTGACAAGCAACCGGAGTCAAAAAGCTGCCGACGTCTCAAGCGCACAGCATAGGCAATGCGAGCCCTTTTCAGCAGCATATACCCGGCTGTTTTGGCGAGAATGGGCCTTATTTACCTAATGCGCTGTTTTTCCTTGCCTTCCTCTCGCACAGCGTTCTCTGGACATTAAGGTCGAGTGCCGACCCAGAAATGGCAGTTGCCGCCCTCGCGTTTCTGTAATGATGTGCTCTTGTGCCAAGCCTGTGGTCTATCTGTTTTTACTATTTTACTTGAAAGTATTCTGCAAGCTCCCTATTTCCTAGGACTTTGAGGGTGGTTCCCTGGCGATTGAAGGAATGAACGACTTCGCCGCTGTTAGCTGTCTTCTGAATGAGTTGATCTGATGAGGAAAGAGAATGTTTGCTTTGTAACCCTCTTTGTCATTTTAATCCTTTAACGGGCCTCGGGAAGTATACGTGCCACGAGTCGCATTTTGCGAGCACGTGAAAAGCATTTTCTTCACCGCAGTTCCTTTTTTTCTGTCTCACGTCATCGATGTGAAACATAAAAAATCAGTTGATACTCTTTGTGTAAAAAAGAGAATTACTGGTCCCGAAATTTTTCCGCCCACTGATCTGCTAATATTAACAGTGTCCAGCAAAGGTTTTTGTTGACCTGGGCTATCAAAGGATGCGCAAAATATTTCACACCTTTTCTAAGCAAGCTAAAAGCGTTATTTCGAAATAAATGCATAGCAAAATTGTATTGCTCCGACACTGGGGATTTTTCACGCGGTCGTATACCCACTGAAAGGGGAGGTGCGGAACCGCATGTCAGGTCTGTGTCGCCATGCTTGGATCATTTATCTCCTGCCTGCGGTGATGTCGTGTAGAGCGGAGCACACGGCCCCACATTGGAATCTGCGTCGTGATCCGCAGATTAACAGTCCGGTACCATGGAGGAGCGGAAAGACATCATTCACTTCCTTTCTCTTTGGCTCGACTCTTGCAAGGGAAAAGCAACAACTCTTCTTTACACGTGAAAGGCTCTTCAAAGGATACTTAGTTTTATGCGAAAGCACAATTAGCCTATGCCGGCAGATGACGTGTCCGCACAAAATATGGAAGAAAAACGTATCGCACGATATGACATCATCATCTAGTGCACAGTACTCATAATGAACGTGTATGGCAGATAGACAGACAGAAAAACTTTATTCAGAAAGTGAGTTTTAGACCCTGCTGGGTCCCTGGGCCACTGCGTGGTCCCTCACTGCATCAAGTATTTCATGTCGGGACATGACGCCGGCACCCCGAGTCACCGCAGGAAACTGTGATGTCGGGTCTGCAGACGTGAGCAGGACATCCCAGTCCTCCCTGCTCGAGAAAGCGTGCTGGCCCTGCGGGGGAGGGTCAGCAGGGCAGCCGAAACGGATGTGGGTGAGTGCGGCGCGAGGGTCACCGCATAGGGAGCATACAGGGGTTGTGCCACAATAGTGGGATAATACCTGAGTGGACGACAGAGAGCGGGTCTGGAGGCGTCTGAAGAGGATGTGTTGGGAGTGCGTAAGAGAGGAGTGGGGCGGGGGATAATTCCGAGGGTCTAAGCGGGGTATATGCGTGAGCTCCGCATTGGTGTGCGCCCGGTCCCTCGGGAATCCTGGATCGAGACTGTCCTGAGCCTGGCAAATCAAACCTCGGGCCAATTTATCGCCAGTCTCGTTTCCAGGGTTCCCAGAGTCAGCCGGTACCCACTGGAGCTCTACCCTGGGCGGTAAATCTTGGGTAGGGGTGTTCAACAATTTCCAGGCAGGGGTGTGAATCCTGCCCCTGGCAAAGTTCGACAGAGCCGTTTTGGAGCCGCTGAAGAATTATTGGGCGTCCGTGTCTGCAAGGGCAAGGGCGATGGCGTTCTCCTCTGCCTCCTCGGGGGTAGAGCCCGAGGGAAGACGGTGAGTTAGGGGTTGGGGTAGGGTTTGATTGTAGGCGACTGCTACCGCTTCATGCGCTGTACATGCGGCGTCCACCCAAACTGCTTCGTGGGCTTGCCCAAAACACTTATGGAGGGCATTAGCGCGAGCTACGCGGCGAGGAATATGATATTGGGGATGGACGTTTTGAATAAGGGGTTTCACAACGAGAGGTGAATGGATGTGTCTAGGGATAGCTATAATGGTTGACTAGTTTGCCGGTGTATTGATGCGAAGGGAGGAGAGTATATGGCGGCCAGCGGCGCTCGTGCCAAGTCTAAGGTACTGTGCCCGAAGATGCGCGTCAACTAGTTCCTGAATGGTGTTATGCGTGCCTAATGCAGGAAGTTTGGCTGTGCTAGTACTACGAGGTAGGTTTAGGGCTGCCTTAGTCGCAAGGCGGATCATGGTGTGCACGTGTTCGGTTAATAATAATAATAACAATTGGTTTTTTTCGGGGAAAGGAAATGGCGCAGTATCTGTCTCATATATCGTTGGACACCTGAACCGCGCCGTAAGGGAAGAGATAAATGAGGGAGTGAAAGAAGAAAGGAAGAGATAGGTGCCGTAGTGGAGGGCTCCGGAATAATTTCGACCATTTGGGGATCTTTAACGTGCACTGACATCGCACAGCACACGGACGCCTTAGCGTTTTTATGGAGGAAAACCGCTAAGGCGCCCGTGTTTTGTGCGATGTCCGTGCGTTTCGATTTGAGATATGGGGAAATGGGGATGCGTATAGAATGCGGCTAAGCGTAAAATTAGTATATAAATTTTGTGTCATATCTTTGTTATTGTCATGTGAGTCATTGTCTCAGGAAGGCAATGAGTTGTGGTCATCTAAGATATGAGTCACGGTCGTAAGTCATGGACACAATATCGTCATAAAAATGTCGTCATTGATCACAAAGTGAGTTAAAATGTACTGAGTCCTGGGTCTTAAAATGGTTCACAAAAAGCGCCTTGTTATCGATCGCAAAATGAATTACAAAATGCGCTGATTCATGGTTCACAAAATGAGTCACAAAAAGTTCCGAGTCATAGATCACACAATGGGTCACAAAAAGTTTTGACGGAGTTGAGTGCCCACCGAGATGTCAACATCTGAGAGCTACTGCGCCTTTTCCTTACCTCAAAAACGTTTCCTTTCCTCAAAAAAGCACGCTTTCGCATCCCTCCACGGGACCAGACTTAAGTGCCCTCAGAATTCTCTCTTAGTCTACAGTAAGCGTTCTCAGGTAGTCTGCATTGCATTTTACCGCAAACACAACAACTACTTTGCCAAAAGTTTTACACCTATCGTTAGGAGGGAGAACGATTAAAACCATTACTTCCTGGGGCCAGATTACGTAACTGTCAATTAGGAAAATTGTCAAAAACTTGTCACAAAGGTGTCAGTAAGCCACGCTCCTATTGGTCGATCGTGGCCGGCGGCCATTTTGCTTTTTTGCGTCATGGGTGGCTGCAGATGACGTCACGTATGTGGCAGAAGTGATGACGTTGCACACCTAATTATGCCGCAGATATTTGACAGTTTTTTGTCAAAGTTTATGGCTGTCACTTTGACCGGTACATTTGTGACAGAAAATGGCGGCGGTGTAGGCGGCGATAGGAGTGAGGCGGCTGCGCCGGCGCGAGCAACGGCGAAGGAGAGCGCACGAAGACACGTTTGATTATGTTTGACTTGCCGGACAGGCTGTTTGGAAGCCTTTTTCGACTGGAGAAGCAGACGGTGGAGTGGCTAGCGACGAAGTCGCCGACGAACTGGGAGGTTTACGTGCGGGTGCGCTCTCGGTGCGGCGGCAGGTGCTGTGTGCACTGCGGTTATTTGCCACGGGCGGCTTTCAGGCTGCAGTTGGTAGCGAGGCGCACGTCAGCATCGCACAACCGACGGTGAGCAAATGCGTGCGGAGTGTAGCGCAGGATATTGTAAAGTTGGGGCGCAGAAGGGGTGGGTGCCGTCGTCACCTCTGTGACACACAGCTACATATAAATAAGGTACGCTTATGCTGGCAAAACACTTTATTTTCCCAGCAAATGGCACTACGTGGTCGTATTCTGTTTCCCAAGGGGAAAGAAACAAACAACCACTCGTCTCATACTGCAACACCTAACCTTTTGGCATTTTTATCATCGACCGAAAGAGCCGAACAGCACAGACTTCAAAGGTTGTCTTCGTCGATTTCGTTCCTTGAGCTCATTTCAAGTTCGCTTGGCAGGCACGTAGCCTTCACTGCATTCGTTTAAATTTTTCTGCGCACTTAGGACAACCCCACAGTAGCTCGATTCTAGACGCCGCGCAAAAAAAAAAAAACACGGCTTTAAAAGGCTTCTTTCGTGCAAAGTGGCCTTTTTACTGAGGTCAGCACTTCCCGCGGAGCGAAAGTTACCCACCAGTCAATTTAGTAGCACAACTTCGAAAGCTAAGCTTTTTGTTTGCTTAATATTTTCAAACATCAACCGCGATGTTTTCGCAAAATTAAATATTAGTTATTTTTATCGTTGCTCATTTCTTATTTCTTTTCACAAAGAAATTACGCAGATGGTCAATCGAATGCACTCGGGGCGCCGCCCTGTTGTAATTGGCTGATTTCTCGTTGCGTCACGTGATGACTTGTCATCGTGTCGTCATTTCGACGTCACTCTCAATAACTTGTGAAAGAATTTGTCACAGTTGCGTAATCTAGCTCCTGGACTTTATAAATATGGACATTGGCGACAATATCGTGTGGAAAAGTCTCGTAAATAGTTCCCCAGATCTAAGAACAAAAAATTCGCCCCTGAAAACGTTAAGGAAAAGAAGATTGAGGGAAGTGCCACAAACTAGCTTGCTTAACATTGAACGAAACGCGGAGAACTCCAGACGTGATCATCATCATCAGCCTGACTACACCCACGGGAGGGCAAAGGCCTCTCCCATGTCTCTCTAATTCACCTTGTCATTTCCTAGCTGCGTCTTGCCTATGCCAGCAAGCTTCCTAATTTCATCCGCCCACATAGCCTTCTGCCGCCCCCTGCTACGCTTGCCTTCTCATGAAATCCACTCCGTTACCCTTCAGGACCAGCGGTTATCTTGCCTTCACATTACATCCCGGCCCAAGCCAATTTTTTCCTCTTGATTACGACTAGGAAGTCATAAACCCGCGTCTGTTCCCTGAACCTCACTGTCCGCTTCCGGTCTTTTCACGTTACACAGGTCATTTTTCTTTCGATAGCGCGCTGCGTTGTCCTTAACTTAACCTGAACACTTGTCGTTATCCTCCACGTTTCTGCTGCCCATAGGTGAGTACCGGTACGATACAACTGTTCTACACTTTCTCTTCAGGGATATTGGTAAACTGCCATGTATGATTTGAGAGAACCTGCCATATGCGCTCTGCTCCATTCCTATCCTTCTAGTTATTTCCCTCTCATGATCCTGATCAGCGGTCACTACCTCTCCTAAGTGGGCATATTCCTTTACCGCTTCCAGCACCTCGCTGCCAATTGTGAACTGCTGATTCCTTGCTAGACTGTTCAACATTACTTTGGTTTTCTGCATGTCAATTTTTAGACCCACCGTTCTGCTCTGCATGCCTAACTTATTGATCATGATTTGCAGTGCACTTCCTCAGTGACTCAGGAAGGCAATGCTTCAGCGATTGGCAGATTTTTTATCCGCAACTGTTCCCATTTGTTCTCTTAATTATTCCCTTATCCCTAAGGCCTCGGAATACCTGCTGTAAACAGGCGGTGAATAACATTGGCAAAATCTTGCCTCATTTCCTGACGCCTTAATTATTGGGTTATTCTTGCTGACTTTATGGAGGACTATGGTAGCTATGCAGTTGCTCTATATATCTTCCAGTATTTTGACATAAGGCACTTATACACCCTGATTTCGCAATGCCTGTATGACTGCTGAGGTTACGACTGAGTCAAATGCTTTCTCGTAATCAATGAAGGCTAGGTTCTATACTGCGCATTTGTTTATCACCTAGTTGATAGTCTGAATATGAACTATTGTGGAATATCCTTTACGAAAGCCTGCCAGACCATTTGGTTCTTTGAAGTCTATGGTTGCCCTGACTCTATTAGCGATTACCTTAGTATATACCTTGTAGGCAACGGACAGTAAGCTAATCGGTCTGTAATTTTTCAAGTCCTTGGAGCCGAATGACGAGAAGGGAGACAAAAAGGGGGACGAAAAGGAAGACGAAACAGCCGCCCGCAAAAGACTCCCGCTCAGGAACTTCAGAAAGGTTTGCTTCACAAATCTTGACTCGCCCCTAATGACGACAAAACGCACTTATGAAGCAAGTTGTCGCCTTTGGAACTTGCTACCTCATCGTCCATTTCCTCATCCTGGTGGACCACACAGAAAATCTTGACTTCCGCCCAGACGTGCTCGCTATCAAGAATCTGTGTACCACCATCTGCAACTGAACGCTGCTTCTCAAACAGCTTCCAATACCGCGTAGGTAAAGCAGCCAGCTTTCATTGTGGTAACAGTGGCTCATTTGGGACAGTGGAGCATATTCTGTTAGAAAGCTCAGCTGATGAATGCATGAGAGCATAGTACCATGAGCACGAATTTATCGATTAGCTATATTTTAAGCCCCTCAGAGGGCCCTTCATAGCAGCACCGCACACAGAACTCTTTAAACACATACCTGGAGGACATAAAACTTGCTGGCCAACTTTCAAAGCGTTGGCCGAACAGGCGATGTATTTGCATGCAGGGAGCGTAATGTCTGCTACGTACAGTTCATTGCAATTCTACTGCAACTTGAAAACTTTTTTTGCTTTTACCTTCTATGCATATCCATTACGATTAAATAACTGCCTACCTTTGTTAGCTCTACACTCTATTAATTCAATATTTTTCTTACACTTCAATTCGTGCTTTTCCTAAAAAAAACAGAGTAGGATATAAGACTATTTCAAATGCCTGCTAAACTATCTGTCCTTCAATAAAACCCCCTCCTTTGCTCTAGAGCATGAAGCATTCGTGAGTATGGGTGCTTCGGCCTGCAGCCCCACATCGTCAGATAGGGCAGCCGTACGATAAAAATGTCAGTTTGGAGAGTTTTTCGCGGTATTTTGAGGAATGCCAAACTAAATGTAAAGTCAGGTCCCTGCTCAATTTGATGCCGCTAGAAATATGTTACTTCCATCACATTCTTCAAAATTTGTGCTTTCGGACATTCTAAGTGGCTCTAATTATGTCTACTTCTATAGACGCCCATTGTTTAAAAATTTAGCGGTATTAAAACAAGCGTTAGACGAAGCATAGTGACGTCTCTGCCTTACAAGCGTGCGGCAGATTACCTGGAACCTAAATGTTGCAGAAAAACCAGTTCTTTATCTGTGCGATAGCTATACGAAACGTACGAATTCTCACAAGCTTAAAGTGGCGTAGGCTGTAAAACTTAGCAATGCTCCCTAGCAGCTGCCGGATATACCTGACAACGCTTCTGTGGGCACTATAGAATATCGCTCCACCACAACACCGATGTGATTTTTGAACGTTTCACTGCCATCCAGACAAAAGCCATTCGCTCGCGCTGCAGTAGGTTCTCCTAGATACCATCAGATTACATACCTGCCACCGCGGTCTGTTATTATTTCCTATAAAGTGGGAGAATGGTGTCAAATATTTTTTTTCATTTACCGATTTCATCGTGATCAAACCCCACTGAGCTTTTCAATTCCTCCCCGAGGACATTATGTTTAATTTTTCTTCCACTATTCCGACGTGTGCTTCCAATCCGGTTCGCCGCTAGCGACGCAGTTTCTGTGAGGTTGTGTCCCTATGACGTTAGCAACAACCACAGCTGGCAAACAAAGAAACGTCCCTCTCATCTACTCGTCCAACGGTTGTTGTTGTTGTGCTCTGGTAGAGTGGCACATACCAACAGTGAGGGATTTGAAAATATGCGTTGAAATGTGAAACAGCAGAGACACAATGAAGCAGTTATGTTAGAAAGTTAATCATGAATTTTTTGGATAAATGTTGGTAATTAAGAAAATTGTAGGTAACGAAGGACCTTTCCTGACGCAGTCACGTAACCATGAAGAGAATGGCACACTGGTTTTGGGACATATTCCTTGGCGCTTGTCCGAAGCGAGTGGAGAGCTGAAATAGCAAAAGGAATCCTTAAGCGAGTGAGAAGGGAGGAAAGAAAGTGATCACGTGATTCAGTTTCACCGCTGGACTCACAAAGATTCCACAGAGAGAATTGCAACCAACGCTCGTCAACATTTCAACATGGTATTCCGCAGCGCAAAAATGTCATGGACACCTCCCGTTGGGAAATGCATAAGCGGACACTTCGAGAAAAGGATGATGATGATAATGTCCTTAGGCTGAATGCCACATACCAGGGCGGGGGATTGGCCACGGTGCATTGCCGATACAAACGCAATCATGGGCAAGGAGTGGCTTATTTGGATAATTTTGTGACTTAGACTAGGATTTTATACAAAGAAAAACGGATTAAAACACGGAAAAGAAAAAGCAGAGAATTCTCATTCTAGCAGAGGAATCTACCTAATGTAATTATATAGTCGTGATTATAATCGCACACTAGTTTAAGGCCATATTCCTTGGCGCTTGATCCGAAGGAGAGGAGAATCGGAATCGATTGAGGAAGCCCTGGTCGAGCGAGGGCGATCTCCAAGAAAATTCCACGCAGCGAAGAGAACCGCCGGAAGAAGAGGAAAAAGTAATCTGTGGACTCAATTTCACTACAAGCCTCAGAAAGGTTGGTCATAGATACCCCTGATCGACGTAAATAAAGATTTAGTCGAGGCACTCTCCAACGCAAGAGGATCATGGGCACCTCACATTGCTTTGAACTGCACAACCCCACACTTCAATAAAATGCCAGGTGATGACAATCTGCTGCAGCAAGGAGAGGCTCATGGCTCAAGTAATGGAGACGCTGGAATTGTCGAAGGCGTGCTATATAGCAAGGGAATGACAAATGCTGAAAATCCAGTCCTCTTTCTCTTCATCTTCCTCTACACATGCAGCGTCATTCGCATGCATCCACTCGTCTTGCTACCTCCTGATTGCCTCATTTGCATAGTAAACGAGCGGGTCTCGAAAATATTTACGCCATTCCGCTTTCTTAGACAACGATCAGCTCTCAATTTGCGTTATTCATCACGCACTGTATATTTCAGGAATTGATGTCAATTTGACGCTATGCGTTCCGCATCGTGCCCACGCGCAGTGTTCCTCGTAGAAATCATCATCAGTGCAAGACACCACTCCTGCTTCCGGGCGGCATATTGGATAAGCTTGGTGTCCGACCTCCCGGGACTTCGCACCGCTCTGGCCTGCTGAGCTGCCCACAGGCATCGGATTCATAATCGTTAAACGGTAAGCCTTCGCGGTCAGAACTGTGAGCGAAGCGTTTATATCGCGAGCAATGCCCGGCCAACGCATACTTTTCATCGGTGGGGCAGTCTACATATTCCTAAACACTACCCTTTTCGTTCAGTCATGTTGAGCTGGGATAGTGTTACCAAGGTAGCGTATCAGAGACGAGTGGCCTCCGTGCCCATAAGGATGTTGTAACGAGCAAATCTCGGTTTCGTCAACCGGACAAGAAAATCGTTCTTCGCTGGCTTCTCGGAGCTGCGACCTGTATTATCCGTCCCCTATGCTCAGTGGCCCGTTGTGGGCACGTCCCCTGGGCATGTCTGGTTATCCACTCACACAAGGTTATTTCAAAGACCTTGGCACATACATAGCAGCCAGTGTTGCTGGACTTTTCCCTTCGGTATGGCGAGAGGACGCACTTAGAATACATGATGATTATGTTTATGAATTTTTATGGCGCAGGAGTATCTGTGGCCAAACAGCACTATGGCACAAGGTGTTTTCGTCTTCTCAAGGTGGGGTCAAAGACCACTTCTCCAAGCATTTCACCCCAGATAAGCCGAGCGGCAGGCTAGGGGAAAGCTCGTACCCATTGTACCAGCGGTGGGTACCCGGCGGCACTGGGGATCGAGCCTCGCACCTCCCGCATGTGAGGCGGGCGCTCAACCACTTTACCACCGCTACGGCGGCCAAGTGGTTAGAACGCAGATGGAGCAGCTGTAGCAGGAGCCTTTTCGTAGTTCTGTCAAGTCGCTTTAAGCGCGACAGCGGTAGAACTGAACTGTGCGTTACAAAGCATTGCAAACAGCTATGGCGAGAAGCAGGTTGTAATAATGCAGCGCAAACTTTCCACTATGTTTAAGATATAAACACCCAAGTTTATTATTTACAGAGGCTGGTGCATAACGATTGAAAAAAAGGGTACAGTGCGCAACCGAATGGTGCAAAACAAATAGTAGTGTCCGTTTCTTAGAGGCTATTCAATGGGCTCGAGTTCATTTCGCGATAACAGAATGGAAGGACCAAAATGCAGATATGAGGATTTATGTTCCATATAAACTGTAATTGGAAATCTGTGGTGCTGCTACGCATACAACAGCCTGGGAAAAAATGGAACACAGTTCAGCATGTCATATTCCTCACTGTATGAGGGATGTGTTGTTAATTTATGGAGCCTATAAAGGAATTTCGTAATGGCCATTTAAAATGAAACCATGTGAATCTATATTAAGGTTAATAGAGCAACAGATACTGGAGTATAGCCGCCGCGCTGGCTGTGTGGTTATGGCGCTCGGCTGCTGGCCCGAAAAACGCGGGTTCTATCGCGGCCGCGGCGGTCGAATTTCGATTGAGGCGATATTCTAGATTCCCGTGTATTGTGCGACGACAGTGCACGTTAAAGAACCCCAGTTGGTCAAAAATTTTGGAGCCCTTCACTACGGCGTATCTCATAGCCTGAGTCGCTTTGGGACGTTAAACCCCCATAAACCAAACCAGATACTAGAGTACATATCATAGTGAAATAGCAGGAGCTTTACCTGTGGGTTTGGTTCGCGGAAGCGAAGACAGACGATGTTTTGGTTTGAGGTTAAAATTTGCACGTTTCTTTGGCATGTTTAGCTTATAGCAGTCGCAGCCTCGTAATAAAGAATTTGGGTGCGTGAGCGGCCTACATTTTTTGGAACACAGCGCAATTATCTTTCAATAGCTTTTCGTTTACTCAGAAGAAACGAAATAAAAAAAAGGTGACACTGATCAGTCACTAAAGCATTAGAACATTCCTCGCGATCGCGCAAAAGCCGTGCATCACTATTATTGTCATCGCTTTCCTCTGCAGCGCCATCCCTTGCGTTCTTGAAGGTTGCAGCGGAACACCTCGTCATTCAAGCGCTGCGGGAGTGTTCCGTGAATCACTCCAGGCTGTGAAATAATAGAGTGAGTAAGCAAAATAACAGGAGTGTTAACCAAAATAATTCAAAGCGCCTAAATGGCCCGAGATGGCGGGTCATATTGGAGCCCTCAGTCCCAAGATTCGCTGCTCTAAGCTATAGATTAGTTAAGCACGTTGCCGGGCCAGTTGGTTTAACATCTTTAAACTTGGAAAAACATCTTGGCGTAAAAAAATTCACATACATAACAGAGACGAGGAGACGACGGACAGGCGCCTGTCCGTCGTCTTGTCTCTTATGCGTATGTGAAATTTTCCGCCGAGGTGTTTTACTACGCTTCAATAGGCTATAGATTATCCTTTTAAATCGTTATGCGGACTACTCCGCAGCAAATTCGCAGCTTCTTCTTGGTGCGTGCTCAGGCTTGCATCAATTCCTTTGTTCAAAAAGAATTCCGCAATCATGGTATTGCAACTTGAGTGCCTTTTTGAGTTGAATACTGACAGTAGTGAATATTTCTGAGGACAGTGAGCTGGGCAACACGCCCTTCGACTCCGGGAAAATTGTCAGCTGAAGTAGTTCATCACTTTTTGCTGGAATTTCGAGCATTATGATGACCTTCGAAATAAATGTGAACCCCTTATCTCTCGCGTACTCGTCGGGCTATGGCGTTTCGATGTTGAGAATTCCAGCCATTGGGGCATTTTGTACGCGACAGGGATAAAAAAGTACCTCGTCGTGCGTTGATTTGAAAACTTGGCTGTTACTTGATGCTTGTGTGGAATTCTTTGGCGGAAAATTACTTCCCTTTTTCGAAGCCCCTATACCTGAAAGAATTAAGGCACCCAGTTATAAGCAACCACATATCAGCGAGACGTCCAGATTTCGGTTCCAGCTAACTACTGCAGTCCTCTATATCATATTTATATGGGTGCTAATGGCGGTGCAGTAGTGATCATTGGGGCACGACTGCATGTTTCTTTCGCGTCCGCCACGTCATCAAGACGCTCCCACTTCGTCTGTTGCTGTGCAACGTCCTCGGCGGCGCGCGGTTTCTTGAGTCCAAAGAAAGTTTCTCGATACAGTATCGTGGTTGTGCAAAAAAAGAGCGCGCTCGCATGCTTAACGTAGCAGTGTCCACTAATCTTCCTCATGGTAACGATCATAGAGCAGCAATAAACTACGATGGACTATTTCGCCGAGAAAACAACCTTCACAAGACAACCTCTATCAGAGCTGTTCGCTCATTTCTCTGTCCCGCCGTCGAGCGCTTAATGATGATCATGATTCCATTGAATAAATGGGCAACTTGGTTAAAGGGCGTCATGTTAGGCGTGTGTTTAGTCTACGTGAGGTGGGGTAAGGGACCCGTATTTCTAAGAAGTTCATCAGGCCGTGATGCAAGGGCACTGCACAATGGTAGGGTAAAGCTTGCGTACGTCTCAAAATTGGTGGGCACCCAGGCATACCAGGAGCTAAATCCCGCGCACTCCACTACGAGAAATTTGCTTAAACCGCTGGGCTGCCCCTGCGGTGTACAATGGCTTGGCCGCAGACGCTTTAGTCTATTGTCGGCAATACGGAGACACGAAAAAGTTTTGATTTTCAGTACGCCCTCACAAGCATCCAAAGAAAGTGTTTGCTTAAGTACTCCTTAAACTCTTCCAAGTTCGGTGAGACTCGCCGTTAACTGGTGTGTGCGTTTTTTATGCAAGCCAGCATTGTTTCGTTTTTATAGTCGTAACCGGTTAACGAACGTGTGCGAGTGTTTGCAATGCGTCACGGCTGACCGGTAAGCAGTTTTCTTGCACGTACTCTGGCCAGTAAATTTTTTGCATATGGTAATGCAGCATTCCCGGTAATTGTGATCAGATGGTGTTTCCGCATGTCAATATATGCCTTCTTTATTGGGTCCTTTGTAGTGAGGCCAAGCCCCGTCCTCACGAGAGGCATAGAGGGCACGATCCTTGCAGTAAGTTCTTCATTTTGGATGGTTTGGTAGCCATCACTTACACATGGCGCCATGATAGTTTGTCAATATACGCTGGAAAGACATACAAGCACAAGCGCAAGTATCAGTGTATTTAATCGGAGGCTGAACGTGGGAAAATATATCAAGGGTCCTCCGTACTCAGCGCGCCCTTGGAAAATCAGCTCCTATGCCGAGAACAGTGCATGCTTGCGGTGTCACCATATTCAAAGCTACTCTGGGACTTTTCAGGTAAACCGTACTTCCCCCAACACCTCTTGTAGCAGAGACAACTGCCAGAACATCTTGACTTGTACCTTGGTTATCCGGACGACACATATTGAAAAATGTTAATTTCTAGCGACGCAGCAATTCTCTCGTACCCTAGTTGCAGGGCAAGCCATTTATGCATTCAATGGCTGCGGGCGCACGCAGAACCAGTGGCCCAGACTTTGAGCGTAATACTTTCATGACAGGTGCTCAACGCTATGCCAACCTAGCTCCGCTCACTTGAACAGGATGTTGAAAACAAGGTAGAGAAAACCAGCGCTAAACACGGAGCATCTGAAAAATTTGGACACAGGCATTGGCTACATTGCCGCTTTAATAAAATAAATAAATAATTGGTTTTTGGGGAAAGGAAATGGCGCAGTATCTGTCTCATATATATCGTTGGACACCTGAACCGCGCCGTAAGGGAAGGGATAAAGGAGGGAGTGAAAGAAGAAAGGAAGAAGAGGTGCCGTAGTGGAGGGCTCCGAAATAATTTCGACCACCTGGGGATTTTAACGTGCACTGACATCGCACAGTACACGGGCGCCTTAGCGTTTTTCCTCCATAAAAACGCTGCCGCCGCGGTCGGGTTCGTACCCGGGAACTCCGGATCAGTAGTCGAGCGCCCTAACCACTGAGCCACCGCGGCGGGTCGCCGCCTTAATCCGCCGTTTCGCGTTTCGCGCTAATTGTGCCTCGCCGTGCAGTATTACGCAGTAGTATGCAGGCTGTAGTGCGGTCGAGGTAAGAGATTAGCGGTGTTACCTGACTGTGGAAAGGGTAACATAATCCTCGTTCTTTTTCCAAGGGGTCTGTTTATCTCTGTCTTTACTAGGGACACACAAATGAAAGGTGGCAGGCGTATACTGTTTCGTACCCTTGTGTTTTGTAGGCTCGGGTTGGAAGATAATCCGCCATCGAGAAGTTATGCCTACCGGACCAGGCGCTCCCGACGGGTAACGAGGCCCTTCAAATGTAGACGGAGAGATGTCATAAGCTGTCCTCTCGGAAGAGACGCGGCCCCGGTGCACCAGTCTGCGTCGAATGAAAGAACGAATCTCCCCCGCCGCAAGGTATAGAGGAGACAGTCAAAACTGCATCATCCATTAAAAGACCTCGCAGGTCTTCAGTGAGCACTACCGACAACCACCGTCGACGCTCAGTAGCCGGCAGCGCCACCAGCCACGTTAAGGGCGGAGCCATCAAAGTGATACCAACGGCGCCATACTCAGATAATCCCGCTTTGAAGCCCGGAAAGGCAAGCGGCGCTGGTGGCCCTGAAGCCCTGTCTCGTAAAAAGACTCAACCATCGCAGCAAGCTCGGGACGAAAGTTCAGCTCTGAAGCACTCGCGTCAAAAAACTGTCGGAATGGCCTCTGGCGTAGGTGGGGCTCTCTACGGCGAACCGAAGAAGCAGGAGGGCGTGATCGTCACGGTGGCCCCCACCCAACCTTCTAGCGCTCCTGGCATGACTTCTACCAAAAAAGGCGCGGCCGAGACTAGCGTGGCTTACCCGCAGAGCGCAGATGCCCCACCATGTGACGCAGCTCCCGCCGGCTTAGTATCGGATGCTGCGCCTGCCGGGGATCCGGCATCTCAAGCCAAGGGTTCCAAGGTGATACCAAGGAGAGGAACCTTACTGACCCCCAATTGGCTGGGTATGAAGAACTTCGATTTATCCGAGATGGTGAGCTGCCGATTTGAACATTTCATGCGGACGTGCCTTCCATAACCGGGGCATGGTAGGATTTGAACTGCATTTGGTTTTTTATGGGAAGCATCCTAACGAAGCAGATGAAATTAGATGACGTTCCCACTAACGCTAACGCTAGCTTTATTTTGGTTCTGAGCAGGGCGCTTCATTTTAAACATTTTGGAACTGGAGCGTTACTTCTTGCGGAGGAAGTTCTCAATATAAAGTTTGCTTTATGTTCGGAAAAGAAAAAAAAACTTGGGGGCCGCCTTAGCAACATTGTTAAAGAAGAAAATGCCATAGCGGTGAGGCTGCCTGCTATGGTATCTATAAAGACTGTCCAATTTATTGGCGATTTTCCCGCTGAAAGAAATGTTAGATCATGTTCTATAGACCTTACATGGTATGCATGAGCTATCACATTCAAGAATATTCAGTGCCTTCAATTGGGTTATGACATTTTACTAATTAGGCTTGCTAATCCACTTTATTCCACCCACGTATACCCACTGAACTGCCTATTTCCTCTTCGGGGTTTGCCATAACAAACATTTCTAGGTTCTTGGAAAATTTAGAGGGTGGACCAATTTCCAAATTAGGGATCTTCCCATTTTCAACCTTAGCGACGCTTTATCATAGGTCTATTGATGGTGGCGTTGTATTCATGGCGTCACAACCCTTTCAATCGCATTAATAGATCGCGGAGAGCTCTCATGCGACTACTGGCGCAGTGGCGCAGCGATTAAGCGAACCAACACTGCCCAAGAAGGTGGCTTTTTTAAACACAACCACTGGCGAGGCTTGTTCATACCGAGCTCCGTTAAGACTCATGCTCAGCGCCAAGATGGGCGGGTGGCAATTCCATCGAATTTCGCAACGGTGGGCAGTTAGCTGACCGTCCGGTGAGCAGGTTGACACCAGCCACACTGGGTCAGTTCTCACGACATCACAAGACCACGTGACTCTTTCGACAGATCAGAGAATTTCTTCACAAAGAAACCGGAATTTTCTTATGAGGCGACAAACTAAGTTCTCTCGCATTTCAATTCTTTACCACCGGTGGAACGTTTCACTACGATAATTTGCATGCCCTTCTGCATGGGCAAATCTCGTTGCCTTCAACCGCAAACGTCAAGCGTAGAAGTATACCTTTATTTATAACACAATGAAAGTAAAAATAACACGTGTTTTAGGCCAAAGCAACCTAAATTAGGTTTGGCCCTGCACAAGGACTGTCTTGTACTCGATTGTCACAAGTACTCGAATGCGGGGAAGGATGCATACCCAGACTTAAGCCTTTTCATGCCATAACAAAGCAATTCCAGGTCGAGTAATACAAACCTCTTTTTCGTCTTCAGGTGAGAAGTCCTCGTGAGACCTTCGGGAGCAGCGCAGGCGTGTTCATGAAGGGGTTGCTCACGAGCATGGTTGTTATAGCCACCATGCTATTTGTCTTAGTCACCATCTTCTTCCTAATCCGCACGACGACACCGAAAGTAAAGGACGGCTTCTGCGTGACAGACGACTGCCTTTTCCATGCAAGCCTTCTCAAAGAGACTCGAGGGACGAAGTTCGACCCCTGCAATGACTTCAGCGCCCATGTATGCTTCAACTGGTCACCGCCCAAACAAAGAGAAGACATTAGAGATTTTGACACGTCCGCGATGGTAGACATGGTCTACTCGTGGCTTCTGGACCTGAGCACAACTTTGCAGGAAGGATCCAAGGCGTTCCCCGTGGCCAACAAGGCACTGGCTATGCTGGAGTCTTGCATGAGCAACGCTTCAACATACGGAACAGACTTGAAGAATTTTCGGAAATTTCTTAACAATCTCAGTCTGCCTTGGCCGAATCCACCAAGACAAGATGTTGACGCGCTAGGCGTGCTTGTCAATCTGGCCTACAATTGGCAGGCTCCTTTCTGGTTCGAGGTGAGTGTGTCCTTGGTGCGGAAAGGTGCATTCAAAGGTAGGCGCAGAATTATTTTGGCGCCGGCTCCTCTGATCACCCTCTATCGCCAACAGCACCGCGCGGTCATAAGAGAGGGGAAAGACGCCTACTTCAAGTACTGGATGTACTTCTACGTAGCCCTTTTCGGCGACGCCAAATCAGCCAACAAGAAACGGGCGCTTCAGACGGCCGACATGGAGGGCGACATTTTTGACACTATCTACGAGGCTTTATATGTATCGCCTAAACACTCGGCCGTGTTCCTGATAGAAGACCTCGAAATGTACACTGCCCACAAAAATTCCCGCCGATGGTTGCAGCAGTTGCAGGGCGGTACCGCCTTGAACCCGAAACTGACTGATCAGGACGTTGTTGTCACGACCAATGCACATTTCTTGAAAACAGTGGCCAACCTGTTCAATATGTACACCAACGATGATATCTTGGATTTTCTGGGTTGGCAGTTTGCCCAGCACTACACGCCGGTGTCTGACAGCGGCCTTCTGGTTTCACGTTACGGCGACCGCAGGACAGCAAGAAGCTTGCGACCCGCCTTCTGCGGATTCCACATCGAGGTGCCTTACAGGGTGTTCCTGCTATCCTTGCGCTTTGCCTCGCGGCTGACGCAGAGCGACAAGGAACTGGTCGACGCCGGCTTCGACCGCCTTGTGTCGACGGCTATGTACTTGGTCAACGATTCCACCTGGTTGGACTCGGAGAGCAGAGCCTTGGCCACTGATAAGCTTCGCGCTGCCAGTTTGCGGCTGCGGCCTCCCGCCAAATTTCTCAACGATACAAACATGGAGGAGTTATTTGAAGCATTTCCAGAAAAGAAACCGCCCTTTGGCGAATACTTCATAAAATCGCGCCAGAGCTTTCGAACGATCAGTAGAAAGCCGGACTTCGAAACAATCCGTGAGATGCCGGAGAACTTTGGCCTGCTTTATTTCGAGTACGATTACGTAGATAACGCTCTAGGTGTCGTCATCGGTGCGCTGAACCACCCACTATTTTACAGCAAAGGCACTCTGGCCATGTTCTATGGCGGGTTTGGCTTTTCGGTCGCCATAGAATTGGTCAAGGCGCTCGACCAGGAGGGACTCCAATGGCACCCCGACGGACGGCTGGTCGACTCGTTCCTCAGCGTGCGCTCGCATTCTGTTTTCGAGGCTAAAACAGGTGTTTTAACAGAAGCGAGTTACGCCGTGGCAAGAGCGTGTTTCCTGAAATACCGGCGCTTCAAATAGCTTAGTCCGCTTTCCTGGACGCAGCAAGTGAAGCCGGGAACACAACGTAGATAAGCACCGAGCTTAACGAAGAGAAGGTGTTTTTCATGACCATCTGCCACATGACGTGCACCCGGCAGGACGTCAAAAAGCCCTTCTCGGTTGACTGCAACAAACTTGTGCGCCACTTTGCGGTTTTTGCCAAGGCATTCCACTGCACGGAAGGGTCAATGATGAACCCGGAAAATAAGTGCAGCTTTTTCGACTGATATGCGAATTTTGTCATGTGAGAATTTTTGAAGCTTGACGACGTCGGAGGGAGTTAGAATTTCAGTGCATACCAAAACATTGACTTGTGTATTCAAATATTTCATTGCTTGGTATCTTGTGCAATCCATCAGCGAGCGGTGAGAACTTTGGAGAACTGTGGCTGTTTTCATCTTTTTTTTTCGGTTTTCACGCATCTCCTACTATGTGCTCTAATAGGCATTTTCAGATTTTACGTTAGGTTTTCTCTCTGGTATCAAATGACGACCTAGATTATTTTGGAGTAGTAATCAAAGCTGGACTCATAAATGTCCCTCTTAAGCAAGGGAACCGAGGTGGTTACGAAGGTTGCGTACGCGGCCTTATTTTGGCATGGAACGGTGACATTTCTCAGAAAGCTTATTGGTATTTTGCTCATGCAGTTATTGCGGCCAAGGCCAAAAAGCGAGGCACCATTTCTATGAATACAACTTTGGGTTTGCAAAAAAGAGCAGATTGCTACGCTGAGATTTCACTGCAGCTAAGAAACGGTAGCGGCTCCTTTGCGAGTCGTTGTTTTCACACTATGGCACTTCATCTTAACCTGAGCCAGGCTACTTTTGTGTGTGTTTTTTACGATTGAAGTGGAGTTGAGGCACTGCATTTCTAATTGACGTAGATTGTTTGTCTGCTTTGGCACTCTGCAGACATCCAATTGCATTATCGGTGTATCTAACTGTGGATTGCACTGATGACCGTCGTGTGTTTCGCGAGATTATTGGCCTCCAAATGGTTCTTTTGCCACCGAAAGTAGGACATATTAAGTAATTGACAATAAGTTCCATTGTAGTTCATATTAAAATTGTTCTCTTATAACGCATGGTTTTATTTGCTCTTGGCTCCGACTTTGTTGACGCTAATGGTTTTTGTTCCTGCAACAAAAGAAACAGCAGCATTGAAACGCATGCAACACGATGAACACTAAAGTACTGGACTGTGTTTCTTCTAACTAAATGTCATCTGCTTGCTGAATCACGCTGGGGACAAAAATAGGCAATTTTCAGTCTAATCAGAACAATTTGAGTTTTCGGCATGAAACATAATTGTTCAGATCTTTCGTTGAAGCGCGTAAGAAAGTTGTTTATTTCACCTGCCAAGGAGTTAATTTAACAACTAGACGGTCTTCTGTACAACAGGGAACTAGTGCGGAGCAAACATAATCAAGACCGAGTAAGATGATAAGAAATAAAAGTAATGGCTGCATGCCAAGCTAAAGCGACTGTAGCAGCGGGGAAGCTAATTAAGAACCAAGCAGAGAAAGCACATCTCCCAATGCCATTTAATCTCTCAGAGAGCACTTATGGGCACCTCAGGAATGGTAATCCGCGTCCCGAATGTGCCTTTCAAGGCGGTAATGATTTGCTTCTAGGAGTCGGTAATTTTTCTTCCTTCAGAAGTGAACCAAAGCATGCTTCCGGCATATTACGAAGCCGCCTTTGTCCTGACATTTTCGCAGATACAAAGCCGTAAATAAAGCGAACGGTTTAAAGATTCCCTAAAACAGTGAGTTGGCTTTGCTTACTGCTTCAATGGGCGTCAGTAGCGCTGTCGCCAGGCGCTTTCGCCTTGTTGGGCATGAGAAACGTTTACCAGCTCTGGCCCTGTTATCGTCTTTTAATAACGTGCGAACCCATTGCAGATTTACGGAAGTGTAAAGTGAAACCGAAAAAAAACTCAAGTTCTCACCTTCATTATGTCATCGAGAAGTATTGCGAAACAAATGTACTCGGATTATTTGTCAATTTGTAAAAAATGCGGTCTTAAATTTGAAAAGGCTCGCTGTAGAGGAACGTAGTAAAATTCAGTGGCACTTAAAAGTTTAAAATGTCACATTTTGCCCCGCTTCGCTTCTAAAAAAGAGACAATGCATCAGGCAGAATGAGAAGCCCTTGAAAAATTAAGATTCAACTCATGTTTTGGATCAGTTTTTCGGCGCCATGGGAACTGAGAAAACCTTTCTCAGCCTACCACATGAAAACACTGCATTCGAAAAGAGCTCTGCACGCCATTTTTTCATGACTCGCTACAGACAAATACGAAGAAAGCCACCAGTCACTGAAACTGAGGAAAGAATAGGGGCGTGCTTCTGTTTATTTTATTTATGCTGCTCATGTGCAGGAAATTATCAGTGCAACAAATTTTACCTGAAAGGGCTATGGGTTATGGGGGCTTAACGTCCCAAAGCGACTGAGGCTATGAGGGACGCCGTAGTGAAGGCTTCCGGAAATTTCGACCACCTGGGGTTCTTTAACCTGCACTGACATCGCACAGTACACGGGCCTCTAAAATTTCGCCTTCATCCAAATTCAGCCGCCAAGGCCGGGATCGAACCCGCATCTTTCGGGTCAGCTGCCGAGCGGCATAACTCCTGAGCCACCGATAAAGATAATTTTTTTTAGAAAATTGAAGAAGGCTAACGTTCAGTAAGTTCTAGGAAGGAGGAGGAGTAAAGGCAGAGAGGTTAACCAGACGAATAGCCGGTTTTCTACCCTGCACGGGGGGAAAGGGGTGAGGGGAGAAAAAGATGAGGGAGAAAAGAGAGTTGCAGAAAATTAGTCACTATGTACAGTCACAGCGTTCAGGAAAGTCACAGCCTATCGTGCAGGCCAGAATACTTCAAAAAGTGGGGCAGTGCCTTGGAGGCCTTCACTGCCGACGACCGCCGTGGCCAGTGGCCGAGAATCTTCGTTTCCGTCAGTGGGCGCAGGTCTAGATGCTCCAGTGCACGGCAGAGAGACTCTTTCGGCGCTGTAGGCAGGGCATTCACAAAGAATGTGGGCCATATCATCACACCAGCAGATAACACATGCAGGGCTGTCAACCATAACTATTAAGAAGGAGTAGCGCTTGGTGAAAGCTGCACCAAGCCATAGGCGAGAGAACAAAGTTGCTTTACGTCGTGGTAGGCCTGATGGAAGCCGAAGCTTCAGATCTTGTTCTAAGGTTTTTAAACGCGAATGCGAGAATTGGCCTGAATTCTACGCGGCAAGCTTGATGTCCCGCGAGAGTGGTGTAAGCCTACCCGCTGCGTCGGCTCTCGAAATGGGGATGGACACGCAATCACCCTCATGGTGAGCAGTTCGCGCGGCCTCGTCCGCGAGGTGGTTGCTTGCGATGCCGCTGTGTCCAGGCATCCATTGGTAAACAATATCGTGCCCTTTGTTGATGGCTGTGTGGTGCAGCTCTCGGATTTCGGCGACAAGTTGTTCATGGGACCCTTGGCGAAGAGTAGATTGTAACGCTTGGAGGGCTGCCTTTGAATCACTGAAAACAGACCATTGCTGGGGTGTTTCTTCACTGATATGCTCATCGGCGACACGAATAGCAGTAAGTTCTGAACCAGTCGACGAAGTCCGGTGTGATGTTTTCACTTTCTTAACTAGGGTCCTTACGGGGATGACTACGGAGCCTGAGGAACTGGAAGGGGTCACTGAGCCATCGGTGTATAGGTGGAGTCGGTGTCCGTGTTTCTCATGCAAATTTTCTAGAGGTTCTGTTTTAGTGCTGCCGTCGATAAATGAGCCTTCTTTTTGATGCCCGGTATGAAGGGAAGCACACTAGGTTGGTGCAGACTCCATAATGGAGAAGACGGTCTAAAGGCTGGTGCAAATTGGGTTGGTAGGAAGTTGCGATGGGCATCAATAATGTTCGCAAACGATGTACTCGGCCGGTTAGCAGCAAGACTGGCAAGATGGTGTGCGGGAGTACGAGAGAGGTGACGAATATGCGCTCTCAAAGCTTCGATTGTGACAGTTTCCTGAGCGATGAGTAGTGTTGCGGCCAGTGAGTTCTAGAATATGCTTGCTGAGTATGGGATCCCTGGCATAAACAAGATATGGATAAAACTGAAGAGGGGTACAAAATCTCGGTGCTGGATATATCTTTAATAAATCGAATGAACTTTACCGTTTCATGCAAAATTGGCTGTTGGGGAAAGGAAATAGTGCAGTATCTGTCTCACATCTCGGCGGACACGCGAACCGCGCCTTAAAGGAAGGAATAAAGGAGGAACTGAAAGAAGAAAGGAAGACAGAGGTACCGTAGTGGAGGGCCCCGGAATAGTTTTGACAGCCTGGGGATCTTCAACGTGCACTGACGTCGCACAGCACACGGGCGCGTTTACGTTTCGCCTCCATCGAAACGCGGCTGCCACGGTCGGGTTCGAAACCAAGTTTTCCGGATCAGTAGTCTAGCGCGCTAACTACTGAGGCACCGCGGCGGGATCGGCATTTTTTCAGGAATTCATGTAATGGCTAAATTTCAGCACCTCTGACAAAAATATTAGTCTGACCGGTTACCTTCCGCGCAAAGCTGCGCTTCTAGGACTGGCACAAGTGCATCGAACGGTTCCTAGCCGAGGTTAGAAATATTCGTTCTCGCTTTGCTTTAAGTATTCGTTGACGATACCGACGAGCTGCCCTGGGTATTCTGCGCAGACATTACAATTATCAGCTACAGTAGCTATGTTGTAAGGATAGACGATTACGGTGAACCAAAGAAAAATGCTGTAACTCCTGACAGCGGCAGTGTGCAGAAGTTTTCAGCGCATGCGCACAGGCGGCGAATAGCATGCCACCCTCTACACAACACTCACCAATAGAGCGCCAGATTGCGCCACGTGCCGGCAAGGAGGGCGAACGCCTGCTCCGTCAGAATGAATCACCAAGTACGCAATGGCGACGCGAAAGTCTCTGTCATTCCGCCCTTGAAATTTAGCGATCATTTTGATTCACCTCAAGAAATTTCCTACGCTGTGTTGCTATGACCTGACGCAATGGTTTCGACATGGACTGAGTCTTCTACAAGTACTGCTGCCACACGTCGAGAACGCGATCGCCTTGGAAAGCGACAGGCGAGACCTCTACCAAGGAAGAGGGTCGACCGAGCGATCGCTTAAGGAATCGTCAGGGGAGATCTTTCACCACGAAAAAAGAACCAGAGCAATAGCGCCATCGGAAGCTGGAACCCTGGTCAGCACGCATGCATTCCTGCAGTTAGGCAGTCTAGGCGCAGCACGAATTGTAGTGATTTTTAGTGCGCTAGCACTCATAGTGGCCATTCCCCGCATTTAGTCGTAGTGTGTTTGTCCGTTTGTCTGAAGCCAGTTTTGCGGCAGGCTGCTCACCTGCCCACCGGGTGGGCATGTCATGGGTTCTACTTACATTTGCTGCGCTGTCAGTGAATAAAGTTAGATGAAGTTAGCGCTTGTCCTGCGTGGTCCTTTCTTGTGTTCGTCTTGGTTGCGCTATAGTTCTTTTGTTACTGTGAGAGCTGCCACTAGAGGAACAATCGATGACAACGAAAAAAAAATGACACGACAATATGTCGTGGTGCAAAAGCGGTGACGCTTTCCGAGAAGCGCCTTTACCATACCCACATAACACGAAGCCGGTCTGCGTCACAATCTCCGCGGGTTATAATTCACCTCAAAACACTGGCACCGGCGCAAGCAAGCGCAAGCGCTTGCTTGGGACGATAAGGCTCAAGTCTTTGTTGAAGCTGAGACTACCATACACGTCGACTGTACGCGCTTATTTCTCGTATTCCTTATGTGCTAGTCTTTCGAAAGCACAGCAAAAGTCCGTTGAAAGGTATTGGTTAGACACGCACACAAGAAAAAAATCTGCGGGCAGTTTAAAGCCTTACAAGCCGCCAACGCTCTCAACACTGTTTCAACGCCAGTCTAGACGAAAATTTCTTTTTCTCGTCCTTTTAGCCCTGAGCGAAGGAATAATAACAATATCGGGGAGAATCTTTAAAGTGAGATGTGATGCCATGTGGCTTTTTATGCTCTTGAAGGATTAATCACAGAATGCTTGCAGAATTGTGCAAGAAGGGCCGTGCCTCGACCAATGTATTGCATTGCCAATCCATCGACTAAAGTATTCGAGATGAGAAGTGCGGCTCGTCTCTTTAGCGATTACTCCTTTTAAAATACCAAAGTTGTTTTAATGATTTTACTTACACTTCGTCTGCTTCCTTCCGGCCCTGGCCTCTTGCCTCCTGTATGTCATGAACATCTAGGTTCTCAAGTCATGATTCTATCTCGCTTTGCTCGAATGCCCCAGGACCATAAAATATTAACCTCCAAAAGCTTGCGCACTTCTCTGTGCATTGAAATGTATTGCGTCCTTTCTAGTTTCATATGGTATCCTCAGAATTAGAAGACGCATTGTGTGATGCGCACATCGTTCGTTTACTTATTGGGGGTGTAAAAAGCACTTCATTCATCACGAGATAAAAACAGCCACTGAAAATCATCGCCAACCCTTTGCACCGTTTTTGACGCCCACCCCTTTATGTAATACCTCTTAGAGGGGGCCTTTGAGCAATAAACAAATAAATAATAAATCAGTAAAATTGCTGTCAAACTCGAAAAACAGGTGGAGCTTAATATGCGGCTGCTCGCAACCTTCTCTCGGCTACCTCTTTTTTCTCGGAGAAACTTATTGGCTGCTGAGACCGATTTTCTTCCTTAGACCGTTATAAAGAGCACTGCGCTGAGAAAAGACATCATAGTCCATGTTTTCATCCGCATCAAGTTTGGGTTAAGGGTAAGCACTTAGCGTTTTTGGGACAATTATACTCTGTTCGGTGACACCCCAACTATCATTTCTTTGTGATGATGATGAGTATGGACTTTTATGGCGCAAGGGCACCTATGGCCAATAGAAGCCATGACACAAGGTATTCTCGATTACTCAGGTGGGGTCGAAGACCAATTTTCCAAGCACTTCACCCCAGATAAGCCGAGCAGCAGGCCAGATGAAAGCTTGTACCCACCGTATCAACGGTGGGTACCCGACAGCACTGTGTATCGAACTCCGCACCTCCCGCATGTGAGGCGGAAGCTCAACCACTTGACCCCGGTATCGTTTCTTTGTGGTGAACAACATGTAAAAGGGCTTAAGCAGATGTAAATTTTCCATCGCCGTTCTCATGCGCCCATTATAGGCTAGGCCAAGACAGAAGAGAGCACTAGCCGAAAGAGGTCTGTCGTGAAGCAAGAAAACCGGAGGAGGAAAGCAAGGCGGACAGCACGGCAAGGGCTATAGAAAGTGCAGGATGGAATAAACACTTTTTACATCCTGATGGAGCTGATAGGAGTGGGTGGGCAGGGCTCGGTTGCGATGGTGATGAGCCCCTCCCGGGTCTCGAGGGCTGCGCGGGTCAGCTGCAAATACCTGTTACTGTTCCAAGGCGACATTGGGCGGCTTTAAGCGTTGTGGTTTGCGGGGACATGTCCAAGTAATGTGTGCTACAGTAGTCATGTCTCCGCACCATTGGAATGTTTCAGAATATTGGGTAGCATGAATACGGTGTGAGTGGTGAAGATTTAGAAATGTTGGAGTCTGCGGCGAAGGACATAGGCTGCCGCAAAAGATAGGTGTTTGTGAGATGGCGGATGTAGCTGGACACTGAGCCAGACAGTCTAGAGACGCGTCGAATGTTGGGGCGAGAAGGAGTAATGGTGAAGGCACTAGTATCGGTTGCTGTGAAACGTGCCACCCCACCTGGGCTTAGCGACGGCGACGCAAGGAGGGTAAAGCTAAGTCGGGGAAGTGGTCCTTAACAGCGCGCTGATATCTTTCAGTGCTCATTAGAACAAATGCACTTTTTTTAGACTGGTCTTTTTTATTATTACCCCCGCGGTACAAACATTACAGTCGTGAGTCGGTTATATACAAAAATATAAATATGCACAGCAAGAAGATAATAATACAAGTAACATGTCCGTAACACTTGAGGTAACCCTCCGCGGTGGCTCTGTAGTAATAGGGCTCGGCTGCCGACCCGAAAGACGCGGACTCGATCCAGGGAAGAGCGGTCGCGTTTCGATGGAGGCGAAACGCAGAAGATGCCCGTGTACTGTGCGATGCCAGTGCACGCTAAAGAACATCAATTGGTCGAAATTATCCCGAGCCCTCCACTACGGCGTCCCTCATAGCATGAGTCACTTTGGGACGTTACACATCATAAAAACAAAAAAAACAAACAGGTGAGGTCCGAATTATACAGAGCAATACTTATTATTGTATTGCGTATTTACCGTCTGGCTTTTTAAAAACGTGTAATTATATAAAGCCACGTATGTGAGCAAAACAACATAATTGCATTTCTGATTAAGTTAGGTGCAACAAACACCGATTTTTGAGCCCACACCTTGGAATTTCCTGTACCATATTTTCTGTGGCCAGCGTTTCCGATGGGTTAGGTCACCACCTCCTCATCAACGTGACATAATAATTGCTGCATCTTCACCCTGTTCCCAACAGACGAATAATTCCCTTTTGTAACTGCAGAGCTGACCGAATTATAGTTATAAGTAACGTGAATTCACTGTAACCAACAACATTCCGGTGCAACCATGGCCGGCTTACTCAAGAGAGAGATGTGACACCACATACGCAGAGCAACAGATAATATTTGAACTAATGGCCGAGTGCAAAGAGACCGTACGTCACTGTTTAAATTTTCGTTGCTTCCGTCCTTAGAAGAAGCTTGACGGTAGCGTTCAAACTTGAAGCCGTACCGAGAACTTTTACACTGGTAGAAAACTCCAACGATTCAACCCCCTCTCCACAATTTCTCCATTATCTCGTGTATGACAAAACTACAGCGCGTGTTTTAACGCGACAGCGTTAGAACCCATGTTGCATAAAGCCGACGTCGACTTCAGCATCGTTGACCGTGAGCGAAAAATCCACGAAAAAATGCTAGAGAAGCAACCTAGGTGGGCCACCTAGGACACGTCACCTTGTGACGTCATCACAACCTGCCCACCGGATTGTGAGAAAACAGACCACCATGGCATGTTGCAGTTAAATTAATGATTGGTCGCGAGAGGTTTCTCGGGAAAAGCAACCTGAGTCGCACCAGCCCTACAGATGGCAGCAGCTGCTATCGCGTGGCCGTGGCGCATCGCTAGCCGCTGCACCACTTCCCCAGTGGTGGTGTGGCGACTCCCAGCGATATATGAGTGTGAAATAGACAGGTGACTGTGTGCGTGGGATAGACGGGACGCTTTAAGCGTTAGTGTGAAATAGAGAGCGATCAATTCTGCGCATATTGGTATTTTCCCGTTAACTCTATCATGTCATACCCTTAAGGTGTAGCTTTAGTGGCCCCTCAAATTTTCTTTTCAGGACCTTTCAAATTTTTACATTTCCTTTTAAAACGCATATGTGTAAACACGTCCGGTCAGTCAAACTGTCAAAAGCAAGCTGTGAATAAACGGTCACATTGCGGGCCCGTGCAACGCTGGTAAGAATTATCCCCCTTTCTCTGAATCATGCTTGTCGCACTATTTTGGCCATCGACACCATCCGGACGTTACAGATATTGCGCCCAGTGCAAGCGGCACACAAAGGCGGATCTATTGCTCATGAAGCCACCGGGATCTTTTTTGTTCAAGCATAACACTCAATGCGCCGTACACTAGACAACGATATTCTTATAAGCATAGACAGTTCTGACGCTGTTCAGGCATACGTGCCTGATTTGCACGTGGAAAACGCTGTGTGCTTACTATTATCCGCTCACATTGTGAGAATATTTACCTGCTCACAATGCGTTCAAGGAGTTCTAAACCACGCTTTCATTCCTGTTTACATGATGTTTACAGCTGCACACAGTATGCCGTCATCTTCCAAGGCTCTGTGTCCAGGTTCAGACTTTGTTTTATTGACGTTATTAATGAGCGATTTATCAGCTGGCAGCAGCGAAGAGTTGAATCTGGACCCTGATCATTTACAGCCCATTTCAATGCATGGCCTGAATGCGCAGCTTTCCTTCTTGATTCCACACATTAACTCAGTAGCTGAGACCAAGCGCCGCCGACCGCATCGCCGCAGTCTTGGGAGTTCCGACGGCCGATGCTCCGGTAATGCGCCGCCAAAATGACAAGTTGAACCCCAGGCTGCCGAATAGCGAAAGTGTCAAAACGTGGACAATCCCTTCGGCAATGCCCACTACCAAACCTCACCCATCACTCAACGCAAAAAAAAGCACACATCCTTCGTAAACGTTCAGACTAACACTCTCCGCGCAATTGTAATGCTCCACTAGTTTGGATGGCATAACGCAGCTCACTGTCCTAGTTGTCCACAGATTAGGGCTGACACAGAACACAATCTCTACTGATGTAACACTGCCGTCACATCTCCCTATTTCCCTTTCTCTCCCCGCCTTCCTGCAGTGCGTGGCTTCACTCGGAATCGGCAGATTACCAGCGGGCCTCGACTGAGCAAGCGCTCTTCTCTGGGCCTTAGTGCTGGCCTCAGCGAAGTTTTCATCCCTCCCTCCCTCCCTCCCTCCCTCCCTCCCTCCCTCCCTCCCTCCCTCCCTCCCTCCTTCCTTCCTTCCTTCCTTCCTTCCTTCCTTCCTTCCTTCCTTCCTTCCTTCCTTCCTTCCTTCCTTCCTTCCTTCCTTCCTTCCTTGCTTCCTTCCGTCTGCATTCACTTTTTGTTCAATCGCCTTAATAGCTACGCTCAAAATACTCTACCGAGTATCGTAATCATCAAGTGATGTTTTTGAGAGGACAGTTGGCTCATGCCAGTATAGCAAGTCGATATCAAGAAAAAGAAGCGCTACCATGCCCGAAATTTGAAACGACACAACACTTCAGTTTCCGTTCCACTTTATTGAATGTATTATCCATACGCACGCGTATACAAATAGATGCTTGTACAGCACTAGGTCCCACAGTACAACAGTTTGGAAGACCTCCTGCCAAAGAGTGCTTAAAGTAATTAAGGCAAATAAAAATTTTAGCAAATACAAATGGAAACAGTATTATAATCACAGTATCTATGAACACAACGGCCGACCAATTAAAATATAATATTGTTCAATGCTAGGAAATCGTTGATGAAAAAAACAAAGGTGCTTGCAGTTTTGGCAATATGATTAAACATCACGCAGATGTAATTTCACGCTTTGTTCGAACGCATGTTCCGACCAACATGATTTAAGGAATATGAACAGAGGATTACATAATGACACAGCAGTAGAGAATACCGTATGTGTGTCATAATTTCTGTTCGTTTTTGGTAAAAGTTGTTTTACAGCGAATCTGGTGTTCTGAAGCTCTGCACTGTTAGTTTGTTAATGCTCAAAGCCGCCGGCTCGCAGTGTTATCAGTCTGCGAAGCGAAACGTGACCATATTTATCTCGAATGATCGGATACACGCGCAACGGTTATTACATTGTTCAAGATTGTTGCAGTTGCTTTTGGCGCTTTCTCTCGTACTTGTCTGGTCAGCTTGAAATTGAGCGCGTCCCATTGCAGCTGGCATTCAGTTCGAGGACCGGCGAACAAGTATGTTGCTGCCAGTGCCGCTGTGGGCGCAAGTCCATCTAATAAGTGCTTTCAATTTTACGCCATTCTTCTCGTCGTTTCCCGACGGCGTTGTCACCGCCGCGTGAAAATGCTTATTTATTTGCATCTGAGAGGGAGTGCAGATGCTTACGCTTATAGTTTTATTCAATGGGTGACATATGAGCAAGTCAAATCTTGCTTTCAGCATAGATAATACAATGTAAGATATTAGGGCATCGACTAATGGGAACCGAAGGTACTGTGTGCCGGCTGAAGTTAATGATCTTAAGTGCTTGGTTCTGGAGGTGTCTGAGGCGTTCATGGTCTGAAATCTATGTGTTTACCCATGATGATATGCAACAAACACTGTGGTTATGAATAAATGTATATAATAGTGACATGTGTATAGGGTGTGGAAAGTAACTTTTTGTGGAGATTAATACATGTATGCCAAAACTTCTGGTCATTATTACTGCAAAATGATTATAGAAATTTAAATGTGAATCCAGATAAATTGAAAGGATGTTCACAAAGAAAGAAGAATATACTTCATCTTTTTTTAAAACAAGTGTGTGCATAGTTTTCGTGCTGTTTGCGTTGGGAGTGAGAATTATGAACTAATTATAAGTCATGTGCTAAATCTTTTTGGTTTTTAGAGCAATAGCGTTGCGTGGATGTTTTCTACCAGGTCGTACGTGTTGGGGCTAATACAAAGGTACCCAAGAAAGCATTACGCTAGGAATCCTTTTACATTTTTTACATGATGCGTTGGCTCTCATTATCTTATAATTCTGTTTTACTATAGAAACTCAGATTTTCAGACCCGCCTTTACAATACCCTTTGGCTACACGCAGCTCGCGGCTGCATAAGTTTTAATGGATACCCGGGAACTGCATCCAATTTTCGCTTTCATCGAACATCAGTTCAATGGCTCCTTCTGCGTAGATTGACATTTTTCCGGCAGCAAGATATGCATTTTCAGCATTTAAAAACGTTGCCGCTACGCGGTTCATACTTGTAAAGCCGACACCAAAACGTACTCTCCGTTCGCTGTTTTATGTGAACGCCCGTGTAGTTGAGACTTCTGATCAGTGAAAAATCTGTCGACGCACGCAGTTTACATAAGGAATGAGGCCAGAGATGGCGAATTCAGTTTAATTTTTTGCCTTCTCAAGTAAATGAAATATTAGTTTTCAAAGGAAGCAGAGTCAGTCTTTATTACTTCAATCCTGTTATTTGCCTACATATGCCACCATCAAATCATACTCAGTGCTCTATTAAGAACAGACAGCCTCATGTAGCAAACAATCAGACAAACGAAGAATGATGTACGGAGAAACCTTCACTTTTTGTTAAAGCCTTTTGCTAAGCAAGCCAACAACGTGAGTGCACCGGTGTGCTTCATCACTAAGTTGATAACGACGGCTGTTCAGTATGGCTTAAATGTTGTGTGTATTCTATGTTACGCATCTACGCAATTTATATTTGCTCGAGGAATAAAGCTGAATTATTTGAAGTGCGCAGCCAGGACAGATGTAGTTCATTATTATCCCAGATTAACAATGCAATACCAAGACAAAAATCATAAAACGGTGATAATATGCATGTCTCCCTTAATGCCTCTCCTGCCTCCATGTTTCAAAGCGAAATATTGCGATATGCTCTCTGAAGGACTTACGGCTCTTGCGGTCGTAATAATACATCATCCTTACTCGGCCTCATTCCATACTTTGTTAGACGCAAGCACGAAAATGCTCAAAATTCTTTGCAAGCGAAAAAGTGAGGCTTCATCAAAGTTCGCGAAGCCAATTTCAGTAAATAGTTAATGGCACAAAATTTAGGAATATTCTTGCGCAATTTACTGACATAGAATTCCTGCAGCCCCCCCCCCCCCCCTTCCCCCCACCACCTTGCGTTGCCTGCTCGACTCAAGATTTTTGTTCGACTTTCAAAACGGAGGAAAAACAACGGTGAAGATTGCCGCCACTGCTCACTAAGCGGTCTACAAGAGCAGCACACGCGTTATGCAGCAGAATAAAGCAAGAAAACCAATAACTCTTTATCGGCAAAAGTACGCAAACTAGGCGCAGGGACGCCAACGAAAACTTTGTTCAAACTTGAAGCTCAATTTCGTCTTGACTTTAGGCGCAAGGCCTTCTCAAATTCTTGAGGCTTCCTGCCTGCTGCCCTCTTTCCATTCCCTTCCCCCCAAAATCGATGTGTTGAGCTCCCGAGTGGTTCATTGCTTGCTTGTTTGTTTTGTGCACGGGACTTGCATATTTATCGCATTTATTTCCACCAACAGCCTTACGACAATGCCTGCCATCTATTTTGATATAGACGAAGGGAAATTTGAAATGATCTGCATGATTAAAAAATATCCTTGACGAGCACTGCGCGAAGTCATTAAATCGAAAGGCGAGGTGTGCATACCACCGAGGCGAAATGCAGCGTTTTCTTCGCATTGCACCTGGGAGTTACGGACTGCGGTATTTATCTCTTCAAACCTGAACCTCTACACATTTTAGATTAATGATGCGCACACTGTACACCGGCTCCAGTCTTTCATGCACGCATTATTAATAAAATTCCTCCCTCTTCCGAACAACAAGTGATTATACATCGCGCTCAAGCATTCCGATCTAAACGACAAAACGGAGCCCAGAGGTAAAATTTCAATGCTCTTCGAGAGAAGGCTGCCACCTGGCATAGAAGGATTACGACCGGGTCATTGTCTGCTTGTGTAGACCATATCAAATCATTTGTTATCGTAATGTTTCTGCTGTCTAGTTTGGTATGTTTCAATGAAATATAAACAATATTTCAGGTATAACGTATGAGACCTTATTTCGACGAAACATCAAACTTCAATGCGTGCATATAGAACCTATTTTGCTGGTGAATGTATGAAAATAGGATTATGCGGGATCACAGTAGATGATGTGTAAATTCCAGCCGCACTTGTCATGAAACCTTTGACGGGAATTTAAGAGACATTGCAAAATATAGGCATAAATCGTACTTTCCGCGAGATCTAACAAGGTTAACACTCAGCAGTGATGCTGACAAGCCGTCTATAAAAGAAAATTAATAACCAATTCTCTGGGAGTTCCTAACACAATGGCGGAAGCTCTTGCTCTGCGCATTTCTTTTAGCTGGGTACTAACATCAAATTCCTTTTGCCATGGAGTGGCAGAGACATTGAAAGCAGCGGGATTCTCTTCGTGACAATGTGAGTACAATGCTTTGAATGTAGTCAGCTGTGCAGTCTTTTCAAAGAGCCGCATACAAATAGTGATGCCTTTGGAAGGACTCTCCCTCCGCCGAACGACTTCAGTCGCCAAGCAACCACTGTGCTCTCTTTTTAGCGTCTACAGATGTGCTCACAAGTAAATTTTTGGATCTGGGTACATCTTTCTTGGCCTTAATATGGACGTCTGCAGGTTGAGAAAAAATAGAGCCTGCTGGCACTAGCTATCATCGCTAACTTTATACCATGGCTGGCACTCGAATAACATTGTGCGTCGCATTGTAGAGATTAAACTATACAAGAACTGTTTGCGTTTATTTTTTAAGCATTTTCCGGATGAGAATGGGCGCTTTGGAAACAAGAATCTTGTAATACAATCCCAATAGGTTACCGCTTATTGAAAGCCAATCCATAAGCAGAGAGACCGGCTAGCTTTGACGGAGGTAAACCATTCCCCTGTGGGCATTAGATGCGCACATATTTTTAAAACAGGTTTGTGTCTATCTCATCAGCATGCAATAGCTGCTACTGAATAGAAATTTGCTGCAGTGGCATGCGTGGTGCGAGCAGTCATTGCAAAGTCATCGATTGCTACTCTCTAGTAGCGAACGTTCCGTGGAACGCAACATGGTGGCCGCCACCCAGACAAAGCTGCCACCGCATGCTTCGCAGCTAACTCGTCGCCGACGGCTGAGTTGTTTGCATTAATGATGATGCCAGTCGGAAAACTACGCGCGGTCCGGACGCCATTCCGCATAAGGGTCACAAGAACCTGAGTTGTGCTGTGCTCCCTCAATGCCTCGACACATTTAAAAAATATGGGTAGACGGCGCCGTGACAGAGAGCTGGAAATCGGCTATTGGTGTCCCCATTTCAAAGGCAGGGAAGCCGCCTTCAGACCTTGGCAACCTCCGTCCTTGTCCTTAACGCCAACGATCTACAAGCTGACAGACTAAATGTTGGCCGCAAGTGCTGTCGTGGTGGCTTGAGCACCATGGGTTCTACCATCCCATTTGTCCCTCACCCGTCCATAGGTACCGAAGATGGATTAGCCGTCTTGCCGTCATGAATGTTATCACCAACCCGCCGCAACAATTTACATGCCATCAGCGCCATGCACCTCGATAAAGCGTACGGTAGCATCAATCATGCTGCCATCGGGGAGTTAATCGACATGCGGCCTTTTCCTCTTAGAGTGCGCAATTTTGTAAAATCTTTCCTTGAAGGCAGGCAACTTGCAGTATGCCTCAGCGGTGACGCCGTCGCATCGTTTTCGCCTCTTCGTGGCGTAGCCCAAGGATGGCTGTTGTCACCAACATTATTCTTGCCTTTATTCCTCGTGCATGGCGCCGACATGATCTTCCTGACGTTACGTTTCTACTGCACACTGACGTCATCAAGGTGCGGTGCACTCACCGTGACCTGTTGACTCAAGCCGCTGCGCTGCAATCTGCGTTGGATATTACGCCGACTTATGTATCTTCAGTCCTCGAGCAAGACTACGTGCATGTAAGTCGCGAACAGCTGGCGGTGTGAAAAACTCCATTTACCCGGAACGTCTCTTCAGGAAAGTTCAAGATGAAAATTTTTATGTTGGTGGTCCACGATTTCGAAACGGGTTATGCCTGAATTTCACCGGCCACATAGAAGGTCATTCGGATGATTGGTCTAATTTGACGCCTTTTTTCGTAAAACGGGTGGCGTCTGGTCATATTTTGCAAAGCTATTCATGAGGGCTGTTCTGCAACCGCGCCTCGTTTGATCATCATCAGCCTGACTACTCCCACTGCAGGAAAAAGGCACCTCCCATGCCTCTCCAATTAACGATGTCCTGTCCCAGCTGCGGCCACCTTATCTGCGCAAGAGTCTTTATCTCATCCGCCCACCTAACTTTCTGCCGCCTCTTGCTACACTTACCTTCTAATGTTATCCAGTGCGTTATCCTTAACGGCCATCGGTCATCTAGCGTTCGCGTTCGAAGCAGAATTCCAGCATTTGACAAGGGCACAATGGAATCGCTTTCAAGCTCTAAATCGACAGCCAATGATAACAGTAATTTGCCTTTCAGGCATCGTCCCCATTGTGGCGCTCCATGATCATGCACAGCTAAACGCACTAGAGGAGCCGGGCAGCAGCGACGCCATGGTCGCAGGCTTAAGGAGAGTAATTCGCACACAATGAGTGCTCTCATGGCTTGTGCGTCGTCGAACTCTATTTTACTGCCACCGCCGCGACTTCTTCTTCTCTTGCAGATTACAGAACTGAGGGACAATAAATTAATGAATTTACGTGGACCAACACCAACTCACAAGGGGTCGTGCCTTCGTGACCGGATTGCGGAACAAGTTGCACAGCTGCCGAATGGCTCCATCGCGATGTGCCTAGACGCAAGCATCCAGGCGTGCGAAACGACAAGTGCAGTTTACTGCCCGCGCAAGCCTGCCCTTAAAAGACGTCCGCATTTCGACACCCGGAACATTCTTCTGTGCTGAGCTGTTTGCTGTTCAAGAGATCCTTTGCTCTGTGGCCGTCATTCCTGTGCTCCGTACTGCCTGAATTGTCATCCGCATCGACACCCTTCAAGCGACCTGCCTGCACTGACTCGTCTGTCACAGTCCAGAAATTTGCCAAAACATCCATCGTCTGGCAGCACGCCATCCGCAGCGAATTAGCGCCGTTTGAATCCCACGTGACCTCCTGAACTCCAAAATCCGTGCAGATTCCGCGGGACGTCAAGCGACACCAACCTCATCGTTTTCTCGTCTCCTAAACCGTCATGTTGCCACCTTCCTTTTAACGAGAAAGGAGCACCTCCGGGGCCTCACACATGACCTCATTGCTTTGCGTGCGGTAAACCTCCCAGCGGTCTTACCCGCACAGAGGAGGTTGCGCTTCGGAGGGCCCGGGTGGGGTTTATTTTACCTGAAGGTAAAATAAATGATTTGTAAGACATACAATTGGGGTTTGCTGCCCCAGCGTCCAGAGCCGCCGAAGGAGAGAAAGCTGAAGAAGACGAAGCTGATGCATTTCAGTTTGCGAAGAAGGCAAAGCTGATGCTCTCGAACTCTTGGCTTGGAGCTACGCTGTGTCGACAAAGATTTTGCCTGTCCACATTTCTTGTGCGTTTGATTTGCGTCTTTACATTTGGAGAAGGTTCTGGGTGTCAGTCATCGTGGTAGAGGCTGGTAAGGGGCGTAGATCTTCAGGTCCGTAGATCCGTAAGGTCTGTAGCTCCAAGCCAAGAGTTCGAGAGCGTCACCTTCGTCTTTTTCGCAAACTGAACTGCGTCAGCTTCGTCTTCTTCAGCTTTCTCTCCTTCGGCGGCACTGGCCGCTGGGGCAGCAAACCCCAATTGTATTTCTTACAATTTATTTATTTATTTTACGCTCAGGGCTTACGAAATCATTGTAGAGGAGTGGGGCAGAAATACGAATGACATTCTGCAATTTCTTGAACAAGATAAAAAAAATATAAAGCAGGAAAAACAGGCAAGAACAACAACAACGAAAAAACAAAAACCGCACGTATCCAAGGCACACGGGTAGGTATCAAATACGCTATAGTTTAGTAGAACAGATTGCAGCATAAAATTAGATTCTTTCGCATGAACGTATAAAAATGAAGGAACACTCATACAGAACACGATGAACGCCGAGTGCGAGTAATAAAAAAAAGGACTTCAAAATATGTTAGCAAGTTAAGTACGAAAGCGATTGTTGTCGGTGTTAGCGACCAGGGCAGCAGGTTGGTGGTTCTAGTAACGGGATGTTTTGGGTAGAAATGAATGTGCATACGTCATGGTGTTATGGCGAGGTATGGCGACTTTATAGCAATGTTCGACACTTGCAGAAATATCAGTGGCATTTATTATCAGGTTTATAGCTTAGTTTGTAGGGGTTTAACGTCCCAAAGCGGCTCAGGCTATGAGAGACGCCGGAGTGAAGGGCTCCGGGAATTTTGACCACCTGGGGTTCTTTAACGTGCACTGACATCGCACAGTACACGGGCCTGTAGAATTTCGCCTCCATCGAAATTTGACCGCCGTAGCCGGGATCGAACCCGCGTCTTTCGGGCCAGCAGCTGAGCGCCGTAACCACTCAGCCACCACGGCGGCTCTCTATTATCAGGCATGATCTGAGTTGTTCATTATAGTGATAAATCTTATGGAAGAGGCAAATACGAGAAACCTTACGACGGACAGCGAGAGAGGGAAATTTAGAGTTTGTTTCATGGTAGTGATGCTTGCCGTGCGGTGGTAATTATTGATCATAAAACGAGCAGAGCGATTCTATACACTCTCCAATGATTATTCACTGATGCATGGCCAGGGTCTCATATGGATGAAGCGTACTGGAGTTTGGGGTGGACATAGGTAATATATAGCTGTTTTTTCAGTGAAGGTCGAGACGGTGAAAAGTTGCTTTTTAGATATACAAGCATGCGATTGGGTTTGGATGTTATGTAGGTAATATGAATATTCCAGGGAAGGTTATTCGTAATGTGTACTTCAAGGTACTCCAAGTAGAGAATGATTAATAGAGCAACTGGGACAGGATGATTGACTACGGGAAATTCGCATTGTTTTGCATTTCGCAACGTTCAGTTCCTTCTGCCAAAGAGAGCACCAAGAAGCGATATTATTTAAGTCAATCTGGAGTAATGTCAAATAAAAAACATTAGTTATTTTACGGTAGATTACCAAATGATCAGCGAAAAGACAAATATTGCTAGAAACGCAATTGGGTAACTCATTAACATAATTAAGAAAAAGCAATGAAGCCAAGATGGATCCCTGAGGTGCTCACTCCTGTGCTCTCTCTCACTTAATTTGCTCTCACTCCTGCCGTAACTCAAAAGTGGCCTCAATTTAGAGACTTATAATTCCGCCTCGGGCGTTCTGTCTGCCAATCCCAGAATACTCTGTCTATGTCTACTATCTTCTGTGGGTTTGCGCGGCGCTGAAGCCGACGAGAATCCGGCACCTTATGGCAGCGGGCTCTCATCGACCAATCCTTCATCATATACATCTTAGGCGCATGGGGCGACATCCTCTCTCACTCCTCGGCTTCATTAGATCGGTCAACCTTTCTCCTTTCATTCAACCGTATTTCTCCTTCAACCATCGTTACATACCCTATTTACGCCCTGAGACAATACATACCCCTTAGAAAAAGACACCATGATTAGAGTTTTTGTTTACAAAAATACCACAGATTTGAGAGCATACTTTTCTCATGGTCTGCACCTGTTACAAACCCCTGGTCCGGCGTGACGGCATAAAGGCTACTTGGTCGCAAAGCGTCTGTGTGGCCAGGATATCATTTTAGAGAATTGAAAAAGATTGTATTAATGCTGTCGATCATTCTAAAGCTTAAATAGGCCACATTGTTACGATCTTTACTTTGGCGTGCCTCATACGGCACAGTGCAAGCCCGGAATTTTAAAACCTAAATTGGCGTGCCGCTTTGGAGCAGCGTATGACTCACTCACACTGGCTGGCTCGGCTGGCTGGCTTGGCTGGCTGGGTGGCTGGACGGACGGATGGATGGATGGATGTATCTGTTCTGAAAGAGGGTGGCGCAGGTGGTCACCATGGTCGGTTGCTAAAAAACCATTCTCTAACCAGTCTTTTATGCTGGAGGGTGCTCTCTAGAAACTGCCTCTTTTTAAAATCAATTTTTGCCTTTGCTATCTACAAATAATGGGTTTTGAACTTGCATTTTTAAGTCACTGCCCATCTTTTCTAGAATAGTGCACTGTCACCATCTCATCCTGGACGTTAAATGATTAAATTATTGTACAGCCATCATCATCAATAAAACATTTGCTATAATTGCTCGCACCAGGTCCTCTTACAAGTTTATACGAATTATTCAGTGGTTTTTCACCAATATGTGAAAGAGATTGGCGACAAAACTTCGATTTTCCTTACTGAAGCGTAACCATGTATAAAGGGCGCGCCATATAACACAGATTTCAGTGCATCTCATGTGTATTAGGTATTGTCTTTTGTCACCGATGCCGCATGGCATAATACCTCTATTTCTCATGACGAGCATTGTTTCACATCTTTGTGTCTTGTACTTTGCGTTACTTCGTGCGTTGCCTTACTCTGCATTTTCTATTTCTAGTAAATTGCCGCAAACACTAGAAAATTATAATTAAACTTATATTTTGTGGTAATATTTCAAGGCTTGAGGCGAGTCTTGTAGTAGTAGTAGTAGTTGTAGTAGTAGTAGTAGTAGTAGTACTTGTTGTTTTTGTTGTTGTAGTAGTAGTAGTAGTAGTAGCAGTAGTAGTAGTAGTAGTAATAGTAGTAGTAGTAGTAGTAGCAGTATTAGTAGTAGTAGCAGCAGCAGCAGTAGTAGTAGTAGTAGTAGTAGCAGCAGTAGTAGTAGTAGTAGTAGTAGTAGTAGTAGTAGTAGTAGTTGTAGTAGTAGCAGCAGCAGCAGTAGCAGCAGCTGTAGTAGTAGCACGAGACATAATTTAGGCACAACACTTAGGCGCCTAAGACGTCGGTGGCCTGCTGTAAGAGCAGCAATTTCTTCAGGCAGTGTGCCCTATTCAATATGTCAGCCACCACTTTTATTTCTTTTGTTAACAGATCCGTTGAAGCGCTGTTCCCTTCAATTTTGGTAGTGGAGTAGGAAATCTGTTGGTGTTATTCTGTATCTCTGTAGGTTGAGGTGTTGTCACTACTTTTCGTTCGGGACAGATGGTTGCGTTTCGTGAGGAGGGTTTAAAGCAGGAAGCCTTACTGAACCGTCAGATTTCTAAACAAGCCGTATACTGATGTGCCCGGTTTACTATCAGCTAAGATGTTATTAAAAATTCAACGTTCAGAAACTGTGAAGTTGAGTTAGTAAAAATATTTTGCGCGGCTAATACGAGGCTTACAATAGTCCACGGTTTATAGTTGTTCGCGTGGGCATCAAATATTTTCGTGCTGTCAAGAAAATTCGCGCTCTCCGTTTGAACCACTCACCGTCCCTTTCGTTTCGGTTAAACGGAAGCCAGCATAAGTGTATAAAAGAACGTCAAGCATTGCATATCGTGGGCGTGTTACGCGCTTTGTGAGATAGCTGCCACGTCGCTCTTAAACAAAAAATTCACGGAAGAAGAGCCCAGCATAGAGTAACTAAGGTGTTGGCTTACTCTATTTCTAAGCATATGTAATTCTGAGGGCCTAACATTCCCGTTTCCTTGAACTCTGGATGATCCCGCTCCTCCCGGCGGAACCGAATATGGCACATTAGATACACCATCGTCTCTAATGAGTGCTGCCAACAATTTTATATGAGAAAGGAGAAGGATGATTTCCAGGCTGCAGTTTCTGAATCTGCTCTACAATCACCAACTTGGTATCAATCCACACTTGTTCAATCATCCACGTATGAGTTGTCAAACTCTGCACTCCCACCATCACAACCTTGAACCATTCCATGCACGTATTAACACTGGAATGCACTTCCGAGAGACGTTTCTTCCGCTGATAATTTAACAGTTCTTGAAGAAGGTGTATGAAAAGCCCTAGGTTGATTTTTTGCTTCACTGTTTGCTGATTCACATTTTGTATATCGTGTGTTCGCACTGCATCCTTTTCATTTTATATTTTGTGATTGGTTGCCAATGGTGGCGCTTAAATGCATTATCTTGTGACCTGTATTGCCCTCCCATTTTGGTCTTCAAGGGCTGCAGTACGTTTGAAATAAATAAATAAATAAATAAATAAATAAATAAATAAATAAATAAATAAATAAATAAATATTTCAAGGACGGCCTGATGCGACCCGATCATCGCCTCTTCAGGCCCTCGATCTCCGCCTTCTGTCTTGTCCAGAACACTTCGTTTTCTTCACTTCTCACAGCTTCGCTGCAGACACTCACTGTACGGATCGCACAGTCGGACCAACGTCAGTGGTTGCAGCACCCGTGCTGAGCGCTCTGTTAGCTCTCGCAAACGATTGATATTTTTTCTATGGCTGCTGTCTCATTAAAACCTCCTTTTCACGATTCGTGTTGGCAACAGACACATAAAGGCCTTGGTGCGTCATCTTTTCCAGGAACCTTAGGTCCAGCCTGCGTGTTATTGCATTCGCAATCGGGTCCGTCGCACTTCTGTGCGTGTAATGTTTTTTTTTTTAAATGGACATTTCGGACTGGGTGCCTTAATTCGCGCAATCTTTCTGGCTTGGCGATGTATGGTAGTACGAGTCAGGAAGACATGGTTGCTCGCGTGTCATAATTAATCTTTAATTCTGGTTTTATTGTGATAAGCGTGCTTCATAATGAAAACACCTTTACAGATTCAGCGTGAACATTCGCTGAAGCTTAGAGGAAGATTCCAAGCAGGCACTGAATTATAATTGTTTATATATCATAAATATCACAAATTAAGTGCTACAGAGATCCAATCACTATTTGCTTACCTGAGAGTGAATGCTTACGGAAGTGTAAACAATCAAGGATGGTAAGTAGCATCCCAAACAAACTGCAAGCCACCCCAGGCCATTTCCACATGGCTTCGTACCTCTCGAGCATTTGGAGTTGTTCATTTGTATTGTCCGAGTTACTGCCGGCCGCCGCCGGTCTGCGAACTTTTTCTGTGTGTGTGTGGGGGGGGGGGGGGGGGACTGCAGTAAAGCATGCTTTCAGGAAGAGGGCATGAAGCTTTGCTCTCGTGAGGCTTTTTCGCGCCGATGACTCTGGAGGGGGAGCCAACTCACGTGTGCGTTAAACGACTTTACCTTTTGTACGCGTTTTGTGGGACGCCATGAGTGTTTATGATATGCTGTTAAGAAACTGGAGAGAGAAGAAATGTTTTCAGAACAGGTTAGCTACTACATATCGCTTGGCAGAAAGCGAACTAGAGGATTTTCATTATTGCATAAAGTTAACGTTTCCTGGGCCGACGTATATTTCACAGCTAGTATCTTGAGAAGCTTCGAATCTGTCTTCGAACGAAGAGCAACGACGATGCGGTACGATGGAAGAATAAATTCGCTATGGCCGCATGCCGAAGCGCCTTTCGGAAGTGTGAGAGAGAGAGATGTCATGAAGAGGGTACTGCGGGTGAGCCGACGGCGACATATGTGCGTTTCTTGCTTATTCGGCGGCGTACGCTAATACTTCTTTGTTCATAAGCTAGTGGAGATGCAATACCGAATAAGAGGAATGTGGTCATATTTTAGTGTGTAGATTTAGCCGTCTACAATCAAATATAGCTCAATTTTTTGCCGAGAGATGCTCTACAAAGGAAGAAATGGACGGATAAGCGGTGGTCTGGTATGCTTCTCGCCCTGAGTGGTAGAAATTTATACTAAGGCAACTTCACAGTTTCTTAACGATCGTTTTTGAACAACGTCTTTGCTGAAAGTAAACCGGACACATCAGTATACGGCAGGTTTAGAAATCTGACGGTTCAGAAATGATGCCTGCTTTAAATCCTCCTCAAGACCCGCAACCATCTCTCCCGAACTAAAAGTTGTGACGATACCTCAACCTACAGAGACACGAAATACCGCCAACAGATTTCCTTCTCCACCGCTAAAATTGAAGGGAATAGCGCTTTAACGGTTCTGTTAACAAAATAAATAAAAGTTTTGACTGCGAAATTGTATAGGGCACACTGCCTGAAGAAAGTGGTATAATATTGTAACAGTTGTTACACTGAAAAGGAACTGCAGCGGCTGAACGCGGGCACCAGAGAAACGGACCTACACTTCAGCGTCGTCTACTTCTAGAGGCTGCGATCTCTTTCTTCTTCTACTTCCAATCCTCGTGTCACTGCCCCCTCTTCAGGAGCATCGCCCCGATGCGGTGTTACCGTCAGACCGAATAGCGGGGAGAAAAAGTGTTCAAGAGGTACACCACGAGTCTGACATCACGGAATATGACTACATGGAGCCGGAAAGTCACTCGGGGGGTCGCTCGTAGTACGGCTTCATTCGCACCACATGCACAACGTCGCTGCGCTTGCCGTTGTGCGATGAACGAGCTGGCGAGGCTGGTGCAACTTCGTACGTTACGTCGCTGAGGCGGCGGACAACAAAGTAAGGGCCGAAGTAACGGCGCAGTAACTTTTCGGACAGCCCGCGACGACGAACGGGCGTCCAAACCCACACATAGTCACCTGGGTGGTAGGTAACGTAGCGGCGTCCAAGGTTGTAGCGGTCGGCATCGTTCTGCTGCTGACGGTGAATGCGGTGTCTGGCCAGTTGCCGTGCTTCTTCCGCGCGCTGAGCATAGGTGGCGACGTCGACAACAAGTTCACTCTCACTGTCAGGGGGGTCCACGGGTAGCATAGCATCGAGGGGGGTGGTAACCTGTCGACCGAAGACTAATTCGAACGGAGTGAACTGCGCCGTCTCTTGCTGTGCGGTATTATACACGAATGTTACGTATGGGAGAATTTCGTCCTATGTCTTGTGCTCGATATCAATATACACGGAAAGCACGTTGGTCAAGGTCTTGTTGAGGCGTTCTACCAAGCCATTTGCCTGCGGGTGGTAGGCTGTTGTACGTCTATGGCTGGTGTGCGTGAGATTGAGTACAGCCTGAATGAAGCGGGCCATAAATGCAGATCCACGGTCAGTAATGATAGCTGCAGGAGCGCCATGACGCAGGACGATGTTGTGGACGAAGAAGTCGGCGACTTCAGCAGCAGTACCGTTTGCAAGTGACGTGGTCTCAGCGTATCGGGTCAAATAATCTGTCGCGACCGCAATCCACCGGTTTCCTCTGGTCGACTTCGGAAAAGGGCCGAGGAGGTCTATGCCAATTTGCTGAAAAGGGGTGTTTGGTGGTGCTATGGGCATTAGAAAGCCGGCTGGTTTCAGAGGAGGAGATTTGCGCCGTTGGCAATCCCGGCATGTTGTTACGTATCTACGCACGGATGGGAGTAAATTGGGCCAGTAATACTTAAGCCGAATCTTTGCCAGTGTGCGACTAACCCCCAAGTGGCCGGCGGATGGTTCATCATGATAAGCGCTTAAGATTTCGGAGCGTAACTGGGATGGCACAACAAACAGAAACGTCTCTTTGTTGCTATCAAAGTTGCGCTTGTAGAGGACTCCACGCTGCAGAATGAAGGTCTGTAGTCCACGGCGAAACACACGAGGTTCATGAGAATTCAAACTCTCCAGATACTTAACGAGTGGCGCCAACTCAGAATCTGCTCGTTGAAGCTGCGCCATACGGGAGATGCTAATGGCACAAAGAACAGGGCAATCTTCGGGGATGTCTTGCGTAGCCGGTTCCACGGGCGCTCGTGATAAACAGTCCGCGTCCTGGTGCTGCCGACCCGATTTATAGACGACCGTAACGTCGTACTCCTGTAAACGGAGGCTCCATCTGGCCAACCGGCCAGAAGGGTCTTGAATGCTGGCCAGCCAGCATAGCGAGTGATGATCGCTGACAACACGAAACGGTCGGCCGTAGATGTAAGGTCGAAACTTACTCAGAGTCCAGATGACGGCAAGGCATTCTTTTTCGGTCGTCGAATAGTTCCGTTCCGATCGAGAAAGTGTGCGGCTCGCGTAGGCGATTACTCGCTCTGCGCCGTCCTGCCACTGTACGAGGATCGCTCCGAGGCCGACATTGCTGGCGTCAGTGTGGACATCAGTCTCTGCATTCTCGTCAAAATGAGCTAGTATTGGTGGACTTTGAAGGCGGCAGCGGAGTTCCCCGTAGGCTGCGTCTTGGGCACTTCCCCATACGAAGGGTGTGTCATCTCGAGTCAAGGCAGTCAATGGCTCAGCTAGGCGACAAAAATCTTTAACAAAGCGGCGGTAATACGAGCAGAGGCCAAAAAAACGTCGGAGGGCCTTCTTGTCGGTTGGGCGTGGGAAACTGGAGACGGCGGAAGTCTTGTCGGGGTCTGGAAGAACACCTTGTGCGCTGACAACATGTCCTAAGAAACGGAGCTCCTCGAAGGCGAAATGGCATTTCTCTGGCTTGATCGTTAGTTGTGCAGACTGAAGAGCTTGAAGGACAATGCGCAATCGCTGCAAGTGTTGTTCGAAGCTAGACGAAAAGATGACCACGTCGTCCAGGTACACAAGGCACGTCTGCCACTTCAAACCAGCTAAAACAGTGTCCATCATGCGTTGAAATGTGGCCGGAGCGGAGCAAAGTCCAAACGGGAGCACCTTAAATTCGTACAGACCGTCGGGTGTCACGAAAGCCGTTTTCTCGCGGTCTCGCTCGTCTACCTCGATCTGCCAATATCCGCTTTTCAGATCTAAGGAAGGGAAGAACCTGGCGGCGTCCCGGAGTCGGTCAAGGGCATCATCGATCCTCGGGAGTGGGTATACGCCCTTTTTGGTAACATTATTCAGTTTCCTGTAATCAACACAGAATCGCAGCGTGTTGTCTTTCTTTTTCACCAGGACCACCGGCGACGCCCACGGACTTGTTGACGGCTGTATAACGTCGTCTGCAAGCAATTAATCGACTTGCGTCTTAATAGCTTCGCGCTCTTTAGGCGAAACGCGGTATGGACGCTGACAAACTGGTGGCGTGGCCGAATCGGTGACAATGCGATGCTTGGCTACCGGCGTACGTCCGACCTTGGAGCTCGCCGCGAAGCAATCTTTAAAATCAAGTAGCAGCGACGACAGAAGGTTCTTCTGATGAGATGACAACTCCGGGTTGATTTTAACCTTCTGAAGGGCGTTACTTGGTGCGGCATCGTCATGAAGATTCACCTGTACGGGGCACAGATTCGGCAACTTATCCACGTCGTCGAGGAAGGCGACAGCCGTTCCCTTGGCGAGGTGCTGAATTTCGTTCGTGAAATTCGTCAGAAAAAGTGTCGCACAGCCGTCATTCAGTTCAACAAGACCGCGCGCGATAGCCACACCCTTCTCGAGCAACAGCGAAGGGTGACTGTCCGCAATACCTTCGTAGTCGTGAAACGAGTCGTTCCTCACTAACACCAACACACTGGACCGTGGTGGCAGCATTACGTCGTCTTCGACTATACGCAGAGCATTGACTCCTGGGCCTTCTCTGTTACTGTGCGCCACGGCTTGCTTCGTCGAAAATGTGACTCGCGCCTCGTGTAGATCGATCACAGAACCGGTTGCCTGTAGAAAGTCGAGGCCCAGGATCAAATCTCTCGAACACTCGCTCAACACGACGAATTCACCCACGTAGACGAAACCGCGGATGCCGACTCGGGCTGTGCACCTTCCGGCCGGGCTAATGAGGTGACCTCCAGCCGTGCGAATGCTAGGGCCCAACCATGGTGTCAAAACTTTGCTCAATTCCTGGGCGAGGGTGTGGCTCATCACGGAATAGTCAGCCCCAGTATCAAGTATAGCGATGGTGTCAGTTCCGTCAATCGTCACACGCAAATCAGAAGTAGCGCGTCGGATGCTGTCGCTACCCTGCCCCGGTGAGGAATCAGCGTATCGGTATATCGGCGGCGGAGGATCTTCAGTTTTCCCGACAGCAGCGGCCTTGCCTCCGGACACCGCTGGAAATAGTTTTCCCGGCGTGGACTGGGAGAACGCCGCTCAGGGTAGCCGGCGTCTCGGCGAGGGCTTGGGGAATGGTAACGCAGCGGAGATGACGACCTAGGATCGTAGCGACCGTATGTCCCAGGCCTCTGACGGGCCGACAGATGAGCTTCAATTTCGAATGGTCGTTCGCTATTCCGGGGGCAACGGTCGTCGGGCGCGAAACCACGCAGACCCACTCGGCGGTACGGGCAGGCCCTGTAAAGATGTCCCGCCTCACCACAGTGGTAGCAAAGGGGCCGCCGGTCCGGTGCACGCCACACTTCACACTTCCGTGGCCGCTGATAAGCTGGTCGAGCAAGCACACGGAAAAGACCAGACTGCTGCGCTGCGTGAGTCGCGGTATTCACGTCGTAGCCTGGCGTTGGGGCCCGGCAGAGGACAGATGCATAGGTTGGTCTGACCTCAGTCTGTCTTGGGATCTCAGGCAGTTGTTGCTGCTGTGCTGCTAGGCGCACCTCGTCCCGGACGACTTCAGACAGCGATGGAACAGACGGTGCGCTGGGAGGCAGCTGGAGGGCTTGTAATTCCTCCCCGACGATCGACCTGATTAGGTCCCGTAAAACGGCCGCATCACTCCCTAGCGGCATCGAAGAAACAGCAGGCCCAAGCGTGCTTACATCCCGATTGTATTCCCGGGCTCGTTGCAGGAGCGTCGTCTCCATGGTAGTCGCTTCCGTGAGGAATTCGGCAACAGTACGCGGTGGACTGCGCACAAGACCGGCGAAAAGTTCCTGCTTGACCCCGCGCATGAGGTGGCGAAGCTTCGTCGCCTCCGCCATGGATGGGTCAGCACGCTTGAAGAGGCGCGTCATGTCCTCTACATACATGCGGACGCTTTCGTTAGTCCGCTGGTCACGGGAGCGAAGCGCAGCTTCAGCTTTCTCCCGGCGGTCTGCGTTGGGGAATGTAGCTATGAGATTTTGGCGAAATGTCTCCCAGGTGGACAGGTTGCTCTCGTGGTTCTCGTACCATGTCCTAGCGGAGTCCTCGAGCGCAAAATACACATTATGGAGCTTACGGTCGTCGCTCCTACCGTTGTAGCGGGCGACCCGACCCGCTCGAAGGTGTCCAGCCAGTCTTCCGCATCTTCGTACACGTCGCCGTGAAAAGATGGCGGTGTTCGCGGCGTGTGGTAGAGGATGGGCGCCGGGAACCTACTGTCTGTGGCCATTTCCGGTGGGACCGTCGGTCTAGGCTGCGTCTTCCTCGTCGGGTTGTCGAGAGGCCCGAACTCAGGTGTCTCACCGCGGAGGCGGCGGCTTGAGCGCTGATGGACCGGTGTGGGTGCCGTCTTTATCTCGTAGGCGTACGCAGGTCGGGAAGCGTACCCAGCACCTCCACCAGATGTGTAACAGTTGTTACACTGAAAAGGAACTGCAGCGGCTGAACGAGGGCACCAGAGAAACGGACCTAACCTTCAGCGTCGTCTACTTCTAGAGGCTGCGATCTCTTTCTTCTTCTACTTCCAATCCTCGTGTAACTATACTGGTCTCAAAATACAGGGTTAAAAATGATATTTCAAGACTGCCTGCTCGTACAGCAGGCCACTGGCGTCTTAGGCGCCTAAGTTGTGTGCCTAAATAGTCTCGTGCTACTACTACTACTATGACTAATACTAGGACTAATACTACAAGACTCGCCTCAAGCCTTGAAACATTCTCACAAAATGATTTTTAATTATAATTTGCTACTATTTGCTGCAGTTTACTAGAAAAAGGAAAAGCAGAGTAAGGCAAGACACCAGGTAATGCTAAGTACCAGAGAACAAAGGTGTAAAACAATGCTCGTCATGTGAAAATATGCCATGCTGCATCGGTGAAAAAAGACAATACCTAATGCACATGAGATGCACTGAAATCTGGTTTATATGGCGCGCACTTCATACATCGCTTACGCTTCAATAATGAAAGTCAAAGTTTTGTCGCCAATCTTTTTCAAATGTTGCTGTAACCCACTCAAGAATGCATATTAACTTGAAGACGATCTGATGCCACCAATAATAGCAAGTGTTTTATGAATGATGACGACTGTAGAATAATTTAATCATGTAACGTCCAGAATGAGACGGTCACCGAGCCCTATTCTAGAAAAGATGATCAGTGACTTTAAAAATACAAGTTCAAGACCATTTTTTGTGCACCGCAAGGGTAAAATAATTTTATTTTAATAGAGGCAATTTCTAGACAGCACCACTATTAGCGAAAAAAGGCTGTGCAAAAAATGCAATCCGAACACATTTATTAAGTTCATATTTATTTTGCATTTTTTTGTCCCTATACTTAAGTTGCAATACCAATGCTTTCTAAGTATGCTAGGAGTTATACACCGAGCATTCTTAGAAATGCATCAGAAGTACATTTTTTGTCCGCTTACTCTAATTACTATACATTAAATATATGCTAAAAATGTACGTTAAAAACATTAAATATAAACTGAAAACATAAAATAATAAAACAAACTTATTCTACAGTTATACAGCAAATACACTAAAAATACTCTGAAAATTTAGATTAAATATATTCGCTGCGATTAAATCATATTTTCATCTGTGATCATGTCGTCCAGTTTCTTGGCTTGCCATCTCGTAACAATATCATAAACGCTCAACGCGTCCCACAAAACGCGTACACAAAGTTGTTTCATAATTAAATAGTTTTTAGGCGCAAAAAAGGACAAGACACATAGGGTAGGTGACAGGACGAAGCTTCGTCCTGTCACCTACCCTATGTGTCTTGTCCTTTTTTGCGCCTAAAAACTATTTAATTATGAACCAAAACCAACTAGCCCAGCAGCAAGTGCTCTTAGACAAAGTTGTTTAACGCACACGTGAGTTGGCTTCCCATCCTGCAGCATCGGCGTGAAAAATCCGCGCGAGTGCAGTTTCATGCTCTTTCTGAAAGCATGATTTACTCCCGTTCACAAAAAAAACTTGGGCAGACCTGCGGCGGGCTGCAATAACTCGGACGATACAATTGGGACACTCCAAATGCTCGAGAGGTATGAAACTATGTGGAAATGGCCTGTGATGGCTTGCAGTTTATTTTGAGAGGTCACCTACCTTCCTTGATTGTTTACACTTCCGTAAACATTCTCTCTCAGGCCTGCAAATATTGACTGCGTCTCTGTAGCGCTTGATAAGTGATATTTCTGTTATATAAACATTTATAATTCAGTGCCTCCTTGGAATCTTCTTCTAAGCTTCAACGAATCTTCGAGCTGAATCTTTAATGGTGTTTTTATTATGATGCACGCATAGCGATGCACGCTTATCAGAATAAAACCACCGTTAAAGATTAATTATGATACGAGAGTACCAATGTCTTCCTGACTCGTGCTACCATATATCCCCGAACCAGTAAGATTGCACCAATTAAGGCGCTCAGTTCGAAATGCCCGCTAAAAAAAAAGAAACATTACACGCACAGAAGTGCAACGGGCCCGTTTGTGAATGCAATAACATGCAGGCTTGGGCTCTGAGAGAACTAAGATTCCTGGAAAGGACGACGCACCAAGACTTCTAGGTGTCTGACGTCAACGCGAATCGTGGAAAGGGGGTTTTATTGAGTCAAAAGCTACAGAATGCCAACCACAAATATCGATCAAGGGCGACAGCTAACAGAGCGCACAGCACAGGCGCCGCAACCACTGACGTTGGTCCGACTGTGCGATCCGAACAGGGGGTGTCTCCAACGAAGCTGTGAGAAGTGAAGAAAACGGAGTGTTCTGGACAAGACAGAAGGCGCAGTGCGAGAGCCTGAAGAGGCGATGGTTGGGTCGCATCAGGCCGTCCTTGAATTATTTATTCATTTATTTATTTATCTCAATCATACTAAAGGCCTTGAAAACCAATCAGGGAAGGCAATACAGGTCCCAAGAAAATGCATTTCAGCGCCAGCATTCGCAACCAATCACAAAATATAAAATGATAAGGATGCAGTGCAAACACACGATATACAAATGGAAGAGGGAAAAAGTGAATCAGCAAACAGTGAAGCAAAAAATCAACCTAGAGCTTTTCGTACACCTTCTTCAAAAACTGTTAAATTATCAGCGGAAGAAACGTCTCTCGGAAGTGTACTCCACTGTTAGTACGTGCATGGATTGGTTCCAGGTTGTGATGGTGGGAGTGCCGAGCTCGACGACTCACACGTGGATAATTGAACAAGTGTGGATTGATACCAAGTAGTTGATTGTAGAGCAGATTCAGAAACTGCAGCCTGGAAATCATTCTCCTCCTTGCTAATGTCAAAATTTTGCTAGCACTCGTTAGAAACGATAGTGAATCTAATCTGCCATATCTGTTCTGTCGGGAGGAGCAGGAACATCCAGAGTTCCGGGGAAACGGGAATTTTTGTGCCTTTCAATAACCTGCACGCTCTCCATCTGAACAACTCACAGTCCCTTTCCTTTCAAGTAAAAGGAAGCCAGCATACGAGCTTGAAAGAACGTCAAGCACTGCATATCGTTGGCGTGTTACGTGCGTTGTGAGATATATGCCACGTCGCTCTTAAAAAGAAAAATTCAAGGAATTGCCCAGCATAGAAAAACTATGATGTTGGTATCCTCTATTTATAGGCTCGGATCATTCTAAGGGCCTAACGTTCCTGTTTTCCCGGAAAACTGGACGATTATTTTCCCGGCAGAACCGAATATGGAGGATTAGATTCACCATCGTCTCTAATGAGTGCTGCCAACATTTTGACATTAGAAAAGAGAAGAATGATTTCCACGCTGAAGTTTCTGAATCTGCTCTGCAATCACCAACTCGGTATCAGTTCACAATTGTTCAATCATCCACGTGTGAGCCGGCAAACTCGGCACTCCCGCCATCACATCCTGGAACGAATCTTTGCACGTTCCAACAGTGGAATGCACTTCCAAGAGACGTTTCTTGCGCTGATAATTTAACAGTTTTTGAAGAAGGTGTATGAAAAGCAAAATGTGGCTTTTTGTCTTCACTGTTTGCCGATTCAATTTTTTCTCCTTTCTGTTGTATATAGTGTGTTTGCACTGCACTCTTTTCATTTTATATTTTGTGATTGGTTGCTAATGGTGGCGCTAAAATGCATTTTCTTGTGACCTGTATTGCCCTCCCTGCTTGGTCTTCAATGACTGCAGAATGCTTTAAATGATTAAATAAAGAAAGAAATAGGTAAATAAATAATTTAAGCCTGGCCTGATGCGACCCGTCCATCGCCTCTTCAGGCCCTCGCTCTCCGTCTCCTGTCTTGTCCAGAACACTCCGCTTTCTTCAATTCTCACAGCTTCGTTGGAGACACCCCCTGTTCGGATCGCACAGTCGGACCAACGTCAGTGGTTGCGGCGCCTGTGCTGTGCGCTCTGTTAGCTCTCACCCTCGATTGATATTTGTGGTCGCGCTTCTGTAGGTTTTGAGACAATAAAACCCCCTTTACACGATTCGCGCTCGCGACAGACACCTAGAAGTCTTGGTGCGTCGTCCTTTCCGGAATCTTAGCTCTCCCACAGCCCAAGCTTGCGTGCTATTGCATTTACAATCGGGTCGGTGGTACTTATGTGCGTGTAATGTTTTACTTTTTAAGCGGACATTTCACACTGGTTGCCTTAATTGGCGCATTCTTACTGGTTCAAGCGATGTATGGTAGTGCGGGTCAGAAAGACATGGTACTCGCGTATCATAATAAATATTTAATGGTGCTTTTATTGTGATAAGCGTGCATGGCTATGCGTGTATCATAATAAAAACACCATTACTGATTCAGCACTAACATTCGCTGAAGCTTAGAGGAAGGTTTCAAGCAGGCACTGAATTATAAATGTTTATATAACATAAATATTACTAATCAAGCACTACCGAGATGCAATCAGTATTTGCTTACCTGTGAGATAATGTTTACGGAAGTAAAAACAATCAAGGAAGGTAAGACACCTCCCAAACAAACTTTCAAGCCACCCAGGCCATTTCCACGTGGCTTCATACCTCTTGAGCATTTGGAGTCGTCCATTCGTATCGTCCGAGTTACTGTTGGCCGCCGCAGGTCTGTGCACTTTATTTTTTCTTCTTTTTTTGGGGCGGGGGGGAGGAACTTGGGAACTGGAGTAAAGCATGCTTTCAGGAAGAGGACATGAAGCTTTGCACTCGCGATGCTTTTTCACGCAGATACCTCTGGATGGGGAGTCAACTCACGTGTGCGTTCAACAACTTTACTTTGTGCACGCGTTCTGTTGGACGCCATGAGTGTCTATGATATGCAGTTTAGAAACGGGAGGGAGAGGAACAGGGGGCTGGCAGTTCTGCATGATCTCTCAACTGGTCATGTAAGAGAGCGTAGAAATGTTAACAGGTTCAGATAAGGGTTCCGAGTCTTTCGAAGAGAAGAAGATAGCTATATTTTTTCAGAACAAGTTAGATAGTACATATCGCTTGGCAGAAAGCGAACTAGAAGATTTTCATTATTGCATAAAGTTAACTTCTTTAACCGAAGAATATTTTACAGCTAGTATCTTGACAAGCTTCAAATCAGTCTTCGAACGAAGAGCAGCGACGATGCGGTGCGGTGAAAGAATAAATTCGCTATGGCCGCATGCCGCAGCGCCTTTCGACAGTGAGGGAGAGAGAGAGACTTCATGAAGAGGGTACTGCGGGTGACCCGACGGCAACATATGCGCGTTTCTTGCTTGTTCGGCGGCGTACGCTAATACTTCTTTGTTCGTAAGCTGGTGGAGATGCAATACCAAGTAAGAGGAATGTGTTCAAATCTTAGTGTGCAGATTTAGCCATCTATAATCAGATATTCCTCAATTTTTTCCGAGATGTACTCGGCACAAGAAAGAATGGACGGATAAATGGTGGTCTGGTATGCTTCTCGCCCTGAGTGGAAGCCTACAATGCACATTTAACGGTCATGGACTTATTCACCGGTACCACGAATAATAGAAAGGTAACTGCTCGGACTTCTTATGCAAAATGAGAATCATTTAGGTGAGCTATTTCTGCAGCTGGAAATGGTGTGGCTTGCAAAAGTAGTGGTCCCAGGAGCATCAGAAGGGTGCAGACACTTCAGCTCAGTCAGAAGAGTATGACGCGATAGCGCCAATGTGTTAATGCCCAAACTTGAGGATTTGGGCAGTGTCAGCTTTACAATCAAAGATCGCTGGGAGACCTCACACTTTTCCTGGCGCAGTAGTGCAGCGGTTAAGGGAGGCGCCACTCCCCCGGCAGATGCGAGTAGCGTCCCCACCGGTGGCCGCACAGCCACCGGTGACCCCGGTAAAAAAGTGGGCCACCTGCTTTTTCGCTCAGCACGCCGCCGTCGCCGACAACGCATTTTGTAGCTATAGCTAACTTACGGTAGCATTTCGAGCCTTCAGCGTGGCGGCGCCGCCACCCTGTGGCTGCGCTGCCACCCCGTGGCTGCACCGTCACGCTGTCATGTGGTTAGTCACGTGGTGCGGAGTACCTGCCGGCGGCGCGACGCCGTGGTTGATCACGTTCTTCGTCAGGAGACCAGCCACGTGGTGCGGAACAGCTGCTGCTGCCGGCGGCGCGGCGCGCCGGCGAAACCGAGCTGCCAGAACTGTGCGGATCCGCCGTGTCAAGTGGGACGAAGATGAAGAAGCAACGCCCTGCGAAACGGAGCCGCGAAAGACTGAATTTGCAATTCAACTGAGCAAATTCCGCTCGACCAGCTGTAGCTATCGCGTCACTCCTGGTTTTACCAGAGCTAGACCACCGCCATTATTTTTCTGTACTTACTACTGCTATTTTTCTCACTACGCCCGGACTAGCATTGTTGTGTTGGGGGAGGGAACTCACCAGCATGCAAGCCGCGGTGAACCTATAGAGAGCCTGCGCTGCTCAGGTGGAGCTGAAATTGTTCCATTCGGGGACTAAAAACTGCTGCCGTCAGTCGCTTGGCTCGCTAAAAATGTGAGAGCACATTCCGAACGATTACAGACCCGCGTATGGCATACAGAACTCATTGCCTATAGCTTCTCTTTGCGAAGTGCAGCTAGCTGACGCACGGCACGAGTGGCTTCGACAGAGCGCACAGGCTAAGCACTAGGAGTGCGCCAAAAACTGCTTGCTCTTCTCGGTAGACTGCATGTTACGGGGCTGCAATCGACGCTGCAAACTTCAGCGCAGATACCATTTAGGCTCCAATATATGTTTTAAAAAAACAAGCAATGGAGCAGCTGAAATTTTTTGTGTACCATGGAGGGCACTGTACGGGTCACCTCGGGAAGCGCAAAGAACACTATTCACTTCGTACCTACATGTTTATAGAGTTAAGACCGCAATGTTTCTGGCCGTTTCCGTGCTTCGAAAACTGGTGACGGTACGTGTGCATAAAGCGCAGTTTCTTATTTACTTAATGATATTGCAGAGCATGAAACCTACGCAGCGAGAGACGATAAACAAGTGCTTCGTCGGACAACCTCAGCACGCTAGAAACTCGCCACACATGTTGCATTCCACAACTCTTCACTGTGCATTGCCAACGCCGGGCTATGTGCGTTAAAGCCTGGCACGCAAAGCTGAGACACAAGAGAGCATGTATGTGCAGCTTATAAGCATACACACGTAATTAACTGATGCGGTGTGGACGTGGTGATGATGTGGTGTGCGCCCGATGAATGCCTCTCTACCTTCGATTAAATATCGAATCCCTGTCACTGTATCTCCCAATGTGAGTTGGCTAGTGAATTGCAGTTGATATTCTTGCCTACTAACCTCAGCGCTCGTACACCGCCAAGATATGGCTACGGTTACGGTGTGAAATATGTAGGTGAGGCACAGCACGAGAAACTTGGAATTTGCGGCCAGGCTTGATTTGGACATCATGGGGCAGGCTATATGGTTCTCTCCTCTCTTACACCTTTCGTTTAGTTAAAATATTTTCTCTCTTCCTCTTTCTCCTCTGTGCCCATTCAAATTCCAATTTCCTACTAATTCCTTAAAACATGTTCTTCTTGTACTTCTTTCATTCTGTATGTAACACTAAAATATATTGATAGAAAAGAAGCATATAAATGTTTATTTACAATTCTTGATGAAGTGATTATGAATAAATGAATCTCGAAGGAATAAAAAAAGCGTTAGCTGTCTTCTTGCTATACTCTGTGAATAAGCCGGCAATGCGGCCGTAGCACACTGCTACCCAAAAGGCAGCTGCTCGAGGCATGAACATCACGTGAGAGAAGAAAACCGTCTTAGGCGGACGTGCAACGTAACAGTCCGCTTAAAAATTTTACCAAACACATGGGCCCTTTCACAACACACTACTCTTTACAACTGCTCTTTCTTAATCTCTGCTGTAACATTTCCAAGCTATGCCAGTTTATTGATGACAACAATACTGACGATGCAAAAAAGAAATGAGTTTACACGGGTGTCCCTGGCGTGGCGCTCGAATGCAATGGCTACCGGGTTTTCGCGCCAGTCTCCAGCAGCTGAGACTGGCCGCACCCGTTTTCATCTCCAGAACGCGAGTGGAGATTTTGCGGGCCTCGTCGGACGAAGCTACAACAAACGTGCAGCTTCCTTTAGAACTCACACCACGTATTCGGGCGGGACCAATACGAAAAAGTATGTTCGAACTATCTTCGTTTAGTCTCGACGTCTTTAAGGTGTACTTGTTCGGAAAGTGATGATGATGATGATAGTTTTTTTTTGGCACAAGGGCATCTAAGGCCAAAGAGCGACAAGCTTGTTCGGAAAGGGCTTTGCTCGCTTTCCACAGGAAACTTAGTCTGATTTCCTGAAAGTCAGTATTTCTGAGATGATGTTCTTGACTCAAATGATTTCAAATTCTTGGCATCACTGAAGGGTTCTGTAGGCTTGTGAACAAACTGCTGGCGGTTTAGCATTGCTAAGCACGGAATATTGTGCGAAAGCAGGTTTTTGAAGGTGGACACCAAAGCAACGCATATCAGATGTATCCACTGACCGAGCTAGCCAGTTATAAGCCTTTACTTTGCTCAAAATCAACGCAGTCTACAACGTTGTCAACGCCAACGGCAATGAACTAAAAGAAAAACGCTTGCGGCCTATTTTGCCAGAAACGTTTCAACAGAAACGTTGTCAACGCAAACGCATGCAATGCACATTTTTGTCACTACCGTCACGTAGCACAAAACGTGATTGAGGCGTCCACTGACCCAGGGAGCTAGTTATGAGCATTTCAATTCCTTTCGTGACTTTCGCGCACTGATGGAACTTGATGAAGACGACGACGTGCAATGTTCAGCGCGAGAGTGTGCTGCAGTTTTAACACGAGGCGTGATCAGCTGAGTCGATAGCATAGTCAACTCAGCTGATCACGCCTCGTGTTAAACTGCAGCACACTCTCACTGAGTCGATAGCATAGTTGTCCAAACAGGCAATAAAGAAAAAAAGAGTCGATAGCATAGCGGTCTCGTGCAGTGACCAGTTAAGGTGTTCTGTTCGCGCCGTCGTGGGTTTGAAACTCAGTCACGGTAAAATTTGTTTTAGTTCTGCAGGTATTTCGAAGGCTTCAAAGAGATATCTGCTTTTCCAGCTTTGCTGGAGAAGTAGTCCTACCGCACTAACATGTTAATCAAGATAAGCGCTGCCAGGTTTCAATATAGACGTAATTGAGCCCATACGTGGGCCTTACTCCTGTCTCTTCGTGCCAGTAGTACCCCCGGCTTTTTCGATGTGACGCATATTGGGATGCATGATTGCTTCATCGGGGTACAGGTAGAGGGGCAATATTTTCAGTAATACCTGCCCACTGCTATTCGAAACTTTTCCCCGTAGCTGCTATTGCGGATTATATTTCTTGCAGCTTAGCGCGGCCTCCCTGATTCTTGTGTTGGGATACAGTTTCATTAAATTTTGTTAGTCAACACTCTTAATACATGACCAAGATATTTGCAATCAGAAATCACGAAAAACGCGGTGAGTTGCGAATACATACATACATACATACATACATACATACATACATACATACATACATACATACATACATACATACATACATACATACATACATACATACATACATACATACATACATACATACATACATACATACATACATACATACATACATACATACATACATACATACATACACACACACACACACACATACATACATACATACATACATACATACATACATACATACATACATACATACATACATACATACATACATACATACATACATACATACATACATACATACATACATACATACATACATACATACATACATACATACATACATACATACATAGATACATACATACATACAAGTTTTATTCTCCACAAAGAAGTGGGAGGAGGTGGAGGGAAAAGCCGCACATTTGTGGCTTGAAAAATCCTCCGCCCCCTTGCAGTGTATACAGCAGCAGAGTGGGGCATTAGACAGTCACATTTTTTTGTCGCAAAGAGAAAAGAAAAGTACGACACGTACCGAGTATTGACGTCATTCCCATAGCATACTTTAGAACTTTACTAAAGTGCAGACGGTGACACAAATAGCGCAGATTCCACTGCGTTCTGGCCATGCAAACTCTCTAAAGCACACATCTGCGGAATCTTCAGTAGGTTCCGTGCTTTGATTCATTCTTTTTATTTTCTCTGAGAGCTTGTGTACTTACAAATAGAAACACAAAGCTCAAAGGCTGCGCAGATTGCACGCCTGCGCATACTCTCATACTCTCTGCGCATTCTCTCTTCTATGGTGGGCCGAACTCCTTGAACAAAGCTAGTGCCACAAAATGGCAGGTGATATGACGTTGTGAACTTCGTGGCAATTCAAACAGAAGGACGGAACAAAGGAACAACACATATTGCACATGCACACTCCCTTCTGGTCGTAGGCTTAAAGCGCTATTGATATCGCCTTTAGTAACAAACTCGCACAAGCAGCTACCCTGATATGACGTGAGTGAATGTAGTCCGGAAAAAAGTGCCGTTTTAATGCCTGTGTGTAGCCGCTTATGAAAGTTCCCGTTCGCGTTAGGTTTGAAGGTAGTATGAGTTCTAGCACGTCCACTGTAGTACATAGATTTCTAATTTGCCACGTCCAGCGCCAGCTGCGGCCACCTAATCCTCGCTAGCTTCTTTACCTCAGCTCCCTAGCTCACTGTCTGCTGACCCTCTGCTACGTAAGCGTTCTCTTGGAAATCGGTCCATTGGCCTGTGAGGCTATTGGTATCCTAGTTGTTCCCTGGCGCACTCAGATCTCTCGCTCGCCCTTAACGTCGCACCTGTCACATTCCTTACCAAAGCTCTCGGCGATCTCTCTAATTTAAATGCAACGCTGTTCGCTGGCTTCCACGTTTCTGCCCTATAATTGGGTACTAGATAGATAGACTATAATATTGACTTCAAATAATGCAGAAAGTTGGTTCAGTTGTTGGTTCATTTCTAAAACTTTGAACCACAGTGAAGGACAGACATATGGAAGAAGAAGCATACAGGAAAACCAATGGACATAAACTAGATTTTACAGCCGTATAAGAGACGCGATCTCGGATCATGAGAGGGAAATAACTAGAAGAATAAGAATAGGGTGGAGCGCATATGGCAGATTCTCTTTGATCATGAATGGCAGTTTAGCAATATCACTGAAGAGAAAAATATGCTACAGCTGTATTTTACCGGTACTCACCTATGAGGCAAATACGTGGAGGCTAAGAATAGTGTATAGCTTAAGTTAAGGGCAACGCATCTCGCTATGAAAAAAAAATGATAGGTGTAACGTTAAGTGACCGGAAGCTGGCAGAGTTGATGAGGGAACAAAGGCGTGTTAATGATATTCTAGTCGAAATCAAAAGGAAGAAATGGGCTTGGGCTAGGTATGTAATGCAAAGACAAGATAACGGCTGATACTTAAGGGTAACGCAGTGGTTTCCAAGGGAAGGCAAGCGTACCAGGGGGCGACAGATGGTTAAGTGGGCAGATGAGATTAAAAATTTTCCTGGCATAGGGTGGGAGCAGCTGGGGAAGGACAGGGTTAATTGGAGAGACATGGGAGAGGCCTCTGCCCTGCAGTAGGCGCAGTCAGGTTGGTCATGATGATTATGAAGACACTTGCGTGAGCACGATCGTCACTCTGCAGCTTCCCTGGATAAATTAACGTAGCTTTTTGGCACCCAAAGAACCTATTTCTGCACATCCATCTTGCCTCCATGAGAGAGGATTCGGCCGGAGGGCTAGTTTCAGTTTCTGGCCGCGTTTATGGTTTTTGGAAGTGGTGCCTCTGATTGGTCATCGGAGAGCTCGATGACAAATACATCGTAAACATGGCATTATTCCCGTCTTTCTTCGCGGCCCGGTTTAAATGCGGAAAGTTTCGAGACTTTTGTTTCCGATTTTTTTAGCAAAGAACCACCTTTCCGCGAAGAACATATTTTGGTACTTTTTCCGTTAAATTATCCATCCGTAGAGCTTAGTTTGGTAGTTTATGTTAGTGTCCATTTAAAAGCAAGCCCCCTCTTTCACCGAACTGTTAAGTGTTTGGGCTTTAATAGCAGATCCGGGAGAGATCGGGCGGGACAGATGATCGCAAAATGTGGTGCTTAGAAAGCAACACGCCAGGCTCCCGGTTGTCTTCTTTGTTCTTCCTCAGATTGCCTCTGATCTCCTTCTCTAGGCTGGTCACAATTTTCCCCCAGTCAGCCGAAGCCCCCCTAGGCCAGGTAGTCAATCATCCATACAAGAGTAGCAGGAATTCATACGGTCGGCATGGGCCTGGGTGGAACGACGTCCACTGGTGGTGAACCGCGCTGCTCTGTAATTAACGGCGTCGAGCCACTGCCTAACAACGTAAGGCACAGCGTAGTGTGGGAACATTTCTTGGTTGAGGCCACGCTTTCTTGGGGGCTGTCAAGTACACTACAAGCACCAGGTACGTAGCTGAAATGGCGAGGACGTCTTTCGGAATAGGATTGGAGTGCTTTTGCTACGTGAGACCTCGAGAGGGGCTTAATAGGAGGCAAACTTAATTGGCCATTCACAAGTTTTCGTCCAGCAACAGAATACGAGTAGAATTTCTCATCCAAAAAGTTAGAAGGCATTGGTGTGGAGAAGCTAGCCATACTAGTTGCGGACATTTCAAGCCAGTTTGGAATAAATCGATTTCTTCAGCTCGTAGATCCTTCCAAGGCTCCAAGCCAACGAAAGCTCTGGGCGTTTTAGTGGCTCTACGAAAATAAACAAAATTCTGTCCAGAAACTTTACAGAGAGCTCTTTCACCTTGCGAACCGGAATCCTTGTGAGGATAAAACAAAGTGACCGGAATCCGCCGTCGAACTCGAGGCATTTCGGCCGTAGGCTGCCGGGCCAGCTAGACAGCGGCTGCAAGTAATCGTGGGCAGTTCTTCGTGCAGCCGGAACTGCTCCATCAAGGCTGGTGAGAGAAGTGGTGTGGTCAGACTGCAGTGCTTGAAGGCTAGTGCTATCACTCTGCTGCGGCTGACCGAGAACGCTGTGTGTGCTGTGTTTATTTTTTGGCTGAAGTTTTCGGCGGGTTTTCCTTCCGAGAAAACGAGAGAAATTCTCCTGGAAAGAGCCGGTGTGAAGAAAGCACTGCTGTAGAATAAGAATGCAGCGCAGGAGTAGAATGTGAAAGGGGAGAAAAGTTTAAAGTACCCAAAGCGTGCTGATGAGCTGCGTTCATTACCCAAACACTAAAAAAAGAAACAGAAAAGAAAGATGGCTCATGTTATGAATGGCGAAGATACTTTCGCAAGGAGGAAGAAAATTCGAGCTAGGAATAATTTAAGCCCAGCTCCAGCAATTTGCTCAAAAGAAATTCTCCACAAAAAAAGTGTACAGGACCAGGAAAAATGATGCATAGTCAACAAAATTTGTTGTAATATTTTTTACCCGATAAAAAATAAAGGGCAGGCTGTGAGGAGGAAGAAAAAAAAACAAGACATGCTTTCACTTTTGAAAACGACAGGGTAAAAACATGCAGGTCTTCGGCCGTCGGCGCTTCTATACGGGCAGTTTGTTTAGGCTGCCCAGTAGTGTGTATTTGTAACCTGAAGAAGTGCTTAACATTTCCGGCATTTGGTGAAGGTGCCTAGCGAAGAAATATGTAGGACAGTAGCATGCAAAAAAATGTTTTTAGACAAACATATTTGCACGTGCTACACAATATACAAGAGCAACTGAACAAAAAGATCCGAGTACATAGTTTTTTTGCAGGTGATGATAAAGACTAGCCTTCAAGAAAACGTTAACAAAAGTTCATTCAGGATCAAAACATGCACTTGATACAAACAGTGCCTCTGTTCTCTTTGTTTACTCAGAGCTCCTAGAGCCCTTGAGAGGGTGACTTACAACAAATGCTTATTTCAAGCGCGTAGCTTCTTACGTGACGGCGAAGTGTTCTGTCTACCTGCAGTAGGCGTTTACTTATTTACCACCTGTACTCGCTCATTTTTTGCGACCCTTGCGTAGCTGATGCTTCCTAGTAAACACATCCTACACCTTTTTTGTATTTTCTCGCTATTTGTGTAACTGTGAAGTTTGCATCAAACAAGCTGCATATCATCGCGGTTGTTCTTGTACAGCGGAAACAAAGTTTGCGCCTAACGCTGGGAAACTTAATCTTCCACTTTAGCCAGAAGAACAAGGGTAATTAATAATACTTTCCTGCCTCTAGCGATTCCGACAAAATCGCCGTCTTGAGACCGTTGAAACACCCTTCGCTCTGTTGTAGCATCACAAACTATCTTCCTCTTTGTCTTTAATCACAAATGCCGTCACGCTGCTAGCTAGAAGAAAGAAGCAACGGAATTCTCTTAGCAAGCCCAAGGTGACGTTCTCCTTTCTTCTGGGCTATTTTGGGCATCCCAACCCGCGGCAACTGGGGAACTTGAAGTGACCCAACAGTGACTTCAAATGTTGTTCTGATTTGAACATGGGCTGCGAAATAGGAAAAACACTTTACAATTATAATTATTGAACAGCTCCGACCTATAAAACAATGTACCGCCAATTTGCATCACCTCAGTTGATGTCTTGCACCGTAATGTTTCATTACTATCTGCTTTTATTTTGTTTTAAGCGGGTTTAACGACCCAAAGCAACTCAAGCTATAAGGGAGGCCGTATTCTTTAACGCGCATTGACACCGCACACTGACACCGGACAGGCAGGCAGGCTGGCAGACTGGCTGGCTGGCTGGCTGGCTGGCTGCTGGAGAAGAGCTACCTGGATCGCAACGCAACCCAAGCAACTAAAGTCTCACCGATGGCAACACCTGCCATAGCAATCTACCGTGTGCCACTGCGCCGCTGCTCACCTGCCCACCGGGTGGTTTACTTACCAAGGTGTAGCCGGTGGTAACCAGGCGAGAGCCTCGGGCACTAAATAGGTTGCACCGCCCCTAAGAGCACCGAGCTAAGCGGAATGAGCAGCAGCGGATAGGAGGAGAACGTGATTCGAATAATGCATGCTCAGTAGCTAAACGGAAGAAGTTTAAGTGGTAATTAGGTGGTTGCCTGGCACCACCTAGTATGTCGTAGCTGCAACCGACAATTGACGTTATGCTAGCGCCCATGTCCGCATTTGGCCCGATTACCCATAGTCAAAGTCATATTCGATTTTAATCTTTAACCTTCTTCCCCGTTTTATTCACTTCGGTGTTTTCTGAGTTTACTTCAGGGCTAATATAAGGTGTTTTTAGTTTATTGAGCTCAAGAACAACTGAAAATTATGGAGGCTTCATTCTGTGATGCACAGGATTCAAAGTGGGAGGAGAAATCTAAAATGGGACTTTAAGAGTCAAGAAATAGTCTTCCGAAGCGCAGGAATGCACAGCCAGGACAAGAGTCTTTAGTAATCTTGTTTGTAAGGGCATTCCAAAATATTTGACTATTTCCAATAAATCAGCGCGTAATTTCGATTGCTCCTGTCAGCTTTTTAAACATCCTTGCTTATCTCTAATGCACGACTCATCGCAAAGGACTGTCAGACGCTCCAACGTGGTACGATGGAAAGTGGCATTATCAGTAAATAACGACCGAGGACAGTGAATCGATAAACATACATTCGCAATAATACTACTCGCCAAAAAGCTACTTAAAAATCGGAGGCTTCATATTCAAGAAGTTACTGTGCATAAAAGAATCCAGTGCCCTTCTTCTTCCATAACGAGAGCAAATATAGCTCATCAGTCGTGAATCGTGAGCGGAATTTTGCCATTACTAACGGTTAGTAGTATTGACAAGTATAAGAATGTCTTCCTGCATTCTGTAGATAACTTGTTTTAATACCATGGCTCCGCATACCTGCCGCAGCATGGTATTATTGCCAGCATGTAGCGTGGCTGCTCTGCTTTGGTTCCGCGGCTCGTTTGCATCACATTTTTGGAAATCAAAGTAATACGCATGCGCAAATCACTCCCAGAAAGAATTCTAATTACAGTCTAGTCCTGGATGGTGTATGTTTCTTAGGTCTGCTGAGTTGTCGGGCAGCAGTGAAGAGGAATAAAAAACTTCCGTACCTTGAGCAGGGGTGAAGCACTTCAAGGACATACGTCTAATTATTAGCCTTCTTTTTGTTTTTCTTTCCTTTCTCGCACAGACCTCTCGCAGGACTTGACAGATTGGATTCTTGGAGAACAAATGCATCTAAACGTATGGAGCGAAGGTCGGGTACTTCAGGATAAAATTCCTGGCAAAATCACGTCCTTTGGATAAATCTGAATAAAAAATGCATGTTAGATTTCTTTTAAAAATTACTCAAGTTAAAAGAAAGCTAAGGATACTAAATAAACCCAAGCCGCCTTGGCAACGGTTTGATGTGCAGGTTTTAAGAAACTAATGTATTCGAAAATTTCTTCAGTTTCTCGGATCAGCACCTTTTTATCTGTCCTGATCAAAATGGACGCCACACGTTCCGTTTCACTTAGGACGCAGGTCCGCTGGTGTTTCCAGGTGATGTTAGCTTGAATTTGCCGAGTGGGAGCTAAAAGCATTCCGTTACTAATACTTACGGCTTATGTTAGGCGTATGGAAGCATACAGGAGACTTTGTTAAATGCGCAAAATGGCGCAAAAGCTTCTACACTACCAACGTGCACCGGGAAGGCTGCAGTGGCACTAGTCGCAGTGTTGCTTTTTACAGCAAACAAACGCAGCCAGAAGCCACACACAGTAGGAGAATACGTACGAAAAACCGCGCTGTTGGACTTATCAGCTACAAATTGTGGTACAGCCACCCTGCATCCACCGTACAAGCGCCCCGATGGAAAGCTTGAGCATCTTTTTCTATCCTGGCCTCTTGTCAAAAACATGCTGAACTTTATGAGTGTCGTAAACACTATGGTAGCTTCTTTGATCATGCTAAAACTATCAGATTAATTCTTGATGTATTTCGAACAAACAACATTACTGCCACCAACTCATACTGAGTTTATGTCGTGACCAAGACAGTGAAAAATGCCTTCCATTGAGAGAAGAGCGGCCCACCCTGCCAAATTCCGTGCCCTTAAAAACCACGATTGAATAACGTCTCCACTCCTTACAGCGCTATGTTGTTGTAGCACTTTTCCCCAACTTTATGGGCTTTTTGAATAAGTGATTCAAATAATAAATTAATAACAATGCGCATAGCTGTATCGCGGGCACTTGTTAAGAAGACGACATAAAAGCATTCATGAACGACTTTGCTCCACAAATTGTTACGCACAGAAAAATTTGCCCGAGTCCTATGCTGTTCAACCTCTAAAAAGTGTTGTCGTAAGAATCCTTCAAAGCCAAGGAAGCAATGTTTTATTTGGTGCAAACTGGCGATGAGGACAGCATTTTTGCTGTTTGAGGAACGCAAGCTGCATACACACACACTTAGCCTGGGGCGCCCCTGCAAGTCTGGGATTAGAAGGGCGCACAACTCAGAGACACAAGACATGATTGAGCGAAAAAGAGAAACCTCGGTATTAGCAGTGTTCGACGGATGCTCGCTGACTAAACGAGCCAAGCCGACTATTCCTAATCCCCAGGGATGACATCTTGGAAGCACAGCGGATGCATTAGTGAGGGCTTCTTTTTTTCTGCGCCCAACCCTGCTTAATTAGGGCCTCGTCCTTAGCTCAAGGGAATAGGTGGGTAGCACAGGGGGCCGTACTGTCATTTATTTTTATCTGCGCGATTTCACAGGAGAAAAGTTGTTCGGAAAGTACACGCCGTCGAAGAATCGGTCGAGGGACTTTCTGCGGTTTTAACTAACGTGTATTTCTTCTTTGTTCTACCCTACTCAACTCTGCTCCCGTGAGAGGTCATCGTAACGAAGCTGTTGGAGAATACGCTGCTCGGTAAGGAAAGTGAAAGACTATCGGTGGGCTCAGCCTAGAGATTCCTCCAGAATACCGCCGCTGAATGTTTTCTTTAAGCTTGGTAGATGTGCACGGTTGCTGCTTACCGTACGCGAAGAGGTGGACAATAACCGGAATAGAAGCTTGCGCAATGCAAAAACTTTACGTCTGGTAAGATGTTATGTTGTTTTACTTGTGGAAAGCGCGAAAACAGAAAGTAATAAGTGGGTAGGCTAGTTTTCTTGGGAGCTTTGCTCAGGTTTGTTAACCTCTAAAGGAAAAATGGAGCCTAGTCCTTCATATTACACACTAGCTTTAAATCGATAGTTTTTCCCCACAACGTGATCTCGAATCAAGCTGTCGGTTTTTATTGAGAAATGACGCTGCAAAATCTAGTCCTAGTTAAATGTGCATGTCTTGCTGGAGGTAACAACAGCTGTTTTGAGAGGAGTGACAGCTGTCGGGAGCTTCCTAAATTGATCACACACAACGACAAGAACTTCAGTTTGAGCGGAAATGTAGGCTGTTGTCTCCGTTCGAAGCTCAGATATGTTCGAGGTCTTCCACGGTAGATCCCGGAAGAAGGCGACAATGGCAGAAGCAGCGCTGTAGCAACGGCGCAAAGCCCTGTGCCTGTGCTTTTTTAGTTGCTCTTGCCGTTACAAGAAGAGACCTTCTAAATGGTCCGCGGAGCACTCCACCATTTCTGGTGCTCGTTCATAAGGGAATGTCGTATTAGCTTACATTGCTTTCTATAATACGCTGCACTAGTCCTACATAGGTACGAAGCCGTTGGAGCGAAAGAAATTGCGTGCTACGACAAAAAACTGGGATTACGTAGTTGCGCTTCTGCTATGGCGGATGAATCGCAGAAAACGAAGTGGCATTGGCATAGGATCCCATGGTTGTATGCCTGTTCACTGTGACTTTGCTTAAAATTGCTCCACAATGGTTAGGGCGCTCGGCTACTGATCCGGAGTTCCCGGGCTCGAACCCGACCGCCGCGGCTGCGTTTTTATGGAGGCAAAACGCTAAGGCGCCCGTGTGCTGTACGATGTCAGTGCACGTTAAAGATCCCCAGGTGGTCGAAATTATTCCGGAATCCTCCACTACGGCACCTCTTTTTTCCTTTCCTCTTTCACTCCCTCCTTTATCCCTACCCTTACGGAGCGGTTCAGGCGTCCAACAATATATGAGACATATACTGCGCCATTTCCTTTCCCCAATAGTATTAATTATTATTGGGACGCGTTGGACTGTATTCACATCGGGACGCGGTATCGCATGGGCGTATGATAATAATAATAATAATAATAATAATAATAATAATAATAATAATAATAATAATAATAATAATAATAATAATAATAATAATTGGTTTTTGTGGAAAGGAAATGACACAGTATCTGTCTCATATATCGTTGGACACCTGAACCGCGCCGTAAGGGAAGGGATAAAGGAGGGAGTGAAAGAAGAAAGGAAGAAAGAGGTGCCGTAGTGTAGTGCTCCCGAATAATTTTGACCACCTGAGGATCTTTAACGTGCACTGACATCGCACAGCACACGGGCGGCTTAGCCTTTTGCCTCCACAAAAACGCAGCCGCTGCGGTCCGGTTCGAACCCGGGAACTCCGGATTAATAGCCGAGCGCCCTAAACACTGAGCCACCCCGGTTGGTTACCGTATGACAAATTTTAAATTTCCGTACAGTATTGTTTGTTTGATGGGGGTTTAACGTCCCAAAACGACTCAGGCTATGAGGGGCGCCGTAGTGAAGTGCTCCGGAAATTTAGACCACCTGGGGTTCTTTAACGTGCACTGACATCGCACAGTACGCGGGCCTCTATAATTTCGCCTCCATCGAATTTCGACTACCGCGGCCGGAATCGAACCGGCGTTTTCCGGGTTAGCAGCCGAGCGCCATAACCACTGAACCACCGCGGCGGGGCCGTACACTACTATAGGCTGAAAAACCACTGGAAATTTCGTTTAAGGGAAACAACATAAACGGGAACTTATCAACACGCCCTGCAACTTTTACACTGAAACTTAAGGGCTACATTTCACGTTGAAACGTTTTGTGGACTATCTGTGTCAACTGCAAGATTTACACATTAATAATCAGCTACTCACGCATGACAACGCCACCGCATTATGGCCCCTTTTGCCAACGTCGCGGTGTGGAGGCGCCGTGCGATGCTACTACTCGAGTGCACCGCGCGGAACTTAAGTCAGCTAGCGCTGGCACCATAGTTCCGCCCGAGTAGTGCGCGGATGAAGCGTGAAGGAGAGAGCGAAATAGTTCACTGAGTTGCAGCTTATCATCGACATGCGGGCCAGCTCGCCGCCCCGTGCACGCACTGTTTGCAGTCGTGTTCGAGCATGCGTTTGCAATGGCTGCTCCCGGTGCCTCGACTAGTGAAAACGCTGCGACAGCCCATCGTGTTAGGCTTGCTGCAGCTGCGGGAAGAGCATGACTTGACGCGAGGGGTGAACAGTGGGAGCGGCCGAAGCGGAAGAGAAGCGGAAAATGCACGGCGATCTAGCGGTGCGAGCAAACGAATGAATGAAAAGCATTGCGCAGAAAACGCGACGCGTAGGCGAAGCCGAGATGGCTGGTCTCTCGCATCACGTTGTGTGATGGCAAATAAATTTTCTTGCGACAGCGCTAGTGGCCTCCTAACCTGGAAAATGCCGGTGTGTGGTGAAGCGTGTGAAGTTAGTCGCGGGATGCGGGAATTAAACGAGACTGAATGTTCGGCTATTGTCATGCTGGTTTGGGGTCGGGTCATAAATGACAGTGGTAATGATAAAGCACTTTAGGTTGAGTGCCTTCATGGAAAAAGGCTTTGGATGAACGTCGCTAAGGAATAGCGCCTTCAATGTAAGCGCCTTCAGGGTAAAGCTCTCTGTCAAAGGCCTTTAGGGTTAAGGCCTTCAGGGCAAATGCCTTTATGGTAAAGGCCGTTAGGAAAAAAGGCCTTTATTGCTAAAGTCCTTAGTGTAAAGGTATTTAGGTCAAAGGATGCTTTCGCATTCGCAGCACGTAAGGACCTCGAGTGTGCACCTTGTTTTTTTATCATTTTGTTTTTGTCCTTTCGCACTAACAGGAGGTCCGGCTGTAGCTTTAAGCTATGAGGCATTCTTTTACAATTCCAGTTATATAAAGGCTTCGAAGCAAAAAGAGCGTTTTTGCTTTCATTTCATTCGAAATGAACAAATCATGCACATATAAAGAAGTATGCGGACTTGGCCAAAGCGAGTTCTTGAAGCTTCATACCATAGACACATCTTCGAAAAGCTGGCGGTCGTTTTCTCAAAATTTGCGTCACTCAGCTCTAAAAGGCTTTACATTTTATCACTATGCATAACAGCTGTCAAAATTGCGACTGAATCATTATTTCACTATTCTCGAAATCAAGCACCTCCACGGAAAAGAAACAATATTTACAATGTATAGTTGCAGCTCTCAGTTCCTAAGTACAGCCTTTGTCAAAAATATACACAAGTGTTTTGCGTCCAAGGCGTGCATTGGGGCTCTTTAGCACATTTGACGGTCGTAAGTGTGGGAGGCTTGAGGATCTCAGTTCCTCCGGCCTTCTAGAGATTAGGGTTCCTGAGTATGCAAGAGGAGCCGTGGTGCAAGGCTCAGAAGCAGACTCCTTGGGCTGTATACTTTTCACAAAGACTGGACATGCCTTAGTTATACCACCATATAAAATCCCGCGCAGGAGTTCCATGTGATATCTTCTCGCGCTCTAAGGCGCGCTTGATGTTTCTTGTCGCAGCAGCGTTTTAACGGGATATCGTTAAGGAGCTCGTGTCGCAGAAAATCCGGCATCGGCGTCGGCGTCGTTGGCAGTGACCGAAAAATCCGCGAAAAATGCCAATAGAACCAACCTAGGAGGCAGGTGGGCCACCTAGGTTGCATAACCTTGTGGCGCCATCACAACCAGCCCACCGGAATGTGAGCAAGCTGCGCATCGTGGCAGGTGGCGGTTAGATTAATGTTTGGTTACGATAGGTTGCTTGTGAAGAACAACCTTAGTCGCAAAGCATCACAGGTGGTAGCAGCTGCGGTCGCAGGGCAGTGGGACATCGCTTAACCACTGCACCACTGCGCCAGGAGTGCTTTGCGGACTCCCGGGGATTTCGAGAATGACCAAGTCCGTATAGAAGCGCATTAACCCATTAAAGTTATCGCGTCGTATGCTTAAGGCGGAACTTGAGTGTTCCAATTTTTTTCTGCTTTTCTGCCCAGTTTGAGTTGACAAGGAAAAAATGATGCTCTCACAATGAACAATATTTAGCAAGAGAAGTTACATACGTACTAGTTGGCTCATCATTATCATCAGCAGCATTGATCACATTAGCATCATTGATATAACATTAGCTCAGTCCCATGTAATCAGCGGGGAACGTCATCCTTGTACATTTCATAATTTCATCCTCCGATATGACTCCCGGACATCCCCCGCTAAGCTGTCCCCTTTTGTTTGCTTCATTCTGCTGCCCAGTTCAACTATCTGTTATCTTATCTCCGCTTTACATCTCTGGATCATGTCCATTTCTTGTTCCAGCGTTTCCTTCCCAATCCATTCTGCTCTCTACCTGCAACTTAACGTTACCAGCATCCTTTCTCTTCTCGCAGTTTCATTCCAGTCTTCATTTTCGACAACCCGGGAGAGACAGAGAGAGAGAAACGTTTAACGCATAGAGGAAAGTGCAGTTATTTGGCTGAGCCCTCATTTCTCGCGCCCATTAGCTTTTGCTGCCGCTCTTGTCCGGTTCACCAGCGAAAGCTGGTCTTCCGAATGTGAGCTGGATACTGCCGCCTTGTAGTCCTCAGTTGTTTGGTTACTCATTCTTGGAATACCTGGATTATTCTGGCATGCCCATGCCGTATTATATAAGACATTCACTTAACCGCAAAAGGCACAGTGCGAATCGTACGAATTTAGAAACATGTAGCTGAATTTGACGGGGTTTATATAGGTTTTTTGATTACAACATCCTCAGTATGACCCTTTGTTGGCTGTTTAGATTTCTGTGTGGTTCGGCGTATACTTTCCTTACTAATCTCAAATGTTGAAGGAATTCCCTATATCTTAATAACGGTCCTGAATAATTATGTTCTTGGGAACGTCGGGCGACCCGGTTTAATAGCGCGCGGGCAGCGTCGTGGGCGCCTTCATACCCAATACCTGCGGAGTGCTCTGGAGTATATATTACTATGAACTTAAAGGTTGTGTCTTTTTTAATTTTGTCTATTCTGCTTGCCTGTTTACCAATACTTCCTCTGGTATAGTTTCGACATGATGTTTGGGAGTCCCTAATAACACAGGAGATCCAGCTCTAGCAAACAAAATTGATATGATGATAATGATGGTGATGAATTCTTTTCGTGTACGTTAGGCTTTGTCAAAAAAACGCCATTGCACAATGTTTTTCGGTCTACACGAGCTGGGGTCAAAGAGCCATTTCCGAAGAATTTCACGCATTAGGAGAAGAGCACCACGCCCCGCGAAAGTTCATACCGAACACAAATCGGTGGGTACCCCACGGCGCCGGGGATCGAGCCCAGCACATCCCGCATTAGAGACTGATCCCCTGACCTCAAGGTCAACGCTGCAGTAAAAAAAACTGTTCAACGAAAGGTGCTCTTTCAAGGCAGTTTGAGGGAAAACATGCGATATTATGGGAAATATTATTGCTCGCAAACAGGTCTTTTGCTTTGCTGCTTGCACTTCCTTTTCCCTTATGATGTCATAAGATGCTAGTTACTGAAGAATTGAGAGATAATTGACAGCTGATATGTAATTCTTTTTTATCAAGGTGACACAAGCAGCCTTTTGCTTAATTTGCTTAGGCACACCATGCACGAGAATGTGTTTGTCATGTTTTAAAGTTGGAATTCTTTTTAGCGCAATAGATAAAGGGGATATGACAGGCGCTGTCTGTATGTCGAAATTTATTGTAATATTGCGTCCAGTTGGCCCGTTTATACATTTCTGCCGAAAAACGGAAAAGAAATTTTATCACTCCACTGGGGCTAACGACGGCTTCGTTGTGTCGTGCCCCAAGAGCTACGCGGAAGCAGTAGTACCGTGGACGTAAACTTAGCTCAAAGCCCTTGTGTGGCCGTAGCTTGGCTGCGGTGAGCGTGTAATTCTGTCGCATCGGTTGATTGTTCGACATAGTCATGTCGCCTGAATTTCTTGAGTTAGTGTGGCTTCAGAAGACTTACATATGCTTGTAAGTTTAGATGCTGCTTTGACTGTAAATCTCTAGTTGTGAACATTTTTCGGGAACATTTAAGATAAGCTGTTTAGCAAATCAGGGCAGTATTCCAACTGCCACCGTCTTCACGGTTAATACCACGCGCTTTTTTTTCCAAATTTGGCAAGAATGTACCTGGGCAATGCGCTAAGCGTCCACATGCTCACGCATAGGGCGTACGCTGAATAATTCTTGCCCTTGTATGCTGATTTTACAGAATAGCGTTACTCTCTGCGGTTTGCGCCTGTGATTTGTGACAAACACTGCACAGAAAAGATACCATGGAGACATTTTTTCTCCCATCTTTCTAAATCTCTCCGAGCGCCCTACAATTATGCTTAGCGGAGTTGTCACTACACATAAAATTTTTCATGGTTTTAATTTGTTCCGAACAGTATTCAATTCAATTCAATTCATTTTACTTTACCAGAAGTCTGGAAGGATATCTGGGCTAAAAGTTGTGAATCACAGCTTGACATGGCCCAGAAAACCTCTACAAGACAGTGCTGACATAGTTATTAACAATAGTTAAGAGAAACAATAGAGAGATCTAGAATAACAGATACTATACAATAATAACATTGAGTAGTATTGAAAACACAAACAACCCTGGTTTCTAAATATTATCAGAACTAACCCAAGATTACATCATACAGGCGCATTTGAATAAAACTGTAGATTTGTACAATCATAACTGAAATCAAGATAGCACACAGGTACAAGAAATAATAGGTCAGTGAAGCAAACATATTTCAGAAATGCGACTACTTATTGTTTGGAAAAGGATTCTTGAAGCTGTTTAAATGATATTGTCTTGGCATATTGATGTTGATTGAGTATTTTTGGGAGGCTGTGCTGCAATGACTGAAATTTGTAGATTGTGCGGAAATGCGGAGTATGCCATAATTGAGTACTACGAGTAGGTATAACTGTTTTTTTTTGTGTGTGTAAGTTGCGCATCGTAATATATGCAATGTGCACGCACTGAGCTAGAGCCCCTCCAACCTGCCTGACTGTGGACTGTTTCCACCGCTGCTCCGTTCACTTCAGTTCAGCCAAATAAGCCCTCTTTTAACTTTTATTCATTTATTATTTAATAACCTTCCACCTCTGATTGGGCGTAACTGCAAGGGGGATAAGAGGGGGGGGGGGTACCGCAGAAAACAACAATGTTAAGCACTTATATTTACATATAACTCCAAACAATGTAATGCGTACTCCCAAGATCATCATCATCATCATCATCAGCCTTACTACACCCACTGCAGGGCAAAGGCCTCTCCCATGTCTCTCCAATTAACCCTATCCTTTGCCAGCTGCATCCACCCTTTGCCTGCAAACTTCTTAATCTCATCCGCCCATCTAACCTTCTGCCGCCCCCTGCTACGCTTACTTTCTCTTGGAACCCACTCCGTTACCCTTAAAGACCAGCGGTTATCTTGCCTTCGCATCACATAGATACAAAAGTTCTACAGGTGCCCAGAAAAGTTTTCGAGGCGGGGAATTGAGGGAAAAGCAGGATGTACTCGCTGCCTGAAGATATAGCCTGACACTGATCAGTGCAATGTGCAGGTTACGCAAACAAGAGCACAGAAGATTTTGGACGTTGCGGCTCTTTGCTGTGAATGATAATTAATGAACGTTTTTAGGCACTTCGAGGTTTCCAAAATTTTTGCGGAGAGCTCTGCATTTCGTTGCCCTGCAACAAATACCAGTACGCCCCACCACCGTTACCTACACTGTGTTGCATGGTTTAATACGCCACGCTAGGCGAGGTATGATGCTTATATAAGTCTCGAAAGTCTAGTGCGAAGTATTTCGAAGCTGCATCGTATGCGCCACATGTATCAAGAAGTTCCTTGGAGTCCGTCTCATCAAGCGTTAGCATTTATTTTAAAATAAGAAAAACATAATTCTGCGCCATAAAAAGTAATTGCGCTGTGCGGCGACAGATCATGCAATCCAGCCTTTCCCAGTCTAGCTATGCTTGCGTTCTGTGCTTTGACCATTTTCCAAAAATTCTGTGCTCAGCTTGCAGATAAAGTACTTTTCAGAAAAGAATGAAGTCTAACTTCGGTGTTGACCAGCGGCGTCAGCGAATTTTGCCTGAGGGCATCTTTGAGGATATAAGGTATGTTTTGAAATTTAGCATTTAAATGCGAGAGAAGCAATTCAAATTGTATTGATTATTTCTGGACATATTTTTGGAAATTTGGACATTCCTGTCCATTTAGAAGCTTTTGATAAAGTCACCATTTAGGCAATTGCGGAAAAAGCAACAAGAATGTTTTTCTTTTGAGTCATATGTGAGGGAGATGTTTGAAACGGATGGAGGCATTCCAGACCCTTGGGTAACCAGCACGGAGAGCGGCAGCCACATATACATTACTGAAAAAAAGAACAGAAATAATAATGCCATGGCATGTGCAGATGACTCCAACGAAAGGGGGTGCAAGAACCGAACAGGCGCTAAAAACGCGTCTCTCTCTTTTTTCATCTGTCGGTCGCAGCAGCACTAATGGACGCCCGAGAAATGGTAATATGCCCTCCATCTGTGCCTTTCAAGACCGTCAAGTTAGCTTCGAAGGCTCGATGACTCCTTCATTTGCTTAAGTAGCGAACCAAAGCCTGCCTCAGGCGAAGTGCGTCAGAGCCATTTTATTAACGCTTTCCCACGCAAGATAGGAGAAATAATGTAAAACTAAATAATTTCAATGAAAAGCTGGAGACACTGTTTAACGCGTCAGTAGGCCTTTCATTACTGTCCTCGTCGGGCGGCATCTCCTTGCTGGGGGTGCGAGTTATTTACCAATGAATTAGGAGGCTTCTTGGGTTAGTGGTGCATAAAAACAAATTTAGTATAATTAATTTTCTTTCAACAGCAAGTTACTTAATCTTTTACTTACCAATGTTCTACACCTGGAACAAGTCAAGCTTTTTTTTCTACTTCCGTTCGAAAAAGCCAGCTTTCGTCAAAACTTTTGCATTCGCTTCCAGTCTGATTATTGTGAAAAGCATCGCAACAATTAAATTTATAGCCGCCGCGGTGGCTGAGTGGTTATGGTGCTCGGCTGCTGGCCCGAAAGACGCGGGTTCGATCCCGGCCGCGGCGGTCGAATTTCGATGGAGGCGAAATTCTAGAGGCCCGTGTGCTGTGCGATGTCAGTGCACGTTAAGGAACCCCAGGTGGTCGAAATTTCCGGAGCCCTTCACTACGGCGTCTCTCATAGCCTGAGTCGCTTTGGGACGTTAAGCCCCCATAAACCAAACCAAACCAAACCAAACCAATTAAATTTATTGCAGACTTATTTCATGACGTTGAATTAATAATGGTATGAGACAAATTTGGTGGTTTGTCAAAACCGAGTGTTTGCGGATATCTTTCGCAAGAAAAAAAACGTTGAAAGGAACAAAATAGTCTAAAAACTAACGAAAAATAGTGGGAGCCCTCGCGAAGACAAAATAATGAATCATAGGATTGGTGCCTTTCACTGGCGGTGAGTTTTATTCTCGAGGTTCTTTTCTGGAAGTCAGACAGACGATACATTTACCACACAGTCTACTACATTAGGCCTGCTGGTGCAAATGCTGTCCAAATTTGTTTACCTGATGTGTGGGCACAGCTTTGTAGATGCTATCAAGCGATGAGCTCGTGGGCAGTGTTCCAAGTATGTTGGACATACGTCGAACATACTTGGGAGCAACATACACACGGTATGCTATGCGTGCTGGACGTATGTCCAACATACGTAGCATACGATGGGTCCTCCTTCCGCCAATTCTGTCGTCTAAAAGGCGTTTCAAAGCGTTTGGATGTCTTCATCACCACGCGCCCCACTCGGTGAGGGTAAAGGTTGCGCGAAGTGAGAGGCGAGGTAAACATGCAGGGTATGGTCGCGCCATGCTGCCCTTCATCCCTCCTCAAGATCACTGCTCAAAGCATCGTCTTGATTCAGCGACTCTTGCAACGTGCAGACATTCCTGGCTTTACTCGTATCGCTGCTATCAGCTGCGCAGTTCAGCCAGCCAGTGTCCTTGGCGTCGTTTCCGGTGCCAGGCCCACCGCCTGATGACTTCGGCTTCACGCGCCCTCTCTACCATGACGTGATTCCCCCAGCACCACTGGATGGTTTTTTCCAGCATTATCGAAAACGGTATTTCTAGCCGCCAGCTACTTAAGCAGCTATCCCGTCAACCGGAGCTTCACTTGGCACGGGAACACAGCTCCAGGCATCGTCTTGATTCAGCGCTCTTTCGACATGCAGATGTGCAAAACATTTGCACTATCTGCGAATAAATCTGATGACAGATGCCCAATAGTATTCCAGTGCCCCGGAACTTTCCGTGGAACGTTGTGTGAGTTCTTCTCGATGTTGTTTTTCTATTATGCATTGGAGATATCCAATGTAGCCCTGGCCCTCCTAAACGCGAAATCACTCTGAACTTGATAGCTTACCTGATGATCCTGCCGAGCAAATGCCAGTTCTCTTCCAGCTACTCAAAGATCAAAACACCCGTTCGTCACAAAGCCCGAAGTCTAAAGCTGACTTGATTGTTGACATAAAATCAATAAAATCCGGAAAAAGTATACCCTCAGATATCGCCAATATTCACGAGCAACTGGACAATCTAGAAACCAAATCGGACTTATCACACCATCTATCAGATGCAACCATGACTCAGACAACAGTAGAAGAACTTAAAACCGAAAACTGCCGTTTACAATTGCGTCTTAACGAAATAGTAGACTGATCTGGTCGGGATGGGCTAAAATGTTAGGGCATTCAAGATTGATAAGAAACATGGCTCGAAACAGAAAAAAAAGTTACGAACCAGATTAAGGCCCTTTATGAATAATTTCCCGCCGATTCATTCTACCGAGTCCACTGTTTAGGCAATTTTTCTCTTGACAAATTTCGACCCGCTATTGCAACGTTTACTAACTTTAATATGAGAGATAAAGTGTTTTCACTTCGTAGTCTGCTAAAATTGAAGGAAGTCACTGCAGAAGAAGATTTTTTGGTTGTCACATGGGCCGCCAGCAAAACGGTAATATTTTTGCGAAATCTCTGCCTCAGCCATCGCAGTTCAATCTAAAGCACTATAAACTATCCATGGATGAAAGATGCTTGTCATACGGCCCAATAACGAATGTCCTTCAGTAAATATGGTCACGCACAGCTATCAACATCAGTAACTAAGCTGCTTCATCCTCTGCCACTGTCTAGGGGTGCGAGAGGGGCTCTGGTTTGAATTCTTAGTCCAAAACGCAACTCTCTGGCTTATTTACAAATGCTAGGAGTTTACAAAACAAACATAATGCACTATCTTGTATTACCAATACATGCTCTGCGAACGTTATTGCCCATACAGAAACATGGCTCACTCCTAACGTTTAAGGCCGGGAAATGTTTCAGAATGCAGATAATTTTACCATATTAAGATGTGGTCGCTTTGCTCAACGTGGTGGCGGCGTTCTACTCGCTATATCTAATAACATTCCTTCCTCGAACGTCAATATTAACATTAGCCTTAAAATAATCTGTGTGTCATTTACTGATGACCATCGTAAATTAATAATACGTGTGTTCTATCGATCTCTATCTACCCCGCCTACTTTCAGGAACAATATTTATGACTGTCTTAACAAAGTCGGTACAAGATTTCCTTCGGCTCCTATGCTTCTTTCCAAGTATCTTTTGAAACTCCAATACCATGCCCGCATTGTCTCCATTCTCGGTGCAGGCGGAGGAGGGAGGGAGTTTCCAACGTAAAAAAGAAAATGCGCGACTACAAGAGAGCAAATTTCTCGGCAATAAATAACGAACTGTGCGTTTTCATGCAATCTTTTCTTTCAAACTTCTATGATCGTCGCAATCAATCAAACTAGGGTATTGTTGCTGCTGAGGTTGACCGTCTAACAATCTAACAAACAAAATATATTTGAGTTCGCAACATTGTTTAAACTCGTACGCTCCATAGTAAAACGCCGATATAACAATTATCGAACCAGAAAAACCAAATATATCGCACCGAAAAACTTTCAGCAACTAACTCGCGCTGAGCGGCTTACAGTGCTGCTTCCAAAACATATAATGTCCATAAAAAATGCCAAAGACCATTTCCTATCTAACCCTTTACCGGACATGCAATAAGCGAATCTTAGAAAATTCTGGCGAGTCATTAATTCCACAGTTAGCAGTCCTCGCGTGGTGATCCAACTGACGATAATAACTGTGCAACAGTATTAAACAATACTTTTGTTAATATTTCTCATCTCACAGCCGCACCCGTCTTCTTGATAAACACCATCATGACTACTGAGTGATGCCCCCTGTGACTACTGACCCAGCTGGTGTTGCTCGGCTAATTAATACTCTAAAAGATCATTCCAGTCGAGAATACGATTTTGATCATGCTATATTAAAAAAGGTACTTATGTCTATAGCTAAGTTATTTTAACTCATATATTTCAACAGTCAATGGACACAGACACACTACCTGAACAATAGAAAATTGGGTAGATTGTTCCACTTCACAAATCTGGGAGAAAGGCTCCTGCTGCTAATTAGCGCCCCATATCTATCACTAGTACACGTTGCAAACTGCTTGAGCATATCATATTGACGACACTTCTCAGCTTTCTCGAGAGCAATTCGTTTTTTTTTTCTTCTGTACAACATGGTTCCCCCTAATCGTATTCATGTGACACTCAACAAATTTCATTTCCAAAACGCTTACCGCATATAATCTACAGGTCATCAGTCACCGCTTATATTTTTTAGATTACTCAGAAGCATTTGGTTAAGCTTGCCATCATTTGCTTCTTCATAAATTATGTCACCTAAATATTTACAATAACTTGTTCAAATAGATTGAATTCTGGCTCAATATTCGTTCACGATATGTCGCCGCTAACGGTTACAACTAACCTATCGTTAATGTACTTTCTGGCGCTCCACAGGGTTTCGTTCTCGGTCCACTAATGTTCATAATTTATATCGATAATCTTCCTTCATATGGGCCATCTAACATAGATTTCTTCGCCCGTAGCTGTGTGATTTTTCGCGAGATTAAAAACGATAAGGATAACAGCGTCCTACGCCGCGACCTTACGGCTATACTTAATTGGTCCAATCAGTTGGTTATGGAAGTAAACTTTGACAAATGCAAGGTCATGTGTGCACCCCGCACTGTTAATCCGTCTCCCGTATTCTATCTGAATTACATTTCACGTGAAAGCGTCAATTCTTACAAATGCCTATGCATTCACATTGCCTCTAACCTAACTTGGAGGCTTCACATATATTGCATAATCGATAACGCGAACAAAGCTTTAGTTTATCTGCGACGTAGTTTTTCTCGCGCACCATCTTCTTAGAAATCAGTTCTTTATGAAACATTAAAACGTTTATATCTAGAATACTCAACAGCACTCTGGGATATTAGCCAAGACTACTTAACTAAGTCGCTTGAACGTATTCAAAACAACTGCGCTGGTTTAACTCTTACTAACTATAACCGAGGAGAAAGTTAAACAGAAATTAAAGCTACTTGCAGTCTTACGTCATTGGGTTCACGACTAAAAGTGTGTCGGATAACCCAATTACAGATGTTTTACTATCATTGCAGCCTGCACAAGAATTTCTTTCATACACCCTATTACATATTGCGTCGCATTGACCATCCCACAACAGAGCCATGCCCTTATGCAAAACAGTTTCTTTTTCACGCTCATTTGTTCGCCGTACTTCTAAAGAACGGAACAATCTTCCTAATCAAATTCTATCAATTACTGACGTAAATAACTTTCGCAATGGTTTGGCTAACCTTGTATAAACTCTGACAGTTTTGTTGTGCACTAATGTATTTGTTGTCTTAGCTAACCTTGTATACACACGGTTATTATTTTATGTACCCGTTTTTTTGTAGCATTGCTGCAAATTTTGTGTTCACTCCCCCCTCTGCAATGCCTGTACGGCAGTGACAGTAAAAATCAATCAATAAATAATCTCCATGCCCCCCCCCCCTCCCCCAATAGCTTGCCCGAACACAGGATGACGAAAACAGTGCCAGGCACGTGCTGGGGCTGCTGACGTGACTACAGAACGCATGGGTTGTCATAGGAGGTGTTGAACGCGATACAGTTCACACGGTGAACGAAAACATTTTTAAAGCATGATGGTTTTCTCTAAAATTTTTTCTTCGTAATTGGCGATGATTGCAGGGAGTTATGGGGTTGTCTTCAAAAAGCAAGAAGGCATTTGCACTACACATATCCTAAAATCTTTTTCAGAAAACATTAGCTTTCCTTATAAGGCAACATTGTTCCAAAAGTGACCATGGAAAAAAATATGATTAGTAATTGTAAATGTGGGTTCCTTTTTGTTACAGTTATTTTAGAAAGCATGTGTGAATTATCCATAGACATTTTTTGGTTTTGAAACATTACATCATAGTGCGGCGTTTTACGAATGAAATCTCACTTTACTGATGATGGAAACAGGGAGGATGATCCCGCTAGGAGGCTGCCGATTGCGGATCGTAATTTAATAAGAAATATTATATTTTGCATGTACTCTTTATATGCTTCTACAATGAATAAACTAAGCGCCGTAAGCCCGAGCAGCGAAGTAGCGCCTCGCCACAGGAATAGCGAGCTTTAAAAGTAAATCATGGTTGAAGCTAGGGTGTTCAGAATGTAAGAGTATGGGAATGGCTGCGTTTAGTTTTAGCCAAGCGCGCGTGTTGAAACCTTCGTCCAGGCTCACTAAATTATTCAGTACGAACGAAGGCTTCTACGAGTGCGAATGCTGTTACCTGCTTAAAGGAATTTGATGCAAAAAGTACCTCTCATAAGGAAAGTCTTTTGTAATTACTATTCATGTTATCATCTTTATTCGGTCATTTGATACCAGTTTGCATTTTCAGGTAAGACGATTTGAAACCCAGCTGAATGTATTAAATGAACATTGCACGCTACTTGCTGTGCATCAAACATTAAGCCAAGTGCTGGCCTGCGCACTTCCGTTTCTTCTACTTCCTTTTTGTCGCTGGTTTCGTTATATGGTTTACTCCACCCCCTGTGAAATTATTGAAGAGCTGCTTTCTAGTAGCTCAAACGAAGGTTCTGCCAGTAATATAATACTCGCGTTCGCGCTTGAACAAGTGTGGCGTCTTGCGTCGGCACGTCAGTGCTCTAACAAAAAAAGGTTCTGTGTTGAAAACCAGTGTGTCTGACTGCATAATGCGCAGCGTCTCCCATGCGGCCAAAAAGCGAGTACTTCGCAAAGCCTGCGCCTAGCTATCTGATAGACAGACCAGCACCCGCACGGTATTCCCCGCCACATACGTGGTACCAGCATTTCCTTCCAGCATGGTTAAATTGCGCAGGGATAAACAACCTGCCCCAAAAACACTCCTCTGCTTGAGAAATCACGTGTCCTTCAGCGGGACCTTACGCAAACGAGGAAAGTAAGCACGGGAACGTATGGCGAAGCGTGTTTATTGCGTCCAGCGTCGCTTTGGCAATAAATTCTCCCGATGTGGCCTAGCTCGTCGCCCCTTTCAGTAGCATGCCGGAGGCCATTACGAAAGTGAGCGCGGGAACATAGACGAAGAGTTGCCAGTACCCCTGGAAGAATTTAGCACCGCTAGGATTGAGCGCAGCGAGTCGGTATATCATGACGACATATGTAGTGCATAATGAATTATGGAAGGCTTAGCAAGACGTTACCTTCTGCTATAAATATTTTTATTCTTTGTCGCGTTACCCAGCAGAAAGCAAAAGGAACTTAATTGCACCCAGAAAACATAGAATAATTTAGCAGCAGAAATGGATAAATAAAAGCGTATCGCTTGTGTTCATCTGAATACTAGTAGGGCTGGACCTCGTTAGTGTTCAGGAAGTAACTGCTGCAGTTCTCTTATGCGCGTGGTACGTTTATTTAATGATCTCGCTGTGGTCATTTATCATTGGGTGCGGCACCGCATACAATGTCCAGAATAAGCCGCAGAATAATACCAAAAGATGAGCGTAAGAAAGGAGCTTTCGACATCTGTAGTGCTAAGAAGTTCTTAAAAAAGAGAAATTAACTGTCATACAATACAGCTGCGCAAAGGCTTTGAGTGACGACGTAATAGAGGGCTCCGGATTTGCCTGCTCGGTACGTTCGATGTTTTTTCCATGATTTTTAGTCTCTTAAGACTTGACAATGTCAAATTTGTCCAATGTATAAAGAAGTCACAAGAGCTGCAGCCACAGAAGGAGGTTTGCTGCCCTGAAAGGGTTTTAATAATCTACGCATTAAACCAATGCTCCTACCTAATTAGTATGGTGAACGCTGTGCCGTTTTATCCTCTCCAGGAGCAACATATTTTTCTCTGTGTTTTAGAAATTTCATACTTTTCTTTATATAGGACATTTCCCAATATGTAACCAGAAGTTCGAAGCAGAGCAAAAACCACTTCAGTGATTTTTCACTGACTGTCACATCCGTAACATTAAATAAAATTGGTGACACAGTTCACACTTAAGATCTAGGCAAGTGAAAGATGCCTTCACGAATGTGAACGGACGTGTCAGCGTATTCGCATCAGTAATGTTGGGGTTGTGCCGGAACAATAGCGGAGTTGTTAGTTTAAATGTGCGTAACTTTAAATCTGCATGTCCGGTAAATATTGTGCATTATACATTGTCAATGCCATTCGTTGAATTGTCGAAGTCAAAGGCACACTAATGTTCCAGCTTTTTTTCCTGGGATTGCTGTGGAAGAAGCTATTTTGAAACATTTTTTTAACAATGCACAGAACGAACGCCACCCAAGTTTGCGTCAGTTTCTGTTTCAAGATTTAAAATTCTAATGTGCGTACGTGAGAAGCAGTAGAGAAGTAATTTAGTCTAGGAAGCGAGAAACCAAATTTCTTATTGATAATTGGAGATGAGAACGCCCACTGCAAGCCTCGCAAGAATGAACTGGATGACGTAACCAGGATAGGCACGTACATTTTACAGAATGCCATCTTCGTGGAGGCCATTCTTACTGGCCTGGAGCTGAAAGTTGAACTGTTTTGTTCAGATAAAGAGAGATAAAAACGATGTCGTTTAACGCGGACAAGGTTTAAAGAACTGCAAGAAAAATTTCTAAGAGGAAGAAGCAGGAAAATCTCGGCGTGCTGACACCTTGATGTGGAAGAGTCGCTCCACTTGGCCTGATTCTTTCTCCGCGATAGAGGCAGGTTCTGACCAATGGGCGCATAGAGTTCCTCACATGATATGTGTTTATGATATTCACATCTGTGCTGTAAACCCATATTTTCCGCGCATTCATAAATTTACCTTAGGAAGTATTTTGCACAGAACGAAGTTCTCATTAGATTATCGAGTTTGAACGCTCTTTGAGTAGATCTCCTCGCACGATATCACTCAAATATATTTGGGTCGCCTATGAAGCACAATCAGAATCGCAAACGCCGGAAGGAAGTCCCGTCCGCGGGGCTCTTCCTGCTGCTTTCTCCAAGGCGTAACAGGGGCCTATCCTGTAAGGTGAATAATAGCATGCTCATACGAAAGAATGGGTGTAATTAAAGCGAAATTTTCTACCTTGCGTTACTGCGCTGCACCTGCTGCGGCGCAGGTACCAGCTTGAATGTTCTGAAAACAGGAAAAGATTGTTACTGTGAGCGTAAAACGTTCATATGATAAAAACCTAGCCGTGTCCCGGGCCCTATTATTATGCTCTCATAACAGGCCTCCTCGTACAGATTACAGTGGCCGGGCTTGCGTACTTACTTCGCGGAAACACCAGTGCATGAAAGCTTACTTCTTTTTGCTACCGTTAACTAGTCCAGCACTGTTGGAAAAAGTCCAAGTTAAATTCCAACTTTCTCAGATAATTTACCAGGAGCTGAAGACTCAGGCGTGTGCCCAAATTCGCGATTTAATATAGCTATAGTCTAACGCGGCGACGGAGAAAATGTATGCACAGGCGAAGTGACGAATACAAAGTGACGAGACAAATCTGAATCAGCAGTATTATTTGTACATTTCGCGTTTAAACTCGTCGCCTTCCCGTTCTGTCTTCGAATTGTAATTCGCCGTAGCTTTTTCCTTGCAGTGCTGCGGAGGTTTCTCGTGATTGGAGGTGTCTGGAGGGTGGAAGTGTTTGTATCGATGGCGTGCAGCGCTTTTTGGAGTCTGGAGGTGAAGGGTTGACAGTATGTAAAGCTTGCTTATGGTGAGTGTAGGCTGGTCGGTGGTGGGAGGCGGCTTCTGAACAGCGAAGGTGGGTGGTGTGCGAAGTTGGGTGGAAGGTGGGTCGTGACCTTTTTGAGAGTGAAGGTTGGTATTTGTGGCTGGTATTTGTTGATGGGTGGAGGATTCTGGAAAGTGAGATGGGTGGAGAGCAAAGGGTCTGGAGGGCAGAGGAGACACCGCACAACACCAGACGTAAATATTTTGCAAAGGTGAGGGCAGTAATGCTATCGCATTAAAAATAAAAAAGGCATAAGGTAATAATGCTCTGATTATATCCTCTGATTTTAACCGCCAGTTTGTGTGGGGTTAAGTTGTCTTATTCGCCTGTTTCTGAAAAAGAAGTTAAATAAGTGCTTTTATGCACGTTCTACGTTACCGCTCTTAGAAATAAGAGGTTACGTGTGACGTTCTTCATAGCGAAAATCGTGCTTCGGAACAAACCCCCCCCACTCCACACACACACACACATTTTTTTTCGTGCGACACTGAGTAGGCCTGTGAAACTAGTAAAATATTAAGGCAAAAGAGGTAGTGCCACTTTATTAAAACATCCATGTAGTCAAAATTGATCCATAAAGGGAGGCTGCTGGTGAATGTGGAGTTCTGTCACATCAAACCACTTTCATTAGTGGCCTTACATTACAAAAGAGGCCTTACGAAGACCAGAAACACGTCTTTAGAAAACCGTTGGCAGCATTTTAACGTACTTAATCCAAGTAGACCAGAGAAAGCATGTGTTTAGCCTGACTGGCTTATGGTTTTGGTTTGCTGGGTCGTCGGCACGTCTGGCAACGATATTAGTCCGATAGTAGTATTAGTTGATACGGACTACGTAGTGCAATGCATAGCGCGAGAGTGTGTTGCAGTAGACAGTTTTAGTTGGGCGTACGCAGCGACTCTGCGGGCAATGACTGCGCATGCGCAGAACGCTACGTATCTCGCAGCATCTTACGGGCGTACGCAGGCTACAAACCACAGCGAGCGTACGCAACCGGCACGTTACGGGACGTGTTGGCAAGATGGCGGCGCCCTGCTCGCCCGCTTCGGAATAAATGCAGGTCGCCGCTGGATTCTCCTACGCAATAGCTAGCTCAAATGGTAGCGGTTCATTTTTAGTTCGCCTACTCTTGCCCACATGCAGAAACACGCATGCCCACATGCAAAAATTAACATGCAGAAAACCAAAGTAATGTTCAACAGTCAAGCAAGGGAACATCAGTTCACAATTGGCAACGAGGTGCTGGAAATGGTAAAGGAATACGTATACTTAGGGCAGGTAGTGACAGCTGATCCTGATCATGAGAGCGAAATAACTAGAAGGATAACGATGGAGTGGAGCGCATATGGCAGGTTCTCTCAGATCATGAATAGCAGTTTATTATTATTCCTCAAGAGAAAGGTGTAAAACAGCTGTATCTTACCGGTACCTCACCAACGGGGCAGAAACGTGGAGGCTAACGAAAAGGGTTCAGCTTAAGTTAAGGACAACGCAGCGAGCCATGGAAAGAAAAATGATAGGAGTAACGTTAAGAGATCGGAAGCGAGCAGAGTGGGTGAGGGAACAAACCCGTGTTAATGGCATCCTAGTCGAAATCAAGAGGAAGAATTGGGCTTTGGCAGGGCAAATACTGCGAAGACGAGATAACCGCTGGCCCTTAAGGGTAACGGAGTGGATTCCAAGAGAAGGCAAGCATAGCAGGGAGCGGCAGAAGGATGGGTGGGTGAATGACATTAGGAAGTTTGCAGGCATAGATTGGGCGCAGCTGGCAATGTACCGGGTTAATCGGAGAGATATGAGAGAAGCATTTGTCCTGCAGTGGGTGTAGTCAGGCTGATGATGATGACGATGACTCTTGCCCACACGTAGCGGTGTAACCGATAACTAGCCCCTCTTTTTCAGATATTTTGGCGATGTTCAAGCTCCTAGGCCTAACTAAATGCAGTGTGTTTTCCTCGTAGCAACGACAACTGGCGAAGCAGGTTTCTAGCTTTTAGTCAGTTCTTACATTTTCTTCGGTTTGCATAATTTTTCTTCTTGGAACAAAAAAAGAAGGCTTGAAATGCACTCACCCTAGTTATCAGTAATCACGGATGAAAATTTCTTCAAACGAGCGTTGATGTGCTTTGACTTCTTGTCACTAGATGGCGCTACTGTTCACGCGTGCGAATCAGGGATGCTACGGCACGGTGAACTAAAAGTGTCGTGGTTATACTAATCACAGCTTACGCAACGCAGTAAGAGATGCGTGCGAAAACTTTCTGCGTTCACCCAACTTAAAGTGTCTAGATTAACACGAGGCGTGATCGGCTACGGGATAGCATATGGTTCACGGGAGGCCCAGCCGCGTAAATGTTTGTTGGTTTATTTATTTATTTGAAACAAACACACATACGTCGCAAAATCTTGCGAGGGGTTTAAACATCGTAATAGTGCTCTCGCACCTGCTAAGGCATACAGACGCAGTCAGCTTGATATTCACCACTCGAAAATGAACCATTGAGTGAGCAGGTGCAGACTACAAAAGTGGCTTGGCATCAAGTTGTTTATGAATTGGGCATTTGAAAATAAAGCCTAATAACTCGAGTACACCCCGGCTTGACATGTGAAGCAATCCCTCCATTTTGTGGTTCAGTGTACACACGCTGAAAATATAGTCCGCGCTGATAGTTCGCACGACGGCGGTACTTCTGAGGCGTGGTTCTTGAGCAAAACTAATTTCGCTTGAACAGAATCAACTAACGCTTCACTCAGAGCTTATCAACAAGGTACTACTTGAAAAAATAGATATTTAAATTTAATCTCTAGTGTGGGGGCGCACTCTGCAGCCGAGTGGGCCCCTTTGTTTGGTAACCTTTAAAACGGCACAATTTATCGTCTAATATTTGGAGAACGTAACATTTGGAAAGAAACAAATCTAGCGCTTAACTGTACGGTAATATCTCCCGAACCCCGTACCTCGCGTATCTCCCGAGCCCCGTAGTTTTAGAAAACGTACCTTTCGCTAGCGTTTCTGTTTGAAATAAATTACGTGGCAAGTGTGTGCTCAGACCCGCGATGAGAAGCAGAGGCCAAGGAAGTGTGTCAAATAAAATAACAAATGCGATCCGAATTTGTTTTTTTTATTTTCGCTTTAAAAAGTAAGTCTCATGGCGACAGCGGAGCAGCAGGAACTCGTCTGTGACGTGCGGCTCACTTTCTCCAAGTGTTTACTCAGAGTGCGACGGGGGCTAGTGGATGAGCGCAGATATCCATGCCACCTCGAGCCACTCGCGTGAGCGAAATGACTCCATTAATGTGGACCTATAAATGTGGTTTCATAATTTCTGTCGTCTCAGGCATGTTGACATATCCTTGTCCTCGTGATATCGCTGCTTTTTTTCTGTTTTCTCATATTTCATTCGCCGCCAAGGCAAAAGCAGTTGCTGCAGCCGCAGAGAACCATGAACCGTAAAATGAGAGCCGGTAATTAAACGAGTTCATTCACAATGTAAAATGCGCCTAGCATAAATTTGTTTACTTGGAGGCCAACATGCAAAATGGACAAAGCTGTGAATGTCTCAAGGGAGAAGCCTTCAATAAGGAAAGATTAGAGTAAACGGCAGATTGGAGGTGGAAACAGGTGAAGAGATAAAAGATATTTCTTCGCGGAAGAAAAAATGAACTGAGTCAAACAGGCGTCAAATGTGTGACCACATATCACGAGAAAAAATTAACAGTTTCTAAGGGAAGCAAAGTAGAGGAAAGGCCTTAAGCGGGACACAAAAGCTTGACTGGGAGAAAGAGAAAAAGCGTCTGCGTGCGTGGGTGGAAAGTGGTCGCTAATGTTTATGCGATATTTACATCCGCCATTTGTATAACCGCATTGTTGGGCACCTCAGGCATAGGTTTTACATCTGCCCGTGTATGAACACGTCTGCAGAATTTTTCGAGAAAGAAGGAAGGGAAACAGAGAAAAACACAAGTTTTGGTACTGGGTAACGTGAGATAATTGCTCAGGCCCATTCCGCCGCGCTGCGCTACACTATATAGCACACCGACGGCCGTAAGAAGCCCATCAATTCTGGTGAAAAGCATTTTTTAACAGGAAAAATGTTATGAACCTAAATTTTTCTTACATTATAAGATTGTACATATACATTCTACGTGTAAGACCAAGCGTTAACTAGGTGGACTGCTCTGTTAGGTAAAAGCAAATTGAGAACACACGATACTCAACAAGCTCGGCAGTGCGTTAAGTACACGAGCAAGCCCTAATAAATCTGGGCTCGGATTTCAAAAGGCAGGCCCATGCTTGATGCATCTTCAAATATCCTACTTAGCACAACTCATAGGATCTTGTTCTTACCACGGATTGTCTTAATTAGTTGCTAAACATACGTGAAAGCTAGGCAACGGTTGCGGCGGTTTTGTTTCACTTTTTGTTTCAAAACGCTTGCAGTTTTTAACACGTATCTTAGCTTTTCCTCAGCCTAAGCCTTGCAACTCCAAGCGAAAACCGACTTTCCGTGTGTGGCTAATGTATGCCAGAGAGCTTGAAAAATTGTTATTCAAAGTGTGTGCCAAACAGGATACAGCTTCCTTGGGTTTCACAGCTTCTTACTGCGGCATCTTTACGGGGAGAGGTAACAATCCGCAAAGTACAAACTTCAAACAAAGCAACTGAACATGCACAGATAGAAGTGGACTTATAAAAAGCATTGAATCATATCATAAACTTAATACCCCACGCTTTGAAGCTAAGCAAATTATTTTACTAAAGAAACGATTAAATAACCATTATGATTTATTCACAAATGAAAATTGGGTCACTGACCAAGTCGAAAGATGAAAAATGACGTTTCGGGTCCCATACGGGGCCCTTGTTCACAATGAGGCTATCACAGAAGAAGGAATGGTTATATACGCTTCAGAATCTTCTGCAATCTTTTCACGTAGATAGGATGTAGCGTGCCCTGATTCTTGTTTAGCGTGTTGGCCGTTGTCTGGATGATTAGGGATTATAGATGAAGTCTTGCAAATAGGTTTCTTTCCGTCGCTAAGATTTCCACCTCATCCCAGCCAATCTCGTGGCCAGTGGACAGCACGTGCTCTGCAACTGCATTTTTTGCTGCGCGCTTGTTTCTGACGTCGCCCTGGTGCTCCTTCATGCGCCGCTGGAAGTTCCCGGTTTCTCCAATGTAGACGGAGGGGCAGTCGCTGCAAGGGATCCTATAAACAACGCCAGGGAACTTGGCACGTGGTAGCGGGTCCTTCACGTTGACCACATCGGCTCGCAGTTTGCTAGTTGGCACGTGTGCAATGTGCACTTCGTGTTTACGGAAAATCCTAGAAAGGGCCTCGCTGATCTGACGCACGTAGGGAATCGCAGCACGTTTTATCTTTTTTGTCAGCTGTTGTGCTCCTCGTCTGTAGGTGGCTTTCCTGGTGACTTTGCTGGTAAAATTTCTAGGGTAGCCGTTTCGCTCAAGATCGTGCTGTATAAGCTTCATCTCGTTGCCAAGGCTGACCGGGTCGGAACAGATGTTTCTAGCACGGTTGACAAGTGACGCAACCACTGAACGCTTGTGAGCCGTAGGATGAGCGGAATCAAAATCCAGGTATCTCCCCGTGTGCGTTGCTTTTCGGAAGACGCTGAAGGCTAACCGATGCGCGTCTTCCGCGTCTTCCGAAAAGCAACGCACACGGGGAGATACCTGGATTTTGATTCCGCTCATCCTACGGCTCACAAGCGTTCAGTGGTTGCGTCACTTGTCAACCGTGCTAGAAACATCTGTTCCGACCCGGTCAGCCTTGGCAACGAGATGAAGCTTATACAGCACGATCTTGAGCGAAACGGCTACCCTAGAAATTTTACCAGCAAAGTCACCAGGAAAGCCACCTACACACGAGGAGCACAACAGCTGACAAAAAAGATAAAACGTGCTGCGATTCCCTACGTGCGTCAGATCAGCGAGGCCCTTTCTAGGATTTTCCGTAAACACGAAGTGCACATTGCACACGTGCCAACTAGCAAACTGCGAGCCGATGTGGTCAACGTGAAGGACCCGCTACCACGTGCCAAGTTCCCTGGCGTTGTTTATAGGATCCCTTGCAGCGACTGCCCCTCCGTCTACATTGGGGAAACCGGGAACTTCCAGCGGCGCATGAAGGAGCACCAGGGCGACGTCAGAAACAAGCGCGCAGCAAAAAATGCAGTTGCTGAGCACGTGCTGTCCACTGGCCACGAGATTGGCTGGGATGAGGTGGAAATCTTGGCGACGGAAAGAAACCTATCTGCAAGACTTCATCTAGAATCCCTAATCATCCAGACAACGGCCAACACGCTAAACAAGAATCAGGGCACGCTACATCCTATCTACGTGAAAAGATTGCAGAAGATTTTGAAGCGTATATAACCATTCCTTCTTCTGTGACAGCCTCATTGTGAACAAGGGCCCCGTATGGGACCCGAAACGTCATTTTTCATCTTTCGACTTGGTCAGTGACCCAATTTTCATTTGTGAATAAATCATGCTTCGCCCTGACCAGACGGTGTTCCGTCGAACCTTGGACTATGTAAATAACCATTATACCATTGTTTATATAACACACATTTCCTTTGAAAATATATCCCTTTATTACTGGAGTCTTAATATACCGACCAAATTCATTCTGTGAAAGCATTTTTATCCTTTTCTTAAAAAAATACCTACACTAAGGTGCCGTGCACCGCTTTTTTTCACATATACGGGCAGTGCTCAAAGGTTAAGGAAACTAGCCGCCGCGGTGACTCAGTTAAGGTGCACGGCTGCTGGCTCGAAAGACGCGGATTCGATCCCTACCGCGACGGTCTCATTTCGAAGCAGGCGAATTGCTAGAGCCCGTTTACTGTGCGAGATCAGTGCTTACTTAAGAACCCCAGGTGGTCTACATTATCCGGAGCTCTCCACAACGGCGTTCCTCGTAGCTTGAATCGCTTTGGGATGTGATACCCCAAAACACAAACAAAAAGCCAAAGAAACCGAAGGTGCCTTAATGGAAGTGCATCGACGCGCTACGGTGAATAATTTAGTGCTTATTGCTTGCATATAAATGACAGCATGAGAGCCATGCTGATAAAGCGTCGCCAGACGTACCTGAATTATTTATTCAGCAGGCGCTGGCGCAATTACAACCAACTAACCTTATTCTTCTCACTTTTCGTGCGAGGACTGTTGTGATGCATATTGTTGTGGTACGCTCGGGCGTTTACAGAAATCATGCTTGTACTTACTTGCTGGCCGCTTTCGAAGAAAAGGATGGCCAGTGCGAAATTTCCTTCGTATAATTTGCGTTGACGCAGCTGTTGCCCAGAGCGCTTTTTAGACTTTGGTGGTGAAAGTGACGGTAGAGCAGTGGTCAGAATCATCGGTTAATGTACCGCACTGGAAGGCATAACACCACCGGCGGCAACTGTGTCACACCGGCAGGAGGTAAGCGACGAACTTCGCCGCCCAGGATGTCCACAGAGGTGTATTAGATAGGAAATATGAACAACTTTCGGAACACTATCAAATGGAATAGGCTACGAATACGATCGCCTCGAAATTACAAAACAAGCATTTATGCTAATTTTTTTAATAACGTCAAAATTATGGTTGGTTTAAACATTGATGGCAATTATCAGCTTAGGTCTTGTCCACCCTCGTCACACAACATGCCTGCAGCAGCGCCTTTTTATAATGGTGATTGTTTCCAAAAAGAGCTCCCCGAATTCTAACTTTCGAATGCTCAGGGTACTTACTGTGTTATCACCTGACATGACGATCTATATGATATTTTTAATATTTATTATTTATGCTTGTGAACACACAGGTACTCACACTCGAAAGCCGTTCTGGCTTGCGCAGTTACTTAGCGGATTTGGTCATTTTTTATTTATTTACAGATACTGCTGTCTCAAGTTAGAAACATTGCAGGAGATGTTACAAATCGTAATACAAAAAAGAACCGGGTATTAAACCGTAATATCAAAAAGACAATGCACTGGCAAACTCTTGAGGAGGCAAGATATACAAGGAACTGTCAAGGCTGTTCCAGATTTCAATCGACATGGGAAAAAATTAAAATTTAAACATTCTAGAAATACACAAAAACGCACATTATTCAGTGGGTCAATGCGTCGTGTTCTATACGAGAATTAAGCGATGATTGTGATAGGGGCTGCAATGTGTGACGTTTGGTGGATCATCCTGCGCATCATGACAATGCGGTCGCGCACACGCCTGTATTTGCTTGTTATGCTTGATAAGCGCCGAAATAAAAAGGTATTACAGCCAGAACAGCGCATCGTCTGTACGCCAAGAGTTGACCATGTGGCGTTACGATGCCCTATTTTTTGGAATCCGGGTCTTCAGAGACATGCGTTAGGTAGCACTGACGCTGTACCACTTAGTCGATACTTCGATATTGAATGAAGAAAGCGCAGTCGCCTCGTTTCACCTGCAGCACGCTCACTGCGTTTTGAGGAGACCGCGTTTTCCTTGATGGCTTGTTACATTCGAGGATTCATAACAGCGCGACAGACTGTACAGAGAAGAGAGGACAAAAAGAAGAACAGCGCTCTGTGTTGTGTCCTTTCTTCTCAGTCCCGTCTGTCGCGCTGTTATGGATCCTCGTGTGCACCAACTCGCTCAACAAATGGTATTGTTACGTTCGCATATACTTCACGTGCTTCTGCCCACGCGGCGTGGCAAAAACAACTTGTTAGATCAATAATGATTTCGATCCCACGTGCGGCTGCTTTCTTTTATTCGAAAAGTGTGCCATGAAGCACAGTTGAAAAAAGTGGAAGGAATGCCAGAGATAGAAAGTTAAAAGGAGTGAAGACCTGTTGCGCTGAGGCAGTCGCAGAGGTTGCCCATCAAGTCATTGTTCATAGTCCCCTTCACATAGTCTCGTTCGCGGTTCCACCGCAGGACCATTTCCCAGAGGAGCTGTTTTCTAATAGCAGCCGTCGCTGGGCACGTCCACAACAAGTGCCGCACATCACAAATGTCCGGTGCAGCGCTACAGTGAGGGCACCTGTCAGTTGCTGGCAGATCTTCTGCACGCCACCGATGACGGATAGATGGTGTCAGAGCTGCCCCTGTCCGAATCCGGCGTACGGATACCTCCTCCTGCCGAGTAAGACTACTAGGGAGATGGTGCGAACACGGAGGAATTAAAGCGGCTGTTCGCTGGCGCAGAACTTCAGACTCGGAAAGATGAGTTGGCACATCTACGGGTGGCTCTGACAGGCAAAGCCACCTGCCAGTGCAGTGGCAATTCGCTTGCAGTGCAGTGGTATGAGAACTCGCCGCCATCTATGAATGATAAGTAGAGAATGGCCAGTTCCCCACAGACAGGCATTAACCCACGCAGCTTGGAATGGTGTGCCGTTTGGTGGCGAACGTGAACAGTTACACAAACGCACAAACCACAGACGCACCAAAAGAAACATCAGTACTTCAAAATGTTTTCGCACTGTTAGCACGTAAGCAGACTTCAGTGCATGCGGCAGTTTGAGTGTGTGTGTGTGTGTGTGTGCGTGTGCGTGTGCGCGTGTGCGCGTGCGCGTGTGCGTGTGCGCGCGCGCGTGTGTGTGTGTGTGTGTGTGTGTGTGTGTGTGTGTGTGTGTGTGTGTGTGTGTGTGTGTGTGTGTGTGTGTGTGTGTGTGTGTGTGTGTGTGTGTGTGTGTGTGTGTGTGTGTGTGTGTGTGTGTGTGTGTGTGTGTGTGTGTGTGTGTGTGTGTGTGTGTGTGTGTGTGTGTGTTTGTGTGTGTGTGTGTGTCAAGAACAGTAAGGTGACGCCATGAAGTGGCCGTATGACGCACAGAGCAAGCCGATCACTGCGACTTCAACTTTTTACATGTCGTTTGTCTTTATACTACACTCGCCTCTGGCCGACCTCCATGTGGTGTCAGTTTTCTCGACATTAGTACGAAAATTGCGAAGCTACCGTTTGTCGTGCAGCGTTTCGGGTGGTGTCATACGATTTTTCATTGCATATGATATTGCTTACATGGGCTAGTCAAGTTGGAGGCTAGCTTGCGACAAGGATTCGAAGCCAAGACATATGCATCTATTAGACATATGCGCAAAGTTTCTAATCAAAATTGTGATGCAACTGTTCGTCATACAGCGCTCCGGATGGTTTTAAACGTGCGCGCGTGTGTGCGTGGTGTTATATTTAAAAAAAAAACAATTCGCCTTAAATAAAAACTCAGTTCGCAAACCTCAACCAGACGTCAACGTCTTGCGCCCATGACATACTTTCGCCTTTCCACACGTAAGCAGTCTTCAGTGTCTCGGCCAAATTTGTCGTCTCTCTCCATTATATGCGAATTTTAAGGTGCTGTTTAGGTAAGTACGACTAAAGGTCAACCTTTAAGTGCACAAGTTCACTACCTGAAGGCGGTAAGGTTGTGAAAACTGGAACAGTTATTAGGAATTCATAATTTTAGGCCTCACCACAAACTACAAAAAATTACAGCAAGCGGGGACCAATAGCTCAGTATTAATTTAACGGGGTTATTAAGCACAGGAACTCTATATGGAAAAAAGTTCATGCGAAAACCGCTATCTGAGGAAAAAGAATACACAACCAACTGCTTTGTGTTTCTTAACATCTCCAGAGAACAGTCAGCGACCCCCGAACGTTTTCGCTGACAAAGTCAAGTTCCCTCTTCATCATTTCGAACGATGGGACCGCGAAGCACTCTGCAAACATTTTTATTAGGCGCGCCTCCATTATCTCCAAAGCCTTCTGGCGGCTAACGAATCCGCAGAAAATCGCGATGACAGAGTACATTTCAGCGTATTCTCGTGCTCCCTGAGGCGTTCATATAGACCACGCTATATATCCTGCGTAATTACACACGCGGGACCTCCCCGCACCCTGTGCGTGACCCCATGCATAAAGACACTTTCCTGCTTTGCAGGTTCATGCGTTTTCAATCAGCATAACGAATTCAGACTATTATTCGTTTCTATATACCATTGCTGGAAACATTGGACAAGTCAGGATGGTCAGTTAATGTATTTTGTAAACGGTAGAATGTAAAAGCCGCCGGCAGCTTAATATTAATAAGCTGATGTCGGCTTTTGTACCATCTCTTCCGGCGTAGCTTTCCTCGTTTGCGCCGAATGAGGTCAGCGGTTTTCTCATTTTTAGACGAATTTTGTTGGGCGCCGAATAATTTTTTTTCACTAAGCCATTTTTTGTGTTTGTTGTTTGGTATGTTTTTGTCCATTAAAAACTTTCCCTATCAGCCTGCATAATGAAGTTTCTTTCCTCCCCAAGCAATTACAGTGTCTGCCACTCTTCGCATAACGGTCTCATGGAAATTAACCGATCATTCTGTATGTATATCGCATCTTTTACTTCTTTTGTGCTGAAAATCAACAAAGAATATGTTATGACTTATTTTCTAATGGCAAGGAGGCATTATTCGCAATAAGTTAGAGAGGCATGCATCACCACTTCAGTTGCATTAAGTTCATGCCTGTATGATGTCCAGAGGACTGCGTTGATTGATGTTGTGATGAAAATGTGAGATTGAAGTTATATAGGAGGCAAGTAGAATGTGCGCCGTTATTGACACCGCAATGACGTTATTCAGTCGCGGTAGTTATGCCAGAAATTTTGGTTTATGCAAAACGTCTATTGACACATTTTTTGCTGCTTTATGACCAGTTCTAAAGTAAGAGCTCTAATAAGCATTTTGAATGCTCGTTTTTCCGCTTTTTGTTAGAAGTACCGATTGATAGTAGCATACACGAAAATGAATGCTCATAACAGCATGCACAAGAATCATAGCCGTGATGAAAGTGGGACGTCAAGATAAATTAACAAAAGGTGCCTATACAGACAGTGGAACCGCTGTCACAGGAGCAGCATCGGAATTCTAAGGGGCAAGAGGCGACAAAGTCCGATACCACACTTCATCCACATCTTACTCTACACGTATGTTCGGGACATCATGACTGGCATTTAGCGTAAAACACGAGTAAATTGTGCTTCCTTCATACTTTTATTTTGTTTCTTATGCTTCACTCTCCGTATTTCAGAATCATCCGCACCTCGCGCCTAATAAAGACTCTGCGAAGAATGTAGAGGGCGCAGTGAAAGACGAATAGCCATCAATCGAAAGTGATGTGAACAAAGCAGGGCAAGTTCGGAGCGCTGTTCCCACCCGGCATCAGGACGTGGTGCTGTGCAAAAGTCACATCTGTCCGCAAAACGGAACGTCACGCATCATTGCTTCGAGGCGTTTTTGTAAATGCAGAGCGGGTGTTTAATGATTTCATTAGAAATTATTGCTAGTAACACAATTGATAACAATTAAACAACACCAAATTTCGACTTATAAATTCCTATAAGGTGAAATCACTACTCAAGGCATGTACAAAGTATTCATTCCAGGAAAGAGGTACACATTTTTTTATTGGTGTCGGCGGGAAAAAAATGTTTCCACGCATCTCACATGCCGAGACGTTTTTTGAACAATCGGTAGATTTTGGTTCCTTGCGCACCAGACCAGAGTCGAGAGCGGAGATACGCACGACTAAGCTGTTAATGAACACCATTAAAACGAACAAATAGGTGGTATTATAAGCCCATACAATAAATGCCCAACCTTAATAGCACGTAGGATGCGGCTGATGGCAATAATTGAACATGTCTCTCTTTTCACTCTTCTATTTTTCCGTGGTCGGAGCAATTGTCACGCACGCGTTGGGAGTGATGATGTCCAATGTAACGTGGCCTTTCAAGAGGGTAGCATTTAGCTTGCACCCATTGTATCAGCGGTAGGTATCAAGTGCCACTGGAGATCGAACCCTGCACCTTCCGCACGCGAGAAGGATGCTGAAACAACTAAGCCACTGTTGCGCTACTAGTGAAATATTGCTCAGCTGACCAAAGTAATTCTTGCCTTCCAGTTCCTTATGTCTCATTAGTGCATTCCTCGGGCGCCACCTGTATGAAGCGGTCGCGCAAACTTTTGCCGCTTGATACTGAACCCTTCGTCTCTCAAGAGCGAGGGAACTGGTCCAAAAAGATAAAATTCTCGTACTGATCCTCCGTCTGTGTTTTGAGGTTGAAGTGAGAATTTTTATTTTGCCTCTCTTGCGTTTGAATAAACAAAACAAAATATAAATACATTTTGATTGAGGACGCTAGCTGCGTAGGGTGGAAGAGCTGATGGAGTTTAAAAATTACTTGACGCTGCCGGAAGAATGCCTAGAGCAGTAAGTCGAGCACTGTTTATACATTCAACAGCGCTACTGATGCAATAAATTTTTGCTTGACACACATCCTGCAAGCTTAGAAATTTTTACTAGGTAATGTTGCTGATTATTTACCAGATTAAAGACTATTGCACTCCATATAAAAGCAATGAAGTGTCGTCAATGCAAAAACTAGCGGCTCTCTTGCGAGAAAGGCTTCACCTTCAATGAGGATTCATTTCGACTCAGCCTTTTACACGCCCCTGGGAGAACGTTCAAATGCATTATAAGTCCCACATGTTGCAAAGACCTATACAGAAAGTACGGCACATCGATGACTTCTGCACATACCCCATAGAAACTTTTATTTATTTATTTATTTATTTGAATCGCGTAATATACATGATGTAGCTGAGGGTACAAGGAGATATTATGTCTAAATTTCTATTACAAGTCGGAAACTTCTGTTTCGATGCGGTTTTGCTGTGTGAATGTCAACACGGTTACCGAGTACCGATTATTCATCTAAAATTAAGGGACTTTTTCACGCAGTGTTGATCACGTCACTGTGGCCGTTGCGTTTTATGCTGTGGTGCTACATTTGTAGGAAAGACGCCCCGAAGCCCGAAGGTACACTGGCTGTCTTCTATCTCTGCAGCTTTGTTATAAGGGAAGGGTGTAGGGAAGTCTATCCTTCTCAGCAATACTGCTTAATCCAACGTCATCTTATCGACGATCTCCACGGCGTAACGGACTATCATATGCGAGCATCGCCCAGAATATAACTGGCAGTGCAATGAAAATGCTTGTACGCCACACTCACATCCGCTAGAACAGCGCAGGCCAGGTATACGCAGTCGAGAAATGGTGTAATCGCGAGCCTCTCCGTTCCTGGCGTATTGTTGTGGGAGGGAAGGCCCGTGCTGCCCGAGCTTCCAGTTTAAGAATCTGGAAAGAAAAGCAGAAAAAAAATTTCGATCCCTATGACAAGACTTATTATTTTACTCCTGCAAGCTGTGCAAAACTGACCTTATCTTTAATGAGCACAACTATTTAAGGTACGTTTGCTACGTAGGGTAAGAGGTCTGTATATAATAATAATTGCCAGAATTTCGGAAACCGGTGGCATCACCGTGATATCTTTATACTAATATTGGGTCGTGATACCCAACTAACACCGAGTGAAAGCGTCACCCACTTGCTCGTCATCAATATTTCATAACTGGGAAACAAAAATCATCCTGTAGACGAAACCAAGGAAAACATAGGGAAATGTTTCTATATTTTTATTTGCGAAGTTGATGAATGGGAAATTATTCACTTTGATGTCGTGGGCTTGGATCTCACTGGTCGCATGTGCTTGTTTTTTTTCTGCTTTGTAATCCCTTATCTTTGAGCTTTTAAATCACTATTGATTTCCCACTCATCAACACCACAAGAAAAAAAAACCAAAAACATTCTTAAATGCTCTCCTTGGTTTTAGAGACACTTGGTTTCTTATGTAATGTTGCCTAGGGCCTCTCATGTCTCTAACTTTATTTGCCTGCTCACCGTTTATGGCTTCAGATAAACACAGGAAGCATCTATGGTGGACGCCTTGTACGAATGGTACTACAATGTGCAATGTGTGCTGAAGTATAGGAGTCCAGGCGACTACAACGGTGGCATTTTATTCTATTCTTAGCATTGTAAAAGGTTGGTCACTTACACATTTAGAATTCGTTTTTAAAAGACATCGCAAATCAAAATTGTGTTCAAGAGCCAACTAATGTTATAATGGGTCTTGCTGCATCAGTTAGAAGCCAGCCATGAATTCGTCTAAGTAAATAAATAAGCATTCAATCACAAGGCTCTTCGTTTTTAGCTTTTCCAGTAGACGAAGCATAGAGAACGATAGCTCTACGAGGCCGCCTACCCGTACCTAAAATTATGCACGTTTCTTCGCAAGCATGAACAGTACCGCCTGCATCACATGGCTATACGGGCACATTTTCTAGCATGCCCTCTCATCTGAAAAACGGTCACGTGTGGAAGGATGGCAATGATGGGTCAGTGTTCTCAGTGACCAAAAGGCTGCACGCCAGTGTCTTTGGTTATAGCATATTATGATGTGGTTTGTATTAGAAAAATTATTCGTGCAGGAATAGTCATGAAACTGTGATAATTGCAAAAAGGGCTCGGCAAGCAAGGCTCTAGCTGAATGTATATGCCTTGGTAGGTGTGCAAGTGAACATGGCGCTTTGGGCTGGAGTATAACTTTCTTTACAATGTGAGATAAGGGTTGACTAATCAGTTTGCACACCACAAGCAGCCAGGTGTCTTTGGAAAGGACAACGTATAGAATTACCTAAAAAGTTTGCACTTATTTCCACGGCAGGTGAACGCCTACCGAAGTCGGCGATACGAACTGCTGTTACCCACAACCCTCCAGTGCGCCTGGCTAGTGCAGCAGTGATGAGAAGCTGCCACCATCGGGTTTCACTTCTTCAGGTATTAGGCATATTTTCGCGCGCCTTATCCTTGCATACAGAACGAAGGTAAGTATGGAGGTACAGCGAACAATATTTAACAAGTGTAGAATGTCGCAGACCATCCATTTCCTCAACGAATGTAAAGCGAGTAGCTGTGGCGTTCACCATTTAACGCTTGCATAATGGCTCAGGCTATAAATTTTCTCGATGTGGTCTTGTTTCTGTCCTCGCAGTCGCATGCCGAAGACTATTACTTAAAGCAGCAGGGGCAATGCGGAGGCAGATTCGTCACCTCTCTTGCAAAGCTTTACGCACCGGCTTTCGCACAAGAAGGGAGGCTCTGTTTCATGTTCAAATAAAGTGCACTTCGAGCTTCTAACGAATTAATACGGCCTTGCAAATGTCTTTCTCGCTCTGCGGGAAACAAACCTATGAGTAATTCACAGACTAAGAGGTCTATGAATCCTTTAACCGCTGAAATAGACGAATTAGAAAATATCATTTCCAGCTTTCTTCGCTGGGCATGTGAGCGAGAGCACGCTGCGGCTTAGTGATTACAATAAGCAGGAGTGATTTTGGAGCGTGACACTATGGGAGAATAAATATAGCAAAATATAGATACAGTACTTTACACTGTCTTTTCACTCAAAAGTGTGGGCGTTTCTTACATCGGAAATTGCCGCCCGACATTGAGAAACATGTTAATGGCGGGCTCACAATTTATCTCGTTAAGTTAGCGTTTTTTTTTAATTCATTCCGCCTTTCAATTGACTGGCTATTGTTTTATATTTTGCCTCTATAACGAGGGGCTCACTGTGACGGTAGCATGAAGCTGTGGTTTTTGCGTGGCAATAATCAACATCCTGCAGGTTGAGTCACCAGAACATTCGAACTGCAGAGGAGTCGCGGGAGACAGTTCTCGTAACGCGTTCTGTGTTTAACCACTAATAATAAAGTGCTCATCTCCAACCAAAAACTTTAATTTGAAACCCAACGTTTCGAAGCCGGCTCGGCACCTTCATCAGGGGTGAGAAGGGCAGTAGCTAGAATCTTTAGGTATCTTTGTGTACTTTAACAACGCACTGATATCTATTAACAGGAGAAAAAAACAGTGGTTCCGGTATTCTACGCTTGAAAATACCTTTCCGAGCTTAGATTAACATGATTGAGATATGGATAGATCTTTTGCGCGCACTTTTGCTATTTCGATAAATGGCGTAACATCACTTTTCGATGGCAAATTACAACAATATTTTCAACTTTACATTGTAGCCCAGATTGCCTTCTTTTTTCACGATTTCGAAAATATCTGTACGCATCACTAGACCCTGTTAATGAGCAGCGAACTGAGAAGGCAGAACAACACACAACTCGCAGGGCATCGATGGAGAAATCTAAGTTTTTTTTCTGCCGTCATCTTGCACAGCAGAAGAGTGCACACCTGATTAAACTACCTATGCTATTTTCTCGTCATTGGTACCGGGAACACCTGCAGCAAGGGAACCAAATTTCCCTCCGCTTCAAGTTGGCGACTGCTCAAGACAAAAATGGGATGGTCGATTTGCGTAGTTAGGACAAACGCGAATTAGGTGCGCTTGCAGTTCGGTTTTCTCTTCGGTTCTGGTGTTGAGATCCAGTGTTGCCAGATGGAAGTTGTTCGGACAGCTATAACGGATTAATATCATATATGCGGAATTTTTCATTATTTCTATTCATATGTCCCTGTGAGTCTTCCTACCAATCCTGGTATAGTGGTTAAGCAGTCACGCGATCCGCCACTGCCTTTCTATGGCAGGTTCTGCCATAGGTGGGACTAGGGTTGGCTTGCGACCCAGGTTCCCGAGCAGCCTCTCACAAATAAATGAGCTGCAGGTTGCTAAGTGTATATATATATATATATATATATATATATATATATATATATATATATATATATATATATATATATATATATATATATATATATATATATATATATATATATATATGTAGCAGATAAGTTAAAGGAAATGAGGGGCCCGTTTGACAAACCTATGAAGGGAGCCAACAGTCACCGAAACCAAGGTGCATAGGGAAATGTTGTTTATGTGTTGTGCTTATCAGTGGGATATTATAGTACTTAGATTAATAAATCGCTTAAAGAAAATTACATATAAAGCAGCAGAAAAAACAACCATGCCGCCGGTGGGATCCGAACCCATGACCTCCGAATATCGCGTCCGGTGCTCTTACCAACTGAGCTACGGCGACGGCTGTGCAATCTGCTGCTCTCGTGGGTATTTATGTTCATTGGGTGTAAGCGAACCTTGAGAGTGTTCACCAGCGCCACCCTCGACCATTGCGGCGGACGTAGCACGTCCTGTAATACCGCGAGCGTGACGTGGAACGTCATCTAACGGCGAGGGCGGAAACTGTGCGAGAGCCCTCTTAAGCTACCTATGGCATCAAGACTGCCAGAACCGAGACCCTCGTTAAGCTATTAGCAGATAAATTAAAGGAAATGAGGGGCCCGTTTGACAAACCTATGAAGGGAGCCAACAGTCACCGAAACCAAGGTGCATAGGGGAATGTTTTTTATGTGCTGTGCTTATCGGTGGGATATTATAGTACTTAGATTAGCAAATCGCATAAAGAAAATTACTTTTAAAGCAGCAGAAAAAACAACCATGCCGCCGGTGGGATCCGAACCCAGCAGGTTGTCCACCACCCGGTGGGCAGTTGTTCAGTAGCCTGCCACGAAACCGGCTTCAAACAAACAGACAAACACATTACGAATAAATAAAGGAATGGCCACAATGAGCGCCAGCGCCGTACAATTCGAGCTCGAAAACAGTCTCTCAAACTTCATCGTTTAAAGACACTTCCACCGTGGTCCTATTGCCAGCTCACTGACAATCGCCCCACTGTTTCCCCGTCGGTATCAGCAGCGTATCTGCCTGAAGGGTGCATATTATACACGGATGCATCTCATTCTGCAGAGAGGGGAGTTACTGCTGTGTATAGTCCATCTCATCCGCATCTCAACTCTCGCGCGACGTATACTGCGGATACGCGCACTCCCCTGGCATTGGAACTTCAAGCCATTTACAATGCCATTGCTTCCCTTCCGCTCGTTCCAACATTCAATACAGTTCACATTTACACCGACTCCCGCGCCGCCCTTAAACAGCTGAAGGCTGTTCGACGAACGTTCCAGATTTCACAATCTATTCATGTGCTCTGCGCAAAGTATCCATGTCCTGTGCGCATACACTGGATTCGCGGCCATGCCCAGGATCCACATAACATTCAAGCGGATGCTATGACTCATCTTCATACATTAGACGATCCGCCACCTTCCCCTCTTCCCCCAGATCCGTTCCTGTCCCACGTTTCCGATTCCGAAGTTCTGCGCCAGCGAACACGCGCTCTAATTCCTCCGTGTTCGCACCCTCTCCCCCGTAGTCTTACTCGGCAGGAGGAGGTATCCGTGCGCCGGATTCGGGCAGGGGCGGCTCTGACACCATCTGTCCGTCATCGGTGGCGTGCCAAAGATCTGCCACTACCTGACAGGTGCCCTCACTGTGGCGCTGCACCGGAAATATGTGATGTGCGGCACTTGTTGTGGACGTGCCCAGCGACGGCTGCTATCAGAAAACGGCTCCTCAGGGAGGTGGGCCTGCGATGGAACCGCGAAAGTGACTTCGTGAAGTGGACAATGGACAACCGTTTCATTAACAACCTCTGCGACTACCTCAGCGCAACGGTTCTTCACTCCTTCTTTTAACTTTCAAACCCGTGCATTCCTTCCCCCCTTTCCTTTTTCAACTTATGCCTCATGGCACACTTCTCGAATAAAAAAAAAAAAAAATTCGTGCTGCGCCTAGACTACCTAACTGCTGGAATGCATCCGTGCTGGCCAGGGCTCCAGCCTCCGATGGCGTTATTGCGGTGGTTCTTTTTTTTTTCGTGGTGAAAGATCCCCCCTGTTGCTCCCTTAGCGATCGCTCCGTCGGCCCTCTTCCTTTGCAGAGGTCTCGCCTGTCGCTTTCGAAGGCGATCGCGTTCTCGAAGAGCGGCAGCAGTGCTTGTAGAAGGTTCCGTCGATATCGACACCTTTGTTTTACGTCATAGCAACACAGCGTGGGTAATTTCCTGAGGTCAGTCAAAATGATCGTTAAATTTCAAGGCCGGAATGACAGAGACATTGCGTACTCAGTGATCCATCTCAATGGAGCAGGCGTTCGCCCTCCTCGCCGACACGTGGCGCCATCTGGCGCCCTCTTGGCGACTGTTCTGCAGAGGGTGGCATACTACGCGCCGCCTGTGTGCACGCGCTGGAAGCTTCTGCACACTGCCGCTGCCTGGAGTTAAAACAATTTCCTTTGGTTCACCGTAAGCGTCTATCCTTACAACATAGTTACTGTAGCTGATATTTGTAAACACTGCGCAGGATACCCAGGGGAAGTCGTCGGTAACGTCAACGAATACTTAAAGCAAAGTTAAAGCGAAGATATCAAACCTCGGCTAGGAACTGTTCGGTGCACTTGTGCTGGTCGTAGAAGTGCACCTTTGCGCTTAAGGTAACCGGTCAGACTATACTTGTTGTCAAAGGAGTGCTAAAATTTAGCCATTCAATGCATTTCTGCAAAATGTCGGATGGGCAGGTTGGACGGATGAATGCAGTTGAAGACGAACGACAAAAGAGCCCCTTTAAAACAGAGAACTAGCAGGAGTTTCTAGGCTCAATCTCTTCCTTGTCCTGAATTTTTCGTGTCCACAGGAAATGTCAGCGCACCGTACATCCAGCAAGGACGACACCTGGTGGCAAACTTTCCGCGTACGGCCAACAAATGACAGCATCGTTCCATTCATCGCACTAGGCATTTCCGATGCTTGAAAAGTCCTTTGCTGATACTTGAAACGCTAAGTAGCTATGGCATACGCACTGACGTCTCTGTTTAAAAAGAACTTGGGCGCAGAAGCGATGGCTGTGATTTGTGCTACCGGGGCTAAAGCAACTCTCCAAGCGTTTCACCAACAAGCCAACGTTAACTGCACTACATTGTAAGGGGTGCAGCGTTTGTGAGTGCGAGGTTCAAGGTGCGTTAAAGATCCCTCAGCTTGAGAAGGTGCAAAAAGGCACAGACGGCGACTTTGAAGAGGCATCAGGACGGAGGGCGTGCGCATGCCGAAAGACGACAGGCTGCGCGGCGCAAAGAAAGAGCGGCGCACATCATATATCGCCCGTCAATATATCGCCCGTCAATTTTTCTGAGTTGAGGGATAACCGTTTTGTTGCGATTTTTCGCAACTCTGCTCTTTTTGACGACTGGCCAGATCACATGCCTAATGTAAAACATTCGGACGTCATGGAGTATCAAATTTATTGAATGCACGTTATCTCTTATTACCGTTGTAGACCACACTCCACATTGTCGGTAGACGCGTTAATCTGAAAGACTTAGTGGGGCGTTCATCGAGTATACGAAGGGCACGAGGTAATATAAAAGCAGAAAAATATGTATTATGCAAATAAGTCGTAGGTGGAAACGCACCACTATAAGCGAGCATTTTTGGTATTATAGAGTACGGCAACCTCTACATTCTCCTTCTCACCTACGCTACCGCGCCTTTTATGTGCGCATTGCTCTGTAGAACCTTTCATGCGAACATGCGAACCTTTTTACTCGTGCGTTCTATCTTGGCACACAAGAAACGCGAGAATGAAGGGAGAAGGAGGGAAGAGCTATTCACTACACACTCACGGAAACATCCGAAGGACTAAGCCTAAGCGCAAATTTACAATGGCCATTTACAATGGTCATCGGAGGTGTATCGGCGCTTTTTCCTCGCTGAATCGAACTGAGTGCAGTTCCACCAAGAGCATCTACGGAGATCTGTAGAACATGCTAATCAAGCTCCACACTAAGGCTGCACAGTCTGCTATTAGCACGTGAGGCGTCTATTGGCTTTATTAGGTTTTTCTTAGTTGCTTCTCTGTTTCTTCTTTGCGTCTGTCCTACTTGGTGATAGGCTTAAAATAGTTTACGAGGGACTGAAAGAAGGCCACCTTCATGAAGTTACTTCCTTTTTATGACGTCGCGCGGACATAAGCATTCGCGTCAAGGCCCCAGGTGCGAGTTCTCGCCCCGTAGCTCTGAACTCTTTTAATGAGCACTGATAAGTTAGTGCCGTGTACCGCGCTTAAGTCCTCAACCTGCTCTCGCCATTAGCGGCAGCTGAAGGGACTCGCCTGCAAAATATTAACGCCATTCAAGGCAGGCACATATAATACTGAGCTCTATACAGCGGGGCTGTTTCCGTCCAGAACCGCTGAGTCTCTGCAGAGATCCCCTTTATGTCGCAGGTCTCCAGACGAGGATGCTGCATTGCGGACATATGAATTGCGACAGTAAGCCTAAGCACTTGGTAGAGCGGCTGTAAAGGCAGGAAGGCGCCAAAAATGAAATGCAAACGACTGGTTAACGCTGAAATGAGGTATCGCGCTGTCAAATTACGAGTATGCTTGTGTGGAGAATATAGTTTTAATTTTTTAAACGGTAATTATTTTAAATAGTGAATGACGGACGATGTAAATATTCTGGCAAGCCGCAGTTAAATGGCGATGAGCACTGCATTATCTCATTAAGGTTCAGCGTTCATTCTGAATGAATCGCTTAACTTGGGGCTCATTAAGGACGTTTGTGTGCGTGTGCTTCTGTGGCTCGATTTAATATACCTCCGTCTTACAGATAATGTTGTCATTAGCTATTTGCTAGAGTATACAACGAAATCCAGTCAATTCTTATATACGAAAGCGGTTGCTTCAGATTCTAGCAGTGTGAACGCACATGACTGATTTTACGCGGCGTACGCGCTGCTAGACCGATTGCTCTAGAACCTACTATTACCGCAGTAACCAGCCTCGGCGCCACCGTAGTGTGGTGCAGCCTGTAACTCACCTGTATAAACCGGGCACTGACAAAGGAAGCCGGGTGATATTGAACCGCAAAGATAATGTCACCAGAGGATTACAGGCAATCCATTATAAGTTACTTTCGGTTACGCCATCCAAGGGACATTTATCGCAGTTGTGATACCGAGTTCAGGATGTGTTCTGTCCTTCATCACATATTTGATAATTAGCGCTGGCGAATCGGGCGTATTAGGATCGTTGAGTTTCAGCTTATGCACAGTGAAATGTCTGCAAGTTTACTTGATAGAAACGAGTACAAGACCTGTGTTAGCTTATAATACTTCGCAGAACACTTTCTTTTAATTCTCTGCATCATTTAACTTCACTTCAAGATGGAATTTCCTCATTTATCGACAACAATAGAGTTGGTCACGTAAATTATGAAACGTGAGGTGTATTGGAGTACTTGCTACAAGAAACGTAACGCACACATATGAAGTCTACTGGATGACTTACCACAGGAAATGATTGAAGTTCTAGAAAATAGGCACCATTCCTTCCTGTAGTGACTTCATGTACGAACAGCTTATAACTGCCACAGAACATAGCTAATGCACGTGCCATCAGTAGGAAGCGTTCGTTTTCTTTCCATATTTATCTTAACATTTGTATCTTAACTGGCTCCCGTAATGGCAGAGGGTATTTCAGACACGCGCGGCCGTCGTAGAGAGACGGAATGATATTTATATTTATTTCATTTATTTATACAGAATACCCCTAAAAGCCATCACGGCATAGGGTATTACATAGAGGAGGGCGGGAAGGGGGGGGGGGGGGTGTTACACGCAAATCATCACAAATAGACAAAACGACGAGAAGAAATAAACAGCATATGACATTGGAAAGAAAATATTAATTCGTTATAGTTAACTTTCGAGCATGAGGGAAAAACAAAATCAGAATGAATAATGTTTGAACAGAAATCAGACAGTGAAAAAATTAATACCAACTATACAACTTCATGGAAACAAGAGCAAAATTAATACAACATGAATCCATAACAACACAAAAAAATGATTCAATGAATGGACAACGATGACCGCAAGGAAATTAAGTAGTAGTGGCAGACATCACTTTATAAAATTTATCTGGGTCAATGACAGCAGCAACATGCAATGGCAGAGCGTTCCAGTCAGTTAAAGTACGTGGTATGAGTGAATGTGCGTAGTTCAATGTACGACATGACAAGCGCTTAACTGTGAAAGGATGACCGCATCGGTCAAGAATGGAAGAAGGCAAACAAAAAATGTCGTTGTGGAGTGGTGAGTGCTGATCCAACTTGTTAAAAAGTTAAAAGTGTGAAACTTTACGGCGGAGTTATTATCCTTGAATATTAGCGCGTTTCATCAAGGCTGTGATGCTGGTATTGCGTGAATAATCAGAATAAAATTGGCAGTGGCTTAGCCCGGGCATGCCAGGATATACGTAGCGAAGATCTAAGGCATAGCTTGGTTAGCCTTGGTTAATCTTGATTTCAAGTCCAGGTTAGTCTAGTTGTCTGGCTGGTTGTTGTCGCGTGGTTCGTCACGCGTTTGGTCACATGACCAATCACGTGGTTGGTCACGTGGTGCGGTGCGAACAAGATGAGATTCCCCTGTCTTGCGACAAACTGTACACTGGCCAGACGGGGCTTTGCGTTAACGACCGACTCAGGGCGCATGAAAGAGAACTGGCTAATAGGGAGCGCACGAATCTTGTTGATCACTGCATTGCTTGCATAGCTTGTGAGCCGCGTTTCCGTTGCGTGTTAGTCCTCGGCAGAAGTAATAAAAAACCACACGAGGAACCTCGGAGGCACTTTTAATAAGTAAATAAGGATCATATTGCGTGAGTGGCACTTCAGTTGCCTTGTACAACGCTGAGGGGAATTTTCTACCACGTCTAGTGCGATGACTTTTCTTTTCTCTGGTGCTTCCAAGCGACTTGTTAGGCTGCGCCCGCGCAGGCCTGTGGATATACATGCCGTCATGGTTCCCTCAATAAATCAGTTGCAAGTTAGCGCTCGTGTTTGACTTTGTTTTTTGTGTTCCTTGTCTTTGTTGCGCTAAAATATGTATAATTTGACAGCTTTTTTTTGCCGCCTCAAGTTTTTTTTTTGCAGAAATCTAGAATAAAATTTAGTAATCCTAGGTAGTTGTTGAATTTCGTTTCCTCCGCTGCTATTCTGCTTGCTATATCTTGAAGTTGAAATCACCGGACCAGAAGAAAAAAAGGTTGATGTACGTTTTCGTCTTCGCAAAAACCATCAAGAATTAAGACTACCCATCTCAGCATAGAACAGCCGTTATTTGAGGAGGAATAGCTCACAATAAAGTCAAAAGAATTTTGTTTGAAGCATTACTGTCGAGGAAGAATAGAAAACATTCCTGGCAAGCAGGTCTCTAAATTTGACAGCGCGCTTCTTGCACAATAAGAGTATCTTAATATGACAGGTTTTGCTTTCAATTGATTGCAACATTTATTTTTTGTTTCGACCACCTCAGCGGCTGCCACAACAAGAGCACGACTTGCTTGTCGCTAGCAGCTCCTAACGTTCTATGTTTTACACCATCTTGCCTTCTCGTATTCTCTAATGTAAACGTCGCCCGTTACGCGAATGACCTTATAAAGGAGCTGCCTTGCATCTAGAGCTGTGTAATAGCTCAGAGCCGCAATAAGCGGCAGCGCGAAACATTTACAGCCATCCTGTTTTTCTTTACGATTATTCGATGTTGCTTTAAAAAAGCAGTTTATTCACGTCGGCATATAGAACTTGATTCTGCCAGGAGTGTAATGATGAAGCATACCTAAGGCAGCAAGCATTTTCCATTAACTTATGTGGAGGCACAGGTTACTGATAGTGCACATTTTGAATAAGATGCAGATGCAGTTGAAATGTTTACTTATTTTAGTGGCACGCTATATGTAAAAGTGGATTGAGGTATATTAGTATGGTCGTCGAAGCTTATAGCCGCACAATGCACGGCCGCAAGCAGACAGATGTAAACTAATAACTAATCAATTTTATTGCAAAGTGTTTCTTTCTCAACCTCCATGAACATATCGCAGAGGTTCTGCTTTAGACATTAGTGATATCCGCTTGGTTACATCATCGATGAAAGCAGCAGCGCCTTCCAATGATATTTGAAAGACACATGGTAACTTGTCATGTAAAACAAGTAAAAGAAAAAAATCTCTGTGTATCATGAAAACGATCAAAGTATTTTGCAAATTCGTTATGCTTAGTCAAAGCAAACACTATCTGTCAAGTTAACGATTACAATTGTGAGGGAAAAACGAACGTTTTTCATACTTTAGTGATCGTTATTCCGCCGCCGAGAAATACTACCACGAAATGGGGACAAGGTCTGCCTTTTCTTCTAATACAAAAGTAGACAATCATAAATATCACGAGTACTAATCAGTGGTGTTGTCTCTAGACGAGTGGTGGAAGAGTGGTAATTACGTTTTGAAACACTGTCTCTTAGAAACGTCACTAGTAATACAACGTAAGTTTCAAATTACTGGACGCTATGAACGAACTCATCGGCTGTTAAAAAAAAGCTCGCGCAAACAATTCACTTTACTAATGCGTTACGATAATGAAAAAGCACATCCGACGTGAAAGCTAGGAACAGAGCTTCCGAAACGAGGCTAACAAAGAGTCAAAGCATCAAATTTCGGCAGCAGTCTGTGCTCTAATGGACATGTCGCAACCAGTGCCTTTTGTTAGTAGCAACGAAAGAACTCCGCGACAGAAAGCATTAACACCAACGCCATCTCGAGTTAAGGCTCTGACGTGCAATGACCTCTTCAACCCTATCTTGCGGTCACGCGACTCCATTGCCTGGAAGCGGACCGCACGGGGCATATAGGAATGGCGAATGCTTAGATTTTTATTTCTGACCAAGGTCGAGAAATAGTGACAAATATTGTTTGAAAATTTTGTGTTTGCGGAACGCCCTACTTTCTGCTACATTGTCTCTCAGTCGAAAGTTGAGGCAAATTTTATTTTTTCTATTACTTTTTTTAGTGGAATCGCGGAATAAGATATCCACGATGCAAATGTTTTTTCGTGGCGTTCATATATGCCGCCCCGTCGTTTTAATGCGAATGCCTAGCTGCATATTTTTATTGAATGATTTTATTACCAGTGCCCATATCTTGGGCTCTTTTTTATTCTTCGTCTTTGTTGTTCTTCCAATCATTATAGAAATTCGTTGATCGTTTTGTTGAAACTAAATGGGGGGGGGGGATTTAACATTTCTCGGTGTTTTATGTGCGTGATACTGTGCGAAGTTTTGACGGTTTCTCTTGTGCAGGCATCTAGGAAATGGAAAATATTAACAAAGAATTATTAGCCAGTAAGTTTCTAGAAACTAATGGCCTAGGCCACGCCTACGCAGTTGAACATAGGAGTGTTGGTGGAAAACAGCGTTGCATAGCCTTCAAGGAAAAAAGATATTCAGAATGCAGGAGCTGCCTGCAGAGATTTCAGTGTACACGATGCGTTTTAGTCCGAAAGCACCACCTCAGGAAGTCAAACCGGTTCACCGCTCTGTGTGAAACATGACATTGTGGGTGACCTTGGGTAAACCATAAATAAAGAAATAAAATAAACACTGCCGCGTGTGCGATTCGAACCGGCGGTGGTGCGAACAGGTCAGCTTCGCGGCCACCGCATCAGAGCACAAGGCTATCGCGGCTTTTTTTATAAACATGGTACTTATTACAGTGTAGCAATGTTCTATGTACATGAACTATGTACAAGCCATGAAGAATGCAATCTTAATGAGCACAATGCACAACACGACACACCTAAACAACCAAGCCCGAGGAAAGACGCGGTACGTGCAGGGTACAGGCGCCGCGCGGCCACCCCGGCGTGCTGCGTGAACGTATGCCCTGTCGGTCCTGCGTGCTTTTTCCTTGCCTGAATACACGAGATATTTTCATCTACTTTCACGGAGATAATTTGTTTTCTTTCTTTCTGAAGACTGCATGTCTGTGCGTAGGCTGCACGTGGTCCTTTGCAGTTTGCACATTTTGTGTATGTTGTCTTGTAGCTGTAAATGTGATGCTCGGTTTCGGCGCACTTTCCGTTGGTCTCCTTGACCCCGCATACCCGTGTGCCATGGCCATAATTCTGTAACTTGAATATCTTCTCGAGTTGAGTATGTATGGGCGAAGTAAATGACAGGGACAGACTCACGCAAGCGAGTACTGCCGAATATGAGGACAAGGTGTGGTGTCACAATCTCGTCACCATTCTGCCGTATGGCTTACGGCGAAGAGAGGTCACACACCTTGATCTCTTAAATTCTCAAGGATGTCAGTATCTTCCTGTCTGAGCAACAGTCACGCTGATATTACTCGCGCTTCGCACTTCTGAGGTTTCTCCGCGGTGTGACTGAAATATGCAGATCAGATAGGTACTGTTCGCTTAGTAGTGCGTTACTTTGCTGCTTTTTTTTTCACTTCAGCGAGTAGATATTAAAAAGTTACTTTGCATCATATTGTTTACCTGTAGTGCTTTCGAGCAATTCTGCACATATGAAAACTGATTTTACGGCCATTGGGGCAGTTTGTTGCACAGAATGTGTAATGAAAAATTGATGAAAATTCTGGTAGTACTGGTGCGATGTTACATTGATTTTCTCTGTGCGAACCATTTTCGAATTCGATCATTTTTTAGGCGAAGGGGGAATCTTAATCCTTGCGGCATGTGTAAACTAAAGTTTTCTATTCTGTCCTCTGTGCCTCACCCGTACAGACCCAAGGAGGTCCTGGAGCTCATCCGCCTATAGACAAATGGGGAGCCCGTCAGCCAGGGCTTGACGAAGATCCTGATTGCAGTCGATAGTGGCTTCTACCCTTCACTTTACAACCTGTCGCCACGGTACGAATAACGGCTTAGGTAGGTATGAGGGCTCAGTGTCCGTGGTGGTGCCAGGCAGCACCACCTTGAGATTCAAGGCGCCCTCGCGGGGTGGTGTTTGAGTTGATTCAGAGCATAAGTCCAGGCACGAGCGTCCTCGGCACTCCGAAGCAACGGTGTGCTCGCGTCAGCGCTTGGGTTATAAGCACATGTTTTTTTTTCGCAATTACCCAAATCCTCCTAAACAAAAACCAAGAAAAACGAGGAACGTTTTTTATCTGCAACAACACATTGAAAACATTAAAGTGACGGGCTTGATAATAATAGTTATTTGACATAATTTTTAAATGCTTTTTTTTCAAAATAAAGATCTCTGCCTGACTTTTTTATAATAAAATCTTCATTTGACGCAATTTTATGCTCCGGATCTGGCTCAATTCGAAAATCCTCCGCGTCATATTGCCACATGAAAAGTAAAAGCGCAATTGCCGTTTCTCATGGGCAGGGTAACGTGATTATAATGAACATGAAAGCATTGAGAAAAGTGGTAAAGAGAACCAATTTTTAAAAACCTCGGGGAGTTTACACCAGCATTCACTAAATTTGACGTGGTAGACAGCAAGCTTAAACGCTGTAGGGTTTTTGGGGTAGTCTCAAATTTCGTGTGCGTTCATTGGGACAAAATAAAAGCGCTGTGTTATCTGAAATGAAGAAGTATTAGAGAATGCAAAGCGAAGAGCAGATTAAGCTGTATGAATTATTACAGGGAGGCTGGAAGAGTGGGGGAGCGTGCAAAGCAAGAGTCCAGGGCTGTTGTAATTACTATATATGTAACAAGTGCTTCTTAATATATTTATTGGCTTTTCTCTCCCCTAGTACACAAATAATTGTGCCTACCATTATCACCGGATTTCAGAGGCAGTTTATTTGCCTATGCTCATTTCATTTCTGTATTTACCTATGCTGTATTGATAGTAGCCTTGGATACTATAATTGTTCTCATCAGTTCATAGGACCTGTGGTCCCAAAATAGAAAGAACAAAATTCCTGAAAAGTTGGTTGATAGAAAAACGCGCTTTTTAATTAAAGCTCGGGGTGCCGGATTTGCACCCCGATTCGCGGAGGGAATTGTTTCCGCATCGATTTATGCTTTACCTGGAATCTTCACTATCTCTCTCAGTTGGCGTCGACAATGCAATAATTTTTTCTTCCCGTTAAAAGTCAAACAGACAACGGACGAGACATCTAATGCTCCCGTTGAGCGTGCGCTTGAGAGCAAGACATTGCGTGGAGCAGAATAAAGAACTTTCTGCGTCGAAGAGTAATCCGAAGAAACGCCAGGGTTTGCTGCAACGAGAAATGACTGATATCGATGTGCCGCGAGGACGGCTATGACGCAGCATTCATGGTTTCAGCTTCAATTTCATGGCGCCTTTAGCCGCCTGACGCTCCGACCGCCCAACACCCTCATCTTGCCATCCACTCTCCTGCAATATCTACGCGTGCAATTCCGATGAATAAAGCGCGAGTTTTTATGTATGGTCCCTAAGGCTAAACTGTTTAGCCTTGCATACTTATCGCGTTGGGCTCTCTCTACTTGCTTACTATGAGACCTGCTATCCATCATACTCCTGAAGAACGGGAGCCGTAAGAGGGCGCCGTATGATTACAACCAACAGCTTTGACGGGCATTGTCGGTACTCTGAAAAATGGGGTGGCATAGCGCCGAGGCTAAACGCAGCGTCGTCTTCGCTGCGGCGAAGTTATGAAATGCATTTAGTCGTTAAAACTTTTGCTCCCCAAACGTCGACATTTTGTTCCCCAACTGTTGACTCTCCACGTCACCCGTTCCAGCTTCCTTTAATGTCATGCCCTGAAGCTTCGGAAAGCACCTACTTCTCCCGCCAGCTTAGGCATTCTACGTCAAGCTGGAAATATAAAAAAACTTTTGTGAAATGCAAATGCAGCTCGTTATATTGCGGCAGTGAATCAGCAGGATTACGAACGCATCAAGAGTTTTCTGTGATGCGTAATAATAAAGGCATAATTTAGCATAAGGTCTGAATTCTTTGTTTCAGTGTGTTATTAAGAAAACTGATTTTCGGTAAGATTGATGGTGCGTAGCCCCCTGCCCTGTTTGTACGTTGCTATCTCATTTTGTAAGCAAACCTCCTTCTTTAAAAAATAACTGAAACAAGAAAAGCGTTTTCGGAAAAAACATTTTGTTCTCTCCAACGGTCCAAATTAAGCCAAACTCACTGATAAAAATGTTAAGGTACAGAAAGGCTGAAGCCGCGATTGTAACGTATATTTTCTGTTCGGCCCGAAGGTTAGAACCAATCATCCTAAAAGGCTCCTTTCGCGAGTAAAGGTAAATTCGCGGATGCGTATGTGTGTACTATTCATTTTGAATGCCAGGAAATCCAAGACAATGATTGCTGCGAGGTGCAAACGTTCATAAAAAAGAGAAGTCTATGGAATGAAAAATAGTATGATAACAAACATCACGAAATCCTTTATCAGTCCAGAATTCTTACCAAGAGTAAACAAGAACTGCGGGGGAAAATATGCGTATGAAAGGTAATGTACGACTCAGGAATCGGGTTAATCAGAATTTACTTGATAGGTTACGCAAATCCTCTGCGGAAACAGAATTTTTCTTCTAAGAACGCTGTCCAGATTGGCAACCAACCGCTGATGTCTGCAAACAGCAACAACAATATGTATGTAAATATGCGTGCATGTATGAACGCTTAAAGGTTCAGGTCACTTTGGGACGTGTAAAGACATATTGATCCATTTATGCCTAACAGAAATACTATCATGATTATTATCGCGCCCAAATGCACAAAGAACGGGAACCCCAGCATAGCTGATGTCTAATCGTTTACAGTTGGTCAGCCGGGGACCTTTTCTTTGCTTCGGTAGCTACTGGAAAAGTCAGTCTCCAAATAAATATCTTGAAGGACAGTTATCGTGCTTCGCTGACAGATTAAAACAAATATGTCGAATTTTCGCCTATTTTATATCACATACTTCTCGCCCACAATCAGTTGCGGTCTATGGCTAATCAAGAATTGCCATTTGTGCATATATACGCAGCAATTCTGGGCAAAATATTTTACATGGGCAAAGAGCTTATGAACGTAATTTTTTATATGATGTAAGATTTCGCTGTAACAATCAACGTATACCGTAATTTCCCGAGTTTATGCACATCCTCGAGTAATCACCCACCCTGCTTTAGGAAAAATTTTGATCGTCAACACCACTGTCATCCTCAAACTCTAGAAAACGTAAACTACTGGCCTCACAATTAAAAAAAAAACCCTCCCGAACATCGCGACGGGAAAAATTTGGCGGTAGTTTAGCTTTGGTTAAACCTGGAGCGACGCGATAGCTACAGCTGGCCGAGTGGAACTTGGTCACGTGACCAACCACGTGACGAACCACGTGAGCAGCCATGACGCCGCGCCGCCGGCAGCTACTCCGCACCACGTGACCAACCACGTGACAGCGTGGCAGCGCAGCCACGCTGGAGGCTCGAAACGCTAACGTAATGTAGCTATCGCTACAAAAAAGAATTGGCGGGGGTTTAGCTTTGGTTAAAGCTGGAGCGACGCAATAGCTACAGCTGGCCGAGTGGAACCTGGTCACGTAACCAACCACGTGACGAACCACGTGATCAGCCACGGCGCCGCACCGCCGGCGGCTGCTCCGCACCACGTGACAGCGTGGCGGGGCAGCCAATGGGTGGCGGCGCACGCTGATGGCTCGAAATGCTACCGTAATGCGGCTATCGCTACAAAAAAAAAGCGAGAGATGAGACAGAAACTGGTTTGTTCAGGCATCCTCCCGAATTTTCCCGAACGCAAGGCCAAATGACGGTCGTGCAGGAGAAAAACGATTTAGATAGCGAAGGTATAAGCATTCTTTTGTTTGCAAGTGCAAGGAAGTCAGTTTGCGTCCGCTGCGAAACAAGACGTCGATATATCTTTGTACCGTGATATGCAGCGCTGTACAGACATTGTCACAATTAGATTGCCGGACGACCTCTGCATAATGGCGACGTACTACCTAGTTGCAGTTATGTGCAACAGGTGCCGCTTTCCTTCAAAACCTGTCTTTTTAACCAGAGTGGAAGCTTGGGCGTGTTGGTGACGGTTCACTTGCCACATGGCGCAAAACAGACATGGACGCTGGGAGACAAACAGGACGGGCACTAACTTAAAACGGAAATTTTATTGCATGAAACCAGTGTTGGTGGTAACGCGTTACTTTTTTCGGTAACTTAGTAACGTACTCGTTACCATTTGGGACCTGTAACAGGTAACGTACTTACGTTAACATTTTTCGGTAACGTGAGGTGTCATGCTACTAGTTACTTTTTTTTCCAGTTGTCGCCCACTCCGCTCCCTTTTCCTAGAAAAAAAAAGCACAGAGCACCAAATGTGCCGTTACAAATAAACAAACAGGTGCTGTCGACGACCTTTATTGCGGCTCACATGCATTCCAAAAAACACCTGCGCTTCAAGACGCACCCAACTAAAAAAAAAAGACACAGTAGCCATAAAGCCCGAAGCACGTGCACGAACACCCATTCCCATACTCGCCTTCGCCTAGCTCCCCTTCCCGAACCACTCACACACACAACTCTCAACAGAATGGAAGCGTGCCGAGCATTTTGGAACATCATATTTTTCAGAATTACTGTATATTTGATGAAAGTTCGGCGATTTTTTCTTTGTGAAGTTAGAATTGACGATGAAGTGCCATTTGGTGTTTGATGCCACATTCAGAAAATGGCTTCACCATGTGCCACAGAGTTGGAATCCATCACTTGTAGCTCTACAGGCAACTTAAGGCCACTATAACATTGCTAAGCTCCTGCATATTTGTGCAAAGTATTCTCGTTAAATCAGGATATCGCGTAAAATGGTTGTTTGGGCTAGATGTTTTTTGTGAAATATGAGCTTTATAAAATTGTTATCGTTAGTTCTTAAGGCGAAGACGCACTAATTAAAATTTATGGCCATGAAAGAACGGCAAAGTAAGGTGCGGTACTTTATTTCGGCAACAGTAACGCGTTACTTTTTTTATAGGTAACGTAGGGCGGTAACGCTTTCGTTTTTTCTAACCGTAACGAGTAAAGTATTTAGTTACTTTTTTTTGGTAACGCCTACAACACTGCATGAAACCAGGCAATATAACCACTTTCTTAACAGTGAAGAAGAGGTAACACTCAAACAACGTTATCGTCGAACTACATTACGGATTAGCCGACATGAAATGCATTTATTTGTCAGATAAAAACACTGAGGCAGCACTGACGCACGTATCTTCTTTTTGAGACGTTATATTGAACGCCTCTATAATTTCCCTTGTAAGCTGATCTTTGTGTAAATCAATGTAAAGAGAGCTTTTGAAATCCGGATGACACCCAGGGCACTTCTTAGTTTTTCCATCTTTTTCTTTTGCGTTGATGTGGCCAGTAAGTGCATATATTGCCTGGTTTCATACAATGAAAGTTCAGATGTAAGTTAGCGCCCGTCCTGTTTGTCCCCCTGCGGCCGTATCTGTTTTGCGCTATGTGGCAAGTGTCTAATAAGGCCGCAGTTTAGAGGTCCGTATTCCTACTGCCCCTGTCGCTGCCAGTTGCGACGCGAGCAGGGGCGGCTACGTGTCGATGGAGGCGAAACGTAAAAGGCACCCGTGTGCTGTGCGATGCCAGTGCGCGTTAAAGACCCCCAGGTGGTCAAAATTACTCGGGAGCACTCCACTACGGCACCTCTTTCTCTTTTGCTTCTTTAATTCCCACCTTCCTCCCTTCCCTTACGGCGCGGATCGGGTGTCCGCCGAGATATGTGTTAGACAGTTACTGCGCCGTTTCGTTTCCTCAAAAACCAATGTTCGATTTTTAAAATTTTTTTATGTCTTGTGAGCAAGGTGGAACCTCATATTTAAAGTTTAGAGGCTCTATTTTCAAACCACGGTAAACGCAACAAAAGAAATTATATTTGTAGCTTTTTCCAATTTATTTGTTTGGGCCTCGAGACAGCGCAGTAAACTTTTTCTATCAATTTCAGGTGGCGAGATGGTGGGCGATGACTCGGGATATTAAGGTACGCAGGTTTTCCATTAGCAGGCTTCAACTTTTTTCCTATCAGCGTTTTTGTTATCGTCAGAAACGTTCCTATTGGTTTTATATGGCAGTCTTAACTACTCAATGCGAGCGATGGAAAAACATTAAAACAAAACTTTTGCTACGAAAGGACCATTACCTGCAATATTTCTATGGCTGCATCTTACAATATTCAAAAATTTTCTCCAAAAGTGCCGAACTTGTCAAACTCTCCATTCGAAGCGAACTTCTTAAGTGCAAGGATTTGGGGGGGGGGGGGGGGGGGGCTTTCTGCATGACCTGTGCAAGCCATAGTACGAACATAAACTTCAAACCATGAACTTTCCACTGCCACTGCCACTTTCCCCGTCTTAGACTTCTTCGTGCCCAGAAAGGTTATCGGCACAATAAATCAAGAGTGTCAACTGCACTCTGTGTCGTTGGCGCGGGTTTCCAGACGGAAGCTGAATCTATTCACGCATTCCAGCTGACAGCGTCAGGTACTCGTAACGGCTTTGCTGAAGAAAAATCTGCAATGTGGAATAAATTTAACGGTTTTTGTAGCAAGAACTGCACTCCTTATAGTTTTCGTTCTATTTTTCTGTTATTTTTATTGTGAAGAAATTTACCCGACGCAGCTGATGCTTCAATAATTCACATATCTTGCATATCACATCCGTCTGAGGATAAGCAAGATCATATATACTGTTTTCAAAGTCAGTGATATGGAATGATTTTCAGGCAATAGTGTATTTTCCATTGCATTCTGTCGTGAGCATGGTTTTTTTTTTTCATTTGCATTGCGAACGTGTCTTCCACCTCATTGCCAATAGAGAACACTTTCGAAGGCTGGAACGCTTATCACGAATTTCGCTTGACCCCTAAACTATGCCGCTAGTGGTAATGTTTCAGTACACAAAATTGTCAGAGGTATAGGCGAACATGTTTCCTCATGCTGAACTCATGCTATAGAGCCAACCTCAACCTCGCGTTGTGACTCAGTGGCTACGTGTTTAATGAGCTGAAGCTTCTCGTGGGTTCCGATATGGTTCTGTAAACTTAATTTCAATGGATGAGGAATACACAAAGCTTGGGCAGCGAAAATTAGTTTAGATGTTAGAATCCCAGTTGGATGTGAATAAATTTCTATCTATTCAATGGCGAACTCTGCAGCACATACAACGGCTTTTGCGCGAAGAAATCACATTAAGATAGAAAGCTTAGAAGACGCCTGATTGTGCATTTCCAAATATTTATTATTTTATTGAATTAGCGAGCGCAGACTACATTTAACAGTGTTCATTGAAGGAGCCTTGCGTGCAATTTCAGGCAGTTATAAGGCAGTTCAATTTTTCTCAGCTACATCTACGTTTAGGACAGCTTTGCGCCCATGTTCATTAATTGATTGCTGGCGTAGGTGAGCTAATATTTTCATTTGCGTTTAGCATCCCTCATTATACCTGCCACTGTGTTAAAGGGATTAAGATTTGAATCCACCATAACTACATAGTGTGCCAGTACAAGCAGTCAAACTTAGAATAACTACGTCATGCATCGTTCACACAGAGACTATTCCTGCGTGACGGAACAGCGCCAAGTTGAGTGCCCTTCACGATGAAAACTCAACTTTCACTCGCCCAAGCGTGCAACCTTGCGAATTAGTCAAAAATATCATGTGCGTTATGGTCGGGTGTCTTGAAGGTAACTTGACGTACCGTCGCCCTTTAGCACCAACAACATAATGAAAGACAGTCACGCGCAGAATCGCTGTTGGGGTCATGCTCTGGGTCACTTCCCGTTGCGGCTTACTACTTTTCTCGCACTTCTTGTGCAGTGTAGTGTATTTGTAATAACTCATACACAAGAAGCGAACGTGCACATCAGTTACAGGGTCAACCAATTTCAGGATGAACAGGCCAACCCGTCAGACTATAATTTCGTCTCAAGAAAGCAGTCACATAAGCCGTGAAGAAATCCGATTTATTATTTACTTACAGCAGAGCACATAAAAATATTTGTTATAAGCAATTCAGTGAGCGTACTTGAGAGTAATTTACGGTAATGGTTGATACTTGATGTCCTGTGGCATGTCACAGGGAATAATGTTTTGAAGGTGTCTAAAATGTAGAATAGGACCAAAAAAATATACAACTCTCGAAGAAGAAAGACTCGTGTCTAGCCCACGTTTCTCGCGCTCCGAACCAATGTGCCAGTGACAATGTGTCAGTTCCCTCGAAGCCACTCTTCAAATAAGATTGACTTCGAGAGAACCGTTGTGCTGGATACCAAACCACGCCCGCGCAGAATGCTCTTATTTGAGTCATGGCATAATCAGCAGACGCCGAAGAATATTAACCGCTCCCTAGGAACACTTCTCCTTTCCTACACCCGAGGTCTACTGTCAGTGAACCAGCGACTGTGTAAACAGAGGGCATTAAAGCGCAAGCTGCAACTCTCTGGCAGCAACATCTTCTGAAAGTCATGCTTTTTCATTTTTTATTTCGCCTTCATTCTAACTTGAATTCCTTTCCCAACTAAACAGACCTCTGCAGAATGTTTTCTTTCGGGTATCTCAGAAAGGTAAAAGGTGACTGATTCCACTAAATCCTGTTTCTCTATCTGAAGCGGCACTGCTCGCCCACATAAGAACCGACTACGGTGGCATCCCTACCGTGTACACACAGTGTGCTCAATAATAATAATATTATTAATTGGTTTTTGGGGAAAGGAAATGGCGCAGTATCTGTCCCATATATCGTTCGTTGGACACCTGAACCGCGCCGTAAGGAAATGAATAAAGGAGGGAGTGAAAGAAGAAAGGAAGAAAGAGGTGCCGTAGTGGAGGGCTCCTGAATAATTTCGACCACCTGGGGACCTTTAACGTGCACTGACATCGCACAGCACACGGGCGCCTTAGCGTTTTTCCTCCATAAAAACGCAGCCGCCACGGTCGGGTTCGAACCCGGGAACTCCAGTATGCCCAAGCGCAGCTTTCGAATTGGGTCTGGAGAGCGCATGCTCCCATTCTTTCTCACATAAGGAACCAAATGAAAGACAGACAAACCGACGCGTGACAACCGTTTCGAAGTGAAAGAAAGTTACATATCTGTAATAAAAGATAATCGGAACACTGGTACTCGACCACAAAAAGCAATAGTAAAACAGGCGACTCATAAATTTCGTTCGAAGCACTGACTGCGTCAACATAAAAGCGAAGGAGATTAGAAACTTTAAAACTGCATTACATAGCTTTTGAGTTATAACCCACCATTACTTCGATGTGTCCGTAAGTATGCGTTACGCTATCAGCGTCACTAACGAGAGTCGCTATACTGTATCGCCTCAGCGAGGCAGGAAGGTGAGCATCTACGACTCACTTATGGAGGGTGGCTTCAGTGGGGAATCTGGTAACAGAATCCGTTTTCCACAACAGGCAAGACTCGTTAGAGTTTGTTATTTTTTAAAAGTTGCAAGATTGTACTTGTCTGCTTAAGCGCGCAAATGCGAATGCATTTCCCTGTCCTCTTTCTCTCTTCATTTTTCATTTACTTTTTGCAATTTTACTTTTCTTTTGTTTTCTTTTTCTTTTTATCGTGTTTTGTTTTGTCACCTTTTCGTATTTTATGCTTATTTATACAGTAATGAGACAGACTGGCAGGAGGTCAAGCAGCGCAGAGAAGAGGTAGACGAAGTGCAGCTGTGATTCTCGAGTGACGCTTGGGAGTGTGTCCGTCGTGCCGCCCTCCGACCAACGCCTACCAACATATGCGGTTCGAATAAACACCTTTACACTTGGTGGAGGTGCTGGGTAGCAGAACTGCAGCAACCTGCTCTTGAATAGCACGGCGGATAGTGGGCGCGAGGGATGGCGCCAAGTCGGGCGGAGGGCAGACGGGGTCGGGAATGTGATGCAGCAGAGAAAGCTGGCGAGCGACTTCTTCGCTGACGAAGTATTTGACCTGCTGCATGAACAGAGACTGCTCAGAAGACGAGCCACCAAGGGCCAAGCCAGCGAGACCCTCTGCAGGCGCGCGGGACTGCCGCGTAGTTGCACGTTGCTTTCGAAGTTCATCGTAACTTTGGCGCGGCTGGATGACGGTAGCGACGGAGGTGGGGTTCTTCGCCAGGAGCATCTGAAAAGCGTCATCGGCGATCCCTTTAAGGATGTGGTCGACATTATCAGCTTCGGTCATGGACGGGTTGACACGCTTGCACAAGTCAACGATATCTTCGATGTAACTACTGAATGTCTCGGCAGGGAGCTGAGCCCGAGCTCGAAGACGTTGCTCGGCGCGAGGTTTATGGACGGCGGGGCGGTCGAAAGCATCAGCGAAGCTGGTCTTAAAGGAGGACCAGGTGGGAAGATCGACCTCATGGTTGCAAAGCCAGAGGTTGGCAACGTCCGTGAGGTAGAACAGGACGTTCCTCAGTTTAACATAATCGTCCCACCGATTGTAAGTGCTGACTCGCTCGTAGGAGGCCAGCCAATCGTCGACGTCCTGGTCGTCGGTGCCACTAAATGGAGAAGGGTCACGCTGGCGCTGCACCCCGGACCAGAGGACGTTGGCAGGGATGGGCTGCGATGCTTCGCGCGGACCTTCTGGCATGGTTGCGGAAACGAGAAGCGTTCCGCTTCGAAGTTCCAGGATGAGGACCGGGACGGGAACTGAGGCACCGAGGTCGTCAGTCCACGGCGCTCGCCCACCTCTGGCGCCTACCGTAGCAGCCCGGCATTTTATGCTCCACCGCCATCCATGCCACCGCCGCCGTCAATGCCACCGCCGCCAGCCCTGTATCGTCGACCCCGCCGACACCCTACGATCCCTTGGCGTACCGACGACAATCGACCAATATGCTACTCTTGCGGTCTCCCGGGCCACGTCGCACGTCTTTGCCGTCAGCGATCTGCTCCTTCTGAGGATGCCGTGCGCACGTTCCGCTACGATTCCGAGCCGCCCTTGCATAATCTCTCTTCTGGCTCATCTACGCTTCGCCCTCAGCACCCTACTTACCCCTCGCCTTCGCCTCGACGACGTTCCATCCCTCCCTTCCTTTTGCTAACGTCATTGAAGTTTCTGTTGAAGGCGTCCCTGTTCTCGCGCTCGTCGACACGGGTGCTGCAGTGTCAGTAATTAGTGGTGCCCTTCGCCGCAAACTTCGTAAGGTGACAACGCCGCTGTCTGACTTTTCACTGCGTACGGCCACATCTCAGCGTATCCACCCCATCGCAGTCTGCGCGGTCCGCGTTTTTATTAACGACGTTGCCTATACAATCGAGTTTGTTGTGCTCGACGCCTGCTCTCACGATGTCATCCTCGGCTGCGATTTCCTCTGCCCGAACCTCTCCTCTGCCCGAACCTCTCGTTTTGGTCACCAGCCTGCTATACATCGTTCAGCACTTTACGTCGCCTGCTGGTCTCTCCCCCCATCCTTCACCATTTTGATCCCGCCTGTCGGACAGAAATACACACTGATGCGAGTGGTGTGGGCTTGGGCGCAGTTCTTGCCCAGCGAAAGCCTGGGTATCCGGAATATGCTGTCGCTTACGCCAGCCGCGCCCTCACCAAGGCGGAATCGAAGTAATCTGTCACAGAAAAAGTATGTCTTGCCATCATTTGGGCGATTTCCAAGTTCCGACCTTACATTTACGGCCACCCCTTCTATGTCCTCACAGACCATCATGCCCTCTGCTGGCTATCCTCCCTCAAAGGTCCTTCTGGCCGACTCGCCCGCTGGGCTTTACCTCTCCATTAGTTTGATATTGACGTCATTTATCGCTCTGGCCGGAATCACTCGGACGCTGACGCCTTTTCTCGTTTACCGCTCCCATGCGATTCAGCCTCTTCCCTCGTCTGTGCTTACGATTTCTCGCCGTTCGACGTCCATGATATGCTCTCCGAATAACTGAAGGATCCTTGGATCACCTCGCTGCTCACCTTCCTGAACAATTTCTCGCCGCATTCTTTGTCCCGGACCCTTCGACGCCAAGCCCACCACTTCGCCGTTCATGATGGCCTCTTATACCGCCGTAACTACCTTTCCGACGGGAGGAAGTGGCTGTTGGCGATCTTTCGACACCTCCGTGCTGCCATCTGCGCCTCTTTCCACGCCCCTCCACAATGCGGCCACGCTGGTGTACTGAAAACATATGCTCGCCTTCGTCTGCGATATTACTCGCGAGGTATGTACCGCTACATACGTCAGTACATTCGGTCGTGCACCGCCTGCCAACGTCGCAAGAAACCTCCTCACCCCACCGTCGCTCCTTTGCAGCCGTTACCTTGCCCTGACCGTCCCTTTGACCGCGTCGGCATTGATCTTTATGGCCCGCTTCCAACTACTTCGGCTAATAATCGGTGGATCATCGTTGCCGTTGACCATCTCACCCGTTACGTCAAAACGTCGGCTCTCAAATCTGCTACCGGAAACGATGTCGCTCGCTTCAATCTACACAGTCTTGTTCTTCGTCACGGCGCCCCTAAAGAGCTGCTAAGTGACCGCGGCCGTGTTTTTCTCTCGGAAGCCGTCGAGGCCCTGCTAAAGCAATGCCCAATCGTTCATCGCTGCACCAGCGCCTATCACCCTCAGACCAACGGCATGACTGAGCGGTTCAATCGCACACTCAGTTCCATGCTCGCCATGTACATTGACACCGCCCACTCCAACTGGGCCAAGTGCTCCCTTTCGTCACGTACGCGTATAATACTGCTACGCAGACAACGACGGGGTTTTCTCCTTTCTTTCTCTTATATGGCCGGGAGCCTACATCTACCATGGACACCGTCCTTCCTTACCGCGCTGAGCCTTCCGAGACCACATCACTTTCCGAAGCTCCCCTGTATGCCGAAGAATGCCGGCAACTTGCCCGTTCTTTCACTACTCAGCTCCAATGGCATCAGAAGCACTGGCGGGATTCCTCGGACCCTCCCGCGAAATACCCATCTGGTGCCCTTGATTGGCTCTGGGTGCCTTTCTTCACTCCTGGCCTCGCCACAAAACTGCTTTCTCGCTATCACGGACCTTACCGCGTGGTGTAACAAACTTCTCCCGTGAATTATATCGTGGAGCCACTCGCCCCCTCGGCGGACCACCGTCGCCGGGGGCGCGAAACTGCACGTCGAGCGCCTCAAGCCTTATTATGATCCGCCCATGCTTTCCTCCCCGTAAGTCGCCAGGATCGCTCCTTTTTTGGCGAGGAAGTAACTGTAATGGGACCGACTGGCAGGAGTTCAAGCAGCGCAGCGAAGTAGACGAAGTGCAGCTGTGATTCTCGAGTGACACCGGTGAGTGTGTCCGTCGTGCCGCCCTCCGACCAACGCCTGTCGACCTTGTGTTCGAGTAAACATCTTTACATTACTTTTTATTTTTAATTTTAACTTCTGGTTTTTGCTTAAGAGCTGTTCCTTATTCAACATTTACATGTTTCCTTTATTTACCACACAACTTTTGATTGACAGTTCGTGCGGACAACATCCGTCTACAACTTCCGTCCACAATTTCCGTCTAAAACTTCCGTCTATAACTTCAGTGCACGCCACTCATGAGCCAGAAAGGCTTTCGTCTTAAATATTAAAAAAGGCATCTTCGGCCACAGCGACTTGCGAGAAAAAATGAAATACGGATTGGCTTTAGCAAAAATTTCCAAATAATGTAGGCCCTACCAGGCTGTTAAAGGGCTATATTTTGTAATAGAAAGCCTCAAATTTTTAGGCTTTCTAGCCTCCAATCTAGAATGTCCTTAAAACCACCCATCTCCAGAACTACCACATTTACGGCAGCTTGAGCATTAACGACGGGGGTGTGCACGTCCTATATATGCACGGTATAGTGTAAGGAAGTTCGTCCATCACGTATGTCGAGAGCAAACCTTATGTACCAGTGGATTTACGTTTACTACAGATACCTTCCTTCTTATGTTGCCGCAGAAAACATTGTCTTCCAAGCTTCGGCGATATGCTGCAGGTTTCCAGGATCATGCGCATTCCGTCGAAGCCGATCATCGGTTTGTCATTCATTGTTCGCGGTCTTTACGCCGGCACTGGAAGCGCCAGGGAATAGTGTGCTTTGACGGGGCAGCACCGCTTGAGGCGTGGCGGGAACCACGGCACCCTACAAGGTAATAACACGCCCAAAGTGATCCCATGGTCGTTTCTTATAGCGTTCCCTCTCCGCATTTCTTGCTGTCTCCAACGCTCGATCTTCTACTCTGATTCCAACTCCACCAGAGACAACACAAAGTTCCTTTCGGACATCAGGGTCGATGACGGCGATTGCGATGGCCATGTTGAATGAGCGCCACCAAGACGCGACTACCCTGCCAAGTCACCTCCCTTCCACTAAACGCAGAACGCAAGGATGGCTAGTAGTGCCTCCGGCGGCGGACACCACAGCCTGCTAGAAGCTGAGACCGTAAGGTTTTTCCAAGCCTGCTGGGTATGTCTTCAGCGGAGCTAACCTCGTCTCACAGTGCAAAATTGGGAAATCTGTTTAACAGGAGACCTTAAAGAAAAACCCATATGATTTTTCTTGCAGATGCTCTCTGGGCCGCAATAAAAAAATGTTCCGCTCTCGCTTCAGCTTCAGACACAAAACGAGAACTATAGCATTGCTTATTGCAGAAGGTAAAACATTTTCTTAAACTTCATAACTTCAAGGACATTACAGGTGGTTATAGCATGTTTATGTGCAGACGAGGGAAGGGAAAAGACGAGCTCGTTAAGACATACATTACGGAAGCCAGCAGTCGCCGAAACAGGACAGCATAGTGATTTTTTTTAATTTGTGGTGTTACCAATGACGATTATTAGGGCACTTATTTAAGGATAATTAATAAGAAAACAAAGAACAAATATTTATCTGCGGTTTAACTACTGCTGAACATGGTTAGAGAGCCAAAGCTGTGGTGTATCGGGCAAGTAGACGCGGCTTGGCGTCTGTAACGTTGAGTGTGTTACGCACATTGGATAAGCAGCGCGCCCACCCTGCCACCCTGGGAGGTGGCAGTTATTTTAATACTTGATTGCGACAGGATTGCCACCCAACGAACGCTGCGGCCTATTGCTGCACAGCCGCGCGCCTGCCGCAACGTCGTCAGCGCTAATGCATGCTGCCCATATCTATGTCTCACCACCGCCACGTATTTCAAACGCGATTGAGGCGTCTACTGATCCAGGGAGCCAGTTATGCGCTCTTGCTTTCCTGAAAATCATCGGAGTCTAGAACGTTAACGCCAACGCCCACGCCAATGAGCACAATGAACGCCGATGGCCTATAGAAACAGAGGCGAGCGCTCGGTTTCTGTGGCGGCGGCTGAGTGACGTCATAGCTGGCATGTGGTTTCTCCTCGGTTCAACGTAAAATTCGCACACACGGCGAAGAAGCTACGGGAGGGAGTAGTAAAGCTATCGCTTTAAAAACAACCACATGCCACCACTTCGGCGACTCTTGGCTTCCGTCAAGAGTGTTCATGTGATAAGTATACACATCACAGGTGGTGCAATTTTATCACCACCTCATTGCCAACTACCCTGAAGCACATCTTGAGTACACTGATGATCATTTTATGATCGCACATTTACCGAAAGGAATACACGAAGTTCTTCGACCTGTTTTGTGTAAAACGAAAATGCAGATTCAAGGCAACGCCTAGTATAACTCACATCACCAGAAAGCATATCTTCTTAATACATAATGCATAGTGCCATCTTCAAATGTTGAGGGATGGTTCCGTGGACAAGGTCAAACAAGCTAGCGCAGCGGCTTTTTACATTCCTTCTATGGACTGTGCGACAAAAATATAGAACACCTTCTTTGTAACTGCCATCGGTTTCCGCTTGAGCGTGCACTCCTGGCTGCAACACTCCGCCGTTTAGATCATCGGCCCCTAACTGAAGCAAAGATTCTGGGTCCTTGGAGTAAACCTTCATCGCAGAGGACAGCTTTGAAGGCACTTTTCAAGTTCTTGAAGGATTCAGGACTGAGTGCAAGGTTGTGAATTATCAGTGTGTGCCCTGTGTACCCTGCAAGTAATGGCCAACGGACATGCAGAAAAGTGCATCTCCCTTTGTTCTCTTCTCTTTCTAACTCTCCCTCCGTTCTCCTTCCCACGTGCAGGGTAGGATACCGGGCGCTGCCTTGTTAACCTTCCTGCCTTTCCATTTGTCTTTCTATCTCTCTCTTTCTCTTTGGACTGTAAGTGGTCTGCACGCTTTACTGCTATCGTATCCTCGACAACGGCCGAAAGTGTTGCTATTGAGGCGGCTTTACGAAAATTAGGGTCTTGTCCGGCTCAACCTGCTGTCATCATAACTGATTCAAAATCTGCCCGTCAGAGGTTAAAGCTTAGCTTCCGTACTGATGCCTTGTCTATAATTAAGCTCTCTGCGCTTGGTGCAGAATATTCACAGCAGAGGCTTTACTCTATATTTCCAATGGGTGCCCTCTCACATAGGAGTCAGCGGCAATGAGTTCGCAGACAGCCTCGTCCATAAAGCTCTGTCAAGGAATCTATCAAAAAAAAAGTACCTCAAGATGGAAACAACACTCTACAGGAAAACGGTGCTCGATCATTTCAGTACCTTGTGGAGTGCACCCCACAAGCAAAGTGTGACCAAGGGGCTGAGAAGATCCCAGGCGACTTTGCTACATCGAATTCGCACGACCTCTGCTCGCACTCCTGCCTGGATGCATAAGACGGACATGGCATCGTCTCTGCTATGTTCTTTATGTGGTGTGTGTGAGGATATCGAACATTATATTATGTAGTGCCCAGAGTACAACGCAGAAAGGGATGTGATATTCGCTTTCTTCAAGAAGGCAGGAACCCTTCACAGTACAGTTCAGGACATTGTCTATCGGAGTGGAAACAAGACATACAGAAGGGAGGCTTCACGCCTTCTTTTAACATTTCTGCAGGACACTGATCTTGTTTCTAAATGGTAACAGCAGGAACGGAATATGGCCTACTCTGATTGAATGTGTGCGTAGATGGCACCTTCTGGAGAGGACTATGTTATACTGTGAGTGAATGTGTGTATGGATTGTGGCACTGCAATGGACTATGTTCTACTGTGACTGAACATGTGCATAGATGGTGACTTCTAAAGTGGACTGTGATGTGGACTGTGTGGAATGATTTTGTGCATAGATGGTGACTGCGGGAGTAGAATATGTGCTATTATAAGAGGCTGTGCACATAGCGGGGTACTTACGACGGGTTTTAGGACATTATTAACATAGAAGTGACGCTACGGCGAAGCAATTGCCGGCAAGGCTAATCCAACCTGTAGCGTTCAACACCTCAACTCAACTCAGTTCAAAATGCTTTTTCTACAAAAATTAAAGCTTCTGTTTGCCATAGCAGGCTAAGGTGTCAAAGCCTCTGCAGGCCGGGAAAAAAGATGCGAATGGACACAAGGCAGCGGTAGTGTTTGGATGAGTTTGCTTAAAAGCTGCCAACACTGTACTGAACAACGTTCATGTCATCGACAACAATACCAGTAGTGCAAAGTAGGCAAGCCAGAAAGAGCACATGGCACTGCTGTAACTATGTTTAAAGAATAAAAGAATAAAATTGCTCCTACTTGCTGTCAAAGTAGAAAGCTTGGCATCTCGTTAAGTAGCAAACGCACGTTAAGTGCTCATAGACAAGGCACGCAATCTCCTTAGCAAAAAATAAAACTATTTTTTTTCCAATGCACAGTAATTAAGAATTTCACAAGGGTCAGGTGAAAACTTGTCACAGGACTAATCACGGAACCGCCCTAGTCTAGGTGAGAAAGCCACAAAAAGTGGTGCTCCGTATTTGCGCGTGTAATTTTGTTAACAAATCACGATAAAAGTGCAAGTTCAGAAATGACTGACAAATCTGTTTGGTAATGAGCAGTTTCACCAGCTAGAAACGATAACTATAAATAAAAACGGCATATTTTCATTTGGTGTGCATACATAGCGACGAAAAATTAATAGCAAAACAACCTCCATCATTTAAAACACCATTGCTCATAATGCATTTGTGTCATCTAATTAGAGCCCTTGTTTGCACCTAAAGATTATACTATAGCGCGATATATTCCAAGAAATGAGGGCTAGAGAATATGAAAAAAATAATCCAAATAAAACCCGACGTGTGCTCTATTCACTTGCTCAGATCAAGGGGGAGGGGGACCGAACATATACATTTCGAAATATCTGTACAGCACACAAGGCACGGACATCTATCACAGGCTTTTGGAGATCGTTCATATATATCTTTTGCCGGAATTTTGTTCTTGCCTTTTTGTACCCGTCTTAGTCTGGGCACGGTACTTTTTTGAAGATGAATGGAAATCAAGAGCGCGACTTTGTGTTCTGCCACTGTGGGAATTTCTTGCTAGAGTGGTAACTCACCGAAGCCTCTCCACAAGTGACTGCGAGAGGAAAATATATTGTCAAATATATATACGACGGTCGACGTTGGAGAAGGAAGACCTGCACACTTGAGCGAGACTTTAGCACCTTTTATTGCGCGATCTTGTGCCATCCAACTAAAAGAACTGGGCGGCGGTAATAACAGCAAGTGCGCATGGCGTTCGACGAAGAACAGAATCACGGTCGCATTCGGTGGCGCTCTATTTAAATGTTGCATGAAATATTAAAGATAAAGTGCACGAAATAACGGCCATTGTTTCGAACATCGTGGAAACAGCAGCGCTTATGATTATGATGTCTCGGGAGTCCTCTAGTTCCTACTAACCAGCAAACGAAGTGTAATCAACATGCCATCGGCAATCAACAACTAGCGAAACTCCAGGTCAGAGACGACAAAAACAGCGCTTTACAGCCGTAGGATAGCACTTGATGGTGAGCAAATTAGGTTTCCTGCAATGCTGCGCTGCCGGAGATTCCTTTACTTTTTCGACTTCTTTTAGTATGTCTAAAACGTTTCATTTGTTCACCTCGTCACGTACGTGACCGTTTCCTTTCATTTCAGTCAGTACTCCATCATTCATACTTTGAAACTTGTTTCCTATAAACATGCTTGGAGGCAATGTTCTTCTGATCTGAAGAAAGAAAAGAGCATAGTTCCCAGAGGGAAGCCTTCGAAAAGCCTAGACAGGGATAGATTTTCTCAGAGCAGCCTCATTTGTTTATGACAGAGGTGTGATGAGAAATGGTCCTTAAACCGGTCTTGCTATCTATCCTTATTCTTTCTTTCTTTCTTTCTTTCTTTCTTCCTTTCTTTCTTTCTTTCTTTCTTTCTTTCTTTCACTCCCTCCTTTATCCCTTCTCTGACGGCGCGGTTCAGGTGTCCAACGATATATGACACAGATACTGCCCTCGAGCAAGAAATTACAAACCTCCGCCTCCACTGAAAATCTGGGTGGAAGGGCTCCCTGTAAAGGAAGTTCAAACTATAAGAATCCTAGGAGTCTTCCTTCAGTCGAACCGGAAGAATAAGAAAACACTACAAAAACTCCAGACAACCGTCAATATGACGGTAAGACTAATTAGACGAATTGCAAACAAAAGGAAGGGAGTGAAGGAGAAAGAACTTTGCAAAATAGTACAAGCATTAGTAATAAGCATGCTTGTCTACGCACTCCCTTACTTAAAATTAGACAGTAGTGAAAAAGCCAAAGTAGAGTCTATGATTAGAACAGCATACAAGGTAGCATTAGGGCTACCGAACTGTACCTCCACCGAAAGGTTTCTGGGCTTGGGAGTACACAACACCTTATACGAGCTTACAGTGGCACACTTAACAATGCAGAGAGGCCGGTTTTCCCGCACCAAAGCAGGAAGAACCATACTTGATGGTTTAGGACTAGGCATACAGTTGCCACCCCAAGATACCAAAACACAGATACCTAAACGCATCGCTAAGGTAATAAGAGTTAAGCCACTAGCTAAGAATATGCATTCTGCTCACCACGAGGGGAGAAGAAGGGCTAGGGCAAAAGCTCTACACAACATATACAACCAAGATGAACATGCAGTATATGTAGATGCCGCAGAATATCCCCAGAAACAAGCGTTCGCACTAACGGCGGTGGATACGCAAGGTAAACTGATAGTCGCCGGCACTACCATAACGAAATCCTCGGAAACGGCAGAAGAGGCGACAATCGCCCTTGCTATCATTAACACAGAAGCTACTACCATACTCAGCGACTCTAAATTTGCCATACGCAATTATGCGAGGGGCAGAATTTCTCAGGCAGCAATGAGCATATTGGGTCAAACCAAAGACTTAGACAGAATTATTGAATTGATATGGGTCCCGGCTCACTTGGGGAACCCTGGTAACGAAGCGGCACACATAACATCTCCAGGATTCGTCAGCCGAGCAGGGGCCACTGTCGTTGCTGAGAGTTTTTCGAAGGACGGCCTATCATCTTTTCACGATATTACTAATCATTTTAAACTTGAAAGGAGGGTATTCCCTCCTCCAGACAAAGCCTTTAATAAGGAGCAGGAGTCCACTTCGAGGCGACTCCAGACGCGATCCTTCATGACGCCTTACCTGTTGTCAAAATTCTACCCCGGTGAATACGACCCTGCATGTACATTATGTGGTGATTTAGCCACTTATGATCGCCTATTGTGGAATTGTAAAGAGGAGCCGCCCCCGAAATCTCTAATACCGGTTCCTACTCTCGAGCAGTGGGAGGCCGTGTTGGTCAGCTCAGACTTGGGAGTTCAAACCCGGGTCATTGAATGGGCTACCCAGGTCGCTGTCAGCCGTGAACTGATAGCCACCTAGCACGGATCGTCTGCATTCTGCCTTTTCTGACGAATTAAATGTTTTCCAATCCAATTTCCTTTTCCCAAAATCCAATTATTATTATTATTATTATCTATCCATAGGTATCCACTGCACGGCCCTGGTTACATGGTTACGTGGTGTAGGTGAGCAGGAGCGTGAACCGGTGGCGGTACATTTATCGCGCGTATGTATGTATGTATGTATGTATGTATGTATGTATGTATGTATGTATGTATGTATGTATGTATGTATGTATGTATGTATGTATGTATGTATGTGCGTGTGTGTGTATGTGTGTGTATGTATGTTGTATAAAAATATGTATATGTATGTATATATGTGTGTGTGTCTCGAAATACTGCAGGCCAACATTTTTGATCCATGCGGCAGGGCTATACAAAACTAGAAACCAACAGTGACACAGCAAACAGCAGCTCACACGGTTGCAAACATATTAAAAGATACAACATTCATTCACTTAAACGATAATGTTCGAGAGCTTTAGCAATACTAGAGAACGGGCAAAACTGAACGTGTCGAAATTTTCCACTGTACTCAGACTCGTCATTGCACTTTTTGTGGCGAAAAAGGCCTCCCAGCATGCTGTCGCCCGCTAAAAAAAATCTGAAAACTGGCTGATAACACAGGCTCCTGAAGACTCGAGTGCAGCTACCCACTGAGATACGCTGTCTTTCCTGCAGTACATTTCATGCTTACATCTACTCTCGTCGACGACAGACTGATTTTTTTTTTCTGTTTCGGAGACTGAAAGCCGTAAGAAATAAAGTGAAGATCATAAGGAGGAGCGACAAAGCCTACAGTAGTAATTTCAATCGATGCAAATTTTAAAGGGGGAAGAGGTTAGTCCTCACATGTGTTCTGGTAAAACTCCTGAAAAACAAACTTCCTAGAGTTTGAAATTCAAAAAATTGGTTTTGAGTAAAGGAAATAACGCAGTAACTGTCTCACATATATCGCTGGACACCCGAACCTCGCCGTAAGGAAAATATAAAAGAGGGAGTGAAAGAAGAAAGGAAGAAAGAGGTCTCGTAGTGGAGGTCTCCGGGATAATTTCGACCACCTGTGGATCTTTAACGTGCACTGACATCGCACTACACACGGGCGGCTTTTGCGTTTCGCCTTCATCGAAACGCGGCCACCGCGATCGGGTTCGAATCCGCATACTCTGGCTCAGCAGATGAGCGCTTTAACCACTTTTACATCACATAAAAAGACGAAATGAGGGGTACGTACATGCGCAGTCGGTGCGCAAGCAGCGTCGTACGCATACGCGCGTAGGCTTCTGTGTTTTGAAGCATTGAAGACCAAGTGTATTACTCGCACCTTATCGATCACATAGGGCCTGTAGTAAACAGGCCTCTGTCATGACCTTAGCTTTGAGTCCTGCTGCCCTGGCCCGTTCAAGGTGTGCTGAAATATGATTCTAAAACTCTATACCTCAATGAAGATATTTTAGGTGGTACCGCTCAAGTGCTTAGATCTTCTGAGAGCGCACAGTCAGAGCTAGTAATGTTTACGGAATGTATTCTATCTCTTCGTTTTTGTTAAAATCCTTTCTCTCTCTCTCTCTCTCTTAGGACACTTTAACAGAAAGCAAGTTAGGCGCAGCCGCTTCTCAGCGAAAGGAATCTTTCGGAAAGTCGAAGTGGAGTCACATTTTCGAAGCAATGCCCTACGGCCTATGTATTTTCAAAAAAAAAATTATATACATTCTTTGAATACAGGAGCAGAAACAGGCGAGATATGATAGAAGAAACCCTTTCCACCAGCGCTGTCTGGCGCTGCTCTTTTCAGAATATAGTGGCAGCTTGCTAAACTGTCGCTACCTAATGTAGAGCGTTTCCAACAAGAAAGGCCACGTGTCCGAGGTATTGGTGAAGCCGTACGACCTGCTCGAACATCGAATTAGGCAGCCATTATCGTTCGTCTCTTCTCAGCGGGTAGGCACTCATTGTATCTATTAATTCTTGATGCTCATGTCCTCTGACCAGCCCGACACATTTCTCATTAGCTGTTCTTCACGGCTTATGATCGAAACTCATCAGCGTTTTTCTTACACCCTAGCACGTGAAACCGAACATAGCAAGGCACAGTGCAAATTGCGTAGTTTTAATCCAGCGCACTCTAGCTAGGCACTCATCGTTTCGTACATTTACGTTTTTTGTCTCTTGCGCCTCGGTGCATAACGAGACGTTAGAAAGACTGTACTGCATGGAGAGCACTTTTGCAAAGAAGCTTGCTCGATGACACTATATCAAACGTGTACACACTTGCTTGAAGCAAAACAGAAATTGTTACAGGCAAAAAAAAACAGGGCATGCGTACGGATGTGAGCAATCGTGACATGATCAAGTAGTGAAGGGTGTAAGAGAGAAGTGCTTTGCTTCTTTCGTGTCCATGCTGGTTCAGCATTATTGGCCACACTCAAATCTACACGGTGCTCCCTATGCTTGAATTCGAGTTCATTGTAAAGGATTTAAAATACTGCAAATTCGTCACTTTTAATTCAGGCTGCAGGAGAGTGCACTTTTGCGACGGTGACGTAGAACGCCGACTGATGAGAAGTGAAGAGGGGTCGCAAACAGAGCGTTGTCTCGGCGCTGAGCATTGATGATTTATGTACATAATGTAGTGAGCTACCTTAGCCTATCTGCTTCTTTTCGCACTATAAAGTGCAAAGCGATCGCTTACCTTTGAGCATCGGGTGTGTCTATAATTTCGGCGCTTGCAAAAGGCGTCACTGCCAGGCGTGGCTTCAAGGTCTTTATAATGTGGTTATTGTATAAAGGCAAGACAACCCCAGAAAAGCCCATTTAGAGCTGAAGTAAAATACGCTTGAAATTCTACATTTTAATTATTGCTTATCGAACTGCGCTTTCGTTGCACCATGTTCCTTCCCTATTTCTTCCAATCCAGGCACTCATTCAATTCAGCGCCAAGCGTCACAATACGCGTTGCATCAGATACACTTGTCTATCAACATCTGCCATTTTAAGTATGCTCTCTAGCTGGACGACTGTAGCGACTGAGTGCAATGTTTTCTTGCAACATGTAGGGGTCGCCTTGCAAAGTGAGGTTATTGAATATTTCTTGATGTGGTTTGCGTTCATCGTGATCCTTCTCCGAGGAGCGAAACCTCACCAAAGGCAGCGGCTCTCTTACTGGCTTATAACTGCGCCTGTCTCCGTGTGCATTCGTTCTATACGTGCGAATTCATTGCCGTTTACAGACCACCGCTATAAGTGACATCGGCGAATTAATTTTCTCGTCGTTGCGGTACATCTTTCACGCCCCTTTCTGACACTGGTTGCTGTCTTGGCCCGTTTAACCCCCTGTTTCATTCCGCACATGCAGGGTAGTAAATTGTAAAGAGCGTCTGGTTAACCAAGCTACAAAACTACCCAGAAGTGATGGAGGGATTCTGAGGGCCGGATAAAACTGTACCGGCCAATAGGAAGTCTGTTCGAAGGAAAACGTCTCGCTGTGGACTTTGTCAACGCTGCCAACACCGCCGTCACGTGCCGAAGCCAGAAATAGTGGCGCTCTGCTGCTCCTTAAAGCTGAAGCTGCCGAGATCTACTCGTTTATATCATATATGTGAGTTGTGCTTTCAAACCTCAATATGATCTGGTGATGTCTTCCTTCTTATTTTCTGTTTTTCATCTATATGATCCCTTGTCTCTTAACATTACAAATTGTTTTTCGTTTGAACCGTCGTTCCGTTCTCATATAGTTAAAATGAACCCTTTTCCTTTGCCTGAAAGTTCGTGCTCTATTGTGAGCGCTGGCATTACGCAAATAATATCTACTTTTCTATTTAGGGATGCTGGTAAGACTAACTCATGATTTAACAATATTTGTCAAATGGAGTTCAAGCAGTTCTTATTCGTTTAAGTATATCGCACTCATGGACCGGACCTCCGGTTGATGCCTATTCTAAACTGTTCATCCCCTCCCAGACTGATGAGCATTGCTTTAGTTTTTATTTACTGATTCTTACATCCTGCCGTTCTGGATTGCCTGTTGTTATACTCTGTCACCCTTTTCAACTCGTAGCCCCAGTTCTTAGCATGGCAATGTTATCAGCAAGCAGACGGCATGCAATGCTTTTCTGCATTAACTTTAATCCTTAACTCTTCCTAATAAAGCTCTCTGAATACCTTTATTTAACACGTGATGAGCAATACTGCAAAGATCGTGGCTCGCTGCCCGGAACCTTTGTTATTCGGATTGTAATATTTTCCTTTTAGACGACTGTGGTGGCTGTGCAGTGCATGTAGACATTTTCCCGCCCCTCTACAAATGCCTCTTCTGCAGCAATACCTTCATAGCGGCTGATGTTTCGATTGAAGGAAATGCCGTCCCATAATCTACGTAGCCGCATAAAGGGTTCGGTTAAATTGTGCGTATTCCTCTTAACCTGAATGCTAGCGTGACTATCGGCTATAATAGTAAAGCCTTTTCTGTTCCCTACCTAGGCTGTTGTTTGATTGAAGTCTAAGGTAGCCCTCAGTCTGAATGATTAAGTTAGTAAATACATTCGAACCATTTGAAATTAAGCTTTTCTGCCTGCAACTCGTCAACTCCTTGACATTTCCTCTTTGGTGGATTAAAATAATGTTAGCTTTCTTCCAAGCCACCAGTGCGCTAAAGGTCTTGAGGCACTCCGTATAAAGGATGTCAAGATCTGAAGTTAACTGAATCTTCCAAGGTGCTTTTCCGTTTTGCAATGTTTGCACACATTAATGCGTGCATCTTATGTCGATATTTTACGCGTGTTGATAAGCTTTGACATTTTTAGCAGTTAAGTTCTAACAGCGAAGTTTTAGGCTTTAATGCTACGGCCTCTTCAAATCAGACCTTTCCTCTCCTGGGAGAGCTTGAAAGCGTCCTGCGTCGTAACACTTCTGTTGCGGATTGAATGATCATACAGTTTAGAATAGTAGTAATTCTTCAGGCCTTCAGGCCTTCATTATTGTTTAAAGCGGAATATCTGTTCTTTTGGAACTCCTGAATTCGAGTAGTTTACCAATTACTGCCAACTTGATGATGTGTTTCTTACTGAATGGAATATACCGTTCCGTAGTCACGTATCGGTAAATTTCATACCTCACTGTGATATGGTCCTATATCATATATACCTAGCACCTCCACAGCCTGCACTCTACCGAAATTCGCGCACAATATTAGGCCTATTTCATGTTTAGTTTCGCTTGTGGGTTCTTCTAAACTCACTACCTGTTGGCCTGTTTGAGGAAGAAGGTATTCATGATTGGTAAACTATTTCATGCTGCGAGCTTTACTAAACATTCTCCCCTGCTAATCCTATACCCTAATATATAATGCACTACGGCCTGGTCACCAGCCTGCGTGTTCGCTACTTTGGCACGGAACTCGCACAAGAAGAGTGTTCTAGGCTTTTACCTTACTATGGTTTTAAGAACGCCTGAAGAGTGAATGGAAAATATAGGTGTATAGCTAACGACCTTTTGCCCATGTCCGCTCGGGCTCCACTTGCAGCGGATGCGCTCTTCGGGGAAAAAACTGACTGTTATTCCGTTTAAATGCGGGATTTCTAAGAAAGATTTTCTAGGAATCCCGGATACATGTCATCTAGGTCACTGAAAGCTTGGATCAATCTGGAGATCTCGAGAAAAGAAACATGTCTTTAGAACTACATAACTTTAAAAAATGTGCGAAAGGGATCCCAAGGGTGAAAAAAAAAGAATTGAAGAAGAACCTCTAAATAGCAAAAGAAGTTTATTAAAGAAACCAGGTTTGGTAGCGCAACCATCCTTTCTAATAGCAGTGACCAATGTTCGGGAACTGATGGAAGCCTTTTACATCCTCGTTAATAGTGCTAATTGTATCAGTCAAACTCGGGTAGGTTTGACGGATAGGAATTTCGTATTGTTAGCCTAATTACTTGGGTTTTTATGATAATCTTGTAATAAAGAACGTCTTTCAAAGCCCTGCGTCGCGAACAACCAGCGGTGCAGTCCAGGTACAGATTAGAGGCAGCGGTCAGTCCAGAGCACGCACGAGGGAGGGAGCGTTCGGCACTTGTCGTCTTCTTGGTTAAGCGCCAGCCTCTGAAGATTCCAAAGCCGAAGGCCAGTCTTACAATTTCCCCTGGTACTTGCTAAGAAGTTTGGAGGAAAGGCCGGGACCTGAGTAGGGTACCCAGGGCCAGACCAAAGAGTCAGGAAGGTAAGCGGGAGGAAGTGCAGGGGGTTGACGGGTGCTTTGCTGCTGCTGCTGGGCGTGAGAAGTGAAGGACCGAGGAAGCTGTCGGCGTGCTTCGGCATAAGTTGCGGCTTGAGAAAGAGTTGTAAATTCGGAAGCATCATGACGGTAAGGTAGCATGGTGTCCATTGTGCAAGAAGGCTCACGTCCGTACAGGAGAAAGTACGGAGAGAATCCGGTAGTGGCTTGAGCAGCGGCGTTTTAACCGTATGTGACAAAAGGAAGAACGCGGTCCCAGTTGCAATGGTCGGAAGCAAATACACGGCCAGCATGTCACCGAGGATGCGGTTAAAACGATCAACCATGCCATTTAATATTGTCTGGGGATGGTAGGCGGAGCTGGTGCGGTGAGTGAGTGAGTGAAAACTTTTATTGATACAGTCAAGAGATTCGCGGATTCGAAAGCTCCGTCGTCTTCGTTCTTGGCGCTGGCGATCGGAGTCTTCTCTTCAGCATGGGTGGGCCCCTATTCCAGGGCTGCAGTGAGCCGTGCTGCATCGCCCGCGTGCCTCACTAAGGCCCGTTGGGCCGTGAGCTCGCTGCTGGTGAGACGGCTCTCCCATTGCTCCGCACTCGGGTGTTCGTGTTTGTGGAATGCTTTGTTGCGTTCGCACTCCCAAGTAATGTGATAAAGTGTGGGTGTGGCTCCGCACCACAGGCAGGTGGCCCTGTATTGTGATGGGAACATTTTGTTGAGTATGTGTAGGTTGGAGAAGGTGTTTGTCTGTAGACTACGCCAGATGGTGGCCTCCTTCTTTGCCAGAGCTTTGTGTGGTGGTGGATATTTGATACTGATCCCCCTGTGTAAGTTTAAAAGTTCTGCGTATCCCCCCTCGCAGGCTTGCAGATGGAACTCCGGGGCGTTAGACTGTCCTGCTCGGATTGCTTCGCCTCGAGCTAGGCTGTCTGCCCTTTCGTTTCCCTGTACCCCCGCGTGGCCTGGGATCCAAATCAGATTGTGTCTGGGTTTGTTTAACTCGGTAGGGGCTACCCCGCTGAGTATCCTGAGGGCCGTTTTGCTAATTCTGCCCTTCGTGTAGTTTTTGCACGTTTCTTTCGAATCTGTTAGAATATTTAGGGGGCGCCCGGTCCTATAGCCTTCTGCTGCCGTCAGCGCGATGGCAATTTCCTCGGCCTCCGCTGCGCCAGCGACTTTCGCCGTGACGCTCGTCACTAGGTTTCCTTCGTTGTCTACTACCACCATTGCGGCTGCATGTTCTGCTCCGCATGGATAGACGGCAGCGTCTGTGTAGACAATGTTGTCTTTTGGGGCTAGCGTTCGTTCGACGTATTCTGCCCTAGCCTTGCGTCGGTTTGCGTGGAGATTAGGGTCCATGTTCTTTGGCATAGGCCCTATGTTAAATGATTTTCTGAGGTGGTCCGGAACCTCCGCGTATCTATCGACTAGTCCGCGCGTATCCCGACCCAGCCTTTTCAGGAGCGCCCGTCCTGCGGGGGTGCCTCCGAGTCTGATGGTCTGTGCACCCAGCAGCGCTTCCGCGAGTTCGCTGAAGGTGTTGCTGACGCCCAACTGCAGGAGTTTCTCGTTGGACGTGTTTCTGGGTAGGTGGAGGGCTGTCTTGTAAGCCTTTCTGAGGATGGTGTCGGCTTGCTCTCTTTCCGTCTTGGTGGTTGCGTGGTACGGCAGGAAGTACGTGACTCGGCTGACGATGAGGCTGTTGACGAGTTTGAGGGTGTCTTCCTCTCTCATTCCGTGTCTTTTCTGGGAGACTTGGTTGATCATGCGGCCCACCTGTTCCACTGCCTTGCTTAGCAGGCTGATGGTGTGGCTGCACTTGCGGCTGCTTTGCAGCCACATTCCCAAAATTCTAATCATGTTCTTCTCGGGGATGTGTTGTCCCTCGAGGGTGACTTCTAGTGTTGCCTGGGTGGGATGTTTGCCAATTCTGAGGAGTTCCGATTTTTCCGTCGAGCATCGTAGGCACCGTTCTTTGGTGTAGTTTTCCACGCAGGTGGCAGCCTCTTGAAGCCTCTCTTGCTTTTCACCGAGTGATCCCTGAGTGGTCCTGATTGTGACGTCGTCGGCGTACATCGCGTGCTGGATACCTTGGATCTTCTTTAGTCTGTTTGCTAAGCCGATCATTGCCACGTTGAAGAGGACGGGTGATATGACGGATCCTTGGGGTGTGCCTTTGCAGGGGGTGTGAAAGACGTCGCTTCTCAGCTCGCCCAGACTCACTGTTGCTGTTCTGTTGCTTAGGAAGTCCCTGATGTAGTCGTGGGTTTGCTTCCCGCAGTTGGTATTGTTTATGCCCTCCATGATGGCCGCGTGGCTCACGTTGTCAAATGCCCCTTTTATGTCGAGGGCCATGACCACGTTTTCGCCCGCTTTTGGCGTCGTCTCGAGCACTTCCTTTTTGGGTTGGAGTAGCACGTCTTGTGTAGAGAGGTTGGCCCTGAATCAAAACATACTGTCCGGGTACAGTTGCTCTTTCTCCAGGTAAGATTGAATTCGTCTGGTGATTACTTTTTCGTAGAGTTTTCCCAGGCACGACGTGAGGGATATCGGCCTGAGGTTCTCTATTTGTAGCTTCTTGCCTGGCTTCCGAATCATTAGGACGACGGCATGTTTCCATTCCGCCGGAACTCTTCCTTCTTGCCAGAGTGTGTTGAGGTATTTGGTTAGTTGGTCGATTGCATCGTCGCTGAGATTTCGGATCAGGGAGTTCCGGATCTTGTCCGCTCCTGCTGCCGTGTTTTTCGTTGCCGATCTGATCGCTTCTACTCTTTCTTCCCTCGTGATGGGTCTGTCCATAGTGGGGTTGTCTTCCCCGCGGTATTATTCTTTGTAGTTTTCGACCTGATCTCTGCCGTAGCATTTGATCTTGACTTCTTCCAATAGTTGTTCGTCCGTCCCTTGGTACTGGTGGGCTAGCCGCTGTATAGCCTTGCTGCCTTCTGACTTGTTTTTGCTCGGATCCAGGAGAGCTTTGAGGATCTGCCACGTCCTAGTTGTGCTGAGGGTGCCGCTCAGCGAATTGTTGAATTGCTGCCATCCCTGTCTGGCCAGCTGGTTCGCGTACTCCTCCGTCTGCCTGGTGATGCCCGCAATTTTCTTTTTGAGTTTTGTGTTGAGTTTCTGTCTCTTCCACCGCTTGGTGAGTCCGCGTCTTGCCTCCCATAGCTTGAGGAGCCGCTTGTCCACCTCGGGTGTTTGCTCTGTTCTTTCGACTTCTTTAGTGGAAAGGTCCTGGATTTGCCTTAGTTGTTGGCTCCAGTCCTCTGCTGAGCTGATGGTGTTTCCCTCGAGCTGTCTGCAGTCCGCTCTGAAGGCGTCCCAATCTGTGAGCCGGGCCGTGCCAATCTTAGTCCGGACATTTTCCGCCGTGAGGCTAATTCTTACGATGTGATGGTCGCTGCCAAGGTTCTCGAGCAGGTTCTCCCACTCCGCGTTCTTGGCGCCCCTTACAAAGCTTAGGTCAGGACATGTGTCTGGACTCACGCTATTTCCCTGTCTAGTTGATTGGTTTTCGTCGGTTAGCAGCTCGCAATTCGCGTTTTCTGCCGCCGTGCATATGCCGCGCCCCTTTTTGTCCTCTTTAGGGTAGCCCCACCTTGGACTCTTGGCGTTGAAATCGCCTGCTATCACTAGGGTGTTTTGTCCCGCCATCTTTTTTGCCTCCGCGAAGAGCCTAATGAAGTCTCCTTTGGTTTGCCTAGGCGGGCTGTATAGGTTAATGATAAAGGTGCTTTTAGCTTTCCTTTTCTTTTTGGGTATTATTTCCGTAATTACGTGTTCGATCTGGGTGTCCTCAATTGCTTTGTGTGTTATGGCTACTACTTGGTTACTTATAAGGGTTGCCGTACGGCCGCTCTCCTGACATGTGTAGCCCCTGAGTGTCGGGGTGGTGTTAGTTTCTTGTAACATGATTACGTCTGGTGGGGTTGTTTTGGTGTGAGTAAACTGCTGTAGAAGGCCCTGCTTACGCTTGTACCCCCTACAGTTCCACTGCAAAATTTCTAATTGTTGTTGTTTGCGTTCTGCCATGTTTGGTTATTGTTGGATGTCCTTGGGGTGTCTGTGCCGAACCTACGTTCGTTAAATAGTCTGTCTCTAGCGTCGTTAGTGGTTCTTTGGGTGTTTTGGTTCTTAACGTAATTTCTGAAGCTCTGCTCTTGCAAGGCAAACTTTTGTTGAGTCTGTTGTATTTCGTTTTGCATTTGCTGCATTCGCTCAAGTATTTGAGTCATGAAGGTTTCTTTTTTTGTCGTTGGGATTGCTCCCCTCACTGTTGTTTCGTTGCGTCTCCATAGGAGGAGGGGTTGGTGTTCTAATTGGCGAGTAGCCTGTTCTCATCTCTTGTTTTTCTCTAATGAGCTCGTTGAGCTGTCTTTTCAGCTCGTTCGATTCTCTGCGACTCTGCTCGAGCTCGCGCCTAAGGTTTTAATCTCTGCCATTAATTGATTGTTTTGGGAGGGCCGTCTCCCCAGCTCACCTTAATGCCGCCGCTCTTCTTTTTCTGCTGTTGTAGTCGCTGCCCCGGCTTGCCGGCGTTGTCCAGGGGCGGGAAGGACTCGTCCCGGCCTTGCGGTTCCCGACACCGACTCCGGCTCCGTGACTCGCTCCGGCCCTGGCTCTCGTCCGGAACCACCGCGGCCGCCTTCCACGGCTGCGGCTGCGACTGCGTCGCTGCTGTAGTTGAGGGCCCCATCTCAGCTCGTACGCTGACTTGAGGCGTTGCTTGCAATCTTTAGCCCCCGCCGCGTGGCCACCGCCACACAGCAGGCACTTTGGCGTGCACTGGTGCATCTCCTTCGGGTTTTGGCAGCCGCACTGTCGGCAGGTCCTCGTCTCCGGGATCGGGCAGACGTCCATTCGGTGCCCCTGTTGGCCGCAGGCGTAGCACACCTGCCTTGTGGGCCGGTAGGGGTAACACCAAATCTCCCCGCCGTAGTACAGCACCTGCTTCGGGAGCGCGGGTCCGTCGAAAGTGATGACGGCCGTGCTGGAGTTCCCCAGCATGCGGGCCGCCAGGATCTTCACGCCTTGCGTGCGGACTCGAAGGTTGGTCTTCAGTTCCTCCGGCGAGGTCCCTGGGTCCACGCCGTGGATGACTCCGCGCAGCGTGCCTTCCGGCGCCGCCACGTGGCAGTTGACGGTGTAGCTCTTGCCCCCGAAGCTGAGTTGCGTGATGCATCGAATCTTCTGGGCCGCAGCTTCGTTGTCTGTGCTTACGATGATAATATTCGAACCGTTGCGCAGTCGGATGATCAGATCCTCCGCCTTACACCCTTGTCCTGTAGCCGCGACTACCGCCCGCTCCACTTGATGTGTCTGCAGGTCTTTAACCGCAAGTCCCCTCGGTCGCCTTGAGGTCGTCTCTCGGAAGAGGCGGGAGTCTCCTCCTCGGCGGCGCTCCATCCCGCCCTAGAGAATTCCCTAGGGAATTTCCGTTCCCTAGGCTCTGTCCCACCAAAACTTGCTGCTGCTCGCTGCGTTGTTGGTGCCTTTTGTGTCTTCTCGACATGGCGATTTCCCAATCCACGTTGGATCCGGCATTAGTGCTTACTTGTGAAAGTTGCGTTGCTGGGGTGCTGCTTCCTAGGGCTTGGCCAACCGCCGCTGCCGCCGCCGGTCGGCCTCGGACTTGCTGCTGCTGCTGCTCGGGCATCACCTCGATGTCTTCCTCCATTTGCGATTTGGCCGAAAATCTTGTCGGGCCTTTTGCTGAGGGTCGGTCGTAGTTGAGGAGGTCTGTTCGGGACATCGTTCCGGGTCTTCTCTACCTCGGGCCGAGGCCGGGGAGTTCGCGGAGTCCCGCTCTCGTGCTAAGCCTCGTTAGGCTTAACGCCTGGTCGGCCAATCAGAAAATTCAAATGCCGATAAAATCGAAAATATTGGACGTACCGGCTTGAATTTTCGGTCCTCGTGGTCCTTTTCACATCCTGCGTCGATCCCAGCCAAAATTGTGGTGGTCCAGTTGGATTATCCGGGTCCAAAAGCCCGAAAAGTGCGGAGCGCATGTGACACACGTCCGCTCGCTTCGGCTGCTCGCAGCGCAATGTTGCATTCCTGAAGGAGAGCTTCTACAACTTCAGAGAGGAATGCCGCACCTCTATCACTGAGCAACTATTTGGGCGCACCATGGCTAAGAATGATGCGATGGAGAATGAAGGATGCAATGTCGCGGGCTGTAGCGGATGGTAAAGGCGACGTTTCAGCGTAGCGTGCAAGGTGGTCGATCGAAACGATGATTCAGCGGTTCCCGGTTGATGTGCAGGAAAGAGGGTCGTAGAAGTCGATGCCAACACACTCAAAGGGCTGCGCTGGGCAATGCAGGGGCTGCATAGGAGCGGTGGGTCGTCGAGGTGGATGTTTTCGGCGCTGGCATGCGGTGCAGGACTGAACGAACTGGCGGACATAACGGGCCATCCCACGCCAGTAGTACCGCTGTCGTAGACGGGTGAAGGCCTTCAAGAATCCGGCATGGACACACTGGGGATCATCGTGGCAGGAAGAATGACGAGAAGCCACTTGCGACCATCCGGGAGGTAGTTGCGCCGGTAAAGAAGTTCGTCTCGCATGGCGAAATGGTGAAACTGACGACGGAGAGCACGGGAAGGAGGTCACGATGATTGGCCCTATAAGAGATCTAAGAGGCAAGTGATCCATGGGTCTTTGCGTTGCTCGGAAGCCATATGAGTGGACTCAAACGTCAAACAGGGCAGGGCGGATATACAGGGCACTGCCTGAGATGGCACAGGGGAACATGAGAGGGCATCAGCATCGACCTTTTTTTGGCCGGAACTATAGATAACGCGAATGTCGTACTCTTGGAGTCGCAGAGCTCAGCGCGCCAGTCGACCAGAGGGATCTTTCAAAGAGGACAAATAGCAGGGGGCGTTGTGATCGGTGACAACGTGCAAAGGGCGCCCTTACAGGTAGGGGCGAAATTTTACGATCGCCGAAAGGATGGCTAAACACTCTTTCTCGGTGACAGAATAGTTGGCTTCAGGTTTTGTGACTGTCCGGCTAGCGTAAGCGACAACGTATTCGTCAAAGGCTTGCTTGCGTTGAGCGAGTACTGCACCGAGGCCGACGCCGCTGGCATCGGTGTGGAGTTCCGTCGGAGAACGAGGGTCGAAGTGACGCAGAATTGGTGGAGTGGTCAGGAGGCGACGGAGTGTCGTAAACGCTTCATCACAGGCTGGCGACCAGGCCGAAAGGTCGTGGCCGGAAAAGAGCTTGGTCAGGGGATCGATGATAGTGGCGAAATTGCGGACAAATCGGCGGGATCGGCCTCCGGGATCGTCCTGGGACATTATAGCGCGCATTTTTTCTATCCTATCTTTAAACTATTACTTTCTGCACGTGGTAGCGATTGTGGCTCAGCTTGAGCCAGTGGGCAGGCCTGTGCACTTTCCTTTTCATTTTTCCTGGCAACAACAGAAGAAGAAGAAGAATGCATACGCATATATCGGTCCCGTAACGGGACAGTTTTCCTCCCGTTGTCGGATATTTTTGGGCGTGAGGGGGGAAAGCAATGGGAAGGCACAACCAATTTTATTAGCCGCCATTTTGGATTCGAAGAACCGAAACTATGCCCCCATTTCGTCCCCTGACGTCATTCTCACATTGTTCCACCCCTATCCTTCATACTCCACCGAGATGTCACCATTGGCACGCGGCAGGTGGTTGTTTTTAGAATGCTATTGTAGATGGCGCTACAAGTTTCCATGCGAGATATGCTGCTTTCTAGTTGCTCCCACAGATGGCGCTGTGATCTCATGGTGGTAGGAGACCCGACGAAATCTCGAAACGTTATGAGTAAGAGCTAACGCTCTTAAAAAAGATGTAGATAATGCTATTGGCACTCGTTCATCTTGTTTTTCTCGAGAAATGTTTTTCCACGGCACGGCAACCGTTCCAATTTCGCAAATAATAATTACGCCTATTATAACAAAACGATTTTAAGAAGTATTTTTTACGTATGATTTTGAATTTTTTTACACGAATAAAAGGCGCTGTGGTTTTATAAAGTGTAAAACACCCAAAGATATCATCATATTTTCTTCAAAAATAAAACACCTAAGCAGGTACAAATGCTTGACAACCTAATTTTTTAAATATTGTTCTGTATTTTTAATATAATTCAAACTTTCTTTTGCATTCCAAGGAGGCAAATACGCTGAAAAAAATGATTTCATGTTCAAGAACCGCAATCTACGTCGAGAAAAAAAATTAATTTGAACAAATTGCTTTTGCTGCATTTTTTAGCCATCAATTGCGTGGTTATGCAGTCGAAAGAAATATATAAATGGTGGTACATTGTGGAGCACCATTCAATGGCATTTGTTTAAGGCAGTTTAGGAGCGCAAATAATTTTGCAAGCGGCCTCCAATGGAAAGGTTGCTGTGCCAAGTCTGCGCAAAGAAGCTACGGTAATAATAACTGTAAAAACTGTTTTCGCATTTTCTGCACTAGACACCTTCGTTCCAATTAGAGTTTCGAATATTCTTTTCCGTTTTAACGGCAGCAATCACCAATGAAGGCATAATTTTTTGCCTCCCTTCTGCGATTCCGTTCGCACGCGGGGCTAATATGCATGCTTGATCTAATATCAATTCTTCCGAGAAGTGCTATAGCGGGACATGACCTTCGCGCAGAAGAATCCCAATTGAAGGGTGTCAAGGAACCTTGGAGGTGTTATGAGACGAGTGAGCGAAAACATCGAATAAAAGAAAGAGGGTATTACGCTACCTTCAACCTTATTTGACTTGCGTGAGGCATTTTGGAAAGTTCAAGTTTTAACCAAGAAACCAATTTTGAATAAAAAATTACGCCCCGTGTGGAAGCAAATTCTACGAAAAGTGCCTTAACTACGTTGCTCTCGTGTGCGTATTCAGAGCTAATTAAAGTGTTAAAAGCGTTAGAAGCCTTGTAGGGTCGAGGGGAAAAGGCTCGTTGTTGGCAGTATTTCTATCAGAAATATTCCTCTTATGGGCGCATAGAAGTTCTGCAAGAAATAAAACCGTGTTTTAAGTGAAACACAATCGGCAATGGAATCAGCCCAATTTTGGAAGCGTATTGGCAATGGCGTGTCCTACAAAAAACCAGAGTGAAGACTTCCAGTTGCAATAATGGGTCGATTACGTGTGCTTCTTGGGCGTTAGAGCTTTTTGCCTGGTTAGAGCTGGTGTAAGCTTTCTCAAAATGGTCCATACGCAGTACAAAAGAACTTGAGATAGCCTGTGCGTATAGAAATGATTTTTCCGTCCGCTTTTTACAAATAAATGGGCGAAATGAAAATTCATAGATCACTACATGACCTTTCACATCTTTCAGTCCATTCAAACCTTACTCAACGGAGAACCTGCCAAAAAAAATTGGCGGTGGTTTAGCTCTGGTTAAACCTGGAGTGACGCGCTAACTACAGCTGCCCGAGTGTAACTTGGTCACGTGACCAACCACGTGATCAGGTACGGCGCAGCGCCGCCGGCAGCTGCTCCGCACCACGCGACCAACCATGTGACAGCGCGGCGGCGCAGCCACGGCGTGGCGGCGCAGCCACAGGGTGGCGGTGCCGCCACCGCGACGGCGTCGCCACGCTGAGGGCTCGAAATGCTACCGTGATGTAGCCATCGCTACAAAAATGACTGACAACTATCAGCACAAGCTCAGAGTGGATACGTATATAGGGATACTGAAAGTTAACCACCAAAACATAGGAATAACAATATGAGCATAGATAGCGGGAATGCAAAGGAAGAATGGGGAAGACATTGGGAATTAAAGTGTCCAGCCCAACACAGTTTTAATCGTGCATGCGAACACCACCATTGCCAGCAAAAAAAAAACAAAGAAAACTTTCAAGTTTATGTTAGAGCGAATTCCACGCTGACAGTAGTAATCTTGCATTATTCAGTGAGATCACTGCTTTAAGCCTTCATTATTTGGGAAAATGGAAGGTTATTCTACAAACGCCACTATAAGGCATGGATGAAGCAAAAATGCTGTCGGCGTCAGATTCACGGCGAATGGTTATCGCTCCAGAAATGACTAAGTACGTGAGCAGGTGAACAAAAAAGTTCCTGAATACCTACAAGAAAGTATTATATGCTCGTTTTTTGGCACGCGTTCACAAGCTGCCTTTGCCGGGATTATCAGCGTTTTATGCTTTCAGATGGTTTATAGGATTTAACCTCCCAAAGCGACTGAGGCTATGAGGAACGTCGTAGTGGAAGGCTTCGGCAATTTCGACCTCCTGGGGTTGTATAACCTACACTGACATCGCACAGTACATAGGCCTTTAGCATTTCGCCTCCATCGAACTGCGAGAGCCATGGCCGGGATCTAACCTGCGTCTTTGGGGTAAGCAGCCGAGCAACATAACCAGTGAGCTACCACGGCGGCGTTTCTGGCTTAAGATGTTCCTTGTTAAAACGAATGTATACGAAACAACTCCGCGTTTTACCACAGCAGAAAAAAAAACATCGCATGATAAAAACAAAGGGAAACACGCGCGGCTTTCATTCGTGGTTTACGTAGCATTATTTTTCGATGAATAATGGTTGACTTGGAGAAAGCCCCCTTAAGCAATCTTCTCCATAGGAGCCATATATGGCAATAATTCTCAAAATTCAACTACGTTGTCCGCCATGCTCGTAAATGGTAGCATGAAATGTCGCACAGAGATTTCCGTCCCTTGCCTCTTACTGGATCTACTGGCTTGGCCTAGCACTGGGATTGGTGAAGCGGGCCGAAAAAGTAGGCAGAATGCGTGGCGCGTCCGTTTTCCCGCAACGCGCCCAGCTGACATCGGCAGGCCGCGTAAGTCTTGTCACGACACGTCGCAAGGAACACAAATTCGCCTCATTCGTCGTTCGAGCTCTTTGCACCCGTCGAATTTCATACCGGAGATTTAGCCCAGCGTTTTTATCTGCCAATGCATCATTCATAAGAACATGGGTAAAAAGAGAAAGACATGTCCAGTCGGAAGCATCCAAGTGTGGTCTAAACGAGAGACAAAGTTAGAAAGAGAACAGCGTTCGAAGAAGCCACCAAAGATTTCAAAGTATCTAATTAATGCAGTTTCCGCGGATCGAGCCGTATGAGCGCTTTGCCGCAAGTCCGTTTCAAAATCCCGCTAGTGGTGGCAGTGCTTCTGTGTAGGACTGTGTAGGAATGCGATAAAAAAAGTCGATATCATGTACCATTCATGGTCTACATCCTTTACGGCTCATGGTTATTAAAACTGAGTAAACATCAACTCCGCTAAGAGTGCAGGAAGTTGTGCCCTTCTTCGGATTTATTTCCTATTATGCACTCCTCAGACGACAATGCTTTTCATATTGCAGAGGGTTTTTTTCCGAATAATTCTCTGCCTGCTGACTACTTGACGCAATTGATTAAAGGTTTCATTCGGCGTGGTGCACGTTGTGTTTTCCTAAAGTAAAAATGTCTGGTGGTTTAGCATTGCGAAGGACGAAATATTCTGCGGAAGCAGTTTTTTTTGTAGTTGGTGTTCTGTATCGGCCAGTCGGTCTGATAAGATTGTACCATCGATGACGTGTGCTTGACAAGACAGCAGCGTAATCTATAAAAGTACGCTGTTGCCTCGCATAAAGGGCTTTTTTCGTTGCTGCCACAGAAGCGTCTGTCTGCTGCTCAGAACGCAACAGTTGGACACCGACGCCACGTACCTGAGAGCGCGGTTGAGTGTCCACTGACCCAGGGTGCCGGTTTTGCACCTCCTAAACTTTTCCATCGTCAATGCCAATTTATCCAATGTACGCCGGCGGCCTATGATCCAATGCCGCGTTTCTCCAGCAATGTTGTCCACGCCAACGCAAGAAGCGCACATCCCTCTGTCACTACCGCCACATAGCTCACAACGCGACTATTTATTTGATCGTAGTCTTAGTTGATGAAGAAGACGATGTGCAACGCACATCGCGCGATTGTCGTGCAGTTTAACACGAGGACATAATAATATAATAACGAATATATAATCACGGATATATAATTACATCAGCCGGGTTCTTATGCTAGAATGTGAATTCACAGCGTTTTCATTTCCATTTTTTTATCGCCTTTTAATCCAAATTCTAGTCTTCGTAACAAAATTATAAAATTACTGCACTCCTTGCGCATATGTGCGTTTATATCAGCAACGCACCCGACTAATCCCCCGCCGTGGGTATGTGCCATTCAGCCTGAGGACATCATCATCATTTAACACGGGGCGTGTTCGGCTGCGGCGCCCTCGCACAGTGGCCAGCGAAGCTCATCTGTTGACACGCCGCGGATTGGAATACTGTGGATACTTTTTTAAATTATTTTTATGTACTAATTTTACTTGGCACAAACCCACAAACATCACAAGATCTTACTCGGGGTTCACCCGTATGAATAGTGATTTCGTACTAATAGGTTGACAGTCATATGAAAAGCTTATTCAACCCCATTTTGTCATTTCACACTTTGAAGCATGTTGAACTTGTTGGATAGCAGAAGCCCGTCGGAGCTTATGCTCATCCGCGGAAGACGATAGACAGGAACGTGCCGACTTCTCCAATTTACCTCCTTTTGACAGCCCCAACACCAAATCCGAGCGTTACAACATCATCTTCGATTCTCTCGTGGTTTTATTTTCAGTAGAAGATAATTAATTCGATGAAACTGCGCTTTCGAGATTAGCGAAATTGAGAACCAGCCTTTGTCACATCTGATTATTTATTATACGACGAATACGAAATGACAACTTCTCTATACACGTACGTGTCTCAAGAACTGAAATATTCTTTGGTTAGGGCTAAAGACACTTTTCCCAACGCTGCCTTAAACCACATCAGCAGAATCTATTGATCTAAGCAACCTACAGCGCGCAAAACATGTAGCTATTGGCTCCATCTTGAAAGCATGTTGATTCTGAACACGCAGTATTGAGGCTTATCTCTTCTGACGTGTTCCTTAAGGCAGACTTGGCAGTTCGCGGAAAAGTGGTTCGACTACCTTTTTCTTAGGCTTAATGATAGAAATGCATATTTTTATCCCTCAAAGTTATGCAAAAATAATGTTCAATTTCGCAGCATGGTCATCGGTTCCTTTCAGTCGGAACCGCTCGAAAGGTACGCAGAAGGGTGGCTAATTTTCGCAACAGCAATGTTTTCGCAACAGCAATGCAAAAAAAAAAATGCCCCTAGGTTTGCAGCGGAAGGTAGCCGCTTGGATGCCCTTAGTGTACATGTCCACAAGCACGACTGCTCGGCGCGAAAGGTGATCGACGTTCTTGAGGAGCTAGGTCATCCCTTGTTAGTTCACCCTGCGACAAACGTTACGCCGCATGTGATACAAGCAGGAGAATTATTGCTAAAACATCTAAGTAATACTGTTTATGCTATTTATGCTGCGAAAATATTTACTTAAGAGCGGCATACCTAAACATTCGCCTTCCTTTAACCTAGGTCGCGTCCTCAATGTGGAATAAGGGCCGCTTTTATATCCTGCGCGTAAGCACACAAGTCTTGACATTTACATGCCATGCGTTGCCAAACCGGAACTACTGCGCTGCTTTAAGCCGCTGTAACCTTTAGAAAAAGAACTTAAGAATTTTGTAGAAATGTAGTCATGCGGTAGTGTCCAGCCGTGTAAGGTCATAGATAGAAACGGCGGCGAAATTACGGTTTGTCGACAAAGCGAAGCGCGAAGACTTGTTTCCTTTGCGTGCTCAGCACCAAAGCAGCAGGGGCCGCAGACGACGATCAAGCACCGCCATCGGAACCTCTGTCATTGGCCTGAGTGCGCGATCTGAGCTGGGAGTTGTCTTCTACGAGGTTAGAAGTAAGGTATGAGGGAAAGTTCTAGATGAGACGAAAGGCCGGGAGGTAACGATGGAAGATGCGTCGGACGGGTCACGTTAGGCGTGCCGGCCTCGACACTTGCAGGGCCGGAGCCAAGAGAGCGGACAATCGATGATCTGTTTTGTCGGGACGAAATTGACCCTCCGGAGCTGCGGGAAAACATCATCGCTTGGGTCGGAGAATGCTTGGCTAGACGAAAGGAACGGAGGCAATAAAAGGTTGTTTAGTGTATACGAGTACCTAACTTGTAAAGGCGACGGCGTAGTTGTTTTTTAATCCACAAAAAGCTAGCAATATACTATGGCCTCCATTCAGTGGTTTCTTTTAACTTGCATGAAGGTGGAGCAGGAGGGGACGGGGCAATTTTTCATCATCATCATCATCATCATCAGCCTGACTACGCCCTCTGCTGGACAAAGGCCTCTCTCTTATCTCTCCAATTAATCCTCTTCTACATCAGCCGCGGCCACCTTATGTCCGCAATCTTCATAATCTGATCCGTTCACCACAACTCTCTGCCAGCCCCTGCCTACGCTTACCTTCTCTTCGAATCCACTCCGTTACCTGTAACGGCCAGCGGTTATCTTGCCTTCGCATAACCTGCCCTGCCCGCGCCCATTCCTTCTTCATCTCGACTAGGATGTCATTAACTATTTCGTTCCTTGACAGACTCTGCTGTCTTCCTGTCTCTTAATGTTACGCCTACGAATTTCTTTCCATAGCTCGATGCGTTGACCTCAATTTAAGTTCCACCATTTTCGTTAGCCACGACGTTTCTGCCACATAGGGGGGTACCGGTAAGATAGAGCTCAAACACTTTTCTTTTGAGGGATATTTGTAGACTGTCATTCATGATCTGACATTACCTGCCAAAATGCGCCCCACCCTTTCGATATTCTAGTTATTTCGCTCACGTGATCCGGATTTGCGGTCACTACCTGGCGTAAGTAGACGTATTCTTTTACCACTTCCAGCAGCTCTCTTATAATTTTAAAGTGCTTTTCCCTTCCAAGACTGTTAAACACTAATGTGGTTTCTGCTGATTACATTAACGTGAGAGCGTTAAAATTAATCAGCAGAAAACCACATTAGTGTTCAACAGTCTCGGAAGGGACAGCGTTAAAGGCCCCTTTCAGCAGAAAATCCGGCGTCGGCGTTGTGAGCATAAAATCACGGGCATGGCTCTGGCAGGTGGTCTCCCGAGAGCAACTTAGGAGGCAGGTGGCCCAACTAGGTCACGTGTCTTTGCGGTGCCATCACAAACTGCCCACCGTGACAGGCGGCAGCTGTAGCCCGAAAGCAGCAACATGCTTCGCACTAGACCCACCGCTGGGAGCACCTGCTATCGCAGGGCATTGGCGCATTGCTTAACCGCTGTACCACTGCGCCAGGAGGGGTAGAAGGACTGCCACGGATCAATGAATCTAAAGTAGAGAATGACTTTCTGCACATATACGAATTAACTCATTACGCTGTCGCGTCCTACCCTTAAGGCGGAGCTTAAGTGGCCCCTCTAATTTTAGACCCATCATCTCTCTATGCTTGTGTGAGATGTTGATCATGATTTTCAAATCGTCTTCTGAATTACTTACTAAAATTTTATTGCCGATTTTAAGCAGTTCTATGGTGCGTGCGCAGCCGTTGCAGATATGTTCCAGTATTTTTGCGCAAGGCTCTTCGGCACCTTGATTCCTCAATTAAAGGTCCTCTCTCTGTGGAGGAAATGGTAAGCACCCAGAATCTGAGTGCAGAATAAGAGGATGTATGTTTTACCTGTGACAAGATGGCGGGGTTCCTGCCTATTTTGACCCTTACAAAAATGAGCGTTGAATTTCTTGTTTCATGTACATGCATTCTTTGTGACTCATTGGAAAGTCTTTCAATAGTGAAGACTTAGTAGAGACTCTTTTCCTAGTGACACACAAAGTTTCCATATTACATTAGCGATTAGCCACTCAACTGATATGTCGCCGATAACCATCACACGGTAATATATAAAAAATATGCAGATCTGATTTCGCATCAACTTCTTTCGTGTCATTACACATTAACAACCGTTCTGTCTTCTTTCATACATTCCTTTGTAGTACGTGCAAAACATTACATGAAAGAGTTGGTGCAAGCCCAGAAGGCGTTGAGGGGAAAATGTATCCTTCTAGGACGCAGCTGGCAGTCTAGAATTAGGGAGGGGGGAAGGTTTTTCTTGAAAGCAAAAAAGCATTACTTTGGTAGACTTTTTATATATTTCATGATTAATCGAATTTAGTATTTTTTATTGTAGATGAGCGTTCGTTACCTCTGATCTTTATCTGCCGCGGTGAATGCCGTGCCTGGTGTCGTTCATATGAGTTACTAGGGAACGTGTTACGAGTAAGAGTGAAATAATAAAGAAGTGCGTTTTTGCTTGGCGAAGCGGGAAATAGAGACTGCAAGATGCTGTCATGCAGCGATAAAGGAGTAATTATGAAATTATCGCTCAATCGCCGGCTCTGTATAGCTGCGTCAAGCAGCCACCGTAAGCGCGTGCTAATTACGTGAACTTTCTGTAACTGTAAACAACAGTGAGAACAAAATATCAGTAAGAAAAAAACCGATGAACTAGTTAACTTAAGTGGAAGATAAAAAAGGAATACAGCGCCTGTTTCAGCACCCATCAATGTGCCTGTTCTGTTGTCTACGTTGTTCCAAAACTTACCCTGCTGACCACGTCCCCTTATGACAGTTTCCAAATGCACCAGAGCCTGAGTCATGAGGCATGAGCCCATCCATGCTACAGTGGACTATAAACACTTAAAATTACCCTGGAACGTTCGTTCATGTGAGGTTTGTTTATGTGTTCAAGGCAATGTGAGGTTTCCATGACGCCGTTGCGTTGCAGGATTCCTCGCCTAAATCTTTATTCATGCCGTTCTGGGTTCACACTATCGAATCTATGTGTGTCATGCGGGGACGTTAATTCTTGGACCATTTCATCCTCTCCTGCAGGCCGTATTCATGGCAAAGAATTCGGTATTTGCAAACTTTCCTTGCTCAATTAGGGCTGCCGTTTACTCTCCCCGTCCTCCTCTCTCCCGGTTCAACCGTCAAAGTGAATGCCCGTAAGCAGGTGAGTGAGCTTCTTCACAGGTATGATATCGACGACGGGAGATTGTTGCCTTTTATCTTTTACTTTACTTTTCTCTCAAAATTTATTTATTCATCATTATTACTTTCTTTTTAATTTATTTTAACCCTCACCTCTTCGTTCCATCGATTTCCATTTCAATATCCTCAATATTGTTACGTGACGGCCAGCCGAAGATTGCGACGAGATGACTGATGGCAATGAGATGGCTTAATGGCCGCTGGACTAGCGCGAGCGCTCTGTCTCGGGTCACTGCCAACTTCGTCTTGTTCGTAACACTACCCGGGGCCACCGAGCGATCGTCCCGATCGGTGACAGAGACGCGCGAAGTGGTGATGGGCTTCAGAGGATGGCGGGACAGGAAGCAGAAAGTGGTGAGGTGCTGGCCGCTACGATGAAGGACATGGCTGAATGATTCCTGTCCAGCGAAGCTTCCTGACCGTAGTCACCAGCAGCCGACGGCCGGGGCCCCAGGACGCGCCGAATGGCATGGGCAGGGGAACGGTGTCATCACGTGTGGGCAGCGTCTCGGGTCAATGGGGTCGGGTCCTTGCGTCAGGTTCAGTTCATCGTGTCGAGTGGTCTGGGCAGTGGGCGGGGCGGGGGAAGAACGGCGAGATCGGTTCGGGTCTGAAAGGCTGGGGCACCGCCGGGCGACGCAGACCAAAAACTCACGGCCGACGACCACGGCACACGCAGGACGCCGAAGGTCCCGGGCCAGGATGGGGATGAACTCCGCACCTCACACCAAATGTTACGTGACGGCCAGCCGAAGAATGAGACGAAATGACTGATGGCAATGAGATGGCTTAATGACCGCTGGCCCAGCGCGAGCGCTCCGTCTCGGGCCACTGCCAACTTCGTCTTCTTCTTCATAATATCTGAAAATTCTTTATTCGTTTTCGTAGATTCCTCAATTTTTATTTATGAGCCGCTTGAGATGAGCCTGGATGACCTTTTCTTCTATCTGGATATGCACCAAACCTGGCCAATCCCCTACCGCGGGTAGGTGCCATCGCTTCTGAGGCAACGACAACAACAACGACTAACCTTTCTCTCCACGAGTGAGCGATGAGGGGCTAGTTGGTAGGGCATGATAATAAAAACAAAACTAAGCGGGGGTCAGGACACCCCTTGTCCCCCGGTCCTGTCCGCTGCGTAGTTTAATGTTTTATAATCCTTTCTCTCCGCCGTCTACTTTGCGTTGTTATAATTACTGTACCTTTCACACTGTCGGCTATGCTTGCCGCGCTGCCTTCCTCATATTTCAAAGGTGATTGCCCATCGAGACGACGAAATAGTGCTCGGTCATGAATACGCCAGTCCCTACAGCTGCGCGATTCTTCCAGTGGCGGCGCCACGTGTATTTCTGTTTGACGCAATTTTCTGGGTTATAAAAACATCGTTTTCACTGGCAATGACATATTTGTTTTCAGGTAAGCCCACCTTGTCAGTCTGGCATGACTTAGCATTCCCCTTTAGTGCCCTTTAATCACAGTGAACGTGATGTCTTTATACGCAAATATCCGCAACTCAGATGTCACGCTTGCTACATTGGGTGCGTACCTGCTGATGGATCCCGCAGCTTACAAGGATGCAGAAAGTGACTATTATCTTGGGTTTAGCACTTATTTTCAACATATTCATATTTGAAAAAAGTCACTTCCTTCGAGTAAATGGTACGGGGATGAGAACCAATATGACGCCGACCTTTGCCAGCATATGGAAGCACTCCAAACAGAACTCTTGGACACTCAGCATTTGAAGCCACTTCTCTACAAATGTCTCCTTGACGATATATTCCTTATCTGACCTCACGACGACGCTAGACTATAAGCTAGCAAATTTAGAGCATACTACAATATGCATTTATAGCAAACGTTTATAGCAAATTACAACACATTTCAGCCATTTATGTTTCACCCACAGAACTTCAAAATCATTTCTGAAATTCTCAGCCATTAAATTAACAAGAAAAGGGAACGTGCTTAAAAAAAAAACTATCTACAAAGAAGCTACCGGCCATTAGCAGTATACCTTCGTTTTAGGAGTAGCCAGCCACACCATTACAAGACCAGCAACTTTAATAACATTCTCAGAGACACCGACTGATTTACTCTTAGCTCGATGATTTCGTCTGCTGTGTTCAGGAATTAAAAACAGTTGGTTTATTGACGCATATTCCACGTCCATCGTCTTTGATGCTATCTTGAAAGCTCGTGTCTTAGACAGAGATAAAATACTAAGTTGCGAAAAATCATAGAATAGTGAAACGCAAGCCCACTTCGTTCTCACGCATTCATCAAACATTCTGCGTGTTTACATACTCCTCTATAAGAATTTTAACATTATCCAGCAATGCAGCGACTTGCCCCTCACACATAAAATGCCACCTTGAGCTGCATAGCTACTAACCAACTGCGGCGACTAGTTGATTGAGTGAGTTAATCTTTTTTATTAAAGGATGGACGAAATATTTAGCGACGTTGTGTAAAGTACACGAACGATAGCTATTTTGTCCCGCGACACCCCACCACAAAATTTTTCAGCTAGCTTCAGTAACACCGACGAAATCGGCGATTAAGAACGACGTTTCTCGTTTCCCCCTCAACTCGTACACTCCAGCACACCCGATAAAAATAAAGAAAACATTTTGGTAGCAAGAAAACAGGTTGGTAATGGGGCCAACTTTGAAAACGTCACATGTCGCAAACCGGTTTTATTTCCAGTGGCGGCGCGCGCTTGCCCCCCGTCCGTCGGTCTAATTGCTTAATTGATTGCCTACGTTCCACCGCTGTCGTTGCGCGCTCATCATGAACCCGGATCGCAAAGCGCGGCTTCGACAAGTGACCACCGCGATGGGCTTCTAACCCTACAGGTCTGCCTTGCGTGAAAGCGGGTGCTGAACGCCGACGACGGCCGCAACGACTCATCGCCTGGTGCGCTGAGTAATTATAGGCTCTGTTGCTGGGGTCTTGATCCCACATCTCAGTCCGCACGCTCCCAGCGGCTTCGGCAACGACTGCAGAGCTGCGGGAGATAAAGATGCCCAAGTACAGCCGATGACTGTCCCCGTAAATAAAATGTAGCTGTGACGTCATGCCAGCAGTGAATGGCAGCGCCGGGTTCGCTGTCACTCACTGTGACATCACTGTACTTGTAGCGCAAAACTAATAGAAAGATAGATCCAGAATCCGTGATGATGCGCACAGCAATCGGACCGCGAGTTTTAAAAACCGCCGTTTTTAAGAAATAAATCGCCTCCTCCTTTCCAAGGATTCATACTTATCGTGAATGCTCAAAAGCATTTATTCTACACAATAAAAACACTAGTAACTTCGAATAAATTTCACATTCCTTTAAAACGGGGTCGCCAAGAATGGCTATTTATGAGAGAGGTCACTTGGAAACAGGTACATTACACATTTTTTGAAGGACAGCAGCTTGGGTCGGCCTCCAGCGTCGTTACTTGGTGTAGTCCTTCACGGTGTCGGGTGACATGTCTTGAGGTGCTTTATCCTGATTCTTTTGCACCTGGTGCCGTCTGACGTGTGCTCTACTGCTGGGCGAGCAGCGTGATTACACTTTGTACACGTGACTCTAGAAGTTTGGTCAGCGGCGTCTGCCTCCAGTTTATCCTCACGTGCGTGAAGTTCGTTATGACTGCTTTCTTTGGAGGACTGCGTTTTGGCTATCGCGTCTGCAGCGAGTGCGTATCCCATGTGAACCTTGTTGATGAAGACTTGCATTCCGCGGGGAAACTCCGGGGGCTAAAGATTGTGTCTGACTGGAGTTTGAACCACGAAAACGAGCCTTCTGTTTTGTCTGGCCGGACTAACGTTCATGGCGGGAGGGGTGGGAGGGGGGGGGGGGGTCACTGGGTGTAAGTTGGGCCAAGTGTGCTGCAACGGAGCCATCTTCGCTTGTGTTCTGCTCCCGCTTTCAAACGCTTGTGCGGCCTTGTTGCTGACACCGCCCGCGTGTCACGGTACCCAGTCAACAGCCACCTCCAAGCTACGCTCTCTGGAGATACTTGGCTCAAGTTTCGGTGTTGCCCAATATTGTATTTCATGATGGTTGCTTTCTGGGGCGGCCGGTCTCGAGATCCGGATCTCACAAGCCTCGGAACGCCGCTCATCTCCCACTGGGCCAGCGCGTAGCCGCCGCGCTGACTTTCTTAGTGGGAAGCTACGTGGTCTGGACGATAACTCGTAATTTCCATTTGAACGTTCTTCGGCACCTGCACCTCTGGGGAGCGGGTTGTGCTAAAATGTCCATATGCGTTATTGTGTGGTTTCCTATTTTCATCTTTTAGACTGGATTTATTTTTGTACTGTGTTTTTAAAGCGAAAGCTTTACTGGCCGCGAACTTGCGATTTCGCCGTGGCAGTGCTCCGAGGAAGCACATGACGTAACAACGCGTGCTTCGCGCGGATATTTCTCTCTCTCTCCCTCTCTCTCTCTTGTTACTACTGCGCATGCGCCATTAGTAGCACCGAGCCACAGGTGTTCCGTTAGGGTGCCTCAGAGCCAGCACCGCCGGGGTGGAGACAACTTCAGCGGCGCCGCCATATTGAATCACACAGGATCAGCGGCGCTAGCGTTTGTAACGGCGCCGTTCATGCTCTCGGCGCGCTTCAAAGTGCTTTAACTTGAACGGCCTTTGGCAGCGAGAGCTTCACTGGGCTACCAGTCGAGAATTTCGCGGTACATGGGAGAGGCCAGTTGTGATTCAATATGGCGGCGTCGCTTAAGTTGTCTCCACCCGTGGAGACGCTGACATCGAGGCACCCTAATGTTCCACCGCTGCGCAGCGCCGCGCCTTTCCCCAAAATCTATAATAATAATAATAATAATAATATTAATTGGCTTTTGGGGGAAAGAAAATGGCGCAGTATCTGTGTCATATATCGTTGGACACCTGAACCACGCCGTAAGAGAAGAGATAAAGGAGGAAGTTAAAGAAGAAAGGAAGAAAGAGGTGCCGTAGCGGAGGGCTCCGGAATAATTTCGACCACCTGGAGATCATTAACGTGCACTGATATCGCACAGCACACAGGTGCCTTAGCGTTTTTATGGTGGCAAAACGCTAAGGCGCTCGTCTGCTGGGCGATGTAAGTGCACGTTAAAGATCCCCAGGTGGTCTTTTCATTTTCTGTTCTCCCCTAATTCTTTCCCTCCCTCCTTTATCCCTTCCTTTACTGCGCGGTTGGGGTGTCCACCGATACATGCGAGACGGTTACTCTGCCATTTCCTTTCCTCACAAAACAAACAAAACAAGTGGGCCGACGGCCTTCATAGAGTTCATTGGCGTTGACAACTTTGCAAAGGCCGTTCATTTTCACGAAAAGAAAGGCGCACAACCGGCTCCGTGGGTCAGTGGAGACCTCAATCTCGCTTTCATGTGCGTGGCGTTGGTGTCCAACTGCAAAAGCCTGCTTTGATGGCGTTCCACACAGTAGATAGGCAGCGCGCCCTCCCAACCCTGGGAGGTGGGATACAGTTAATGGTTGATCGCGAGAGATTGATCACCAAACGAATGCTGCGGCCTATAACTATTGCTGCAGTGCCGCATGTCAGCCACAACGCTGTCAGCGCTAATGCATACAGGCCACATCTCTCTCTCACCACCGCCAGATGTATCAGAGCACGAATGAGGCGTCCTCATATCCAGGGAGCCAGTTATGCGCCCTTCCTTTGCTCTAAGCTATCGCCGTCTAGAACATTGTTAACGCTAACGTCAACGTACACAGTGAACGCCGACATCTTTCGCTTTGTGTATCCTGGATTAGCAGAGATAATCCACCTTAAGTTTTTATTTTTCCGTTCTTGAGTATATTTCTACTGCCGAGGGACGGTTCCCCAATACCAGTGCTAGCTCGTGTTTTTTCGGAAACAGTTTGCTTACATGTCACTCTCATCCTTTCCAGCACCGCCTTTTTTCTTACCAACGCCCATTCTTTGTATTTATCTTCCTGTTTTTCGCAGCCGTGATATATTCTCTTTGATCTACAGCAGGAATGTTTTTCACTCGGTTACCCTACTTTGTATTCTCAGCTTGTGCTATTGGCTAGGAGTTTGCTTTCTCTACTGAGAGAGGGATTTCTCCACTTTCATAGAGTGCTATAAAGCCGCGGACTTAACTTTTCAGTTAACCTTATAATTTTCATTAAGCAACAGATTAATCGCGGTAGTATACTCCCATTGATCAGCACTACAAATTAAGAAAATAGAGATTTTTTCTTTGCACCCTCCTTTCGGTGACTGTTGACACACACACACACACACACACACACACACACACACACACACACACACACACACACACACACACACACACACACACACACACACACACACACACACACACACACACACACACACACACACACACACACACACACACACACACACACACACACACACACACACACACACACACACACACACACACACACACACACACACACACACACACACACACACACACACACACACACACACACACACACACACACACACACACACACACACACACACACACACACACACACACACACACACACACACACACACACACACACACACACACACACACACACACACACACACACACACACACACACACACACACACACACACACACACACACACACACACACACACACACACACACACACACACACACACACACACACACACACACACACACACACACACACACACACACACACACACACACACACACACACACACACACACACACACACACACACACACACACACACACACACACACACACACACACACACACACACACACACACACACACACACACACACACACACACACACACACACACACACACACACACACACACACACACACACACACACACACACACACACACACACACACACACACACACACACACACACACACACACACACACACACACACACACACACACACACACACACACACACACACACACACACACACACACACACACACACACACACACACACACACACACACACACACACACACACACACACACACACACACACACACACACACACACACACACACACACACACACACACACACACACACACACACACACACACACACACACACACACACACACACACACACACACACACACACACACACACACACACACACACACACACACACACACACACACACACACACACACACACACACACACACACACACACACACACACACACACACACACACACACACACACACACACACACACACACACACACACACACACACACACACACACACACACACACACACACACACACACACACACACACACACACACACACACACACACACACACACACACACACACACACACACACACACACACACACACACACACACACACACACACACACACACACACACACACACACACACACACACACACACACACCTAATTTTGCTAAAGCAGTCGACACTAGTATTGTAACACACCTAGCGCACGAATTCCAATCATTTTTCGACACTGCTTCGCGTGAGACCACTGAAGTGAACACCTTGTGGGAGCAGTTTAGAAATACGGTAACCTACTGTGTAGGTGCATTCGTTCCGGGAAAAATAAAACGGCTTAAGAAAAACAACCCGTGGATTACAAGGGACGTCATTCATGCACAACGGCAAGTCAAGCGGCTCCGTAGATCAATTAAAGAAAAGGGTCAAAATGCTACCAAATCATTGAAACTAACCATTGCAGTCGCAAGGCTAAAAGAAGTATCAAAGCATGCAAAGAAACAGTACTTTAACGTGACTTTCCCTACACTTCTTAAGAATAATCCTCACGGATTCTGGAAATATTTTCGCAAAGATAAAACAGCCACATCCAACCTGTCCATGGAGGAAAAACAGACGAAAGCTAACATGCACAACGATTTCTTTAAATCTGTTTTTACAAAAGATGACGGCATTCTCCCTAACAATTCCTGCACATCTACGCCAAGTATTGGTCCTGTCCACATATCAGATGAATGTGTTCTTTACTTGCTGCTAAACCTAGACATAAAGAAAGCAAGTGGTCCAGACGACATCCCAAATCAGTTCCTTAAACGATATGCAGAATGGTGCAGTAAATATCTCGGTATCATTTTTCGCAAGTCTTTATCAACTTCGAAGCTACCCGACGATTGGAAAAAAGCAAAGGTTCTACCCATTCATAAATCCGGAGATACAAACTCACTCTCTAACTATCGACCCATTTCCCTCACCAGTACGTCGTGTAAAATCATGAAGCACATTATAGCAAAACACTTAAAGCACTTTCTGGAGACGGAAAACCTATTATCACCCCATCAACATGGCTTTCGTCGTGGCTTATCAACTGTCACCCAACTAACAGAGGTTGTGCATGACCTAGCCCTTAGTATTGACGGCTGCAGTCAAACAGATATAATACTACTAGACTTCTCTAAAGCATTTGACAGTGTCAGCCACAAAAAACTAATAACAAAACTACTCATCATAATTGGAGATGGCCAAGTGTTACACTGGATCACAGATTTTTTGACGAATCACTCATGATTTGTAACTTTCGAACAAGTTCAATCAAGACCAGTTCCCGTTACATCAGGAGTCCCGCAGGGACCTGTCCTAGGACCAGTGTTGTTCTTAGTTTTCATCAACGATATTGCCAACAATATTGAGTGTAACATAAAACTTTTCGCCGATGATTGCATTCTGTACAAAACAATAAAAAATCCTGAAGACCACTTTATGCTAAGCAGCTCTCTTAACACAATTGTTGAATGGTGTAAAACTTGGCAGATGACATTAAACAATAAAAAATCCGTTTGCATAACAGTCACCAGGAAAAAACAACCATATAACTATGCCTACAGTATCAAAGAATCAACGCTTTCAAGGGTTTCTGAACATAAATACCTAGGGTTAACTTTAACTTCTGACCTAAGATGGGACGCACATATAGCCAATGTTACCTCTGCTGCCTTGCGAAAGCTGTTCTTTCTTAGAAGATGCCTACGTCTGGCCCCTCAAAACACCAAACTGTTTGCCTACACTACCCTCGTAAGGCCAATTTTAGAATACGCAAGCACTGTTTGGTTCCCACAATCAATCACTAACATCACTTGGCTTGACAAGGTGCAACGAAAAGCTGTAAGGTTCATTCATAACAAATACAAACCCTCTGACTCACCTACCGATCTTGCCGCATCATCTGGCCTTCCATCACTATCATCTAGGGCAAAAGAATCCCGCCTGAAGTTTTTATATCAATTACTACACAACAATTACAGTATAGATGTGTTTAAATACGTATTCTTCTCACAGTCACGACTATCCCGGCACAAACATGCGTACAGGCTAGCTGAATATTCATGCCGAACGAACGCTCTCAAGCATTCTTTCTTTCCTTTAGCCATCAGCGAATGGAATCGACTCGATCCATCAATTACCATGTCGGACTCACTATCTTCCTTCACTTCAAGATTAGTAGAATGTAGCAAGAATCAGTAATGTGCCAATAGTCCTACATCTTACCAGATGACTGCCCAACAATTACTTATATCTCTTGATACTATATTACATTTATGGATGATTGCATTGTCTATTGCCACCCGTTACCTTTTTTTCGCTTTCTTCAAGTTCCTATTGTTAAATATTTCGAATACTAGCATGCTTTCTGGCATGAATGACTGCTGCTGTACTTGTTTTCTTTTTTGTTACAGTTCTGATTCTTAAAGGTATTCTTTAGTAACCTGCCTTCTAGTAGTTATGTAACACGTATTGTAAGAGTTCTTTTTGTTGATCTGCTTGTAATTTCTCTTTTGTGTTTTGAACATTATATTGTACTGGTTGCCCACCTGCTACGGTCTCTTACTGAGACTGGCAGTATTGTATATAAATAAATAAAATAAATCATCATCATCCTCAGCCTTACTACACCCACTGCAGGGCAAATGCCTCTCCCATGTCTCTCCAATTAACCGTATCCTTTGCCAGCTGCATCCACCCTTTATCTGCAAACTTCTTAATATCATCCGCCCACCTAACCTTCTGCCGCCCCCTGCTCCGCTTACTTTCTCTTGTAATCCACTCTGTTACCCTTAAGGACCAGCGATTATATTGCCTTCGCATTACATGCCCTGCCCAAGCCCATTTCTTTCTCTTGATTTCGACTAGGATGTCATTAAACAGTGTTTGTTCCCTCACCCACTCTGCCCACTTCCGATCTCTTAACGTTACACCTATCATTTTTCTTTCCATGGCTCGCTGCGTTGTCTTTAACTTAAGCTGAACTCTTTTTGTTAACCTCCACGTTTCTGCCCCGTAGGTGAGTACCGGTAATATTATGCTGTTGTACACTTTCCTCTTGAGGGAAATTGGTAAACTGCCACTCATGATCTGTGAGAATTTGCCATATGCGCTCCACCCCATTCTTATCCTTGTAGTTATCTCCCGCTCATAATCCGGATCAGCTATCACTACCTGCCCTAAGTAGACGTATTCCGTCACAATTTCTAGGCTCTCGCTGCCAGTTGTGAACTGTTGTTCCCTTGCTAGGCTGTTGAACATTACTTTGGTTTTCTGCATGTTAATTTTTAGACCCATCGATCTGCTCTGCCTGTCTAACTCATTGATCATGATTTGCAGTTCACCTCCTGAGTGACTCAGCAAGGCAATGTCATCAGCAAATCGCAGATTATTTAGGTATTCTCCATTTATTCTTATTCCCAACTGTTCCCAATTCAGGCCTCGAAATACCTCCTGTAAACATGCGGTGAACAGCATTGGCGAGATCGTGTCTCCTTGCCTGACGCCCTTCCTTATTGGAATTTTATTGCTGACTTTATGGAGGACTATAGTAGCTGTGCAGTTGCTATATATATCTTCCAGTATTTTGACATAAGGCTCTTCTACCCCCTGATTACGCAATGCCTGTATGACTGCTGAGGTTTCCACTGAGTCGAATGCTTTCTCGTAATCAATGAAGGCTATATATAGAGGTTGGTTATATTCTGCGCATTTCTCTATCACCTGATTGATAGTGTGAATATGATCTATCGTGGAATATCCTTTACAAAAGCCTGCCTGATCATTTGGTTGATTAAAGTCTAACGTTGCCCTGACTCTATTAGCGATTACCTTAGTAAATACTTTGTAGGCAACGGATAGTAAGCTGATCGGCCTGTAATTTTTCAAGTCCTTGGCGTCTCCCTTTTTATGAATTAAGATAATGTTTGCCTTCTTCCAAGCTTCTGCTACAGTCGAGGTCATGTACACAGGGTGGCTAGTTTTTCTACCACGATGTCCCCTCCATCCTTCAACAGATCTGCTGTTACCTGATCCTCCCCAGCTGCTTTTCTCCTTTTCATTGCTTCTAAGGCTTTCTTTACTTCATCTTTCGTTACTGGCGGGGTGACGCATTGCTGTGCACTGCTGTCTTTCTCATTAACGCTCAGATTACATTGGCTACTGTACAGGTCTGTGTAGAACTCTTCGGCTACGTTAACTAACTTATCCATATTGCTAATGACATTGCTCTGCTTGTCTCTTAATGCATACATCTGGTTTTTACCTATGCCTAGTTTCCTCCGTATTGTAGAAAGATGCTAAGGGTATAACGTACTTACGCTTCAGATTTATGGTTGCCTTTCTCTGTTCAAAAATTCTGTGAATGCATTCAGATGGCGCAAATTTTCTGGGAATCAGGATGGGAGTAAGTTTGGGGAAAGCCATAATGATGCGCACTGCTTTTATAGTTAGTTTCCAACTCCTCCCATTGTCGCCTCGTTTGTCGTTGAATCTGTGCCCGGTATAATATCCTGGCCTGAAGCATCATTTGCAGGAGACGTCTTGCCATCTCCGTTCGAGCGCAAGACGAAATGCATTTGGTCACGTTCAAGGAAGTCACTGCTGCTTTATTCATTCTATGGAGCCTGTGTGTTTCTTTGCCAGACTTAAGAATGCCTAGACCAAGGACTTTCAACTCGTCTACATCCTGTACATGCCTGATTTCCAATCTTTAGCGAAACTCTTTTAGCTGTGAATTGTATTCTTCCGCTTTTGTTTGTTCAGTTTCAGTCCTGCATTATGAACGTAGTAGTCATCCAGAGCATTTAATTCCTCTTGCAGAAAAAAATTCTGTCTCATGTTTTTCATGGCGTACCAAATCGTTATATCGTCTGCGTAAGTAATGAACTGCATCTCTTGCATTTAAGCTAATTTTCGTCCCGATGGTATCAGTGCGATATTAAACATATAGGGCGCTAATACTGAGCCAGAACAGCAGTTTCCTTGTCTATTGCATGCTACTAGCGTGTACAGTCTTCAAGTTTCGGTAAATTATCGGCAGTAAATGCTGGCGCCCGGCGTTTTGTGCGTCGCCCAGTCTTCAGTGGTGGTTTTAATTGGTTTTCTGAATTGCTTCAACATATTCTATTATGCGCTTGTGCGCGGCGACACCACTAATATGTTGTTTTTAATTTTTAAGTAACGATATAGTATGTTGTAATTATTCTGCTATTGGTGACATCTTGCCTGTGTAACGGGGGGTTTGTTACGAGGTACTGGGGCGACGGGAACGGCAACGGCAGCAGTCTGGGATCAGATCGGCAAAAGACACACAAGCGTAGCACTGGCAAAAACTCTCGAGAACACTGTCACCTCGTCTTCGTCTTTTAAAATCATCCGACGCATCTTCTTCTTTAGCCTTACAATCACCCCGGGGACAAGAGGAGCCATCCTGGCGACTTAGGATGATGGCAAGACGGCGGGGTCCTAGTAGGGCTTGAGGCGACAGACGAGGCGAAGACGAGGTGACAGTGTTCTCGAGAGTTTTTGCCAGCGCTACGCTTGTGTGTCTTTTGCCGATCTGATCCCAGACTGCTGCCGTTGCCGTTCCCGTCGCCCCAGTACCTCGTAACAAACCCCCCGTTACATTTGGTGGAGGTGCTGGGTAAAAACATCGGCCCTGGAGCTCCGTAGTCGTGCTCTCCCGGCGCGCACGATGCCTGAGGACGTCCAACACCAGGCCGTACAAGTGGGCCAGGCTGTCATCTGTGCCGGCTCTCTTCGTCAACGGGACCCGACCATTTTCAGCGGGACTGACGAGAACGATGTGGAAGATTGGCTCACATCGTACGAGCGGGTGAGCGTATACAACAAATGGGACGATGTGACGAAGCTAAACAACGTCATCTTTTATCTCGCCGGTGTGGCTAACCTCTGGTATCGCAACCATGAGGCAGATATTCAAACCTGGTCCATTTTTAAGACTAAATTTGCAGACGTATTTGGTCGACCGGCTGTCAGGCAACTCCGAGCCGAACAGCGATTGCGTGAACGATCTCAGCAGGCTAGTGAAAGCTTCACTAGCTACATTGAAGATGTCGTCGACTTGTGCAAGCGGGTCAACGCTCGTATGTCGGAAGCCGACAAGATCCAACACATCTTGAAAGGCATCGATGACGACGCTTTTCAGATGCTTCTAGCGCGCGACTTGCGTACCGTTGCTGAAGTCGTCACGCTGTGTCAAAGCTTTGAGCAGTTGCGCAAGCAGCGGATTCTGACACGCCAGCGGCCACAGCAGGTTGAGTCGCTCGCTGGGCTCACGCCTGCTCCTGACCCCTCGCTGCTACAGCAGATTAAAGACTTCGTGCGGGAAGAAGTGGCACGTCAACTTTCCTTTCTGCCGAGCGCTCACGACCGACCATCATATCTGACTCCAGCGCTCCGACATACAATTCAAGAGCAAGTTGCTGAGGCTCTTCCACCGGCTCATCCGTCACCACCTGTCACGGTTCCGCTGACATACGCTGACGTTGTCGCCAGACCACAACCTGTGGCGGCTCCGCTCACATATGCCGAAGCCGTCGCGAGACCGCCTCCTGTCGCGGCTCCAGTGACATATGCCGATGTCGTAGCAAGACCGCAGCCGCCAATCTATAGTGCGCCTCCGGCGCATTTGCGAGGGCCAGTGGCTTACCGACGACCTACTCCAAGGGTCAGCGATTCCTGGCGCACAACGGACAATCGGCCGATTTGCTTCTTTTGTGGTCTCCCAGGTCATGTAGCTCGGCATTGCCGCCGTCGTCTCCCGGACGCGGAAATTCCTCCCCAAGCTCCTGGGTACTGGCCCCCACCGAGTCAGTACTCTGTACCAGCTGCGCCGCCGCAAAGTCGTACTTCCTCGCCGGACCGTTCTACCCTCTCCAGCCGCCGGCCCTCTTCTCCACGACGCCGGTCTATTTCGCCTATGCGACGTCGCCCCACCGCTAACCAGGAGGAAAACTAGGCGCCGCAGTTCCTGAGGCGAGAACTGCGTCCACAACGAACTTCGAAAGGCCTCATACGTCAGCCGCTAACCTCATTGAAATTTCCGTCGACGGCGTTTCTGTCATGGCGCTTGTCGACACTGGTGCTGCCGTTTCCGTCATGGACGCAAAGCTGTGTAGTTCTTTAAGAAAAGTAAGGACGCCAATTGCTGGACTCTCACTGCGCACCGCCAGCGCTCAGAACATCCAGCCGTCAGCAGCGTGTACCGCTCGCGTTGTAATCCAGGGGACCATTTATGCCGTCGAATTCGTCGTACTGCCCTGCTGTTCTCATGCTGTTATCCTGGGCTGGGATTTCCTATCGCGCCATGCTGCTATCATCGATTGTGCTCGAGCTGAAGTCGAGTTCTCTCACCTGCCCGAAGCTGTCTTGGACACTGCCCCTCCTGGTGCCTGTGTTAAGGCCCTAGTTGCCGAAGACATTGACCTGCCTCCCTGCTCTTCAGTCCTCGTACCCCTCTCTTGCGGCCCTCTTCGCGACGACACTGTCCTCTTCACTCCGTCCCCTATCTTTCTGCACCGCAAGTGTCTGCCTCTGCCATACGCTGTACTGACTATATCCGCTGGCCTCTCCGTACTGTTCGTGTCTAACCCATTCTCGTTCCCCAACGCCTTGCGCCTAGGTGAATGTCTCGGCACGGTACAACCATTCGCGTCTCTGCTCATCCGCGAAGAGACGGACGACGCGCCGCACCTCTCCATAGCCGCACTCAGCCCACCTACTGCGGCGCCCGATCCCTCCTCAACCGAAGCATTCCTTCGCTCCATCGACGACAACCTTCCAGCGCCGCAAAGGGCACAGCTTCTCACTTTACTTAATCAGTTTCGCTCATCATTTGACTCACATCAAAGTTCCTTGGGTCAAACTTCCACTGTCACCCATGCCATCGACACAGGTGACCACGCACCGCTGCGACAACGTCCCTATCGTGTGTCTGTCGCCGAGCGCCAAGTTATTGAAGACCAAGTCGACAAGATGCTCCAGAGCGGCGTCATTCAGCCCTCAAGCAGCCCATGGGCGTCGCCTGTGGTGCTCGTCAAAAAGAAGGATGGCTCCATACGCTTCTGTGTAGATTACCGCCGCCTTAATAAGATTACGCGCAAAGATGTCTATCCCCTCCCGCGCATAGACGACGCTCTGGACTCTTTGCAAGGGGCCGAACTCTTTTCATCTCTTGATTTGCGTTCCGGGTACTGGCAAGTTCCTATGAAAGAAGCCGATCGCCCCAAAACCGCCTTTGTGACACCGGATGGCTTGTATGAATTTACGGTGATGCCCTTCGGGCTTTGTAACGCCCCCGCGACTTTTGAGAGGATGATGGACACCATTTTGCGCGGACTTAAGTGGAAGACATGCCTTTGCTACCTCGACGACATTGTGGTCTTTTCCCCGGACTTTGACACCCACCTCTCCCGTTTGAAGCACGTCTTGACCTGCCTCTCTGACGCCGGCCTGCAGCTGAACTTAAAAAAATGCCGTTTTGCCGCTCGTCAATTAACCATCTTAGGTCATGTTGTCTCTAAGCAGGGCGTCAGTCCCGACTCAGCGAAACTTCGTGCTGTGGTTGACTTTCCCAAACCTACCTCCATCAAAGACCTGCGCAGCTTCCTGGGTTTGTGCTCATATTTCCGCCGGTTTATTCGCAACTTTGCGTCCATTGCTGCGCCTTTGACTCAACTGCTGTCTGGAAGTGCGGATTTATCACTGTGGTCTCCAGCGTGCGACGACGCATACACCACCTTGCGCCGTCTCCTCACGGCGCCGCCCATTCTGCGCCATTTCGACTCGGCCGCTCCTACCGAAGTGCACACGGACGCCAGCGGTGTTGGCCTCGGCGCTGTCCTCGCCCAACGAAAACCTGGCTTTGACGAATACGTCGTTGCTTATGCTAGCCGCACACTCACACCAGCAGAACGCAACTACTCCGTAACTGAAAAAGAGTGTTTGGCGATTGTATGGGCCCTCGCGAAGTTTCGACCGTACATTTATGGGCGCCCTTTTGACGTTGTGACCGACCACCATGCGCTCTGTTGGCTTTGCAACCTGAAAGACCCCTCCGGCCGCCTCGCTAGGTGGGCCCTTCGCTTGCAAGAATATGATATCCGCGTCGTGTATCGCACCGGCCGCAAGCATCAAGACGCCGATGCACTGTCACGCTGCCCCCTTCCAGCCGAGATCGCCAGCCTTTCCACCTCCGACGCATCTTCTTCTTTAGCCTTACACCTGCTTTATATGGTTTTTTTCTTTTTGTGTTATTTTCCAAGTGTATGTATACCCACTTATCATGCCTTATTTTTAAACATGGTATATCAAAATAAAAGGGCATAAAATATATTTATTCATACAGTGTAAACAATAAAAAGGCTCAAGGACAAAGGAAAGCACAGGGAGATGTGCATATTCCTCATTGCGGCTCTTTTAGTCTGTGATGACAATTTGGTGAATTATTTCCAACAGAAGCCATTTTTGGAGAACTTCACACACACACACACACACACACAAAATCTGTCACATTCTTCTGATTGGAGCCGATTCCAATACTCCCGCACGCCGCTCGCGGTTCTCTATGAAGTGATGTCTCCAGCGGTTTTCTTCTACTTTCGATGCTTTTTCGTGCTGCGTCTAGCATAATCCTTAAAGTGAAGCACTAGCGCCGCCCCCAACAGCAGTAAAAAATGAGGAATGGCCTTTCAACAGAAGACGTCATGTAGACAGTGATCGAAAGTTGGCAGTGGCAGCTGCTTAGCTGCAGACGTGGCTTGCGTTGGCAAAGTCTTATGATAGGAGTAAGCTTTAAAGACAGTTGTAAGGATGAGTAGTTCAGGCAAAAGGCGCCAGGTAATTATAACCTAACGTAGATTATGAATAGGAAATGTACAGTGTAAGGGCACGCCATGCGAACGTGAGATAACAGATGGTCTCATAGGCTAGCGAAGCTGTTTCTGAGACAGGCAAACGCAGTAAAAGTAAGCAGAAAGTAAGCAGAGCAAGGTGGGAAGTTTACGAAAGCAGGGATGCTGCAGCTGGCGAAGGCCGTATAACTGGAGGTCACTGAAGGAGGACTCCTTCTTGCAATGGGCGCATATGAGCTGATGATGATGCTGGTTATAATAAATGGTAATCGCAGTTTTGTCCCAGCGCGCACGCGGTATACAGTATAAAGGGCTTGGGATCGCCCTATGTTTTCGGCGCATTACTTAGTGAAACGCGGCGACAAATGTCCCATCTGCTAGATTAAAACACGAGGAGCGTTCATTTTTCGTGGAAAGCCCCAAGAAGGACTGCGTTCAAATAAGATCCATTTCTGTAATTAAAACGCAGCTTGAAATTCATTGCGTGTGAATATAATGTTTTACATTGTGACAGCACTCAGACACATTTAGGCTTTGCTGACCAGCTGCTTGAAATACTGGCCTGACATTGCAAAAGGGAGAAGAACCCCGGGAAAAAAAAAAAGGGGGGGGGGCCGCTAACATTGTCGACCCTGCTCCGCATCATTTCAAATATTGCACCGACAATTCCAGAAGCTGGTCGTCTGGAAGCCGTTTTTAAACTAATGAAATAGCCTTTGAAATTGAAAACAATTGCTCTTGCTGTATCGACCACTGCGCGATTAGCATGAGGACACTATACCTATTTAATCTCTACGTTCAGTGGGAGGCCTAAAATATTTGAGTGTTTTTTTTTGCTTTACTGCAAGCTTTTCTCGCACGCCAGTTGCATCGTCCAGCAGGTCGAGTGAATCGAATGGTGGACAAGACAAATATCTCAAACCAAAACTGCGAGAAATTGAACATTGCGCGCGGAAACGAATATACTTGCAAAACGCAGCTGGTAAAGCAATGAGTAGTGCAAAGAGTAATGAAATGAATATACCTGCCGAATTCGAGCACCGGGAAGTCCCGGTGACCGTGCGCAGCCTTCACCGTAGTATAGATCTTGAGAGCTCAATAACAACTCCTATTGCAGGAGAGGTAACTTTTCGGGTGGTTATAGTTTTAGTGAACAGAATCGGCTTTAAAATTTCTAAAATCTGAGCGTTCTGCACGAGCGGATCGTTTTTGATGAGAGTGTTTTTCTGAGCGTGAACTCTTTACTTGGCCTTTTCACGAAAAAACGTTCGCTTAGGCCCTCAGTTCAGCACTCAAAAGCCGAAAGGCAGGCTGTCGCAATGAAGAAAAAGTGTGCTTGGTAATAGAAGGGACATATTACATAAGCTGTCCATTTCAAAATCGCCATTTCGCGTCCGTGTGGTTCTCTATTATTGGTTCCTCAGATATACCAGTGGGTTTCAATCTTCTCTTGAAACCGACCCGGCCACTGGGTAGAAGGCGACCGGACCTTATCGCTGGCTGCATATCGCAGCCAATGGCAGCCAGTGGGCCGGCCCGGTCGCCTGCTGATGAAAGGTCCTCTGCGATGCACCCCACAGTGGCTGCATATGGCAGTCAATGCAAGCCAATGGTGAGGTCCGGTCGCCAACCACTGAACTGCCCGGTCGCTTTTCACGGACGCTTGAAAGCCGCGGTAATATCTGAGTGACAAATCAGAGCGGACCAGACGGACGCGAAATGGATATTGTAAAATGGACAGCTGTATATAATACAGCCCCAGATCCGGCATGCGAGGAAAGCCCAAAGCATAAGTTCGCGCTTCGAGAATACGCTTCCATTCCACCGGCAGTACTGGGAATGACGAGGCTTTTGCGTGTACTTGGTTGGGGAAACTAAAAAATACGGCACTCGCCTACGGTTTGGTTTACAGCAGGGCCCGTATTCTATAAGCTGTCGTGGCCATTCCCCGTGTGCTGCCCTTGTGTGTTTGTCTGTGCTTGTCTGTCAATATGCCTGCCTGAAGCCATGCCCAGCGTGTCAGGTTGGAAGCTGAATTAATAGTGAGAGCCTGCTCGGAAAGAGCAGTCTGGATCGCAACTAAGCAACCCATGTATCACCGATGGCAGTACCTGTCATTGAAGAGCATTGACACATATCGCTTTACCGCTGCACCAAGGGGGGGGGGGGGGGGGCGGGGGGGGGGGGGGGGGGGGGGGGGGGGGGGGGGGGGTTGGAAGACTTCCCAGGGATCTATGAATGTAGAGAATGACTAAATCCGCACGTATGGTCCTGAACCCATTATCGCTATCGGACCAACTTTCATCCGGGAACACTGGATCTGAACATCAGAATCGAAGTTAAAAGCGAACTGCTAGAGCACCTAATTCTCATTTGGCCCAAGTACGCAAATCGACCATTATTTTCTTAAACCACTATAGACACCAAATTTTGGTGGCCTGTTTCCTTCTCTACAATGACGCGGAAGACACTACTACGCATGAGTCACCATGTGATATTCATCTACAGGCGTTAAATAGGTAATAATTAAAAAATTTCTGTCATGCTGTTTCGGTTTCGATTTCAACAGCTGAAAGATGGTTGTGACGTCAAAGAGTGGTTTTTTGTCACGTGAGGCATGGAAAAACGTCTATATAATCAATGCTTCATACCCACACGCAGTGGCTCAGTGGTTGGGGCGCTCGGCTACAGATCCTGAGTTCCCGGGTTCCAACCCCACCGTGGCGGCTCCATTTTTATGGAGGAAAACGACAAGTCATCAGTGTGCTGTGCGATGTCAGTGTACTTTAAAGATCCCCGGTGGTCGAAATTATTCCGGAGCCCTCCACTACGGCACCTCTTTCTTCCTTTCTTCTTTCACTTCTTCCTTTATTCCTTTCCCTACGACACAGTTCAGGTGTCCAACGATATATGAGGACAGATACTGCGCCATTTCCTTTCCCCCAAACCAATTACTATTATATTATTATTGTTATTATCACTGCTTTATTGTTTTAATTTACTGCAGTGCTAAAGCCAGCCTTCCTGAAGAGCCAGAATGAGAACGATTGTGAAAACAGCGATTATATTGTAGTTTTTATGTCTCACGTGACCTGTAAGGACACGTTGACATCAGAGTCCTGATTCGGCTGTTGAAATCGAAACCGGAACAGCACTAGAAACAAATGCAATTTAAGTTATTTAGTGGTCGTAGGAGAATACCAGGTGGTAATCCATGTATAATAATGCTTTACGCATGATCACAAACATGAAAACACGCACCCAAATGTTAGGTGTCTATACTCCTTTAAAATCGCCATTTCGAGTCACTCTGGTCCTCTGTCAGTGATCACTCAGATATACCCGCGGCTTTCAATTGCACGTGGCAAGCTATCCGGCATTAGGTGGCTGGCGACCGGACCTCAACATTGGCTGGCACTGACAGTGATATGGAGCCACTGGTGGGGTGCATCGCAAAAGCTCTCAGCAGCAGGCGACCCGACCTGACAACTGGCTGCCACTGGCTGCGAATGCAGCCAACGGTGAGTCCGGTCACCTTCCACCCAATGGTCGGATCGCCTTCCACGTGCACTTGAAAGCAGCGGGCATATCTGAGGGATGATGACGATGATGATGGTGAATTTTTATGGTGCAACGGCTTCTGTGTCCAAAGAGCGCCATGACACAAGGTTTTTCTTCCTACTCAAGATGGGGTACAAGACCTATTTCCCAAGCACTTCACCCTAATGATGCCGAATACCAGACCAGGGGAAAGTTTTTACCCATTGTCTCACCGGTGGGTGCCTGGCGGTACTGTGGATCGAACCTCGCACCTCCCGCATGCCAGGCGGATGCTCGAACGACTAGGCCACTGCTGCGTTGTCTCTGAGTGACCAACGCAGAGGGCCAGACGGACGCGAAAGAGGTACTTTAAAACAGACAGCGTATAGACAGCTTGAGCCAGTGGGCAGGCCTGTGCACTTTCCTTTTCTTTCTTCCTGACAGCAGCAGCATATATAGCGGTCCCCTGCCGGAGCTGTTCTCCTACCCGTTATGGGACATTTCTTGGTTACAGGGAGAAAGAGATGGGAAGGTACAACCAATTTTAATGGCCGGCATCAGCAATTCGAGAAACCGAAACTATGCCGCCATTTCGTCCCCTGACGTCGTACTCACCTAGCTCCACCTCTACCCGCCATATTGCACGGTGACATCATCATTGGCACGTGGCAAGTGTTTGTTTTTTTAATGCTGTTGTAGATGGGGCTAAAAGTCTCAACGCGAGATGTGCTGTTGTCTAGTTGCTGCCACAGTTGGCGCTGTGATCTCAGGGTGGCTAGTGTTCCTGTATATGCTCCCTCAGGGAGCAGAGTTGCGCGACTGTTTTCCTCGCGCCGCTCTTGACGCCATTCGCTGAGCGGCCCTCACGTGATGCTGCTGACGACGTTTGTTCCATTTTTAAGTGGAGGAGCCGACTTTCCAGGCGCAACGCCGGTTCCTCGCCAGCCCCAGTACCCTCTCGACTGCCATCGTGATCATACGCGTCCGTTGCGGTCGGCTGCGGTGTGTTCCCGCCTTTTACGTGCGCTACAGTTGTATATATTTTGATAGTGTGCAGTGACGGCAGCCTCCAACTATGACGGGGTGCAGTGCGCCAAACTGCAAGAACCGTACCGAAAGCGGCAAAGCTTTTTACGCAGGGAACAAGCTTTGCCTAGGCTATTCAACTATTTTATTTGTTAAGAATACCCTTGAGGTTCTACTGACAACGATGTTAACACTGGAGGAGAGGGGAACAAAAATAGCATGAAATACTTGAAAGCAAAATTGGATACTGGAAAAATTGCAGCGCAGCAGTAACAAATACGAGACGAGAAGGACGCAAACACAGCGCTTGTGTTTGCGTCCTTCTCGTCTCGTATTTGTTACTGCTGCGCTGCAATTTTTCCAGTATGCAGAACCAACTAGCCAGTCACTATGTTTTAAGCAAAATTGGATATTCATATAATTATTTTCCTGGAGTGAAAGCATGGGACAGTCCAAAACAAAGATATTTCAGAATGCAGTGAAGGTACATATAATTCAAGTAGGTCAATAGAAAGCGCAATAGTGCTTAGGAAAAAAACGAGCAAATAACAGCACCAGAAAGAGATACACATCACTTTTCGAGATCATTGGAAACTCGTATGCCACAATTCAGCTACAGTGAATTAAGGCAGGCTTCTCTAATTTTTGGATATTAAAAAAGTACGGCACGTGATGTGTTTGGCTTTAAAAGATGACCATGGCATAGGAAAAATGCATTGGAGAGCTAGAAGTCAGGGCAACAAATGATACGTATATTTTGTGAAAGATAAGCGCGCGAGTTTGCGATATCCGTGCCTTTGGTTGGTTAGATATACTTGCGTGCAAAATGCATTGCTTTGGACTGCCTGCATTCACATCGTATGCAGCGTGGTTTCACAAGCTTCGTACAACATAGGCGGTCGCAACCCTATAGAATAATGTATTTCAATGTGGTTCTGCAAGGAGATGCATTACCGCACTTCTCATCGCACAACTCACGCGGGTTTTTCATTTCCAAGCATTTCTGCCCCATTAATGTCCGTACTGCGAGCTATCGCTGTCATTCCGCGATCTTTCTGTCATGCTGTGTGATATTTTCAGCTGATCAGATTATTTTCCGACGTTTTTTTTCAACGAAGTATGATGGGCTTAGCATCGATCTCTGAGCACTGATAGAGTAAAAGGAAATAAGGGTGCCCGCAATCAAGTGCCGTTTGTAAGCTTTTCAAAAAAAAATGGCCTGGCTTAGCTTATGGTTAAGCCTAGGATGCGAAGCATACGTCGCTTGGCAAGCCGTAGTTCTCGTTCTTCTCCCGTTTCCGTGGCTCTTTGTAACTTGCGCTTTGCGGTCTGGCGAGCCGCCCTCTCCCTGGCCGACATCTCGCTGCTCAAGTGACTCAACGAGTGCGTCGCCTTTTATACAATTGCGTGACGTCAGTATCTCCTAGCGGTAGGAGCGGGAGTTAAGCCGCCGGCGGAGGCTCCGCGTCCGCAAGCGAGCGCACGAGTTGAGCCCCAGCTTTCACAGCTGTTGTGACGTCATATCACGTGGTGCGCCGATGTAGGTCAAGTGGTAGCTACGCGGCCGCGCGCGGCGCAGCAAGGAAGAGCTCGGTTGTGCGGCTAGTATGCTTCGCATAGAAAAGCGAACGCCAGCCCCGTCATATGATCCCAGCGCCTGTGCACTCGAGGAGCTGCTTTCCCGCACAGCTTGGAACAAAATGGCGGATCTTCGCGCAACTCTGCTCCCTGCGGGAGCATATACAGGAACACTAAGGGTGGCGAGAAGACACCACGAAATCTCGAAATGTGATGAGTAGTTGCTGCCACAGATGGCGCCGCGATCTGAGGGTGGTAGCAGATGCCACGCAATCTCGAAACGTGATGAGCTAGAGGTAACGCTCTTAGAAGCTTTGATTGATAACATGGCTTGACTTTGATCTGCTACAAATAAAAAGTGTTGGCGTGTTGTCTGATTAAACAGCTGAGACATTTTATATGATTTATTTTAATTGGACAGTGGCTTAAGAATACTATACATATGAATTTATGTATCCATTTCTCGTGCTGTGTTCAATCCAGGTATAAGGTAGAATAAGGCCTGTGAGAGAAGTATCACAAAAGCTCTAGGAAGAGTTTGCTGGACGAGTACAGAGAGCTTGAAGTTCATCGAACTGCTTCGAATTCTGCTTCAAGAAGCCTTGAATTTTAATCATGGCGTGAGCAGCTATTTTCATATATCCATGAGTGTTCTTTTTATTTTATTGCGAAATATTGCCGGTCCTATAAAGATCAATTGCAAGCAGAGCAAAGAGACAAAAGAATAGTGAAGCAAAGTTACATTAAAATGTTTGACGGGATGAACAATAAATTGTAAGAAAAGGAAAAAGAAATGTGTTGCATGAACAGAAGTGGAAATGAAAAGCGCTGCAAGGCAAACTTATGCAAACGGATAATTTGTTAAGCTGCTCGGTACATGTTCAGAAGCTAAGTACACAGTGCAACTGAAACAGGAGGAATAGAGTAGACACAGCTCCGACTTTTATGATACTGTCAGGTAGTAAATAGACGAAAACTAGTACAACCAACACATAGCACGGCATCAAATAGTTAGAACGCAGGATAAAACACTGCATACAACTAATAGTAGAAAAAAAACGCCACTCTACCGTCTTAGCTGCCATGAAAGGCTATTTTTGTTCTCGACAGCGCAAACGAAGGCTTGCTGACGCAGTGTCTTTCTCCCAATGAATTATAAACGCTTCAGCGACTTTCCGCGTGAGATGATTCTTATGTTTGCGCAGTATGTTCGTCCGGGTGAAAGCAGGGTTGCAGTTTTTGCACGAGTGCCAATATATGACCAGAATGCTTCTGGGACGTGGGTTCAGGGAGCGCTCGCGCTCTCTCAGGCGGTCATTTAATAATCTCTCTGTTGGACCAGCTTAATTAAACTATCCACAGGATAGCTCTTTTCAGTATACTACATGTTTACAGCACGGCAATTAAATATCTTCGGGTTTCGTCCCACATTGTGCAGGCTGTGGTCCCTCGCAGCGGACACTGCTGTAAAGGTACGTTGCAGCTTGTAGTTTAATTTCAGCGTTTACTGTGGGACCCACCCCTGTAGATAAAATAGCAGTGATAATCGCGTTCATCGTGTATGCTTGGCTGTCGTCATCCAGCTGGGTGGCGTAAACAGGCTCTTCCTGCGATTCTTTTGAAGCTGAGAGATACATTTTTACATATGGTATTACCGGGATAATGCGTCTTTGCACATCACGCTGAGAAACACTGAGTCTTTTGAGTTTAAAATCACCACTCAGCTTCACCAACACTCAGCGCATGATGTGGCCCTGAAAACCGGATTTGTCTCCCCCCGTGATTTGACTTTTGAAGCTAGCGCGATTAGGGACTCGTCCAGTGTTATCTTCCTCTGGCCAGAGTGTTTTTGTTTTTGTTGTTGGACACGTACGCATTAGTTCATTCCTTTTGTGTCGGTTTCGTTTATGTTTGTTTATGTAATGTTCGCAGATGTATATATCCTTCCCTTCCCGAAATAATTTTCAGTTGAAGTCAGCGCTTGTTTTGTCTATTCTCACCTTTTGTTCGTTGTTTGCTGAGCTGTTGAGAATCATATGTACCAACTAGCCAAACTTTTTTCACTCGTTCTCCAAATCTACATTTGCCATTTTTTGAGGCTGCTGTCACGATGCCTCATTTCACGAGCTTTGAGGACGCGGATGAGTACACCAAAAAATTCCTTTGGCTCCCGGTGTGCACAACGTCTGCACAACCCTTTGTTGCACATTAATTTCTCTAGATCGAGAAAGCGAATCTCTCATGATCGGAAACTACTATTGTCAATTGAATCGGCCTGCAAAGTGGAACAAGGAGCAGATTTCAATGGAAGGAAGGAAGGAAGGAAGGAAGGAAGGAAGGAAGGAAGGAAGGAAGGAAGGAAGGAAGGAAGGAAGGAAGGAAGGAAGGAAGGAAGGAAGGAAGGAAGGAAGGAAGGAAGGAAGGAAGGAAGGAAGGAAGGAAGGAAGGAAGGAAGGAAGGAAGGAAGGAAGGAAGGAAGGAAGGAAGGAAGGAAGGAAGGAAGGCCTCAGACGTTGCTCAATGGCTTGATGTGCAGAGCAGATGTCTTCTTTTTTCCCAAAATCACGAAAAAGCCATCGACGTAAAGAAATACACGTACTACCGGTGAAGACCATAAGGGCTCTTGCAAGCCTTGATCTATGCATGCTGTTAGGCAATACCTTAGAATATAGGCAATGAGTGTGCCTATACACACGCACTCTTTCTGGATTAACTGCCCGTCGTTGAAGGAGAGGAGCGTCGGGCGTAAGTATTGGTCAGGATCCGAATCACAAATTTACAAATCCGCTGCTGGAAATACGTTACAGCCTTCTCCGACTCGGCGACAACAGACGCTGGAATTTCATGCGCCTTGTAGTGTCCAAGGCGAGATGAGGTGCCCTTAGTAATTACCGCATACACCCCGCTAAGGGCCGCACTTATTGTTATATTGACGAGGTGAAAAGATTACACAAAGACGGCATTTATCAGTTCAATTATAGAGGTCTATCCCACGTAAAATAAATCTTATACCACACAGTGTCATGTTTTATCCACCACCTGCTTGTGTCGTCGTCGCTTCTCGGGCTTATCCCCTCGCCGCCTTCTTAGATATAGCGGTCTTTCATTCCATCCACTGGACTCGAAATTCCTTTCGGATTGCAGAAATTACATAAAATAACACTACAAATCTTTTAGTAGTATCTGGAGACGTGTACAACGCGCAAGGAATTCGGAATCCGTAACCAGACAAGCTGTAGTGGAGCTCTTTTTAGCAGTGCAGTTGGCGTGACATCGTTCTTGCCATCCACATGAGTACATGTTTCCGAATTCTGCTTTAAATGGCGTACAGTTGCTCAACTATGTATGGTGCAAGGTGATAATAACAACTAACAAGCAGTTGTAATCTGGCAGCGCCCACGTGTAGGTTACACGCAAGCAAATTTGTAGACACGTGAGAATCAGTTGCTCTCTGTGATTTTTTGTTGCGAAATTAGTGACTGCCATCTTGGGGGAGCAGTCCATACACGAGTGCAGTCCTGAGTCGAGTGTATAAGGTATCTACTAGTAGCATATAACAACCATCAAGAGTTGGCGCCACGATTTACTCTGTGTTTGTGTTGAGCTGCGTGGTCTGGGTTCACGGGGTTCATATCTTCCCTGCTCCCCTCGATCATGCTGCTCGGCAAGGCGACACGAGTCACCCTTAATCCGACAACCGAAACTTCAAATTTTAGTCTAACTGGATAGGTTTGTATCTGTCTTTAGCTACTTTTGTTTTCGGATTCCAAAAAATAAAAGAAACATGGAGTGGCAGAATCGAGAGAACAGAATTGTGTAACCATGCATACCTTTCAGCACGGACCAAGATAACTATTCATCGTAAACGGAATTTTTACCTGTATGCTCACAACAAATGGAAAAGGGAATTTTTTCTGCTAATTCAGTCAGCCACAACTCGAACCGTTGCCCCAGTTATCACTAACATCAGAGAAAAATAACATTCCAGGTCTTTGATGCCTGGCTTCAGTGCAGACCGGTAGAGGACTATGCTACATGTGCCATTGAAGACATGACTGAAGACTGTACTCTCAAGCGGCTCCTACAACAAGCCGGTATGGAATCAGAAGGGTGGCGTGTGTTCTTGTTTTGACGTTTCCTCTTACCTCTCTGCTATCATCTTCCCCTTCGCTTGGGCGCGGTAATGCAATTCACTCAGAAAATGGAAAGACATGGTTTCCCCACTATTGTTTAAAACACTGTCTATCGGTATCTTCAGAGACACAGACTGGCAGCTCGTTTCGCTTTCCACGTTATCGATACTGCCGGAAAGTCGGTTTACCTTCTTTTTTTTTTTGGATCGGCAAAAAGAAATTTCTTACAATTTTGAAACCAGTTTTCTTACTCCTTTATTCTTTAGCTTTCAACATAATGTCGACGTGTGCTTCCCAGCACCTAACGCGCAAGAAATAGTTTAAATGGATACAAACAGTGGATGTCAACGGCAGTCGCGGAAGCTAGAACGAGTGGTGGCTTATCGTCCCCAAGCGAGGCGCTGGTGCTTGCTAGTGCCTGTAAGAGCGTTCCCGGGTGATTTATGCACCAGGCAGGTGGCGACGAAGACGGCATTCTTAAAAAAAGCAGCCCATGGCAACGCCGTCTCTGAAAGAGAGGCGCCGGATATGAATCGCTTTTTTTGTCATTTCTGTCGTCGTGGCGTTCTCTTTGCCGCAGCTGTATGTATAGAGGTGCGTTTCCGAATCTGGCGCCTGAACTTCAAAGAAGTTGGAAGAAGTTCTGTACACGCCTTTTTTCGATTAGGAAAGATGATATCAATGGAATGCGAAAAAGCAATATCCTCAGACTCCGTCCAAGGATATTTATAACACTACACAATAAAAGAAGAATGCATATTTATTTCCCTGATCAGCGTTTCTTTATAAGCCAGCTTGCATCAGCATAATTTTATCCAATGTGTTAATTTGAAATGTCGCATTATTGTAAAGAATCGAACTTTGTTTTCGATGGCAATAATGTTTCCGTTGTTGAAAGAAATAAAAAGTAGGAATATTCCCGCTAAAACGAAGCGTAGTTACGACATGACACGACGCGTTATTTTACACTCAAATAAATGTATTTTTTTAATTTAACCCTTTAAGGTACACGGCACACATACGTCCCCGGATTTCAAAATGGTGTAACTAAAGGGCTACCGAGAGCATAAGCATACAGCTTGCGCGTTTGACTATTCTATGATGACCTTTACGCAAAATTAGGTCTCGGTCAGTAAAACTGGCACCGGCCCCCCTTAAACGAGTAAGTTTTGCCCCGGAGAGCAGTGGCTTTCGCCCGGTAATAGAAGTGAATTTTTGTTATATTTGTTCTGTTCTGCTTTGAATTCGTGTACATGAGCGAAGCTCCTGCCCTTTCGCCTTCACAAATGTGGCACTATTCAAATGACTGGCATTTTTTGCTATCAGGGTGTGTCTGTAAGCTGTCCAATTACTCTTTTTTCTGACTGTTGCTTTTTCCTTCGCAGGAGGACGGCAGGCGCACATTTTTAGCGTATGAAAGAGAAAAAAACTATAATCTTCTTCGCAAACGACAGCGGTCATAAGGTCGCGTTACAACTCCACGGTTAGATTTTGGATTTCTTGGAGGAAGACGTGGAGAAGTCGTGGCTTACAAGCTGCTCTTCGTCGTGGAGCCCATGAACAACTGGTCGCGGAAATCCGACAGCTACATCACTCACTCTGCCATCAATAAAGGGCACGACATTATCTACTAGTGGCTACCGGGACACAGCGGCATCGCAGGCAACCACCGCGAGGATGAGGTCGCCCGAAGTGCTCACCACGACGGCGATTTTGTGTCGATCCCCATTTTGACATAAGACGCAGCGGGCAGGCTTCGCGCACTTGCGCGGGACATCACGCTTGCCGCATAGATTTCCGGCAAATTTTCGAAATTATGCTTTTAATCCTTGTACTCAGATCTGAAGCTCCGACTTCCATTCGGCCTACCACGAAGTTAAACAGCTTTGCTGTGTCGTCTGTTGCTTGGTGTAGCTTTCACCAAGCATTACTCTTTCTTAATCGGTATGGCTGATAGCCCTGCATGCGCCATCTATGGGTGTGACGAGACTATAGCCCACATTCTTTGTGAATGCCCTCTACAGCGCCGAAAGGCAGCCTCTCTGCCGTGCGCTGGAGCGTCTAGATCCGCGCCCACTGACAGAAACGAAGATTCTCGGCCATTGGCAGCGGCGATCGCCGGCGGTGAAGGCCTCCAAGGCACTACTCCGCTTCTTGCGAACTTCTGGCCTGCACGATAGGCTGTGACTTTAATGAACGCTGACTTTTCATAGTGACTTCAATTTTCTGCTACTCTCTTTCCTCTAAAATTTTTTATCTCCTCACCTCTTTCCCCCCGTGCAGGGTAGCAAACTGGTTATATTTCCGGCTGAAGATGATGATGATGTCCTAAGGCTGAATGGCTCATACCCGCGGCGAGAGATTGCCCAGAGTGCATTGCTTATACAAACGCACACATGGGAAAGGATTGGAGTATCTGAAAAATTTTGTGACGAAGACTCGAATTTGGATTAAAAAGATGATTAAAAAACGGAAACGAAAAGACTGAGAATTCACATTCTAGCATAGGAACCTCCCAGCCTTTCCTCCTCTTCCTCCTCCTTCGTTCCTCTTTCCAATCTCTATATTGTAAACGCATCAGGAGAGCGCTAAGCTCTACTGATATTCCCGGGATGAAAGCCAAAAAAAACACATAGAAAAAGTCTCACAGAGCGAGGAAATTAAGAAATAACGCTGGAGTGGAGTACGGGTTAGTAAAGTGCTACAAGTACAATATATAGGTAGCGTCACAACACTTGAATTTTTTTTCTTAAGCAATGAATTTCGATGCGCTAGTTTCTGACGAAGTTATAAAAAAAGAGACCATTACACACACCTAAACGGAATTCTTTTTGTTACAACGGACGGATAAATGGAAGCGTCTTAGGAGTAAACGTCATTTTTTTTCTTCTCGACATGGAAATGAACAACACCCAGACTAGCTCTCATAAGCTGCAAGCTAAAAGTGGTAATACGCCTTTCATCTTGTGGAATTTTGACAGGCTATGGTGCGTTTTCTTATCCCTAGTTTTCATAGCCAGCAACGAGGGAGAAGTCTTGTGCAGACACAGTGATTCGTCACGACGTTCACGCAGACCGTATCCACAGCACGGCAAATGCACGAAGGTCGCTCTAGCAAGCCCGGCGCGAATTGCGCAATGTGGATAGTTTATAACCGTCAGTTCCATTATTGAACAATTTCTAGAGTGCACGTTGGTTTTGCGGCGGCAAGAAACTCTTCATTGTTTCAAAGCGGAACAAAATTGTGGCTATGGCCGGAGCAAGTTTGCTCCCTTAAGGTACATAGGAGCACATGTGTGACAACCCATATCGTTTTTCATTTAAGACCAATTGGCTTATTCGCTGTTGTCTTGTTTTGGAGGCAATGTTAAACAAGAAATGTTATTATACCGATTTTCTCTTTCCTCATTTCCTTGTGTACATGAGAGGATTAAGCGATGCTTTCTCAAAATGGTCTAGATTGGAGCCTTAATTTCATAGGCCCGATTTTATGAATGTCAAAGATGTAACCATACAAGGAAAGAACAAAGAAAGGAGGAAATTTTAACAGCGCTTTCCGTTGACTTCTGCTTCTTAGTCCTTGCCTTGAATGCTTGTGTTTTATATGACCCATTAGAATTTGAAACCAGCTGGCACGACCATCCATTCTTTTGAGAAATTACATGGTTGTGCAATTCGCCGCTATATATATTTGTTTTGTCGATGCTAAAAGGCGAATTTTAATGATTACTCTTGTTTATAAATAATTAAAGCTGTATTCAGCGGAAACGCCGGATAAATCGTTTTGTCATAAAAGTTCTCTGCAAGGTTGATGCAGCCGTGAGTAATCCACACAAAGCATTTGGGTTCCTTCGCTTTCATGCCATTATACTCCAGTTTATTTATTATTTGTTTTTAACATCTCATCATAATATCGTAATCGCCCTCACCATAAGTGTTCAATATTGTTGGGAAATTTAAGCTTATTAATTGTTGTGGAAAAATGTTTAGAAAGCGCACATCAGCCAATTTTGAAAACGCAAAATATATGTCACACATGTTGTTATAAAAGGGCCTGCCAGCACTTCGGCACATTAAATGCCACACAAGTCACTGACGGTGCTTTATCACACACACTTTCTAAGAGATCCTGCTACTTATCAAATCTACAATTACTTGGCCACATGTGGCACATTTTCGAAATTGCTTGCTTCGTGGGAAATGTGCCATAATAATCTCGACCCACGTGGGTCAAGTCATTAGCGATGGCGCCATGCCGAATGAATTGTCTTAATTTCAACATTATTTTCAATGACCCAAGCTAGCCTGATAGCACTGCGCCACTGATGTACACCATCCGCCTTCAAAAGATCCTAAAAGAGGACTTTGGGGAAAAGTAACTTTGCGGAAGAAATATCATTGTACTCAGAGCGCATTGCTTGAGACTAAATTGACAATGTAGTTAATAAAAGCGTTATCAGGCTTTCTTTATTTATTACAGAGTTACCACAAAGACAGCGAATAAATAATTCTACCGCTAGTATTCCTTTGAAAAACGTTTTCTTCCGGGCGTACCTGGAAAGTTTTCGGTTGTTCTCTGTCAACAGTAGTAGCAATGCCACGACATCACTGGAAGTCTCCTGTAGAGCCACGGATGAATTGATCTTTACTTGTAGGCAAGCGTGGAACTTAGTTGACAGTGCATCCAGTTGCCGTGTACTGTTAGTCATAGTTGTAAAAATTCCGACCAATTGTAACAAAAACAGGAGTGCAAGGAGGGAATGAAACGAAATTACAATATGCCCGCAGAGAAAATGCGCTTATATCAGACATTTAATTGAAAGCAGCACGCTAGGCGAACACGAAGTATTAACATGGTGTCCACTTACATCAACGCTCTTAGGCTTCTTGACAGCCTATTTGCACTATTAGTAATGGAGATCGCCAGTAAGCATTTATACTACTTTTGTATCAAAGCGATGAGCAGGCCTCTTAAACCGTTGACGATGATAAATTTGACTCTTGAAACACGGCTTCTGCAATATTAAATGCCCTGATTCTTACTTCTTGCGCATTCCACTCGTACGAAAGAAGTTATTACCTCCCTGTGCCTGTTGACATGATTTATGAATATGTCCGCTATGCTACATCCGCAATTTGTGGCGCGTCGCCATGAAGGAGAAGAATAAACGACTTGAGAAATAGGGGCGCTCGACGCAAATGCCACGGTCGTAACCGGCGCCGTATGGTGCGCGCCTGTCATGAATTGCGTTAATCTCCCGCCCGCTCTTTCCTCCAGGTGTCGCTAATGGCGGCAGCCACAAACGGGCTCACGCGTGACAAACGTCCCGACGCACCTGGTGGCAGTAAAACGGTGCATAAGCACGAGGCGAATACAGACTCCTCGCACTGCCCTCAGCGATCGTGTAGAGCATGCTCGAGGTGATATGAAGGTGTTTAAGCCTACCAACTTGCGCAGGTGCACATAAGCAAGATATGAACAAACAAAATGATGGCTGGGGCGACGGTATTTCTAGGAATGCCAAAACGAGACAGTCTTCTGCTACTTCGTCTCGCATAGCTGATGTGCAGCTTTAGGACGTTAAATCCCTCCCCAGTACCGCTGAACACCTACCGGCTTTCGATAAGTATGACCTTCTCCCAGGCCTTGTGCTCACCTTGTGTAAAGACGTCCACACACCTCTCTAGAGCGTTTCTTGGGTAATTTCAACCTGCCGCCAATTCGCAATGTATATGGCGAACGCTTAGTGCAGTTTGCCGGTGTAATTATTTGGAAAGCTCTGCATACTCCTCTGAAAGAGCCACGCAATTTCGCTTATACCTTTAAAAGATCGGATAAAAAAAATGATGTGTTCTGACTTCCAAATTGCTTCGTATCTGTACCGCAAATGTTTGTAATTCTACTCAATGTCCAATTGATATTTTTTCCTCTCTGTTGATTGATATATTTCTGATTACATGGTTGTTATCTTTATGTTTTTTGCCAATTGCTGTATCAGTCCTGCCTTTTAAATTTTTTAGTAAGTAATTTTAAACTTCGACCTGAACTGGCCGTTCGATACTGGTCCAAAAAGTGTTTCTATAACCTGCATGTAAGAAAAGTGAAATAAAACTTAAACTGAAATTGAATGAAGCAACGAGGAGTGCACTTGCGTCATTAACGACTGGCCGAGGGCTCTAAACAAGAATTTATCGTGCATACACATGCCCTTTGATCGTGCATAAATATATCGGGCCCACCAGAGGGCAGCGACAGTCATTCACAACAGAGCTGCGTACGAGCGGTAAAAACTTATGTGCGGACGACTGTACGCAAAAACACCTACTGTCATGACGTTCCTTGGCCATAGATGCCTTAGAACCATTAAATATTTTCATCATCATCATCAGATTAAACCCCTCGTAGGAAGTCATGCCACATGAAAATTATCCTGGAGGAAAGGACGAAAAGCAAGGATCAGGTGAGATCCTAATGCGATGTAGGGAATTATCGCGTCGCAAAACGACCAGCACTTTTCATCATGCAGAGCCCCATATGCATGGCAGTTGCGGAATTTTCTGCATTGCACGTAACTAGATTCAGCACCGGAAGAGTGTCTGCAGGCCGCCGCCGGAACGGATGCGAAACCGTTCTAACAACACCTCTTCGCACCGCCACGCATCGGGAACCATGCTGGTCTCTTCTCTCTCACCGGCGCTATTAACGGCGCCGACGTAGAGATGCACCCGGTGCTCAGCGGAAGCGCGTTTGGCGCCACCTGGACAGGGAAAGATAACTTTAACCCAACGTGGAGAATTTAACTTTCTGGCTTTGAATCTCTCCCCTCACCCCTTACTACACTACACGCCTGTTTTGACTACCAATCTCTCGTTAGCCTTGTAACATCGACTAATGTTCGACATAAGTGAGGGCTAAGCAGGCCGCTGCACGCGTCCAGCAATTTTATACCGATTAGCCCTCAGCCGTCTCATTTCCCTCTTAAGTATCACGGTCCGCTTGGACGAGATAAGAAATACGCGAATGAAGAAAGGTGCTTTAGGTGCATACGCTTCAGTTATGTATCCCTGCAACAATATAGAGACAAATAAAATCGCTTGAAGCAAATAATGAGTATAGTTAAGCTTACGCGTCGCTTAACAAATACAGGGACAACATAGATAATATGCTCCTAAAACATATTTACGCTATGTTTGAAGTTGCGTTTAAGATAGCCGGCGCCCTTTGTTCAATGCCCCCTTCTCAGCTTAGCCTAAGGAAATAATATTTCGTCAAGATTGCAGTCTGTGTTGCGGCAGTGGGTGACATGAACTTTTTCAGTCACCCCGGAATCGAGTCACCAGCGCTCATTTCTTACATGTGCCAGTGATTTAACTTAATACTCCAGCCAGCACGTTCACATTCTATGCCTGTCATCTTCAGAAAAATAAATTGCCACTAAATACCATTGTCCGTACTAATTCTGGAGGTGCAGGCCATGCGCTTTAACTTTTTTTTCCTGCTCAATCTAATGTTTGTATTAGTAGAGTTTTTTGCAATAAGTTCATGACGTCAACATGCACGCGAGTGCTTACTTGCATCTGCTTTCTCCACGCATGCAGAACGTCACAAATTTCGCCGAGATTACTGTGACCGCATTAATGAGCTACCTAACCTGAACTTCACTCTTTTTTTGCTGCACATCATGTAGACGAGATAGATTATTGAAACTATGCCCCTCATGTGCGCAAAGTCGCTGATAATTCCTCTAAGTTCATAACATGCTGAGTACAGACACACACAATCCTAGGTGCGGCTCACGTCGCTACTCTCCTTCCCTCGTCCAATTTCAAACTTTTCCAGAACTTTAGACGAAGTAACGTCTATGACAAACCCCCTAAATAGGTGGAAAACACACAGGTTTTTTCGGCGAAGTCAACCAGCAGTTTTTAAAAATAATCTTTTCCAGGTACAAACAAATGGCAGGGTTTAACGTAGTTGAACCGAGTAGGCATGGGGAAAAATGTGTTTAGCCTGATTGGATCTTAGTTTTGCTTATCTGGGTCCTCTGCAAGTCTGGCGACGATATTAGACTGAGGTTAAACTGACCTGACCTGCTCGCGCCGCATATGGAAGTTGATAAAGACGACGATGTGCAATGCACAGCGCGAGAGTGTGCTACAGTTTTACACGGCTTGTGATCGGCTTCGGGGAAAGCATCGTGCTCTCGTGCAGTCGCCAGCGAGGCTCATTTCTTCTCGCCGCCGCGGGTTCGAACCCCAGTCGCAGTAATGCACATTTATTTACTCAAAATGAAGGCTTCAGCGATGAATCAGATTTCTCAGCTTTGGTCGAGAAGTAAAGCTGCAATTCTAAGCATTTTTGCGAGGAAGCAATACCACTGGTGACGGGCGTCAAAAAACTGTTCACTGTAACCCGGCTGGCTAGATTTAAATAGCTGTGGGCGAAGAATGCGTTTCTCCGCGGTCCTTATTCGGCCTTACTGTTGATCCGGCCGCTGTGCTTTCCGAAACATGAAGCATATAACCGGCATACAAGTTTTGTTCGTCCATCCGATAGTTCCCTTTTTAATTATTCGAGTTGCGCCTGCCTTATTAAGCGATTTGTAGCTGGGAGCTAGGAATATTGAGGTAATCATTTTGAATTTCAAAAATATGATTACACTTCGTGCAGTATGGGGCCATCCCGGGCGTCATTTTGAACTTGCGCGGCTGTACACCCACATGTATGGGAACGTCAAGAAAACTTCACCACGCAAACGGGCAAAATTTGTCTAAAATATACTTACACAATCAGAAGGAAGTAACACGGATCGAAGGGCCTTCAAAAAGTATTGAAGACAAACGTTTTTCAAGTAATTAATTTGGGAACGCTAAAACTTGTTGATGGCTTTTAAGGGAGAACAGTTGAGAGCAGCACGGAGATTGTTGTGCTTTCTGTTTAGTCTACCGTCGCCGCCGTACGCATCGCTTTCGCTCCAAGCTTCGGCACTGCTTTAAAGACAGCCTAGGACCCATGCAGCCACGGACAATACATGTTACCCATTTCTTTTGCCCATTTTCCAGACCTTGCTTCACGTCGGTGTATTTCTGTCTTCAATCAGAAGCAGCGCTTTCGAGTCCGTATTTAAGGAGTTGACATAAATAAGAAACCTGCATAAGAATAGATTAAGCTATGCTGTATGACTACAAACATCGCTCATGCCTCTCGAAGCGTGCACTGCAGAAATAGCAGCCTATAACGGGCAGTCCGCGTATCACTTCACACGTGGTGGCACTGGTTATTCATTTTGTCAAGGTGAGTTCTGCACGGACGCAGCGGCGGCCTGTAATTGGAGGAGGAACTGCAAACATGCCCGTATGCTGTGTGATGTCCCTGCACCTTGTGCAACCTTGGGTGATCGTCGAAATCAACACTCGCGTTCCTCATATAACACGTGCAACTCCCAGACGTTGCAGCCAATACCCCACATGACACCAATCAAAAGTAACGAGAAAACGACAGTACACGCGAGAAACAGGCTTTTGCGAAGATTCAGTCCGCATGCATTTCTGCAGACGATACGCCGAGCAATTTCTCTGTTTATCGGACAAAAAACGCATTTTAGTCCAACCTATTCACTGCATATATAGGAGTTGGAAGATAGCGCGCGCGCGCTGTGTGTGTGTGTGTGTGTGTGTGTGTGTGTGTGTGTGTGTGTGTGTGTGTGTGTGTGTGTGTGTGTGTGTGTGTGTGTGTGTGTGTGTGTGTGTGTGTGTGTGTGTGTGTGTGTGTGTGTGTGTGTGTGTGTGTGTGTGTGTGTGTGTGTGTGTGTGTGTGTGTGTGTGTGTGTGTGTGTGTGTGTGTGTGTGTGTGTGTGTGTGTGTGTGTGTGTGTGTGTGTGTGTGTGTGTGTGTGTGTGTGTGTGTGTGTGTGTGTGTGTGTGTGTGTGTGTGTGTGTGTGTGTGTGTGTGTGTGTGTGTGTGTGTGTGTGTGTGTGTGTGTGTGTGTGTGTGAGATAGGGAAGGGGATCACTTCTTTTCTTTTCTGTGAATACCTTGTCATCGCCGTAATAATAGCTTATTTCTTCAACATATCACAATATACCTCATTTCAAAAATCCTCATAAACATAGCAGGGGACACATAATAGGTTAATGCCACGTAACGAGAATTGGTCATTACCTACTTGAGTCCATGGATACCTTGGAGTCCTCATACCACTCATAACGCAGTGGTGCAGCGATCAAGCAAGCAAAGAGCCACTGCCCTGCGCTGACAGGCGCTACCACCGGCCAGGCTTCAGCGACTCATTTTGCTCTTATACCGAGCAACCTTCAGTTACCAATCATTAATTTAGCTGGTCTTCCATAGTGGGCGGTTTGCTCACAATCCGGTGGGCAGGTTGTAATGATGCCACAAGGGTACGTAACATAGGAGGCCCACCTGCCAATCATGTTGCTTCTCCGCGGATTTGTCGCGGATTTTTCGCTCACGGTCAGCGACATCGACGCCGACGCTAGATTTTATGCGACGCAAGCTTTTTAATGCTATCGCGTCGAAATGCTCGCTTGTATCGTCAAGCAGAGCATTTCGTATGTGTTGTCTGCGGCAAGAAATACACCGTTGACCTGTAAGCGTTTTGTGTCTAGAACAATTTCGCCTTTTCATCTACTTGCGTGCCTTGAGGATCTCTTAGGTATATATAATATTTATAATGCGAGACCTTTATTCCTAACTGATTTTTTTTACCGAAAAAATCGCTTGTGAGATCATTTGCAAACTGGCGGTGCCTATGCCCAGGGGCGTCTTTATATCACTTTATAGTCACTTCACGATAAGAGTGTACTAGGGAGCGAGAATGCAAAAGGAGCATGCGGATTTCTAAGCCCTTTCATTAGGCCTTCCGAAAAGATTTTATTTTTTGCATGTCAGGCCCGTTGTAATGTGTTTTAAGTATTTACTGCACATTTTTTTTTCATTGCTTGAACCCATTGAATGCCTTAAAATAAGATCACGACGCCGTAGCTGCGTTTTGGGCGGAGACAATACCGTAGAGACAATACCGTAGAGCATATTGGAAGGGTCTCTAACACGACAACGGTCATTGTCAAAATCACACGGTATCGAAATTGGTTGGAATGGCGTAGAGACAATTAGGTTCACGGCGAAAACTAGGCGCCAAACGGTATCTTCAGGGCGTGGAAATCTCCTTCCACGTAGCGTCACAGCGCCATATATCGACAAAACTGACAGGGCTCTGTCACCCATATTTTTGAAGCTTTCATTATTATCGCGTTATAAAGGAAACTACTATTCCTCACGGGGAACGTCCTTCCAGATGTGAGTGGTGAGTGCTTCTGATGTGGCAGAGCGATTCTTGATGATGAATAGCATCTCATTTTTCGGAAATAACAGATATTCCCAGGAATTCAGCACTCCATCATCCTGACAGCAGAAAAATATATGAAAGTTTCAGAAAACTGAAATGCACTGCCTTTCTTGAACGTGTTATTCGCTACAATAAAGCACAAAAATTTATCTGCACGAAAAAGAAAACTATAAGTAAACAACGCAAGTGGAGGAACAAGGAAGAGTGAAGATAAACGGCAGATTGAAACTAGATGCGTTGTGCGTAACTTTTCATAATTTTGTGCATGCTTCTGTAAACAAAAATATAAATGTTTTTGTCCTTCAATTTACGAATAATTTGTGTAATAGACTTTAAAAGGGAGAAACAGATTTTTTTCAGGAAAGAGATCACATTCGATCCGGCATGGCATAACCGTGTTCGGCACTTACCCGATGTGACAGAAGCGCAGAAGCCCTAAAGTTTAACAGCAAATAAAGTTTCCCGCCTGTACCTTTCAAAGCGGTTCAAATAGCAAGAAGGCAGTACACAAACGACTGGATAATGCAGACAGACGATATAAAATGGCCAGTTCAAATGCATTCTGCTCGGCAGCGATGTTTAAGCCGACGCATTCTCTTCGCCGAATCCCAAGAAATAACCGGTGGAGACATTCCAGGCGTTTCAGGGAAGAACGCCCCTAATTGTCAAAAAATAGCCTCTTTGAGATAATGAAGACCTGTTTGCGGCTAATATTATACCAGTATTGGCGGATGCAAAAAAAAAGATGGCGAATGATGATAAGTAGTAAGTTACAAACTTGTAGTAATTAGCTTTTTAACTATTACTCACAGGCGCCTGATTGCAATTAGAATTTTGTAGCCAGCTTTAGCAGCAGCCATACAGTATTTCGAATTTCGGACGCCACGAGACCGCGAGACACTGTGAGGCACGCCCCACGTGAATTCTCTACCCCGCCCGCGCTGCCTCGCTTCCGTGTATCCACTTGGCTGCTGCAGCGCAGACGCGGAAGCGAAAGTCACGAGGTAGGTCGCCCCGAAGTGCCGCTATCTGATGAACATCAATCGATTTTCGCTCCCCGGCGGCGCGTGGTGTTTCAACAGCCCGAGAAATGGCCCATGTGCGGTGAGCCACAGCGGCGAGGGTAATTCCTTTTTTGAAAATTTAAAAACTGATATGGCTAGTGCTAACAGCCGGCTACAAATCTATATTCGCAAACAGACACCTATGATTATCAAACGCGATATTGAAGACGCCGACCACAACAAATAAAAGAACACACAAAAGACGTTTCGGCTCCCCTACGGGAGCCCTGTTCACAGTAAAAAACGAGAAGCGGGTGCGTGAGCTTATGTATGCTTGAAAAGGGGGCGCCGATAGCGTGCGTAAGCAGTTGTCAGATTTCCACAGTTTCGGTTCATGGTTTGACAGGTCGTTTGTATAATCAAAGATTCCACGTGAATGCTAGGGAATTTCCTCTGTTCTGCCCCAAGAACTTGTGCCTTGCCCCAGTAGATAATGTGCTGTTTCGATATGCACTGTTCGGCGATAGCACTGAAATTCACTTTCCTGTTTTTAACGTCTTTTTTATCTTTTAGGCGCCTTTCGAAGTTGCCAGTTTAGCCTATGCAGACGCAGTGGCAGTCGGAGCAAGGAATGCTGTAAACCATGCCGGGATATTTTTCTTTTAGAAGAACGTCATTTACGTTGACCAATGCATGCCGCAGTTTTCTGGTCAGAACAAGGGCAATGTCAACATTGAAGGTGCGCAGAATGCGTGCCAACGCCTCGCTGATTCCAGAGGCGTAGGGAACAGCGGCACGTTTCAGGGAAAAAGACACAGCAGTTTCACGTTGTGGTCGACACAGCGGTTTTTCGACCGATTCCACGAAAGATGTTGGGTAGTCATTGCGAGAAAGTTCTTGACACGCCATATCAAAGTCGTTTGCCCTGTCTTTGGGGGAACTGCAAATGCGTTGGCTCCTTTTAATAAGGGGGCAGCAACCGATCTCTTTTGTGAGGCTGAGTGGACGGATCTAAAGTTGATATAACGTCCCGTGCGGTTAGGTTTCCTAAAAACGCTGAATGATAGTTTGCCACTATCGCGTTTTACCAGGACGTATAGAAAGGCCAATGCACCGTTCGCCTCGATCTCAGTGGCAAACTCAATGGCGTCCTCTGTGGAGTTCAAATGTGATGGAAAATCTGGCAAAGCGTCTTTTTGAATAATGCAGAACAAGTCGTAAACATATCTGAGGAAAACGTTTGGCAGGTGAGCAAATGTTGCAAGGGCCCGGCGTTCGACAGACTCCATGATGAGGTTCGCGACGGTAACGGAGATAGAGGCACCCATAGGAGTGCCTTGAAGTTGACGATAAAACAGGCCTTGGAATACATAATACGTGTTGCTGAGGCAGAACTGTAGGAGTCTGCAGAGGTCAGGAACGTCAATAGGGGTCCTTTCAGGCAAGGATCTGTCAGACTCGAAGGCAGGAGAGCAGGCTTGTACGGCAAGGTCAACAGGGACGCACGTGAAAAGCGACTTGACACCAAACGAGACTAGCAGCTCGTTGTCGTCCGGTCATATGTCGCTTACCTTCTCGATGGAGTGAGTCGAAGTTCGTACGTGTGGCGAGCCGCAACCCGCGCACCCGGTTCTTGTTTTTTACTGTGAACAAGGCTCCCGTATGAAAGCCGAAAGGTCTTTTGTGTGCTCTTTTCTTTGTTGTGGTCGGCGTCTTCAATGTCACGTTTTATGATTCACCGCGACCAGACGAGTTTTTGTCCAACTCTTGATTTCACACTTATGGTTAATAGTTTAAATGTTCTCTCTTATAATTTACTCTGTTACTTTGCTAGTAAAACAGATTTACTTATTGGGTCTTCACGTCCGCAAGACTGGTGTTGCTATTCTTAAAACAGGTTCGCTGTTTCAAAAACCGTATGCTTAAAATGTAGTGGTGGGCTTCCCTGAAACATCGAGTTTGATGAGTGGACTGCTAAATTTAGTCGCACTGCCGGCAATGACAGGGTGGTTTGAATTAACATGGCACCTAACGCTATCGTTCATCCACGGCAAAATCCTGAAGTGCCCAGCACCGATGGGGGATGTGAGTTGCCATATCACGCACCGCACATCGACAATTACTGCCTTCATTCTAGATTGCCACGACAACATGAGATCACATTTCCATTTTTTTTGAAGAGACAGATATGCAAATAGGAGCACAGTAACATCTGAGGGGAAAAATGAATGAACATAATGGGGGGCCGTTCGCGCGCGATTCGACACTAATGGCTAGCAGACAGCATGAGCTGCCATCCAAATTAAAGACGATTTGCCACTAACAACGAAAGTTGGTGACTCAGGTCAATATCACAGCCAATCGAAGTGGAAACCAAGCGTGAACTGCAGCTCGGGGCGTCGGTGCAGGCCACTCATACGGGCACTGGGCATCTGAACACGGCAGAAGAAGCGTGCAGACTACAGCCGCCTCTGTGGCATCCCGCATTGCTGAAACAAGACTGGCTGTCCTACTATTGCATCACTACCGTTTACAGCCGCAGTTTTGTAGATCAAGTCAGCTTTTATTTTATTTAATTTATTTATTCATGCGGTGGTCTCAGGAAAGGAGTTTCGCAAGGAAGAAGAAACAAGTAGAAAATAGATAAGTCGGGAACACCGGTGTGAACTTCTGTTGACGACACCGTGGCAAGACTAGGCGCTCGTCGAATGTCGGCGATACCATGAACGTGGGCCACAGTAGTCCCAAGGCTAAGATGTTGGTAATCACTGCCAAAATTCGTAAGCGGGACTTCGGTTTCTCCGTTTTCGAGGTAAACGACCCCTCTGGTGACAACAAGGCAGCGGTCGAAAAGCATAATTGGTTTGCTTTCGACGACACCTTCAAACTTTCGCAGCGTCTTCGCGCCGACAGAGACCACAACGCTCGAACGGGGTGGAATGATGACGTCATCAAGGATGGAAAGAGCCGCGGGACGTTCGAAAGCACTGTGGATGGCGTTCTCGGTGGAGAACGTCACTGACTTCGATTTAAGGCCAATGAACGCGCCATTTTCTGTCAAAAAATTCATTCCGAGGATTACGTCCCGGGAACACTGGTCGAGTACGACGAGGGTGGCCAGGTACGTGTCCTCTTCGATGGTTAATCGTGATGTGCACGTGCCAGCTGGGGTGATCAAATGGCCCCCGGCAGTACGAAGCTGTGGGCCTGTCCAAGGTGTGGTCACCTTTTTCAGAGTCGCGGCAAAAGGTCCACTGATTACCGAGTAGTCGGCGCCGGTGTCCACAAGTGCGGTGACGTCGGTACCATCTATTGAAATGTTCAGATCAGCAGTTGTAGTCGTAGGTGTACGGGAACGTCGTGGAGTCCGCTCACGGCTGCGGTGCGGCACCAGACGGTTTCGTTGCGGCGAAGAATTGATGTGGCGAAGCTTGTTATCGGTCTGGTGATTGTCGGTGCGTCGTATAAGTGGTCGGTCATGTTTGTGCAGCAGTGGAGGGTGTTGGACATGTCGCAGGTGAGCAACCTTGCCCCCAAAGGTTGCCGCTTCTAGTTTTCCTGACGGGGTCTAGGAGACCTTCCACGCGAAATGTCGGCGGAAAAACGTCGCGGAGACGAGAAACGACGTGGAGACGGCGACCGGGCATAGCAGTGTGGTGCTTCGGGTGTCGCGGCCAGGTAATTGCTTATTTCTGGAGGCCATTGACCACGCTGCGGTCGGGGCGCATCGACACGATATCCCTGCTGACCCATACGTCGGTAACGACAGTTGCGGTAGACGTGACCACCGGGCCCGCCGCAGTGATAGCACAGAGGGCGATAATCGGCGGTACGCCAGACGTCGCTATTCCGAGGGAGAACCTGAGAAGGGTGAGGTGGGTGTAGTTGGCGGTGAATGTGGCCAGGTGTATCCGGGCGACTTGGAGGCGGCGGTGGACGGCGAAGGGCTGCTGTGTATGTCATCATCTGGGGTGTTGTGTTCGGGTGAAGAGGGGCTGGCGGCGTGAGCGCCTGTTGGACCTCTTCACGAATAATGTCCGAAATGGAAGAAACTTGCGGCGACTCCGGGGCTGGAAAGAGCTTTTGAAGCTCTTCGCGTACGACGGTCCGGATGGTTTCCCGAAGGATGTCGTGGCTAGAAGCACCGACACCGCTGGTAGACATCAGCGACGGCGGACGCTCGTACTGTCTGGATCTCATGTCGAGCATCTTTTCCATCGTAGTGGCTTCGGAAACAAATTCGGCGACCGTTTTGGGCGGGCTTCGAGCTAACCCAGCGAAGATCTGCTCCTTGATGCCCCTCATAAGAAAACGCAGCTTCTTCTCTTCGGACATGTTGGGATCAGCCCGGCGGAAGAGCTTCGCCATGTCCTCGGAGTAAACGAGGACGGTCTCGTTTGGTAGTTGGACGCGTGTCTGGAGGAGCAGCTCGGAACGTTCTTTCCTGAGGACGGTGGTAAAAGCCTGCAAAAACTGAGTCTTGAAGGAGCCCCATGTTGTTATTGTGGCTTCTCGGTTCTCAAACCAAATACGAGCTGCACCCTCCAGTGAAAAAAACACGTGCTGCAGCTTCGAGTCGTCAGCCCACCTGTTGTATTGGGCTATGCGCTCGAGCTTTTGGAGCCAGTCCTCCGGGTCCTCACCTGGGAAACCTTGAAAGGTGGTTGGTTCGAGTGGCTGCTGCAGCACGACAGACGGCAAAGGGATGGCATCCGGCATGCTGACGGGGGTGTTAGTGGGCACTAACGGTCGCGCTGAGGTCAGTTTCCTGGCGGTCAGACGAGATTGCAGAGGCCCGAACTCTGGTTGCAGTCCTTGAAGCCGCCGGCTATTTTGATGGGTGGGCGTAACTTCGACTCTCAAGGTGTCATGCGGGCTGGAGTCCCGGCTTCTTGGAGGGGTCTTGAGCATGGGGTGCACCACCCAGCACCTCCACCAAAATGTCACGCATGAATACGGTGATCACTGAACACAGGAACGCAGGATCCGACGAACGTCTGCGCCACAGCTCAAGATCGCTGACACCTCCGCTTCCTCTTCTTCGACACGGCGCGTGCTTCAGGTCAGCGCTAAGCGAAAATGCGGAAAGCACTGTGTCAATATGATTAGTAAACAAACAAAACGTAGCCGCAATCAAGATAGGGGTCAATATGGTAGTAAAAAAAACGACCCATTATCAGAGCCAACTATGGTTTACGGCAAGTTAACAAGAGCCCGTCCAATCTTCCTTCAATAAAGGAGGACTAATTACAAAAAACGTTAATTTGGCTTTCTTATAAATTGAGAACTAGACTGGCGTAGGCAATCTAACATAACGAAAAAGTAGTAAAAATTGAAAACAGGGGTGTTCGGTGAATGACGTCACGGATTGCTAGAAAACTTTGTCGTTAGTGAACTGATTCCACTCTGTCACAGCCATCAGATTCAATATTTAAGTTACTACGCTGGAGAAAATGGATGATTGCGTGATTGTGACGATGTCTTACAGTTTAACGTGGAGAGAAAGGTGTTTGTCCATCTTCATTAATCTTAAAACTACCGTTGAGTAATTGCTATAGGAATTTATATTCAGAAACCCGTTTGCGTTGGGTAATGAATAATAAACGAACAGAATTCAAAAGGTCACATACTGATGTAAGTCCGAAGCTATAGTAAAAAAACCTAACCGCTTTCTTTCGATCTTTTTGATTTTTTATGGTTTGTTATGATTAACAGATCCCAAATTATCACTACTGAATTTATTATTGGCAGGACGACCGATTTTTAAGCTAGGAGCCGGACTTCAGAGTGCAGAGTTTCAATGCACGCCAGCTCAAATACCGCCTGTATTCAAGCAAGTTGGACATGGTTTACAAAGAGGCTCCGTCCTCAAGCCGCGCTAGATGTCTATGTATTTTACAACTTGCTGCTCCTGAGGTCCACCATACCGAGCTCTCAGCCGAGGGCGGGCAATGTCTAGGACTTCCCTTTGGGGCTTCTCCCTCGACCGGATGGGCTTAGTTGGTACAGCTTATACATGAACATCACATTATGTTACGACTTGTCCTCATGTACGCACGTTACTAAAATCATTTTGTCTGCAAATAAAATGTTTGGATTTTTACGACGTGATCGGGGCCAAGGCCCTCAACATTTAAAATTATTATCTTGTGAGATCATATTTAGAATATGTACCAAACATTTGGGACAGGTATCGCATCTACCATATGAATGCACTTGAGTCAGTTCATAACACAGCGCCCAGATTCATCCATTCTTCAGATTCTTACAATATCACTGTGTCAGCATTTAAAGCAGATTCCGGCTTATTACCCCTCTTCGTTCGTCACCGAATTGTCAGCCTTTGCTTATTTCATAAATTTTCCCATAGTTAACTTGGCTGCCCACACTAAGTTGTGCAGCCAGCTCGCATATCTCCCTGTACTCGTCATCCTTTTCACCACGTGCCCCTGCTGTCACTTTTGCCGCGTCATGTTTTTCCAGGGCTACTGCAAACTAGAATGACCTACCTAACAACATAGGAGCCACCACGCGCTCATCAAACTTTGCCGAAAATGTCGTCAGTTAACTTTCGCTGTGTTAATACTTGCTCAACATACTATTTGTAAACACCCCTTATGTAATGCCGCTCAAAGAGTCTTTAAAGAATGAAAAATGAAATGAACGCTGAAGGCGGCGTTCTACACGACCATGTTGCGCACTCTAAGAGACCGCGGCACTCCTCGGCTATCAAGTGGTGAGGTGCTTTTGGGGAGATTAAAATGAAGTTCTGAGTCGCAACATAAATCTTTGTTATCAGAAGATTGTCGGGGGGTATTGTGAGCAAACTTATCCCTTTTGTGGGAGGTTATAGATAATTTGCAAATCACCCATGAAAGCTACGTTTTTGGTAACTGTGCTCTTCGATATGTGCATTTACACGGTGCACTCTTTGATGCTTTTTGCAGTGGTTTCTGTGGCTGAATAATTATTGGAACACATTCAGCGAGCAACGTTGAGAGTTGAAAGTGAGGACGTGTAATGCCTTATTCGGTCGTCCTTGCATTGCGAGCGCTACATTTGTCGTCACGAGCAGCCAAACCGCCCAAAGAGCTGATCTCATCAAGTACATTTACTGGCTTGAATGCAAAATTTTCCCATAGGAAGTACGCAGTCATAGTGAATACGACTTCCGTTTACTTTCGAAAAACGAAGCAAAACTCATGTAACAATTAGTTCATCTTAAATGCGAGACACTTTAATGGGAGCTGTCACTAGACTGATTTCAATTTTTTTTGCATTAAGAAAAAATTTGTTCCTTCAGCGAATTCAGGAATTTAAAATATAGTTTCCACCTTATTTCATTGTTCCGCAGCTTCATACGTTCCAAATTTTTGACGAAAGTAGGGCGCTACGCTAACACCGTTGCCTAATTTCCAGGCTACGAAGGAACTTCATTTTTAACGTACCTGCCGTTGTACCAGAACCACCATCCTGAATGGCAGCATTTATTTTTGCTGTGTTCTGTACAGAATCGCGGAGCCTTAGAACTATATGCGCACGAAAGAATGAAAGTGCTTCTTTTGAACTTCATTGATTATCCAAGCACGTCGTTGGAGCAGCCGTTTCTTCACAAGAGGTTGCAAAATGAACGCAGAAAAAGGAAGCAGCCTAAGACAACGATGAGTTGGCGGCGAGGAGTGAAACACGAAGAGTCATAGCGGGATCTGTATTCCAAGCACGTGGCCCTGTTCTTGAAATACCGCGGGGGAATTTGGAGCGTGACAGAAGTCGGCCGAAAACAGAGATGAGAAGAGCGTATATGGGAAAGAAACTGACGGCGCAATAACGTGGTCCGCGAAATTCCAGTAGAGAGGACTTACAGCATGAACAGACATGCGGGTACTGGCTGCAAACTGTCGTCGGTCGACGTTTTTTACGGAATAAAAGCAGTCTGTGTTCGTAATTTCTGTAGCTGCGGAAGAACAAAAGCGAATTTTATCTAAAGAGGTCGAGATTTAGTCAAGCATTCTTCGAGAATTTATTTTTAGACTGAAGTGCGAAGATAAAGCGATTACACGGGGGGGGGGGGGGGGGGCACAAAATTTTTTTTCACAATGATGCTTCTATTTCATAAAACTCGTATTTCATAAAACGCAGACAGCGAGATAACCCCTTGAAGTTGTGTGGCATGCGCAACGGGCGGGAACCTGGAGCAAAAAAAATTGGATGTATCATTCCGGAAAGACTGACTACTTCGCTGCAGTTGCGAAATGTGCGAAGTGGCTTTTGCATGAAGTAAAGGAAAGTTCTTATACGCAGGCAGCTTCTGAAAGGTACCGTAAAGAATTTTGTGTTTGTGGAATTAAGGTGACCGCAGCTGGCACAAGACAGGGTTAATTAAAGAGGCATTAGAGACCACTTTTCCCTACATTGGACGTAATAAGGCTGATGGTGATGTTGATGTTGATGATGATAACTTTGTGAAGTGGTTGAGGCTGTTACGAAGCACGAAGGTAACGGGCAGAAACGCATAAAAGCCACTTTCGGCACAGTTCTACTACATTTGCGAATGCGGTTTGGAAGATAGTGAATTCGAGTCTTTTGCCGAAGGCAATCTGAACGGCTTGTAAAAAGTGCGAAAAGGTACTAGACCAAGAGAAAACGATACGCCGAAGGTTGTAAGCCTTTTGCACGTTACGTTCACCGTATTGGACATAACCGGTCTCTGGAACGTGGACAAAGGGGTTCATATTAATCGTGTTTTTTCTGCTTCTTCTTAAGTTTGGGGTTAATGCGAGCTTGTTAGCAAGAGAAACAACAACAACGGCAGAACGCAGAACGTTTTTGCGTGAGTTATATGGAAAAGTTTGGGCGTGCATAGAAGCGAATTCTACACAGGATATCATTTCTTACGGCAGTTACTAAATCCGCCAGCCCAGTCGCTTTCTCAAGTCCGCTCACAACTCCACCAGAGTTAAGCATCATCCTAAAACACTATCACACTTGTCGAAATGTTGCAGTGAAGGTAGGTTTCGCACGTTGTTCCGCGAAATCACCGGAATTTTTAAAGAGCAGATTAGCGCAGGCGGGAATGTATGGACGAATTTTATATCGCAAGTGCGGGCAATACTTGCATCAGCCACTGTTCAGTTTCTTAGCAAAAAAAAAAAAAACATTTGCTGTTTTCAGCTACTGCAAATACCTAGGCGGAATTCGTTCATGGGAACAACTGAACAGCGCTGACTGATGGGACGGAAGATCGCACCCTTATAAAAATGATCTATAGACAGTCTATAGACTTCTCATAGACTCTATTGCGTTCCTATAGATATTTCTTTTTGTCTACTCTTAGTCTATGGGCTGTCTACAGACAAAAGTCTACTAAAAGTGTATGGCCATAAATCTGTAGACTGTCTATGGATCGTCTATAGGATTTCTATTTCCTACAGACTGTTCACTAGGGCTCGTCTATACAGATGTCACTGAACTAAAACGTAATGCTCATCTTACTAACTTGGCAGACCACCGTACTATTGCAAGACTATGCCTTTTTCATAAATTTTACTATCACCCCATGACCAGGTCAATTATCAGCCCTGCCCACCGCATCTCCAGCCACATGAACCACCAGAAGGCCGTTTACCCTCCCCCTGCCCGGACTAGTGCTCACCTGTCATCATTTTTTGTCCGCACTGCAAAGGACTGGAATGACTTGCCCAACACCGTCGTACTTCACTCCGACCCATCATCATTCAAAAAAATCCATCGAATCAACCATGTGCCCTGAATTCCACTCCCTCATGTAATACCCTTTTAATGGGGCCTTTGAGGTTGTAATAAATGAATAATAAATAAATTATATAGACTTTATAGACAAAAGTCTATGGACAGTCTATAGACGGCATTAAGAAGTTTTTGTAAGGGCAGACGCGTGCTCATGTGCCTGTGTTCTAATTCTCTCCCGTACCCTTTGTCAGGGCTGTTCGGTCGTTCCCATGAACGTGCACCAACCACACCGAGTAAGTCCTCTGCTTGAACAAATCCGTCTCGTCTGAATGCTTTATCTCTGCTTGCTGCCCGTCTGTTAGCACTTGAATGTAATCGTGAGCCAAATCCACGTCGTCTGTTAGGCAGTCCAAGAACTTTAATAATGCTGCGAGCCGACGGTGCAGGAATGTAATAAAGACTTAAATTTATGGTGTATAATATATCACGCGGTACTTGTTTTTTTAAAGTGATCACGACGCCTAAGAAAACACTCCTTGAAATGGGCCGAATACAATGACGGTATTATGCTTCACTAACTTATAAATACAGAAATTGTATCCCATGGTTTGTTTCTTGATAAGAAGGCATTCGCACAGATAATCCACGAAGCGTACTCGTCAGGGCAGTCAGCGTCACATGCAGTAAAACTATATGAAATGAAAAAATATATTTGGACACATAACGGACAAAAGGCAAGGACGAAACAA